>NC_090935.1:911760638-912385638 GCF_040938575.1 Ambystoma mexicanum | reverse complement strand
ACCCTGGGTTATATGTTTATGAATGATGGCCTGTATTGTAGCTGTAAATCATTCAAGGTGGTTGCCTGTGAATGGGGTGACCACAAGATGATCACGGACACATCTGAGATTCCGTAGTTAAAAAAAATGCCTTGGTTTTCTTTGGGTTACTGATTATCCAGGGTACTAAACGGGTTATCTGGAATCTACCTAGACTTCTTAATGAAGAAATGGTGGAAGTAATGGACTCAACCCATATTGAATGGAAGTTGAATATCATCAGCTTTGAGTACTTCCTAGATGACATTCTTAAGACAGTGAAGTCAAAGCCCTATTATCACTATTAAACATCGCCATCAATATGATGAAAAGGTGAGGTAGGAAAAATGCGCCTTAAGGGCAAACATTAGGGCCATTAATGATCCATGTAGTGATGACCAGATTAACAGGGTGAAAGAAGTTAAAAAGGTAAGGCAAGTATAACAAAACCGGAGCCGATCATACCATGCCCAATTACTATAAAATGAAACCGAAATAATGCTGGAAGTATTATGTAAAAGTAATTCAGCATCTTTCTGGCGTATTATTAATGATTTAGGTAGAACCTAATCTGATCTGCAATTGAAGCCGATTGGAGAATATCAATGAGTTCGATATTTTGAATCTGTCTTTGGTCAGACATATGATCAAGAAGAGACGACTGATTCAGTGGCAGAGAGTGAAGAAGATGGTTAATACTTAGATTTCAATAAGGACAGCATTTTTGACATAATCCAGAGTATCGGTAGGTCTAGGGTGCCAGGTACAAATAGGTTGGCTAATGTCGCTTTTAAGGACAACCCAGCTGCCTGGTCTTCGATTCTGACAATTTACTTTTGGCAAGTTTTGAGCTCCCAGTGCATGCCTGCATCCTGGCATACTGCCTTTGTTCTTCCTATATTCAAGAAAAGCAACCACAATGAAAAAGTACAGGCCAATTTCCATCTTAGATCCTGACTGCAAGGTCTTTGCAGCCCCGTTGTTAGAGCATCTCTTGGTCACGGCGGGTAAGACAGGGTGAATACAAAAGTGGCAGACCAGGTTTCAAAAGAATTATGCTACAAATTTAAACAGTGTGCTTCTGGGTTTGGTTCAAAGATTTGCTTGGGGTGCCAGGGTGAACGCAGTTTATGTAGCATTTATTGACCTAACAGCAGCATTTGATATGGACAACAGAAACCTAATATGGCAAAAAATTGCCCGGATGGGGTATTCAAGGAGGTCTGCTGAGGTTAATAGTTGCTCTACATTCAGAATCTAATATCCAGGTAAGAATGAACCATAAGAATGAAGGTAAGAATGAACCATAACAGAGAGTTTTCTGAAAAAATGCCAATTTACACGGGAGTTAGACAGGGATGCATTCTTGCTCCCTGTCTTTTCATTGTACATATCTCTGAAGTAGGAGAGTCACTAGGCAAGTCGGCTTTTGCCTCACCTAAATTTAACAACTAATGGCTAACGCGCCTCTCCTACGCGGATGATTTTCTGTTGTTTGATATGACTCCTTTTGGGGCTAAAAAAAAGGAATTGATGCCTTTGGTATTTATGCACAAGAAAACAGCCTATCTACCAACAAAACAAAGCTGATTCAGTGCACCAGAAAAAGAAAAGTTAAACCATTCTGGTGGTGGAACGGAAAACAAAAACTAGAGACTGTGAATAACTTCATTTATTTAGGCTTTCCTATTTTTTCTCGATCTAATAAAGCTGACATAAGAGAGTATCTGTTATCTAAGACCTCCGGATTGGCAAACCAGATTAGCAAGGGGGATGGAAAGTATGGTACATTTTCCATGTTACAGGCCTTAACATTTTATGAAGGCAAGATCATTCCAAAACTAATCTATGGCTTGTGGTTATGCAACCTCTCGATTTTGAATCTGTTGCCAGTGATGGATGCGCTAATCTGGAGACGAGTGTTAAAACTCCCAATTGACTGCCTGTTGCAGTCATGATGTCTGAATTGGGTATCCAATCACTTAGAAGTAGGAAGATTTGGAATTTTGAGAAAACATTTTGGAAAATCGTGAGTGCTGAATCGGATACTCTCTGTAGGGATATAAATGAAGTGGTGAACAGTCCGCAAAATGGAGCACTTTGTGTGCTATAAAATCCTTCAGTAATCTATGTGATGGTTTGTTGTGGGTCCAGTCAAGAGGAGCTCCAGTTTAGACCAGAGAGCACTAAAAGGAGGTTGGGAAAGTGGGAATGGATCAAAGCAATAAAAAAATTGATAGTTACTCTTCTTAACTCTTCTCACTTAACATCAGCCCATAAGAAACTGTGAATCGGTCGTTAAGGAGTGAATTCTTGAGAATCCGATGGAATCTAAATTCGACTAAAGAAGTTCTCCTTAGTCATCATAAGATAGGAATTGATGAGAGAAACTGTACATTCTCTAGGGCTGAGGATATGATCGAAACAATAAAGCACTTGGTCATGGAATGTTCTGTGCACCAATCCACTTGATTTAAGCATTTCTTTCACTATCTGGAAAATATTAATTTGGTCTCTCTGTGGGGAAGATGCTTGGGAGAATCGGTGACCTCCAATATTATTGCTGTGGTGGGCTTTTTGAGGTCACTCAAGTTCGCTGTAATTGATGTATGAATAGATAATAATGGGACATTCTTTTTTTGAAGAAACTGCTTATAATTATCATATGCTTGTAGAACTGTGGTAATTGTTGTTTTTATTTGTGAAGTATATAGCAATCCTTATTTTCTGCCTGTTCATTTAGAAAACATGTCATTTTTTCAATTGCTGTATAAAGAATGTGTAATGCATGTTGTTTTTGTAGATTGGTAAAGGTTAATTTTGTAACCATATAATAATGTTGAACAATGGTTTTCTCGCCCCATGCCCTAACATATAATAGCTTCCTGGCACATAATAGCTTTATAGACCATGCCCTCAGGCCACACAGTGAGTTTTGGGTTTTGAAAACCTTACTACCGTTGGGCCTTTAACCCGGTCTTCAGGGCCCAATGCTCCCAGTACGGCCCTCGCGCTAGGTCTATAAAGCTTACGTATGTGTCATGATCTCTGCTTCCAAAAGGTCAGGGTTTTCCCAACTCCCTTGGAAGCAGATCCATAACCCAGGTTCCGAGTGCCAACCAGTCCCAATTGGGACCTTTTGGACCCAGTCCTGGCGCCAGTGGCACCAGGCTCATAAATATGCCCAGTCCCAGCGCTGGAAGCGCCGGGCTCATAATGCTTGGGTGGACTTACCTGCAGCAGACCATGCTGCTTACTTGCCTGCTAGTTGAGCCTCTGATCCTCTTCTGTTTGGAACTACTTTTCCTGTTGGGTGGGGCAGGAGCCACTCCCTAGATTCAGAACACTGGAACTCTTCTGGAAAGCAGGAACTCTTTTCTTACCTAGGCGTGGCTGTGGAAGGAGACACCTAAGCACTACAGGAGGCTATTTAAACCACACCCGATGGATGAATCTTGCTTTGCGTTATTCTGCATCCTCTGCAGCAGAACGCTCATCGTGTCTTCTGCATCTGATACTGGGCCTAAGGAAAAAGGCTTACCATCCTGAATCCAGTCTTCAGCAACACCTATAAAGACAAGAAAGAACAGGTTAGCATTACGGTCTTCAGTGACAGCTCTTCACTTACCAGGTCCATCGGCTGTCACCAACGCCTCGCGCTGCATTCCGGCATCTGAAAGACAAAGGCTTACCTACTCTTCGTGCACTCCGGAGGTCTTCACGCTGCATTCCGGCATCTGAAGGACAAAAGCTTACCAACTCTTCGCACGCTCAGGAGGCCTTCGGCGCTGCATCCCGCATCTGAAAGACAAAACAAGGTGCGTTTAAAGACATTGGGGAACTTTAATACTCATGTGCCATTACTCCTTTCCACATCTAACCCAGTGGGTATTCCGGCACCCTGCAGCCGCTCCGAACTTGTACCTGCAAAATAAAAAGACAGTTAGAGCGCATCGTGAAGCAGGCAACAAGCGCTTACTTACGTGCTTCCAGGCGCTTCTATTCATCACACGGGCTCCATCTTCAACTCACTTCAGCCCGTCATCCGCCATCGCCGGAACCCTGCAAAACAAGAGACATCATTACTAAAGACTTTAAAGACATTAGAATTACTCGAAACTTACCGTTCGTGCAGTAAACGACGGACAGCAGTCCTCTGAAGTCAAGAGGCCTGCTCCCCTTATCCAGTGAAGAAACTGGTTATAGCACCCTGCCCCGAGGCAGATGGAGAGCACAGCGTTCACTTACCTAAGGTGAGAGCGTTAACCTTTGGGGTTCTACAGGAGAAGAGAAAGGGAAGAAGAGAGAGACATTCAATAACCCAGTTCCTTAATCCCATATTTTCTATCTGCAGACATCTTACCCTTCGAGTCAGACATACAGTGCACAGAGGTCCAGCCCAAAGAGCCAGCCGTGTGTTACACATCACCTTTGAAGATACGGTATACGCCCAGTGAAGACCGGCGCCTCTACGGGAATCAGGTGAGCGTTACAGAACGCAAAGCCTACCACAAAACTCCCATCCAGGCGCTATGGAAACCTCGGATACCGACCAGCTAGCCCAGTTACTTGGGGAACTAAGGGCAGAAGTGCATGCAGCCCGCCAGGAAACGAACGCTCTAAGAAGGGAACTGATTATTTCCAAGGAGCGAACAGATGATCTCGCTAGACAATTGCTACAGTCACAAGCCGGACAGACCCCGTTACCCGCATCTGGGGGAAATCTTCCTTCTACATCCTCTATGAAACCAGTGCAGATCAACCTACCTGGGAATGTACCTCTGGCTCCGCCCGAACGATTTTCTGGTGACCCAAAGAGGTTTGCAGTATTTATCAATCAGTGCCGGTTGCATTTCTTATGCCGGCCAGCAGCCTTTCCAACTGATCAAGCTAAAGTAGCTTTCGTGCTTTCGTACCTTAGTGGCAATGCGGCAGACTGGTCGATCCCTCTAGTAAATCAAGATGATCCAGTCCTCCATGATTTTCAAGCTTTTCAGCTCAGTATGGAAAAACTGTTCGCAAGACATTCACAGGGGCAGGCCTTGGACAATGATCTTCTTTCGTTGCGACAAGGTAATCAAGACCTTTTGGCTTATATTGCGTCTTTCAACAGACTGATAGTGGAAACTCAATGGCCTGAGGACAAAAGGATTACATTGTTTTATAGAGGTCTACGTGGAGAGCTCAAAGATGTGTTAGCACAAGTAGTGAATGCCCCACAAGATTGTTCGGACTATATAGACTTAGTCGTTCAAATAGATCACAGACTGCAGAACAGGAAGGCCGATCGTTCCAAGTTTGATGCTCGAGTATTTTCCAAACCGCCAACTCCTTCCAAAGGAGTAGACTCCGGGGAACCCATGCAAATAGGGGGTCTGAAAGGTCCTCTAACACAAAAGGAGCGGGAAAGGAGAAAACAGTTGCAATTATGCCTCTATTGCGGAAACACAGGGCACTTTCTTCGAGACTGTCCGGTGAAACCTGCCAAGAAGGCAGTAGGAGCTGCAGTTACCAAAGTTCCAAACTCTGAGCAGGGAAACGACCTCGCCCGACAAGAATAGAGGTCCTCTTGCTGAGCGTGAAAACCAGTTCCGTGACCTCACATTTCGTGATACCTATGGTCCTCATTAGCCCTGATAATCCGGATCGATTACATGCAATTGAAGCTTACGTCGACAGCGGTGCCATCGGCAATTATGTGGATCATGAAATGATTTTGAGGATGAATCTAACTCTTTGTCCCAAGGCTGTAAAGGACGTCATTACTACGGTGGATGGTACGGAGATAGCCTCCGGGCCAGTAACACATACCACTCAAGAAGTGACGCTAGTAAGTCAAGATGGACACCATGAGAAGATCGTGTTTGATGTGATCAAGGCCCCTCAGTTTCAAATTATTCTAGGAATACCTTGGTTAGAGAAACACAATCCTCTGATCGATTGGCGAGCAAGAACGGTCCAGTTTCCAGAATGTGTCTCTACTTGTCACCCTCCACCTGGTGTTGCACTGGCAGCAATTTCTTCAGAGACTCCCCAGTTACCTCCCGAATACCTAGAATACCAAGATGTTTTCCGGAAGGATCAGGCTAACTCTCTACCTCCTCATAGGTCTTATGACTGCCAGATAGACCTGATACCTGGATCTACTCCTCCTTGTAGTAGAATGTATGCCCTCACCGAGCCTGAGAACCTTCACCTTCGACAATACCTGGATCAATACCTGGCAAATGGGTTTATTCGTCCTTCCAAGTCCCCTGCTGCTTCAGCTTTGTTCTTCGTTCCAAAAAAGGAAGGAGACCTTAGAACTTGTATAGATTATCGCTCCCTGAACCAGATCACCGTTAAGAATAGATATCCGTTACCTTTGATCCCTGAACTCCTGGACCAAGTCAGAAAAGCATGCATATATACAAAGCTGGATCTTAGAGGAGCTTACCACTTGGTACGAGTAAAAGAGGGCGATGAATGGAAGACGGCCTTCCGCACCAAGTATGGGCTATTTGAATATCAGGTCATGCCCTTCGGACTTTGCAATGCCCCGGCCGCCTTTCAATATTTTATGAACGATGTCCTCAGAGAGCTCATAGATGTGTGTGTTGTTGTTTACATTGACGACATCCTCGTTTATTCTTCATCGGAATCTGAACATCGGAAACACGTGACAATGGTCCTCGAAAGATTGCGTCAACACAAACTTTTCGCTAAGTTGGAAAAATGTGTTTTCAACGTGACTGAAGTTGAATTCTTGGGATTCATATTATCACCTGGCGGAGTGCGTATGGATTCAAAGAAGGTCGATGCAGTTCTCAAATGGCCATCACCATCCTCCGTAAAAGGTGTGCAAAGCATGTTAGGCTTCGCTAACTTTTACCGCAGGTTTATCCCCGAATTCTCTCGAATAGTCCAGCCCATCACTGCCTTGTTAAAGAAAAACAAACGTTTTGAATGGTCTACCGAGGCGGAACAAGCTTTCCAGGATTTGAAGACTAAATTTATCTCTGCACCAATCTTAAAACACCCTCGCCCCGAACTCCACTACATCGTGGAAACTGATGCTTCAAGCCTTGCCATGGGGGCAGTTCTATCACAAAAGGACCCGGTAACCAATCAGTTGCATCCCGTGGCATTTTGGTCCCGCAAATTCTCGCCTCCTGAAATCAATTACACGATTACTGACAAGGAACTTCTGGCTATCAAGTCTGCCTTTAAGGCTTGGCGGCATTATCTGCTGGGGGCCCGACACACCGTTACTGTGATTACGGATCACCGAAATCTGCAATATTTGAAAACCGCAAAAGCCCAATCCTCTAGACAACTCCGTTGGGCATTATTCTTTGCCGAGTTTGACTTCATAATTACCTATCGACCTGGTACAAAGAACGGTAAAGCTGATGCCCTTTCTCGGATGGGAGTGGAAGAACACTTGATCAACCCTAAACCTGTACCAATCATTCCCGAACAAAGAATTCTGGGTGTAATCGCCACAGAATCCATAGAGGAAGTTAAGGATAAAGCCAGGCAACTTGTAACTCCAGCAGACATACAGAATTGGCATCTGCAGGGAAAGGACTTTGCAGTAAAGGACAACTTATTGTATTTCCAAGAAAGATTATACCTACCCAGCACAGATTTACAGAAAAGTAATCTCTTGTTATCACGATTCTTTAATGGAAGGACATCCCGGTATGGCCAAGACCTCAGAAAAGATCAAGCGCTACTTCTGGTGGCCGTCTTGGAAAAAAGATATCAGAGACTTTATAATGTCCTGTGGAGTATGCGCCCAAAACAAGAGTCAAAAGGAAAGACCAGCAGGCCTCTTACGCCCTATTGACATCCCACCTCGCCCTTGGCATACGCTTTCTATGGACTTCATCACCGATCTACCTCCATGCTCCGGATACAATACGATTCTAGTAATCGTGGACTTATTCTCCAAGATGGCGCATTTCATTCCGCTCAAAGGCTTGCCAACAGCAGCAACTCTGGCCCGGGAATTTCTCGAAAACATCGTCCGACTGCATGGTTTTCCTTCGGTTCTAATTTCGGATCGATGCAGTCAATTTATTTCTCATTTTTGGCGAAGTTGCTGTCGGTCGGCTCAAATTGATGTGAGACTATCGACCAGTCACCACCCTCAGACCGACGGACAAACCGAGAGGACCAATCAAACTCTGGAACAGTATTTACGCTGCATGCTGCAACAAACTGAAAAAACTTGGAAAGACATCCTTTGGATAGCCGAATATGCCTACAATAACTCTGTCCATTCGGGAACGGGGAAAACCCCGTTTTTTCTTTTGTACGGCAGTCACCCTCGAACCTCGGAGTTGGATCCCCTCCAAGATCTTGAAACACCAGCAGTAGACTACCTGCATTCTACAATCACCCAAGCCTTTAAGGAAGCTGTTTCTCACCTTCAAAGGGCTAAAGAACAATACAAGAAAGGAGCAGATCAACATCGGAAGGCAGCCCCTCAATATCAAGTAGGGGATCAAGTCTGGTTATCCACCAAATATCTACCTCTAAAAGGGCCACGCACATTCAACCCAAGATACCTTGGTCCCTATTCCATCACTACCATAGTAAACCCAGTAGCGGTCAAGTTGGACTTGCCCCCGCACATGAAGATACATCCGATCTTCCACGTCTCTCTATTAAAACCCGTGCAACCTCAAACCCGACTAACTAAATCTCCAAAACCTATCCTAGTTGATGGAGAACTCGAGTTTGAAGTCAAAAGCATTCTGGACTCCAAGATCTCCAAATCTAAACTATTTTACCTATTTGACTGGAAAGGCTACTGCCCCCAAGAGAGATCCTGGGAACCTGCTGAATATGTCCACGCTCCTCGCCTAATCAAAAGATTTCACCGAACATTTCCTGACAAGCCAAAACCCCCGGAGAAGCCCGGTTTGGGAGGGGCCTTGAGGGGGGGTACTGTCATGATCTCTGCTTCCAAAAGGTCAGGGTTTTCCCAACTCCCTTGGAAGCAGATCCATAACCCAGGTTCCGAGTGCCAACCAGTCCCAATTGGGACCTTTTGGACCCAGTCCTGGCGCCAGTGGCACCAGGCTCATAAATATGCCCAGTCCCAGCGCTGGAAGCGCCGGGCTCATAATGCTTGGGTGGACTTACCTGCAGCAGACCATGCTGCTTACTTGCCTGCCAGTTGAGCCTCTGATCCTCTTCTGTTTGGAACTACTTTTCCTGTTGGGTGGGGCAGGAGCCACTCCCTAGATTCAGAACACCGGAACTCTTCTGGAAAGCAGGAACTCTTTTCTTACCTAGGCGTGGCTGTGGAAGGAGACACCTAAGCACTACAGGAGGCTATTTAAACCACACCCGATGGATGAATCTTGCTTTGCGTTATTCTGCATCCTCTGCAGCAGAACGCTCATCGTGTCTTCTGCATCTGATCCTGGGCCTAAGGAAAAAGGCTTACCATCCTGAATCCAGTCTTCAGCAACACCTATAAAGACACGAAAGAACAGGTTAGCATTACGGTCTTCAGTCACAGCTCTTCACTTACCAGGTCCATCGGCTGTCACCAACGCCTCGCGCTGCATTCCGGCATCTGAAAGACAAAGGCTTACCTACTCTTCGTGCGCTCCGGAGGTCTTCACGCTGCATTCCGGCATCTGAAGGACAAAAGCTTACCAACTCTTCGCACGCTCCGGAGGCCTTCGGCGCTGCATCCCGCATCTGAAAGACAAAACAAGGTGCGTTTAAAGACATTGGGGAACTTTAATACTCACATGCCATTACTCCTTTCCACATCTAACCCAGTGGGTATTCCGGCACCCTCCAGCCGCTCCGCACTTGTACCTGCAAAATAAAAAGACAGTTAGAGCGCATCGTGAAGCAGGCAACAAGCGCTTACTTACGTGCTTCCAGGCGCTTCTATTCATCACACGGGCTCCATCTTCAACTCACTTCAGCCCGTCATCCGCCATCGCCGGAACCCTGGAAAACAAGAGACATCATTACTAAAGACTTTAAAGACATTAGAATTACTCGAAACTTACCGTTCGTGCAGTAAACAACGGACAGCAGTCCTCTGAAGTCAAGAGGCCTGCTCCCCTTATCCAGTGAAGAAACTGGTTACAGCACCCTGCCCCGAGGCAGATGGAGAGCACGGCGTTCACTTACCTAAGGTGAGAGCGTTAACCTTTGGGGTTCTACAGGAGAAGAGAAAGGGAAGAAGAGAGAGACATTCAATAACCCAGTTCCTTAATCCCATATTTTCTATCTGCAGACATCTTACCCTTCGAGTCAGACATACAGTGCACAGAGGTCCAGCCCAAAGAGCCAGCCGTGTTTTACACATCACCTTTGAAGATACGGTATACGCCCAGTCAAGACCGGCGCCTCTACGGGAATCAGGTGAGCGTTACAGTATGGAATGAATGCAGGATGTACACAGAATATATTGCAGTAAAATAAACAGGAAAGAAGGTGAGGTTACCAGCTGGATAGTAAATTGTGTTATACCCCACAGATGAATGAGGTCCAAGCAAATGGATCTGGGGTCAAAGCGAGGAATGCCTATGGACTAGTTTTATACTGTATCATATGGTAGGTCTCTACAGTTAGTAAAGTACTTTACTCATACTCAGAGATTATTGAATCCCTTCTTTTGACAGTATCTTTTATGTTCTTGTCTAATCTATGTGAGCGTAGGCTTTGCACTGTGTGATGAAGGCCAGGGTCACCTCTATACATCTAATGTATCTGCAATGATGCAAGACTGCAGCTGGCATGGACCTGTCACCTTCAGCAATCTTCAGCAATGGATTATACTTAAAGGCAAGAATTGTACTTTTTAAAGATTCTACAAACACTACATTTGCCTTGTTGTGTCATGGGACATTGCAATTACTATGTTTACAGCAGTACGTTTAGGATTTGTGTGACAGAATATTCTGCTACGCTCTTTCCCATGATCATTAACAAAATGATGAATGCATAATTTTGTGTTGTGAAGATCTCAGCAAAGGAACCCCAAAATGAATCTCCTGGGACCATTAGAAGGCATATAACCTCTGTTCCTGATGTATGAACTGAACAGTAAGCACACATCGTAGCCATACAAGTCGGGGTTTGCAACCTGCAACTTCCCTGATATGTTGGGCTACAGCTCCCATGATCCCTCACCATTGAGCATGCTGGCTTTGAGTGATGGGAGCTGTGGGACAAAATATCTGTCGAGTCAAAATGTTCATATCCCTGATTCCTGTGGTGCCAGGAAAATCCCTCCCCAGTGTTAGGGTAATTTCTTGATGATTTCTGGCATGCTCCTCCATCTGCACATGCTTTTGCTTGATAACACTGATTATTCTGCATCAATAAGTATACCAATGGGAACCAATGTGCTAATTTTGAGTCTCAACGCAGCAACTGCAGTCTGCCCCAGAGCAGTATAATCACCTACTTGTAATTCTGCCTTGAATATACATGGCATGAGGGCAAAGGCCCTTTTATAAAAAATGTAGTCGAGACCCAATAAGGTTTTCATGTTGTATTAGAAGTGCAGTACATTAAAATGTCTTTGCCGTCCTTCATAAGTACTCCATTTGTGACCAGTTTCTAGATGTACGGGACCAGCTAGTCTGTGCTAGTCCGTGCATAGACGGGACACTTCGGCGGCTGGTCAGTTTCTTTTATCACTATTCCTGAACTGTCCTCTAATGGGCATTACAGAAGTTTTCCAAGCAATAGCTAACGCTAGAACAGATTCACTTGTTTGTAGCTCAGAGTTTAAGGTAACTCTAACCGATTCCAACGATACTGCCCAAACCCCTAATACCCAGGACATTCTGGATGTCGACATGGTGATGGGAGAAGCCTATGACCTACCCATCCGCAATGGAGACAGTGTGATGAGAGTAGATCACCCACAGACTGCAGGTCTCGAAAGTGTCACTCCTGACCCACATCCAATCATAAAAACTCCTCTTAAAGCGGGCATCTCACACGTGATTGGGTGAATCCTGCCAAAACTAACGCTAGCTTGACTTAACACCATGACTGATATCTATGACTATATCCTAGAACACAGTCTGGATATCAGGTGTATCACGAAACCTGGCTTACAGACGCCCATGGCCCTAGCATTGAATAGGTGACACCCCCCGGCTTTGTTTTCTTTGGAAAGCACCGGGAGGGGAGCCTTCGAGGTGGTGTGGCAGTAATATGCAAAAAAGAACTAGGAGTTTACGAAGTAAAAATACAATGCATAGACTGTGACCTGCTACATATGAAATTGCTCCCTGATTCTAATCATAGCATAAACCTGGTTCTAGTTTACCGTCCACCAGGTGAATCCTCTAAGTTTAATGAGGAGCTTGTAGATGTCCTAGCCCCACTACTGACAACTAACTCTGCCTTAGTGATATTTGGTGACTTCAATCTTTGGAAGGGTCATGCTAAAGATAATAAAGCTCTCGACCTTGAGAATTCTATAAATGGCCACCAGATAAAAATATATAATTGTGAACCTACTCATATAAAAGAACATATCCTTGATTGGGTGGGAAGTGGAAACATCCTTCTTGACAACATAACGACCACACCATGAATCTGGTCGGACCACTTTTCAATTTCCTTTCAGCTGACACTCCCGTCCCTTCTACCTAGAAAGATTGAAACTTGGTGTAAAATGCTTAACAGGAACATGAAGACTGTTACTGCACATATTCTCGCAAAATGTCTAGACACTATAATGACTAAAACAAACGAATCTGATCATCCGGAAGTCCTTATTAAAACTTACAATAATGAGATCATAAGTATGCTGGATCATGCGGCACCTCTGAAAACCAGAACTGTCAGAGATAACCATAACCATCATAAGTGGTTTACTCCTGCGCTGGCAGAACAGAAAACTATAAAAAGACAGGCGGAAAATACCTGGCTGAGAGATAAGACACCGGCAAGCTGGGCATCCTGGAAGAAAAATGCTAATTTTTACAGTGAACAAATCCTCCAGGGAGGGAATCAAACAAAGGAAGTTTTCCGATTATTTAGGTCCTGGGAGAAACCTGCAAGCACGATCCCATCATTAAACCCACTAATAAAGATTGTAATAGAGTACAGAAAGCCTTTTTCTGATAAATTAAAAACTGTCCTAAGGAAAATTCAGGAAGAACTAACCAGGATAACCTTACATGCCACTACCGTTATTGAGGAGAGAAATGACGAAGGACACATCAACCCTGTAGCGGGCCCCCAATCCCTGGATAATGGGGAACAAGCTCCACAGAATTGCCAGACTGGCTTTAGATTTAGGGAGCATGCCACGTTTGAAATTCACAATATTCTGAGGAAGAGGCACCCTACGAGCTGCCTAGGTGAGCTCCTCCCATCTAGTATAATTTTTGAACAGAAGGACATTTTTGCCGTGTTCCTTTGCAGATTTGTAAACTCATCATTCAGAACTGGCAGCATTCCATTCTTGATAAAAAATGTTGCAGTTACACCATTATTAAAAAAAGCGGCACTGGACCCCAATGACGCAGCAAACTTGAGGCCAATTACTAACACGGTTTTCTTTTTAAAACTTACTGATAAAGTAGCAATGCTGCAACTTCAAACCCATGTTTCAGAAATGGGCATCTTACACAAAAAGCAATCAGGCTTTCGCAGCTTTCATGGCACCGAGGTGCCCTATTGGACTTGCAGACATACATGCTCTCCCAGCTGGAGTCCAGCAAGTCTGGGCTGCTGATGCTGTTAGATCTATCAGCGGCTTTTGACTTGCTGGACCATAATATTCTACTGGATCGGATGGCCACTGTAGGGGGCCTCTCAATGGATGCTATAACCTGGCTCAAATCTTTCCTTGAAGGACGTAGCTCCCGAGTCCACTGGGGGGACTGTACATCAGAGGCTGAAATGACCACCTGTGGAGTCCCGGAGCTTGCCTCTACCCTCTGCTTTTTAATATCTACATCATCCCACTATGTCTGGACCTTCAAAATCTGCGCCTTTTTTTCTGCAACTATGCAGATGATTTCCAATTAGCGCTAGAGCTCAGTGGAGATCACGACAAAGACGAACTGGTGCTGGATTCAGTTTACCAGATTGTCAAGAATTGGATGTCTACTAATTGGCTATGCTTAAACGCGTCGAAGACTGAGTTAATGCTATATGGCCCTAGACAAACCAGAAAGAAGCTGTGTCTGGCATACACAAACTTCTGCATTAATGGAGGTAAGATCACAGTAACACCTAAAGTAAAGACCCTGGGTACCTATCTGGAAGCCAGCCTGGATAGTGGTGCCCATGTGGATGCCATTGTGAAAGGCACCAACTATCATCTTAAGGTGCTGTGACAGGTGGCCCCATTGGTCTCCGAAGACAACCGTAAAAAACTGGTCAGAGCCGTGATACTCCCGAGAGTGGACTATTGCAATGGGCTTAGACATTCAAATTTACAGAAGATCCAGAACTCTGCTGTGCGCATTGTATATCATATGAGCCACGCCGAGCCTACCTCGGTGGCCAGAAAGGCTCTTCACTGGCTTCCGGTCTCAGCCAGAGTTCAGATTAAGCTGCTGACCACCTGTCACAAATGTGTTTTCGGTGATGCTCCAGTCTACCTCAAGAACAGGCTGAGAATCCATGAACCTAAAAGAAACTTGCGATCTGCTAAAGCTTGTCTTCTAGTAGTGGATTGCATCAAGAGAGCTCGAGGGAACGGTTGTGCCTTTCATGTTCAGGCTGCGCTGGCTTGGAATGCCCTTGCTGAACAATTGCGAAACACTGCAAATCATTTGGATTTCAGAAAACAGCTAAAGACCATTCTGTTCGCATAATTATACAGGCATAGTTTCTCCCTCCTGATGGCGCCTGGATGTCTTCGGGCTTTGGCGCCCTACAAATGAATAAACATAACGTAACATAACATGGGAGCATGTGCCAAACGTACATTAGGGAGTTGATTGGCATTAACGGCAATCTTCAATGTCTGTGGAGCAGGGGCAGAGCAATGGTTGCACAGTTTAAAATCACTTTCCTGGGAAAGCAAAGTAATATGCTGGTCTGATAATCGAGAATGCCAGACAGGAGTTTGTGATGCCTCGTCAACCAGCGTCTAAATAGGCCAGAGTGTAGCAAGTGAGTGTGGTCTGCCATGGATTTTAGCCTAAATTGGAGATGCCTTGAACTTGTGAAGTCTTTTGCTTCTTATTACATTCAGAGGTAGAGACGGAAGCTCTTCACTACAAAAACACAATTTCCACGTGAAGTGCGGCACAAGAGTGCAGCAAGTGAGTGTGGTCTGCCGTGGTGTACTTTGGCACGGTGTGGCTGGGGCTTCTGTGCTCGGTACAAGTGTCTTTTGGCGGTTAGAGGTAAGTGGGATATGGGTGTGTCAAACTGTTATAAATCCTGTTGAAACCCTGCAACGCTTCGTGTAACATTGCTGAAACAGCAACCAATTTGAATCAAAGCAATATAGTATTGACTTTTCAAAGAAGAAACAGGGATGCCTTCCACTGCTACCCCCTTATAGAATCGGAGGATGTGGCGACGGGCATCTTTGGGTCTACTCCTTGATATAATACCTCCCTATTTTTTCTGTCCTTGAAAAGATCATGGTTCGGCGGTGTCTGCCGGCTTTTGTCTTTCAGCCACCTTGAATTGTATATATAATTTAAAACACTGTCCTTATATAAATTGTATTCCACAATTGGGAAAATACAACGCCTTAGAGGTGACTGTGGGTCATTTGGCATTGAGCCGCTTTTGAAGACCAATTGGTAACCTTACTGGAAAATGTATTCTCTGTGCCATATTATTAAACCAAAAGCCTGGAAAAATTAGGAAGAGAAATTACAACTTGAGAAATGGTAAACAGAGGGCTACTGCAAATATCAGTGAAACCACAGTTGGAGCTGATAAATTAACAACTTCAAGACATAGAACAGCCTTAAAGTCGGCCTACTACTAAAACGATGGAGGTACACCCTGCACCTACAATATGTTAAAGTTTGGATAGCCCAATTGGCTGTACAATGGCTGAGTTTGATAACAGCAACTCGCTGTTGTAATTATGCTATTCCTTGTATGCTGACATACTGCATTTGGAGGCGGGTGCAGATCTACCGGACGCTGTAGCCACTAATGAGAAAACTGTAACTGAGGTCGGTGAACAATCTGAAATGCCCACTGCAAGGCTTTCATGTACACAACGTTTAACGGGAGCGACAGAGGAATATCCTAAAATGATGAGTGTTCTGTCAGACCTCACTGAGGCTGCTAGTGTCCATGAGATTAGCGATAGGACTGACAATGGAAGATCAAAGGATCAAGATGCCTACTACTTAGCGACAAGTTTTTCATTAAAGATATTACTGAAATATACACACAGTATTGTATGCCATGTGCAAAAGAATACTGCTCTTCTAACTGACTTAATAAAAATAAACTCCTGCGATGAGGCAAGTCCTGAGTGCCTTTGCCAAGCTGACCATATTCCTAATCGCACTACATTTATCAATATAGCGGCGTTGGCTCATTCAGATGTAATGGAATCCACAAAGGTTGAAATTCGAGCTGGTAGTGACAAGGAAGACGAAGACATACCCCTATCTAGAAAAGAGAGGAGAAAAACTCAAAAGAAAATTGATAAATTGATAAATCGGCTCTAATGATTGTGGCTACAAACAGAGGTTGTACCATGGCAGGTGATGCTGTGAGTATAAATAAAAATCAGCCAGGCATGAAAAGAGTGAGAAAAAGAGCAGCTAGAAGAGCAAAGAGAGCATCAAATAAAATAGGAAGCCTGACTAATTTGCTAATGAGCACTAAGGATCTGAAAAAAATGGTGGTCCTGTATCAAGAGGCAATTGTGGACCATTTAACTCTAACTTTAAATTATTTATAACGCGCATCCATAAACCCGTAGGTGTGAGGGAGCAGACAAGACAAACACAAACAGATAACACGTAGAATCCAGGAGAGTAGGATCATATCAGCCGCCAAGAGAGATCAAAGATTAGGCTACTTAATGGAACAACCAGGTCTTGAGCTCCTTCTTAAATAGACTCAAAGAAGGCGACCCTCTCAAAGAGGCAGGTAGTGAGTTACATAATATGGGTGCTACGCCAAAGAACGCTCCTCCCTGAGCCTTCTTAGATTTGCATTTTGGTAGGAATAGAAGGTTTTGGTTACTGGATCTCAGACTTCTGTAGTTGGGTTGGGTTTGTCCCTAAAGAGAAGATAGGACAGCATAGTACCCATTCTACATTTAAATGTGATTACCAGTAGCCTGAAAGTGATACGTGCTTACACAGTGAGCAAGTGGAGGGAGCGTCGAGCCTCCGTTACATGTGAACGCGCGGCTAGACCTGTGACGACTCTAACTGCGCCATTTTCTATGACTTGGAGTCTATTGATGGTTGCTTTTTTTAGCTCCTGCCAGGAGACTGCAACAATAGTTAATTTTGGCACCTATTACTGCTCAAGCAATGGCTTTTGCATTCTCTTGGGAAATGTACGGTCTGAGATGAGCTAACAGTTTGATGTAATATATTGCTGAAGAGACTGTCGATCCCACATATGATTTCATATTCAGAGCCTGGTCAATAATAACTCCTAAGATTTTGACCTTGGGGAATGTAGAGATGTCTGTGTCCCCTAACTGAAAATGCTTATAGGCTGGGTCCAGCTTGGCAAGTGTACCTACTGACCCCACTATCATAAGTTTGGTTTTTCCGCGATTGAGCGCCAGATTATTCTGCATCATCCAGTGTTCGATAATGGAGAAGATTCTACTCAGTTCCCTTTCATCTTGATGATAACACTCTGTGAGCGACATGACGCATTGTGTATCATCTGCGTAGTTAGAGAATAGGACCCCTTCCTGTTCAAGATGAGTAAAGAAGGGGGCCATAAAAATGTTATAAATGCACAGCGGCGTGCAAGCACCCTGTGGTACTCCAAAAAGCACAAAGATAGGCAGAGCCATTGTGTCATCTGCACTAACCCTACTTACTCTATTTGAAAGGAAGGATAGCATCCATTGAATTGCTGCTGATGAAAAATGTGCCACTTCCTTCAAACGTTCTGCCAAGATGGTATGATCGACAAGGTCGAAGGCGGCAGATTGATCTAACCAAATAAGCAGGAATGTGAGACCTTTATCCATTCTGTTCAGTAACTTTGATTTTAAGTCTAAAAGAGAGGTTTTGGTCCCATAACCCTGTCTGAAACCCGATTGCAATGGGTTCAGGATAGGAAAAAGGTTAAGATGTTGCGAAATCTGTGAGTAGGCGACTCGATCTACGATTTTAAGAAGGAATGGAGCATTAGTTATAGGCCTATAATTAGCCAGTATATCTTGGGCCAAGCCAGGTTTTTTTAACAATGGCATAGCCCAAGCCTGTTTCAGATCATCAGGAACCATACCAGTTACAGAATACTATGGATGAACCAGATACATCACTTAAAACCTACTCCCAAGTGTCAATTGTAATTGCGTAACAGAACAGGTCTGCAATGAAACAAAAGACTGGAACCAGGACCATCTCCAATGTTTTTGTGAGACAACCTAAACACCAGCTGTACTGGAAATTGATTCCTCACAGGTCGTGACTGCCTTGCCAGCTACATAGTGTACCATAGCAAGCCTTTTTAAAGGATCTGAACAGCCGATAAATAGAGAATGTTTGCTCAATATCTTTGGTAATCTGCCTGCTCTCAGGGTAGTTAAAAGCAGTGCTTTTGGATATGTGGAGCAATTCAAAGATAGCCCCATTTGTGTAATAAGAGTGCATTGCTTCTCCTCAGAAGTGGCCAGTTTGTTTAGGGCCAATGTTGAATCTCTTCTTAAGTGGGGCTATGAATTGGATTGTCCTGCTCGCAATAAAATCCAACCCTAAAGTGCAAAGTTTTCAAAATAAAAAGGGGGCCATAGCAAAGGCACCAATTTTTAAGACTGTAGGGGCACCAAAATCTTTATTGGAGGGCTGTGATCATGTTGTGACATCCATTGGGAATGGTTATGTTCGTTCTTGCCACCTGTCACTACGAAATCCTGACCATGCATTGAGATAGGATCTTGGAATACTAGGAGCCATGCCCATTTATTTAGCCAGAATGCTCTATAAACTCCTTTTCCTGGCAGTTGTTACATTTCTTCTGGAGATTTGGTTGTTGGGAGATGCACTGTTGGAAGTGGATATGCCAATTAGGATGAAAAAGGTCGACCATTTGGTATTCTTGCCATTTTGCTAACTAATGGCTTGAAATCAAGAGAGATACCAGTACGAGTTAATAATAAGAATGTGATAGCTGTAGAAGTAAAAATGTAATTCCATCATAAGTTGTTAGTGGTGAAAATCTATGATCCTCCAGGAGGAAAAGTCACGATGGATATCCAACATAAAGTGTATTAACTATTGGGCATACTGACAGAAGCTAATCAGGATCTGAATGTTATCATCAGCGGTGATTTTAATGCAAACTGCTTAATACTGAAAACGAAATATATCTTAACTAAACCTTCTGGCTTTACCGGCAGATGTGATTAAAAAAAAGCTTTGACCAGGGTAGATTTAATTGAAGATTTAGATTTGATTATGCTGAATGGATCAGTGAAAGGGGAAATTCCACCTCCCATAACTTGGTGCAGTGGGACTAGAACCTCAACAATAGATTACATCCATGTTAGTAAAAGAATGCTCCAGTATGTAACTGATCTGCAAATATAATTTGTACATTTCAGTGCTCATGCAATATTGTCTCTGCTTCATCGACTTCCTGTGGTAAAGAATAGCTATTATGGTAAGGTTGGCACAGTTAATCTAATCTCTGGTGGAATAGACTTAGCTGGACTGATAAGAACTTTGAAAAGGTAAAGTAGTGGATGGGTAACATGCAAGATGAGTACCTTTATATGAATTGTGCCAACGATATTATCACATGGATATCATTGCACACATATAGTTTACTCCCTATGGGAAATTGTTTTATAGGAGGGGAAAAATGCTTGTTGGACTTACAATAAGTTGATACAGGCAGAAAGAAAAGATGCGACAAGCGTTTGGTTGCATTTCCATATCTGATTACCCTGCTGTGGAAAGACTGTTGTGTAAAAGAAAGGTGCAGACCAGTTATACTAACTTGGTAAAAAGGAACAGGGCATCTTCTTAAAATATGGCTTGACTACTTATGGTAAAAGATTTGGTATCTGGTGATAGTAAAAAAAACTATGGATCTCGTTCAAATCAACTGTTGATAATGGAGCTAAGGAGTCAGCTTGCTCTATTAATGAAACCTTGTGGTGGAAAGGTTTGCTGGTAATAACCAGGTATTACAGAAAAAAGCAACCTCAGATTTAATGTAGAAGATCTAGTTGATATAATAAAGAGCCTTAGGACATCACGTGGGCCAGGACCGGATGGTCTGCCTCCAGACTGGCTTCAGAAAGGGGCTATATCCTAATATGAATATTTGTGTAGTGAACACCCTACTGGAACAAGCCCAAGCGAAATATGGATTACCTTCTATATTCTGTTTGTAGACTTTTGTCTGCTTTTGATGCAGTAGCTAGTTCTAAGCTTTGGGCTAAACTTGAAAAAATGGGAATTCCCTGTCCTCTACTCTATGCCTGCCAGCTGTTGTATGATGATAATAGTGCGTGGATAGGACTGAGTAATCTTGGTGACCTGTCAGAGCCAATACCTGTAAAGCGGGGAGTCAGACAAGGATGGGTTCTGGCCCCCATTCTATTTCATTTATATATTTCTGAATTTGGAAACACACTGTAACAAACAAATAATGCCTTTCCTAAATTAAGTGAGAAAAAAATGGATTGGCTTGGATATGTTGATGACGTTATTATCTTAGTAATACCTATATAGAAATTAGTCAGAGTGTACAAGCCACCATTAAATACTCTGAAAAAATGGCCTGACGTAAATCTGAAGAAAACCCAATTTGTGTCAGCCGGTAAGAAATGTACAGGGTGATATTATATTTATAGCAGTATGGGCATAGTTGCGAGAGGGTCTAATCATAGATATCTCTGCTATAAAATGGTAGCGGATGGTAGCATTGAGCTGCTTTTGTGAAATAAACAAACTAAAGCCCTTTCCACGATCAGTGCTATTACTCAGTTCTCTAGAAAAAGTACAGGTTACAGTCTTATTGGTGTATTAAATATCTACAAAGAGAAATTGGCTGCTGCATTTTTGTATGCCCTGGAAACATTTTATGGAGATTTCTCTGACTGGGCAGATCGACCTGAGGGCCTAATATGGAGGAAAGTCCTTGGTCTTTCTAATTATACTCCTGTAGCGACCATACATCTTGAATTAGGTTTGATATCATTGTCAACTATGGTAGATGTTACAGAGGAAAACTGTCTATAAAGATTCAGATTGTGATGGATAATACGATCCCAGGTATTGTAAAGTCTGCACTTATTAACCAAAAAAGTGTTGCAGTACAGCACTTCAAAAAGAAAAATTAAGAATTGTTCATAAACATTGGGTGGAAACCGAACTGGGAGTATGGTGAAGGCGTGTTGTTGAAAACATTAATGCCGAGCACCAAGAAATAGGACATGGATAAACAGTCATGAAAAACTTGGAATGATGAAATCACTGTGTACCATTGCAAACATGCACTAAAAGAACTCAGTATAACTCAGTATTATATAGTATTATATAAGACTGGTTCCTTCAGCAAGTATGCAAAAAAATTTTATGTCACTCAGACTTAACATACTTGAGGTACTCGATGTCACAGGAGCATGGTCGGGCATACCCAAAGAGAGACAACTGTGTAGGTTTTGTCATGATGGACTGCAAATCGAATCGATTCGGCATGTAGCATCTTGTGCCCCTATGAATTATTTCTATGTGCAATACTATGGCCAACACATAGAACAGCTAGAGGATATGAGAAATGAACTTTTCTGCCAGAGATGTGTGTCAGGTAGAGGACTGCTGATAATCATTGTACAGGTATGGAAAATTGTAGCCGGAAAATTGGTATTAACTGAGGTTGAAGGATGAGGTTTTATGAAATAATGTTTCTTTGTGAAATAAGGATGGATTTTTCTGAATTGATGGTTTTTAATTGATGTCATATTTTAATATGTATATTTATGTAATTTGTACTCTGATATTTTGGTCTAAAAGTTTTTATAAACTATAAACACAATAAAATAAATGAGGAAAAAAGGTCCCTATAAAAATCTATTACTAAAGTTGATGGCAGGAGGGTGGCTTAAAAGCAGCGGTGAATGCACTGTGCTGCAGTGAGAGCCGTTAGAGACAAAAAGGCAAGACAAACCAAGTATCAGAGAATGAGCAAGAGGGCGGAGTGTGCGTCAAAACCACAGGCAAGAGACAAAACGTTAGCCTTGTTATAATTAAGTAATAACACTAAGAAATAGTGCTGAATGTATTGCCAGAGGGAAAAAAGGACGCAGTACACTATACTGTGCCATGCCATAACATAAAGCACTGGAGAAACAAAACAGCGCTTTTTCTGTATTACCCAGTTTACAGGCACTCATTTGAAATATCAGCTGCCACAAATGCACACTTTATCCTGACAGAATACATTTTCTCTCGGTGATTGACTTCTAGTTTGTCACCAGGGCCAGCACATGCATGTGGACACCGTGCTGTAGTGTTTAAGGTTTTGCCAGAACTGAGCTTTTATGTTACTTTTGTAACAGTATACCCAAAAACAGAAACAGACACTCTCTGAACTTCAATGAGCCTTGTGTACTGGGGCATGGTGGAATGTAATTGGCATGTTAGTTTATTTTGGTCCTTTTGATGTCTTCAAACAATTAAAAAACCAAAAACAATTAAAAAAACAATCAAAATAATAATAACCAGAATACTAATAATTGGGGTAAAGGAAGACAACAAAGTATGGGCCACCTTTTTCCTTACTAACTTTTCTAACTACAATGTTTTTGCTGGCTATGGCATGAAATGTTAACATTCAGCAAAGTGCTTCATACTGCCTCTGGCAACTTGAAAGTTGTTTGCATCCTGCACATTTTCTTTCGCATGAGATCTTGTTACTGCCTGGAGTCAATGTCTGGGCACGTGGCGGTGAGTGAGGAGGAGGCAGACCGAGCTTCAGCTGAACATCAATTTTGAATAAGGTGGTGGTGTTGGGGTTTAGCGGGAAGTTTAGTATATGTAGTACTTACCAATACAGAATGTCTAATGCATTCAATTGGGCCTCATTACAAGTTGGCAATATTCTGGCTGTAATCCACCGGAATATCGCCCAACGCAATTCCTGTTACCGCTACTTGGTCTGGCGTATTTATCGCTGGATTACAAGTGGTGGTGGCAGCGTTAGTCCCCATTAATTTGCAGTCCATAGGACTCCATTGGGGACTTTGGCAGAATTAACGCTGGTGGAATTACCACTGTGGTAAATTCACCAATTTTGCCGATTTCTTGGCAGAAAGTGGGAGGATATACCTCCAGCATGGTACTGGAGGCAAATCCCCCACTCCAGGGCCAAACTCGTAGTATGGTGAAGCAGGAAAGTTGGCGGTAATTATGTTCCCACCACTTTTTTTTCACACCGCCATACTCGTAATGAGTCCCAATTAATATGTTCTGTAAAAACAGAAGAGAGTACATAAAAGAATAAATAAAAAAACAGGTAACACCGTACTGATTTGCCAGTGCGTATTTGCAGTGTTTACTTCCCGCACGCAACATATTTTAGTATATAAAAACTGAAAAAAGTAGGGAATAACCAAAAGCAAAATAATAAATAATAAATGAATGCCACGTGTGTAAAATGTTTGACTAAATGAATGCATTCAACATATCAGTTGTGGGGCAGGTTGAATGTTGGTCTCCAGTTGATTTTGGGCTCACCCAGCTGATAGGGCGTTGGCCAAGTTGGTGAGGTTCACACCAGGTTGAAATCATTGTCCTGAGTCTATCTTGGGTGCTGCAGATATGCTTCCTACCTTGAAGCCACGACTGTCACACAGAGTGGAGGGCATCTAAAAGCCTATGAAGATGAAAGGATGAATTCATGACAGTCCCCTTCCCCGGCCAGAGAAAGCACATGGACGTGCAAATGCTTCCAATCTCATTAAATCTCAAGGGGCTACCAAATTGTGAAATGATAAATAGTGTCTCAAAATTCTGTGTATGGCCAGTATGAGGGTGCTTTGGGGCCAAACAAGCATTGTGGTTTGTGAAGAGATGTAGCCGATTCAGCCGATAAAAAGTAATATGTGAAAAGTGTCACTCTCAGACACTGTACTTTTCTTCATCAACGATAGGCAGACAAATGGTGCCCAGAAGGTCTGGTATGCAGGCACGTCATTTGGGGGTCATGAAGGGTCACAGCTGTGACCACTGTGGCGTCCCTTACTACCCCTGGAGGCTCCCTTGCTACCCCTGTTTTAAAAGATTTTTTTTTAAATGGAGCTCCTGGGCACTGGCGTAGCGGGGGGGCCACCACACCAGGTCTGGGAGGGCGGTGGCAGCCCAGTCCTAACCCATCATGATGAAGGCTGGGCCAAAGGTTGCAGCGCGAGAAGGAATCGCTCAGTAGGGGTTGGATCTGACCATGACATGTGGCACGTGTCACATGCCACGTGCAGCTCCAACCCCTTCTCCGGCTTCCTCGCGGCTCATATACAGGAACGAGGAAGCTCTCCCAGCTTCCTGGTTCCTGTTTGTGAGCAGCACAGAGGAGCTGAGGGTGGCTTGGAGTGACGGATTGAAGCTGGAAAAAAAGTAAGAAGGCTTTAAGGTTTTTTTTTAAATGTGATGTTCATTTTGCATGTGTGAAGTGTGTATCTGATGTATGTATGTGTTATGGGTCAGTGAGTGGTGGATGAATGAGAAAAAATGTGATAGAGTGTGTGTGTTTGAATGTTCTAACTGGGTGTGTGCCTGGGTGGAGAATGCAGTGTGAACGAATGTGAGAGGGGATGTATGGGTAGGTGAAAGGGGATGCTAGCGTGTGTGTGTGCATCTGTCTGTGTGTGTGTGTAAGGCCTTGGGAGACTGGGGATCACTAGAGCATGTTTGACACATTGTTCTTTGACTTTTCATGTTTTACTGGTATTTGCGGGCAAAGCCAAGTTCATGTGTGTTATTACCTGGCTAGACTGGCATTTTGGAACAGCCAATCTATACATTGCTAACTGTGGCATGACATTTATTACTCTGGATCTTTGATGAAGCAAGCATAGTATTACCTCGCTAGACTGACGTTTGGGTGTAGTGCCCTGTATATTTCTTACTGTTGCATGACTTTTTATTAACTGAGCATCTATGATGAAGCAAGGATGATACATGTTCTTACGGGTCTAGACAAGCTTGTATTGGAACCAGTTTGAACATGTTTTCTTATTGTGAAATATCACTTTTAATGGCCAAACCAACTGGAGTATTTTTGTACATAGGAGTACTAGCATATATTAGCAGAGCCAGCTTTGTGCCTAGTGCTGGTAATGATACTATAAAAAAACATCTCAACACAAACATGAGTATGTTCTTATATGGGAATACTAGCATATATTGGTGGGGGCAGCATGGAAATCTACGGACACAGCCAGCATGAAAATGTTTTTTTATGGCATATATTGAAGGGACCGGAATGACATTGCATTGGGAAATGCGCTTGTGCACTTTTGGTGATTTGTATCTATTGTATTTTTTTTCTTGAGTTATCCTACACCCTACAAAACCGATTGCAAACTGTCTGGCCTTTTACCCAAATTTTCACAGAAAGTGTTCTTGGGTAATGCACCATTTTAATCCATATTCGAAACATGTTATCATGGGAGGTGGAAGAATCCCCTCAAACCTGCAAACCCATTTTCGTTAGTTCGGGTCCCCTCCCTATGCTCAGTCACAATCGGATACTTGGGGCATATATTTACACCCTCCAATTAAACAACTCACCATCCACCACTGGTGGCTTGTATATTTGTGGGCCAGGCACCGCCCCTTTCTTTCTTCGCTACGTGAAACATTTAAGCTTTGATTAAAAAACATATTTACTTCTTTCACTTGGAGTAGTGCATGCCCCTGCAGCTGCATAAACATCATGGACATTGAACACACATGGTGGCATGCCCTGTCCTTTGTTAAGAAGCTCGAGTGGGGGCCTCAGAATGGCTCACAGGGGGGCCCCAAAATTTTGTGCTACACCACTGATTGGGCTATGCTCACCTTGAACGCTTTTAAGTGTGCTGTGAATGGTTGCAAGGTGTCACAAACTCAACCAGGACCTTTCTCTGGAGCAACACAGTTTAAGAAAATAAGTGCTGGACACAAAGACTTAGAAGTGGGAGAGCCATGGAGTGATCCACCCCACTCCACTTAATCTCCTTCTTGGAAAGGGGTTTGTGGAAGCTTCACTCACGAGCCGGTACTGGAGGGTTATTGAAAAACACACCTCGTACATAGAGCTCGGAAAATCGTAGATGAATTGAACCCACTCGAGGGAAGTGCAGCCCCACTCCCCACACCTCACCCCATTAAAAAAGCTGGTAGAAGAGTCCTGTATCAAAGTCTAGGACATTAAGGTGTAATATTTGTCTTTGGGTGGGGGGGACAGCATGGTTGTTTGTCACATCACTTAAAGATAAATGCACACAGAGACAGATGGCCTCAGAGTACACCCACACAATGGGCCTCATTACGATCCTGGCGGTACGGAGTGAACGGCGCCGTAAAAGGGGCCGGCACCGTTCACCCCATACCGCCGCATTACGAGTTCCCCTCGCGGGACACGGTAAGCATGCCTGGGAAAACCAGGCATGTTTACCGGGTCCCGCGAGGGGAAGAGGGAGCAAACAACGGGCCATCTCGTATTGGCCCATTGTTTGCTCCCTCTCCCATTCCCATTTCAGCCCTATAGGGGCTGAAATGGGAATGGGGAACGACCGTGTCCGGGTCCTTGGAGGGAGGAATTACCGGGCCTTCCGAACTCGGAATGGCCCGTAAGTCCTCATTCCGAGGACCCGGACCCTGATGCGCTTTCAGCGGCAGATATGCCGCCAATAGCGGCATGGCTACCGCCGAACTCGTAATGAGGGCCAATACGTAATGGTAGCTGACGCATAGATATATTTATAACTAGGGAATTTTGTTGATACTAAATCCTGGTCAACGGTTTAATATTCAGGCCTTGTTTTTGCAGCATTTTCCTCCTGGGTAAACAGACAGCACACGCCTCTGAGGTCAGTGCTATTTTGGCTTGTTTAAAACAATGCCACAGATAACCAGTACTTCTGTGTACATTAATCTATAGATGTTTCATACACTAGCTGTAGCCTGCATTAGAGATTGCAGTTACCCTGTTACAAGTACTGCATTATGTATCTTTTACATATAGGCCCCACGTCGAATCTGGAAAATGACATTCCCCAAATGTGTGATTGTGGACAAATGATGCCTCCCCCTGCGACTCGGTTCTTAAATCTGGCTGAAATGAGAGTGTTAGACGCTCCTGAAGCTTGTGTGCCATCACTTCCCGTAATGCCACTTGGTGGTGGGGTCAAATTACATCACTTCCTGGGATGTCATCAGAGGTCAAGGGTCGTGTGATGTTACTTCCACAACCCCTGGCATTTTGGTGAAATTACATCCCTGCTATTATGGCATAGACATCACAGCACCTCCCTACGTCTACAAGGACATTGGCCCTGAAGGCACCCATGTATGGTTGGGCGAGCTTTGCACTCTCCCATAGAGGAGTCCTATGGTAGTACAAAGCACAGACTGGTTGATGCCCTCCAGAGTCTTCCAATCAGCCAGCCTGCCAGCTGTTAAATTCCAAAACTGCTAGGCTGACTGATGGTAGAGCTGTCCCTTTCCATCTCTGCCCCTCTATAATGTGTGGTAGAGAACAGCCCCACCTGACCATTGTAGGTGGGTGCCAAGGTAAGAGAACAACAGCCCAATTCATAAAAATGAAACAACAGCAAATAATACATTCGCCTCCATTTGTCTTATGACACAGTAGCAAAACAATGACAGTCCCAATGGCTACTGGATCCGAGTCTTGCAATCCGAAGGATATTTAATTTTTGGAAATCGTGCAAGGACAATTTCCATTCCTAAAATAACAAACATTAATTGCGCAACCGGCGGAGAGACGCTACAAATCTTGAATGAAAAAAGACCTACCATCTGTAGCGAGGGGCCGTAAAATACAAGAGTTGAGCAGTTCACAAAAAGGAAAGCATCATCTAAAAACATGAAGAAATGCCAAGCAGTCCCCTGAAATGATACCAGGCCATAATTACTGTACAAAAGGAATAGAGGCAGAAACATCTCAGAGCTCGTATTTGAAAGAGTATGTGGTTTTGCGAAAAGCAGGTTAATCTACAAATAATTCTATAGTCCTAAATCGGATCACGGTTGCATCTATGTGCATCACAACAACATCATCTAGAGAAGCCACCCAGGCCCCGGATGAGTCAAATTGTAAACGATCAAACCAGCACAGAGGGAAATGGGCCAGGAAAGTCTGAATGTTCACAATGCAGGCCAGTTACCATGGTACTGTTGAGAAACTGCACCATGGGTGAATTTCTGCTGCACAAGAATACACACATCTTGTGTTACCCGTTGAAAGAGGAATAAACTAAGGCAAAACTAAGATGTCGACATGACTAAGACCACTTTATGCATGCATAGCAATCACTTCAACAATGGTTCTCCAAAAAACCTGAAATGCGAGTAAACTCTTACTACAAGTTAACAGAAAACAGCACTACTCTCTTAAAAAGAATACAAGTGGACCAGGAATAGCGATCATCAGCAAAGCATCACCAAACAGCTGAGGCAGCCCAGTTTTCTGCAGGCTGATCCTTCATGTAGCTTGTTTGGAAGAGTCAAAGATGGAGAATGATATGCTGCACCTGCTGTACCTTTCTTCATACTGGAGCTGACAACTGCGACTTCACTTATCATGGAAAGGATGGGGAGATGTCTGTGTGTGTGTTTCAGTTCTCTACACAACATAGAGCCTCAACAATTCCACCGAAAAAAAGAAAAACAAGCTACATCATCTGTGGTGTAGAGGAGGTCCCAAATGCAGCCCACACTCCAACTGTCCATTTTGAAGTACCAGGAACGTTCATGCCGAAATATGTGACGTATGATGAGAAAATAAACCAGCAGAGAGCCGCAGTGGGGCTCTGTCCAGTACTCATCAGAAGAAGAATGTCTATTGAAGTACTGAGCCCAAGGAAACCATGGACAGTAAGGTACCCATTGAGAAAACCATATCAACCAATGAAACAAACTGAACATCGTCTAAGTACAGTCCCTGAAGAAAACAAGAAGGTCTTAATGGAAGACGAATGGTGATGTCACGAGAACCCAGAGTGACTCACATATAGAAGAAATGACGACTAGTGAATGACGTAAAGAGACGAAACACCATGAACAAGGGGCATTGTGAACCTAAAGTGAAAGGACAATGTCAAATACAAGAAGCTTAAGCTGTAACCATGATGAAGATATTCGACCAGTTTATGCATGTACATTGTGGGGTTTTACGCGGGTCCCCGAACCGCGTAATAAGTCACACGGGAGCCGGGGAACAATGCGTCTTCCTTTATTCCCCGTTCAACTCACACTGCCCCTTTCCTGTCCCGCCCCCTCCCTAGCCCAACGTCACTTCCCTTGCCGGGAACTAAGACCGCAACGGCGGTCTGCCCACACAACGATGTGGGCGGGCTACATAGCCCTGACTAACAATCCGACATCTCCCCCCTTTTTAAACAACCACATGTCTCTTTTTACCTTACTCCATTTCTTCTATGAGTCTGTGGGGCTTGAAACGACTTCTCTGAGGGCGACCTCTGCTGCCCGGGGTGTGCTCGTCCAGGCCCTGGGGTGATGACCTGTCCTCACCTTCTGATGACTCGCTCTCCTCCACGTAATACCCGTCAAGGGCAATGTCATCTTCGCTGTCAGCTTCTTGATACAAGGTATCCTCCCTGTAGCACCTCTTGGGTTTGAAATACGATAGGTTTCTTGTGACGGAGGACTGGTCAGTCCTGTGGGCCGTAATCATCGTACCTTTCTTTTGCGTGACCGTCAGCGGTTCCGGTGCAAACGTGGCATCCTCCTTGCGCTGTTTCGGTTGCCGCAGCCACACTTGGTCTCCCAGTTCCACGTTCGACTCCTGTGCCTTTCTTTTGTGATCCGTCGCGTCCTTCATTTTGGCTTTGGCGGTGTCATCCTTGTTTCTGGCCTCTTGTTCCAGAGGCGTGGCTTCAGCTGCGCGGGCGTCTTCTGGCAGTCGTGTCTGTACTGGCCTGCGAAACATCAGGTCAGCGGGGCAGACGCCCGTGGTGCTGTGGGGAGTGTGGCGATAGTCCCTGAGGAACTGATACAGTGCTTGTTCAAAAGGTTTGTGGAGGATGGTCGCTATTTGCAGGGTTCTCTTGATGTTGGCCATGAACCTCTCGACCATTCCATTTGCCTGAGGCCATCGCGGAGTTATCTTCCGATGATGGAAGCCCATATACTTCGCGAAGTTTTCGAAGTCTGTGCTCATGAATGGCGCTCCATTATCAGATTTTATGATCCTGGGTATTCCATATGTGGACAGCATGCGGTCTAGTGCCGGAATAACGCTGGTTGCTGCTGTGCTGTCCACGATCTGTGCGTCCGGGAATCGGGAGTGTTCATCTATTAGCACTAGCACATATGTGCCATTTCTTAGGGGTCCAAAGAAGTCCACCGTCAGTTCTTCCCATACATTTCTCGGTAGTGGCGACATGTGGAGTGGGTTTGGGTGCGGAGGCGGTGCTACCTGTGCGCACGTTGTGCATTGCCCTATGATTTCCTCAACCATCGAGTCCAGTTTGGGGAACCACACTTTTTCCCTCAGTAGTCTCTTGGTGGCCACCACTCCCCGGTGACTTTCGTGTGCTACTTGGATCGTTCTGGTGCGTAGCGATTTCGGGAGGAGCACTTTGCACCCTTTGAGTATTACTTGATTGTCAACGATGGAGAGTTCGTCCCGGACCTGGTCTATCAGTTTGACGTCTGCTCGGACCTCTTCCGACTCGTGCTGTGCCTGTTGACGCATGTGCGCCCTTCTGTCCTCTTGTATGCAATGTCGCACGATGCGTAGAGCCGGATCTTGTTCCGAGTGTGCGATGATGTCTGCCCAACCGACTGGTAGTGGTTGTAGGTGATGCACTACGTAGTTAAGATATTCGTCAGCGATGGATGGGTGTGGTGTGGCCGGGCCGGTCGGGTGGCGTGATAAATAATCAGCTGGATTGTCTTCTTTTCCAGGCCGGTGCTTGATGACGAATTTGTAGTCCTGCAGTCGTAGGCCCCATCTGGCTATTCTGGGAGGCATCCGTGATTTGGGGTCTCCATATATAGTGATCAGTGCCTGGTGGTCGGTGATGATGGTGAACTCCTTGCCATACACAAACAGATGAAAATATTCGCATGCCCACACCACCGCTAGGCTCTCCTTTTCCGCTTGGGAGTAGGCTTGTTCTGTCGGGGTTAAACTCCTGCTGGCGTATGCGACCACGTATATGTTTGCCGGTTCCAGCGGGTCAACTTGCGTTAGTATGGCGCCCAGACCCACGGGGCTGGCGTCCACTATCACCTCGGTGTGCCTTTTGGCGTCATAGTACGCCATGTCCTCTGCCTTGGAAATGGCATCCCGTATCGCCTCGAATGCCTTCTGACAGTCCGTGGACCAAGTGTAAGGTTGATCCTTGCGCGTTAGGAGGCGCAGCGGGTTACTGATGGTTGCGTAGTCCTTTAGGTATCTGGAGCAGTAGCTGGCCAGTCCTAAGAAGGAACGAAGTTCCGTCGTGTTCGTTGGGGGTGCGGCTGAGTTGAGTGCCGGCACTTTCTCCGGGTCTGGTCGCATCCCTTTGTCGGAGAATATGTGGCCGAAAAATCGTAGGGAGCCTTTACCGAACTCGCATTTGGCTTTGTTGAGCGTTAGTCCTGCCTCTTGCAGTGCAGCGCACACCCTGTGGAGAGCAGTGTCGTGCTCTTCTTGGGTCTTTCCAAATACGAGGACGTCGTCGGAGTAATTTAGGCAGTTGGGCACGTGCCTGATGACTCTGTGTATTTCCTCTTGGAAAATTTCTGCTGCAGAGGATATCCCAAAGCTAAGTCTTTTGTATTGAAATAAACCCAGGTGTGTAACGAATGTCGTGATGTACCTGGATCCGGGCTCGATCTCGATCTGATGATAGCCTTTGGTGAGGTCCAGTTTCGAGAAGACCTTGGCCCCGTGGAGCAGATGTATCATGTCCGTGATTCTGGGCGCCTGGTGTCTTTCCCTTTCGATGGCCACATTGGCCCTCCTCATATCGACACACAGGCGTATGGATCCGTCCGGTGACTTCTTGGGGACGGGAACGATGGGGGACACCCATGGAGTGGGTCCTGAGACCGGTTCGATAACGTTGAGTTTGATTAGTTTGTCCAGCTCCTCTTCGACCTGGTGTTGTATATTTATCGGAATGCCCCTGTAGTGCTGGGCGACGGGTGGTATCTTCGGGTTTATGTGCAACTGTACCTTGCGGTGCTTTAGTTTTCCTAGGCCTTTGAATAGGTTGGGGAATGTTTGCTCGATGGCATCCGGTCTGGCAAAGTATTTATGGGCCATTAACTGATACAGGATGTGCACCAAACCCATCTCGACGGCAGTCTTGAAACTGAGAATGCACCCGCTGTTGGCTTCCGTCTTCAGGATGTGTAGTGTGATTTTTGCGGCGTGCGATTTATGCACGCACCATGCTGATATTGTTCCTTTGCATGGCAGCGGGGTCGTGGCGCCGTAGGGGTATATGTCCACTGACGCCTTCCGGATCTTTGGGGGGCTGGGGAGTGAGTTGTACGCCTGTTCGCTTATTATATTAACAGTTGCCCCTGTGTCTATGAGGAATTCTAACGGTGTGTTGTTGACTTGAAGCTGGAGCGTTGGACTGTGCTGGGTGGCTGTGGCGTTGTTGAGAGCCCACACATACCCTTTTTTCCGTTGATCATCCTCTGATGACTGGGATTCACTGCCTGATGGGGATCTCATCTCAATGTACCGGACGAACCTTCTTCTTTGCGATCGCCTCGATCCCTCCGAAGGCCTTCTGTCGTCTCTGGTGTAGGTGCTCCTTCGTGGTTTTTCTTCTCTCCTGGGTCCCGGCTGGTCTTCATCTCCTCTGCCTGCTGGTGGGCTATGTCGCGAGCTTCTCCTTCTCTCTTGTTGTCTCGTTCTGCTGGGTCCCTGTCCCGGTGGATTTTTGCATACGGCTCTGTAGTGGTCCATACCGCCACATGCGGCGCACTTTTGTCCAATTGCAGGGCAGTCACCCGCGTGCGGATACTCGAATCCGCATCTGTAGCACGTGGCGTCCGTTCCTTTCCCACTCGGTGAGGGCGCCGTGTATAGCTTATTGATGGTCTCAGCAGTCGGTGGCGGGTGTTGAATGGTGACTTTGCCTAGACTGTCGAGTTGCGACTCAACTGCTGCTTCCATCCTGGCCAGTGCAAGGATTTCCTCCAGGGACCTTTGTTTCTGGAGAAGCTGTTTCCTGAATGGCTGTGAGATGCAGCCAGCTATGACTTGAGATCTTAGCGCCTCGTCATTGGAGTACTTGTGGAACTCACAGTACTTTAGCTTGATGCGTAGGCGCATCACGAAATTGTCGAGGGACTCTCCTTTCTCCTGTCGCATAGTGTGAAAGACGTGGCGCTCATAGTCAATGTTTGTATGGGGCGTGAAGTATTCTGATAGCTTCCCATGTAGTTCCGCATAGGTGACCGTGTCTACGTTCATCAGTTCGCCTGCGATGTCCCTGACAGCGGGGCTACTGTCATGAAGAGGGTGTTTTTTAGCATCGCGTTGTCTGTCAGACCTATTGCCCCCGTGTAGAATTTGAAATCCCTGAGCCATATGACCCATCTGGGGCCTAGGTTGGATGTGTCTCTCACATCAAAGGGGCCCGGTAGTGGTAAGTTGTGGGCGGCGGTACCTGAAGTTGGTGCCTGTTGATTGCCATCGTTCGCGGCTCCAGATCCATCTGACGAGGAGGCTACGGGGCTTGCTGGGCCCGACATGTTCGCTGTGACGGTGGTGCCGTGTGGCAATGTGCAGCCTCTTTTCTGGCTTTGGCTTGCCCTTGTGTCCCTCACGGGCTGGTGCGTGTGCTTGACCTTTTAACTTGGGCCTTGGGGCCCGCCTCAGGGCCTCCCGATCGCTGGTTGAAGTGGGGGAGGGGGGGGCAGGACCCTGGCAACTTGCTCCCTGGCCCGCGTGCTCCCTTGCAGGCGCAGCCGCGACCTCTCCCCCGCGGCTCCGCTTGCTGCGGCCGCTCGTGTTTGCGGCCTCTCCCCGCAGCTCCGCTTGCTGCGGCCGCTCGTGTTTGCGGCCTCTCAGCAGGATATGGGAGGTGCGCCGACGCGCCACGCCGCTCGACCGCGGACCTCCGCGGTACTCCTGAGTGGCGGCGTTGCTCCGATGCGCAGCACCCGCTCTCCTGCGGGTCCCTGGGTTGCGAGTGGGTACAGCGTACCCCTCGTCGCCAAATGTGGGGTTTTACGCGGGTCCCCGAACCGCGTAATAAGTCACACGGGAGCCGGGGAACAATGCGTCTTCCTTTATTCCCCGTTCAACTTACACTGCCCCTTTCCTGTCCTGCCCCCTCCCTAGCCCAACGTCACTTCCCTTGCCGGGAACTAAGACCGCAACGGCGGTCTGCCCACACAACGATGTGGGCGGGCTACATAGCCCTGACTAACAATCCGACATACATATGCTTGGAACCACAAGAAAGCTAAGAAAATCGTGTGGCTTGCTATGCTCAGTAGAATGATAATGCGGCAAGCGCCACCTATACATATCTACCTCAAAAGAAGCACGTTATATAAATATACTTCCACTTTGCACAAGAGGCAGAATTAACCAAAGGTTACTAAAGGCCACACGAGGAGAGCTTCATATTTAGCAAAATCGAGAAGAAGCGGCAGAAACGAAACTCAGCCGAGGCAAATTGTGCCAAGAAAGCCAAGGTCATATCAGTAGAATAGCCAAACAGTACCTACAATTAATTGAAGCTAAGAACAGAGTATCCTGCTTCCGAAAGTCCAAGATAAGAAAGTTAAGGCAGGTGGTGGGTGAAACGAAAATCAAATACACAAATTACATAAAGAAGAGGCAAATTCATGGTGTCTGCATCACATGACCAGCCGAGCAAGGAAAACTGAGACCTTCACACCTACGCATGGCAGCAGGCCAGGCGAAGATATCAGAACTTTTCCAGACAGGCGATTTAGTCTCGAGGCCAACCACAGTGAAATAATTGACACATGGCCCCTAAAGTGATGATTGATTGTAACAATAATTGGAGGAAGGCCGGGGGAGCTAAGGGGCACCCTGCACCTGGCCGACCATTCTGCGTGCTGCTAAGCAAAGTAGAAAAGTATGAGTGGGGTTGGTGCTAACCCAATCACAATGGACCAAGTAATCTAGGGTCCTATAGTTAGTAGAACCAATGGGATCTCGTACGTTTAGTGACATCTACAGTAGCCATTTTGAAGGTAAGGCTTAGATGTCCCACCTGAAAGTGTTTATCCAATCCCTTTGCTCCGTTACCATATACAGATATAGTACCTATATTAAAGTTACCTTTCCTGATTCAATAGAATTGCATACCAACTGTTAAGCGTTAAACGTCAATGATGAGGAGTTTTCAGTATAAATGTTAAGTTCATTGAAGTTGTGAAGAGAGAGAGAAGATCACACATCCGCTGATATTCATGAGACTCCCTGTTTTTTGTACTTGTCATTAAACTGACTCCCTTTGCCAAACCGTCAAGTTGTCATTATTGATTTGGTGTTTGAGTATTAATCTGTACCCCCATCCATCTCAAGGGTGCTGCTATCTTGTCTTAAGGTGTTTCTGGGCAAACCCCAACTCTATGGGCCGGTTCGGGGTCCCGGAGTACACTTCGTAGCAGAGATCAGATGGTTATCGATTATCGATTAAATAAGACACCCATTGACCGTCGACATAAAGTAAACCTAGGTCCTCGGCAATATCACAAGTCCTTTGCCATTTGGCTGAATAGACCGTGAAGCTCCCCGTAGACAGTGGTTAGAGTAAAAAATACAATCTGCAGACAGAGGGCTGGAGGGACCGTGTTTCCCCACATAACCGCTTCTCACTCCTACGAGCAGCTGAGCGGGCGAACGGCAGGAGAGACAGTGACCAAGGCAGTGATCCCGAGCATCCAGAGAGGAAACATGCGAATGGTAAGTGAAAAAGACTAAACGCTTTGGCAAAAAGTGCATGCCTTCGAACAAGTAAGGGAAAGGTAACGGAGGGAGGCGGGAAAACAAAATATAGTCAGAAATAGAGTAGAATGTATATGTATATATATATATATATATATATATATATATGGGGAAGGAAATAGTGACTCAAAGGTTGACTAAAGTAGAAGAGAGAGGATACCGGGGGGGGGACACCCGAGAAGAGAGAGGATACCGGGGGAGACACCCGAGAAGAGAGAGGATACGCCTAATTCCTACACTTTAATATAGCAGCTAGAAGAAACTTGCATCCATAGTCCTGAATAAAAGAGGAACAAATAGGTCACCACAGTGGTTAAAGATGCTCGTGAAAGGAGTGAGTTTAAACTCCATGTCGGGGTAATATTAGAGGCAGAGGTCTGTGTAACCAGCTGGAGTTTGTCTAGTTTATGAACGTCTGTTTTATGTGTTATTTGTTGTGACATCATAGGACAACATTTTTTCCTTCGAGAAACTACCATAAAAATTACACAACTGGATATTTGAAATATTGTAGAATACAACCTGATATTTATTGAGTAAAATAGAAGATATAAAATTTTGTGGAACAGGATTGGAGCTTGCGACGATTGGTGCTCACTCATATTGTTGGAATTGTTTAAGTAACAAAAAACATTAACAAGTGTTGTATAAAGAGAAAGTGAACAGATTTAAATATGGAAGACATGACTCCATTAGTACACCTGTGCAAACAGTTGCCAAAACATGCACCTAAACTAAAACAGTACAGTGCAGAATGGTTTAAAGGAAACGCAAACAAGATGTTTATGCCATGGGCCAAGGTTGAATAGTTATCTAAAACGGTCCTACAGCACATGACGACATATTTGCACGCCACATACATGGGAGAAAAGTTAGACAAGCGCCTAGCTAGTATAGAGTTGTGGAAAATGTACCAACAGGATAAGGAGGAGAAGCCAGCAGTAGACTGGATAGTTAATGTATGCACAGAGGGGGGTGAGGTGTCCTCAGCGCCACCCACCCCATCAGAAACGAAAATTGAAGACAAAAAGGACAAAGGGTTATACCGGCTAAAAGAACTTAAAGCAGCCAAAGGGTATAGCAACCCGGCATATGAGTCACCTATGCAAAGTAGTGATGAAAATTTACACAAAGATAAAGATAGAGATATCACCTCCAAAGTCCCAAGGGACAAGGAGAGACACGAGAACGAGAGAAAAGACCAGTCACAAGCAAGTACATCTCTCGACACAGAGAGAGAAGGCAAAAGATGGAAAGGAACTGAGGATAGAACTGATGAGATAGCATTCACACAAAATGAAAGGATGGGAGGGCAGATTTAATTGAAACTCGATGGTAAAGGCATAGATGACGTAAAACAAAAGGAGAAGTTAGATGACTTACAGAGACAAGAGAAGGACAAAGAAAAAGGATTGAGAGACGAAATAATAAGGAAAAAAGATAGGCAGAGATGAGAACAGTTATATTGCGAAGAGCAAGAAAGGCAACATGATCGTAAACAGAGAGCAGCCAATAATAAAGACAGGCAGGAGCAATGAAGGATAGAAGAAGAACAAAGGATGCAGGAGAAAATAATAAAGAGACGAAGGGATGAGGAAATCTGAAGGGCAAATGAACGTAGAGATGCAAAGAAAGAGGAAGAAGATAGGGTCAGAGAGGAAGGGCAGAGAATTTGATGACGATGTAGAACGTAAGCGAAGGCAAAGAGCATGCGATCTTGAATACCTGGAAAGGGAGGTTAAAAAACCTGAGCTAGTAGTAGACTGGGAAGATATAGAAGAATTATTTCCTGAGTACGATTCAGTACCAGGCACATCTAGGGCGAATATCGAGGAACACTTCGACAGCAGAAGTATCAGAGAGATGATTGATAGAATATATGATGAAATGGGGCTAGAACAAGTAGCCCAAGGGGAGGGGGAAGACTAGCGCCTGGCGAGCACTCAGATTTACGATACTGAGGATGTCTCCCAAAGTAGTGGAAATAGAGAGCTGTCCCTAGATAGGTTGGAAATCGGTAGGTACAAATAATATGCAAGAAGTTACACGAGTTGGGTGGAGACAATGTCTGATACCGAAAGAGAGGAGCATGAAGAAAAGGAGGAAGAGAGGAGACACGAAAGACGATTCTCAGGAGGGAAAGTGAGAAGATGGTTAGATTCTAGTTGGTCTGCACCGAGGGCATCAGAATCAGCCCCACAGTCAGACTGACACAAAGAAGTATCTCACGGTCAGAGGGTGGTGTCTTCACCACCCTATGTGAGCCAGCTAAGGATATTGCCAGGAAGGCAGCGATGTGGGAATATTACTCCTGCAATAGATAGAAGAACAATGAGAGAAGAAAGAGAGGGCTCTGCATCCCAATTTCCATTGCTCGAGAAAGGTGGAACGAGACCACAGTATATTCCATGGCAACACATGGATCGGAAAACCTGAAAGATAAGCTTCCAATGTTGACATCGGGAGCCGGAAAAAGATACACGAGCTAGAAAAAATTAGGGGATGCAACATCTTAGCTATTGGGGATATCAAGGGTCTCTTAATTGCCTCTTAGAGCAGACGATGTGTGGATACGGGCAGGTTACCCTGGTGTCACCACAGTTAATACCGTGCATGATGGAGCTCCATTTAACAATTGCAGAGCCACAGTATGGAAAGCATTACGATTGCTATATCCGTATACTTCCGACATGGGAGCTATAATGGCACGTAAAATGAAGGAATCAGATGACCCTTTGATTTACATCCAGAATTTCCAAGACCCGTGGGTACTCGAGACTTGGGAATCTTGGGGGAAATCTATACCCATGTTCTACCATATATTATGCCAAGGGCTGCCAGAGCCGGTACAAAAACAGCTCAAGAAATTGGTAGGAATCGAGGTCAAACCGTGGTCTGAGATACAGTTGACCATTGCACACTATTGCAGGCTGCTGCAAGAAAAAAATCCCAAAAAAGAAAGTTCCATGAAAGGGTGAAGAGGCAAAATGAGTGCCGAAGAAATTGTCAAAATACACCCTTGAAGGGGCATTGATAACTAGCACTGACGGGTCGAGCATGCAGCAGGCCAATAATCCACAGCAGAATAATCAGAGCAATACTGGGTTTTATCCCAGGGGAAGAGGATTTAGAGGAAGAGGGTGGCAGAGTAATCAGGGAGGTTTTCAGAGTAATCAAGGAGGCTTTCAAAGCATGCAAAATGGCAATCAAGATATATCAAATGGGCAAATGATCAGACCACCGCCAGTATGTTGGTTGTGTGGGATGACAGGGCATCTAGCACGCACATGCAGAAGTCAAGGCATGATGCAAAACGAACCAGGAATAAGAGCAGGTATGAGGTATGGTGAATCCACCTGTGTTTTTACAGCAGGGAGGAAATGGAGTTGCACAGAATCACATGGTGCAACAACAAACTCCAGGAGCACAGCAAAGCTCGCAACCTCAGAATTTGATGAGTTTCCCACAAGGACAGTCTCAACAGTCGCCAATGCAAATGTCACAGACAGTAAGTGCAGGACAGGCTGCGAACCCTGGAATGAGGAGTAACGCTGGTGATAGGGGAAGTCCATTTGCACAAGGTGGGACAAAATTATATATGGACTAGGACAGCTCACTGGGAACCCTGATGTGTTCTATGCTATCAGTGACACCAGACTCTCACCAGGAACCAAGGGTGGATGTCGTTATAGGGGATAAAGAATATTTCTTCTTAGTTGACACGGGTGCAACACATTCGTGTATACGTGAAGGCAAGTTTTACTTGTCCGGCGATGCTATAAATACTCAGAGTTTCACAGGAGCTACAAGTTGTGTTCCTTTTACAGACACACTTCCAGTCTCTATGGGAGAATGTGATATGAATGTACCTCTATTATATTCGCGACAAACCCCAGTAAACATCTTGGGAAAAGATCTCATGACGAAGTTAAACATGACAATCTCGTTCACGGAGGAGGGCATAGTATGTTCAACTCCAGGAATGCACTATTTGAACGTATGCGAAATAATTAGAGCATACGCAGGATACACAGCTATGAGGGCTGTCCCATTGGAGCCCAAAATATTCACGTATGGAATATGTATGCTAATGGCAGGGCTGCCAGGCCTTGCTGAGGAAACCATGAGGATCCTAGATGAATTTCTATATAGGCCAAGAATACCTTTGCACGAGATAAAGATTGAATTGATTGATGGTTGTGATGATGAAGGCCGACAATGGTGCACAGGAATCGCCATTGAAGAAGGGTACAGACTGACTGATGTCACTGATGACGATCTGTTTGATGAGCAAGCAGATGGGGGAGAAACAGCAGGTGAGGTGAACCTCACTTTTTGGGTGAAAATGATCAAAAGAGAAGTGCCTCAGGGAATGATGTTGGCACAAACCGTCCTGAATATTTAGAGGACGACATGGCCCAGGTGCCTGTCTCAGTGTGGACCACAGGCCCCTATGATGTAGGCTTATTAAAAGGAGTCGGAGAAGTGAAAATTAAACTGAAGCTAGGTGCAATTCTTCCAAAAGCACAACAATATCCCATGACCAGGGAGGCAGATGAAGGCATTTGTAAGACAATTTCAGCTATGATGGAGCAAGGCATCTTAGTGATGTCAGAATCGTCATGCAATACTGCAGTTTACCCTGTCAAAAAATCAAAGGGAGGGTCTTGGTATTTAATTCAGGATTTATGTCCAATAAATGATATTGTTGAGGTCGAGTTCCCCATAGTCCCTAACACGGCTACAATTCTATGTAATATACCTGTTGAGTGTTACCACACCAGGTAATGTTCCCAACTTTTTTTCTCGGGGGATTAGAACTCAAAGGGAACTAGCTCTACAGAGAAAACAGAAGGTGAGTCTAATTACCCCTCTTTCCTTTACCCCAATGTTTCAAAGTGACTAAACAAATGTCAATTAGGCGACTATCAAAATGATGTTATTGTTATGAAACCTCATGAACCCGACACAGACAATAATTACAAAAATCAATTTCATTTAATTATCACATATAGTATATAGATAAAATGGCACACATTGCCACATATATCATATTTCATTCTTCAACAATTCAACAATTCCACATTCATAAAAACTTTTTTGATAAAAAGAAACAACAAATAACACAAACAATAGTGAGAAAGACATGGGGTGGAAGCAACACAAAATGTAAGTGTTATTTGAAAACACTTTGTTTGCAACAGACTCCCATAATCAATATAAATGGGTATTTCAGATGACTGTCGACATGTTTCGGGCATATTTTGTTTCAGACACTATCTCTAGTTTCTCTTTCTTTCTTTAAATCAGCCATCTTCAGGACAATATTTCTTCACAAAAAGTCTACACATACTTGATACCCCGAGGGTTGATCGGCAAGACCAATCCTACAACAAAGTATACAAAAATACATTTGATATGTGAAAAACAAGTCTGATACAATTCATGGGTTAGTGATCATTCTAAAACACATGTGCACATTGTTTCCTACAACACATACATTCAAACTATTGCAGATTAAAAACATTGTCAAACCATACACAACTATAGTGGTCACTTAAAAAAATTAATGTCACATCGGGGCAAGAGAAGCAAGCTGTTCATCACTCCAGCTAATTCAAGTTAACAAGGCTCTATAGTAGCACTCACTTGAACCAATGTTCGAAAAAGGAAGGATACTAGCAAGCTTTATTGCATCTTTTTCCTCCATTTCATGTGGAACCCTTACTTGCATCCACAAAAGTCACATTGTTGTTTGTGAACTACTGCAGGCAGTTAAATCGCTAAAGACAGGGAGGGCAGGGAATAAAAGGGAACACAAACAAAATAATAGGAAAGGAAGGGAAAAAAAGATGTATTAACATATTTCAATCTAGTGCTAAGATCATACCCATCACTGGTGGAGATGCTCACCAGTATCACTGACTTTCTTCAAAATCCTGAAAGCGAAAAGACCATAAGGAGGCTGCTTACTGTAATTAACGAGCAGTTCCTCCTACTTCTGGAATACAGCGAGGAAAAACCAAATGTCAAATGTCTCAAGTGGGGGAAGAAGTGAATAGGCTTACCAACGTACTGTTCTTTCGCCTAATTGAAAACTGTCCAGATCTTGTCAGAAGAACTACAAATGTATTGACATTCCTTCGCGATCCAGCAAATACAGAACGTTTAAGTATAATCCTAAACGGAACTATTATTCAAGTTGCTCTTCACGCACACTGAAATTGCAGAAACTGTTTACAGTGAGTGAGGGCCAAACAGTCCCAAACCTCAACAAGGGCAGGACACATGTCCCTGTCACCAGAAGACAGTAGGTTGGTGAGCAATGTTTTCTTTTGCCTAATAGAGAATTTCCCAGAACTTGTGGGGAGACCTGTCGGTGTTGAGTCCTCACATTCATCAGAGACCCAGCTAATTCTACGCAGATGAGCATACTCTTGCATGGTATCGTGATGCAAGTTGGACTTTCTAACCATCAGCAGAACTATCTGAGGAGATTTTAAAACTTTCCGCCGAGAGACAGATCGAGAAAGTAGTGCAAGAGATTTCACCTTTTGTTACACTGACAAGGACACAGCATGTCTTCGGGAATGAAGCAAATCAGAGGCACAGATTGGGAACTTGTATATTTTGAACATGCACAGTAAAGAGATTTGCTGAATTATTGCTTGATTTTGACACTTCCCATAGCCCATCAAGAGAACTGTATCCAGACATAATAGACAATCCATTGTTCAGACAAAGGGGGACAATTGTTTTAGTACCTGCAACTCACAAACAGAACCAGCAGAATCCAGAGATAACATTGTTTAAAAGTGTATTAAAAGTTAGCATCTTTCAACGGATGATCGAGAGGGGGATCCAGAGCAGCAATCACGTCCTCGCTCAGGAGGAGAGACGTCCGTATTTTTCTGGAAGTAAATGCTGTAGATTGACCTACAGGGGTATTATGTATTTATGCATTATATTCATCATTGATTTACTGTCACTGACAATTATAACTGCATTTTTTATTGGTGCTCAAAGCGTCCCAATTCCAATGCACCCACCTAATGATGGAGGCATGAAGCCTGCGAAGACACCCAGACCTTACATGGTCATTCCAGTCCCTAGGAGATCTGATGGTGGAGTGAGTGAACTTGAAATGGATGTGATTAGCAATGACACACACACACTTATGGTAACAATCAAATTGAAAAGCCGAAGACAGGGTCAGCAGAGTGTGAATGTAGAAAAGGTTACTGACAACCACACGCATGCATACATTGAATGCACACACGCCAGGCCTAGTGTCAATAACTACAGAACCACAGTCCAAAGAAGAAAGGAAGGTTGGACAGCCAACAATGAGAAGCTACCCTACAAATGCAGTGGCCAGTCAAGTGGGGAAAAATGAACCTGTAAAGAGACAAAAGGAGTTAAAGAATGAAACAACCAAGATAGCATTCATAAGCATACATGATCCAATGAAGGGGACACAATCAAGTTCTACAATATAGCCATACACTGGACCAATGACAGAGCGGATATGGGCATTTTTGACCAAGAGAAAAAGAATGCAAGAGGAGTTGGAGAAGAAACCATTAGAAATAACATTAATGAACACCCCTGATACGACACTGATGGAGACGAAGACAAGCTGAAAGAAAATCTCACGAGCACAGCTGATAGCAGAATCCATATGGATGTCATTAGCCAGAGCCAGGAAGAGGCAAGAGGGAATAGAAAGAATTGCCAGACTTTCTTCCACTAGACTGGCACAGATGAAGATACATACATCATGGATCACGGTACCTGAGAATCCTCCAGCAAGAAGAAGCCATACCGATGCATTCAGGGATGTAGTTATAGCAAATTACATGAAAACCTTAAGAATCAAGAGAAGCATACATGGGGATGACAGTGAACTAAACGATTATTTGGACAGCACAGCACATTTGGGGAAAAACATCTGGTACCAACACATGAAAGAAGTTGGAAGACAAAGTTCAGAGGGGGAATGTTTTGTTTGTGTTGTGCACTCCTACTGTACAGCATGGGGAAGTCCAAGATCTTTGTAGCTGTCCGAATTGATGTCCAGACAGCACACTGTCTTTCACACGTAGCAATGTGAAAGACCAGAGGCCAGTTCATGGGTTGTGATGCCTCAATGAAATGGGCAACTGAAGCAAACGATCCAAATAAAGACGATTATGTCCAGGACATAAAGACAAGAAACAATGGAAAAATGAAACACATTGTGATCAGATATGAGAAGCCTGGAGTTAAAGGAACAGAAATCAGAAGAGAAGCAAACCAGAAGCTAAATGTCCAAGGGAAAACTCCAGAAGAGGCTCAAAGTTGGAAGAACAGAGGTCAGCTGCAGATTTGGGGAACAGTGCTTTCACCAGATGAATGGGAGAAAGGAGTACTGATTTGCAGGGCATGGATGGTCCTTGGAGCCTGCAAAGAAGCAATTGAAAACACACAAAGGATATGCAAGCCATTGTGGCCAAAGCTTGCAAAACTGCTGACATGGGTCAAAGATAGAGGAGGACCCCTGCAGATAGTACCACTGGAGAGCTCAAAATTGTGCTTCAGGAATAATGGCACAAGAAAGATGGGAGAGAATCAGAACTGTGGACGAATCATTGATGCTCCAGGAATGATGCATGAAACTGCAGTAATTATGGGCCATTACTGGGCATGTGGATCCAAAGCATACATCAGACTGCCAAAGAACTGGAGAGGTATATGCACAATAGTGAATGTCCACGTCCCAGCATTGGTGATCCCAAAGAGTGACCTGAACATTGACAGTTTCCAGAAAGCAGATGCTCACCTGAAGAAGAAGAGATCTGTGGAACTACTGACTCGAATGAAAAGAGAGAATTAATTTTCTGCCAAATCAGAAAAAGCTCTTCACGCAAAGTTTCTCTATCCAAGGAAGCATAGAAATTACGTGGGAAGATGGGTTTACTGCAGCCCAAATGGGCAGAGTCAACTGATGACGTGGAACAAGGACGAACACGTGAGAACAGCAGGAAGTTTAAAAGGAGTAATAAAGATATGGACCCCAAAAGAGACATTTCTTCAGACCATTGTGTATAGAGCCAGAAGATGAAGAAAGAATGGACCCAGACGATGAAGTGAAGGTGAATACAGAGGAACCAAAGAAGATGGATCCAAAGAAAGAGGTGAAAGTGGATGATGAATCGCCCAGAGGGGGGACTGTAGAGGAGGTCCCAAATGCAGCCCACACGCCAACCGTCCATTTTGAAGTACCAGGAACGTTCACGCCGAAATATGTGATGTATGATGAGCAAATAAACCAGCAGAGAGCTGCAGTGGGGCTCTGTCCAGTACCCATCAGAAGAACAATGCCTATTGAAGTACTGATACCAAGGAAACCATGGACAGTAAGGTGCCCATTGAGAAAACCATATCAACAAATGAAACGAAATGAAGATTGTCTAAGTACAGTCCCTGAAGAAGCCAAGAAGGTCTTAATGGAAGACGAATGGTGACGTCACGAGAACCCGGACTGACTCACATATAGAAGAAATAACAACCAGAGAATGACGTAAAGAGATGAAACGCCATGAACAAGGGGCATCATGAACCTAAAGTGAAAGGACAATGTCAAATACAAGAAGCTTAAGCTGTAAGCATCATGAAGATATTCGACCAGTTTACGCATGTACATATGCTTGGAACCACAAGAAAGCTAAGAAAATCGTGCGGCTTGCTATGCTTAGTAGAAAGATAGTGCAGCAAGCGCCACCTACACAGATCTACCTCAAAAGAAGCACGTTATATAAGTATACTTGCACTTTGCACAAGAAGCAGAATTAACCAAATTTTGCTAAAGGCCACACGAGGAGAGCTTCATATTTAGCAAAATCGAGAAGAAGCGGCAGAAACGAAACTCAGCCGAGGCAAATCGTGCCAAGAAAGCCAAGGTCATATCAGTAGAATAGCCGAATAGTAGCTACAATTAATGGAATCTAAGAACAGAATATCCTGCTTCAGAAAGGCCAAGATAAGAAACTGAAGGCAGGTGGTGGGTGAAACGAAAATCAAATACACAAATTACATAAAGAAGAGGCAAATTCACGGTGTCTGAATCACGTGACCAGCCGAGCAAGGAAAAACTGAGACCTTCACTACTACGCATGGCAGCAGGCCAGGCAAAGATATCCGAACTTTTCCAGACAGGAGATGCAGTCTCGAGGCCAACCACAGTGAAATAATTGACACATAGCCACTAAAGTGATGATTGATTGTAACAATAATTGGAGGAAGGCCGGGGAGCTAAGGGGCACCCTGCACCTGGCCGACCATTCTGCATGCTGCTAAGCAAAGTGGAAAAGTATGATTGGGGTTGGTGCCAACCCAATCACAATGGACCAAGTAATCTAGGGTCCTATAATTAGTAGAACTAATGGGACATCATACTTTTAGTGATGTCTAGAGTAGCCATTTTGAAGGTAAGGCTTAGATGTCCCACCTGGCAGTGTTTATCCAATCCCTTTACTCTGTTACCATATACAGATATAGTACCAATATTAAAGTTACCTTTCCTGAACCAATAGACTTTCATGCCAACTTTTAAGCATTAAACGTCAATGATGACAAGTTTTCAGTATAAATGTTATGTTTTTTATGAAGTTTGTTTGAGTTGTGAAGAGAGAGAGAAGATCAAGTATCCGCTGATATTCATGAGACTCCCCATTTTTTGTACTTGTCATCAAACGGACTCCCTTTGCCAAACTGTTGAGTTGTCATTATTGATTTGGTGTTGGAGTATTAATCTGCACCCCCATCCATCTCAAGAGTGCTGCTATCTTGTCTTAAAGTGCTTCTGGGCAAACCCCAACTCTATGGGCCGGTTTGGGGTCCTGGAGTACAGTGGATATCTGGACAGAAGAAGTCCCCAAAAAACAAAAATGGGCACTCTCAGAAACAGAGGAGGGCAAGGTGTGAAGCAGCACAGTAAGGTCCTAGGACCCAACCAAAGCACCATCCCAAAGACCCTATCATCACACAGAGCTTGTTCTGCAGCGTTGCATAGTCTGCATTGACTACGTGCTTTAACTCTTTCTTAGTCAGGGGGAATCGGTTTAAGCATACTCTAAAAAACATGATTTCTCATGGCATTGAGAGTTAGACAAACATAGTGAATATTAGCGATAATGTTAATTAAGATATAGAAGCAGAACATGGGGCAGATTCTTCAAACTCTACATAACAAATCTAGAGGGAAGAGAGCATGGTCATCAAATGCCATTCTAAAGAAGCACCCGGTTATCTGGGCAAACATTCTAGTAACTATAATCAAAACAATTTTGAAGGTGAGAATGATTCCCTACTTCTGGAGGACATCTATTATTATCCCAGTTTTCAAAAAAGTGAATAGAACATCACCCTCAAATTACTGTCCAATAGCACTTCTGGACACCCCTGGCAAGCTTTTAGCATCCCTCCTATTAAGGCAGTTGAATGCGTGGATACGAACAGTCAGGCAGTTTGGTAGGAACGAGGTGGTTTTTTTAAGGGCATGGGAATGCCCTTAAATGGGTTCCTACTGAACTACATGAAGAGAAGGGCTCTGATGGAGAGGCAACCAATATATTTTGCCTTTATAGACTTCGCTATAGCCTTTGACAGTATCAATAGAGGTAGACTGTGGGCTGAAATGGGGGTGTCCGGAGGGATTGATGCAGATGGTAGGCTTTCCAGGAAAGTCTTGACACATAGAGAATTGAAGCAGGGCTGCATTTTGACCCCTGCGTTATTTAATCTCTGTCTGTCAGTTTGTGGGATCTCAATGGATGCTCCAAGAGCAAACCCCCCACGAGTTGGCGGCCAGGCAATCCACTTTTTGTTCTATGCTGACGACCTTGTTCTGAAAGATAGAACACCAGTGGGTTCGCTGGGATCTGTACATGCTCTTCAAACATACTCTGTTGCAAGCAATCTGCAGATTTATGTGAGTAAGTCTAACATAATGCTTTTGGCTTCTAAGATCTCCCAAAAAAATAAGAGGTTCAATTGTTAGGTTTTGGAGGGTGTATTGTCTAAAGTGGATATGTACAAGTACCTGGGTTTTACTTTTAGTACTGACCCGAAGAATAATAAGAATAATGACCTCCTTAGGCGCTGGATGGAGTCTTTATCTTGTCAGTGGTTGCTAATATTTCGTAAATTTGGGACATTTTTAATTCTCCCCATGCTAAAATTCTATAAAGCAAAAGTTGTGCCAGTTATAACATACGGTGCAGAAACATATATGGCCAACATGAATTGGTTCATACTGCCATGGTGAAAAGATTGCTTACAGATACTAACAGATTTAGATTCCCAGGTTGATGTTTAGCTTGGAAACCCAGAATATATTTAAAAAAAACTCTGGAGGAGTGATGGGATAGTCACACTTGAAGAATGTAAAACGTACAAAGCATTTGAGAATTTTGTGGCCGAATACAAGGGTTTTAATAATTTGGCCCTGTACCTGTTAAAAATTCCAGCTCTCCGCCTGATGAAAGTTATCCTAAAAATGAGACTGAATTTACTCCCCATGTAGGAGATTCTTGGCGCAAAAGGGAAGTGGGACATGGACCAGAGAGGCTGACAGTTTTGTAAAAATACTGGGGAATTGGGAACCTTAAAACACATCTTGCTCTAGTTTGAATCTTTGAGAAAAGAGCCTTGGTTTTTGGAAATGTTCTTAATAGTTATACTACACTAACTCAGGAAACCTGGTGGGCAATGTTTTTTAGTGGGCAATATTGTTCCTTGTCTATTGCTGTGGGTAAATGTTTACTTAATCTTTTTAATTAAATCTAGGTTATGATGTCTATCTATTTAATGGAAGGCCCTTTGTACTTTGGATTTGGAGCTTTTGTTGAAATTAAATGTTGTGCTTCTTTTAAAACATAGGCCAATATTTTTATGGAAAAGTGTTTTGTACATCTATTTTGTTTTTCTATTTGCTTGTAAGCTGATGAGCTAATACAAAAACCAGAAGAAAACAATTGTGTTTGGGAACAATCCTTGAGGGAAACAGTTATTTTGTTTGTGGAACACAATTTGAAAGCATTTAGAAAGAAAATGATGTTTGGATTATATAATTAACGACGAGGTCTGAATGAAACTAATTTGAAACATCAATGGAATTTAAAGTGACCAAAATTGACATTTTTTCTCGAAGGCAGGCTACGGTTTCATAGCCAACATGGAGAGAAACAAATGTTCAATTGAATTCAAAGGATAGAGAAATGTTCCTGATAGGCAGTCAAAGGTTTTTTGATGTTGTACGAGTCAAGGGACACATTTTTAATACCACAGAATGGAAATAAATAGACAGAAACATTTGCCAGAATGTTAAGGCAGATATGCAAGAGGGAACACATTCGCATGTAGCTGGCATCAGGATGTCCATACAGAGTTGTATCTGGGGAGGCAGACAGTTGTGTAACAGCAATAATAGTTGGTGTCTCCAGATGTCTAAGACACAGGGCAACTTGCAGATAACCAACTTCTGTATTGGTTTGTTAAGCAGTCTCTGCGACCACCATCAAATGTCTGAGTGGCCATGGAAAAGTAATGTTGTCAGCCTACATCTGTGCAATCAGAAAGCGTGTTTAGTGATAGTTGGGCCTGCATGGGAAATGTTTAAAAAATGAAAACTGAACAATCAAGTGAAGTTAAAAAAGGAAGAAAACTACTATTAAAACAAACAAAATGGTCAGAACAGGCAAATTTAACTATTAAAAAAACTGTCACCAAAATATCAAAGTAAACAAAATACTCCTAAAAACTATGAAAAACTAAATTTATATGCACTCCAGTATGCTTCTTACATTTGATGTACCTTAATCTCCTCCACCGTATTTCACTTTAGTCTCTCCTAGTCACCAACCTTCTTTCAAAAATGAATCCCTATTCAGTCCAAAGTACAAAACCTTGTTTTTTTGGGAAGCCGGCTTAAGCCTGAACTACCAAATGAATACTGTGGGTAAAAGCTATTTCTTCCAGATGAAGTTCATACAAAGGATTCTTCCCTATGTCCTCCAGAAAAACTATTGCATGATAGAGCCCCTGGTAACTCTAGATTATATCACCGCTTTCTTAATTCTGTCCTCCCTACCTACTAAATTAGTCAACTTCAAAATGTCCGGCACACAGTCTGTGAGTTAGAAAATGATTATGCTGTCTGTACCCATCTGAGAAGCCTACACAGGCCCCCGATGGTGGCCAAGATCAATTTGAAGATGCTGCTCTACTTGATTCCAGCATTTAGATTTATCACTCTCTCAACAAGTATTGCCACTATTTTGGCCCCAAGATTTCTGTGATACACTGCCAATGCAGCAGTGCCGGGTGTTGTCTATCATTTCAGCAATAGACGTCATTTAACAGGGGTCATAGCACCTACACATGCATGCCCTGTTTGGAGAACAAGAAGGTGCATTGTTCCTAGGCGCCAAAGCATACAAACATGTCCCAGATCCTGAGTGCGGATGGACGAAATGTTAGAAGACTGGCATGTTGGGGGACAGGCAGCCATTCAAGAAAGCCCCTTAGACATATATTTTACAAAGCTCTCATGTTATTCATATTAGGGCCTCATTACAAGGTCGGCGGTAACCCTTCTGTGTGACTGGCAGGTTGCTGCTGACACTTTGACACCAAATCTGCCGTCTGATTTCCCAGTGCCACCGGGACATTACAAGTCCCGGCAGCGTGGGAAGTCAGGGGCTGGATTCTGTAAATCCTGATTCCCATGGAGTCCTAGAGGACTCCATGGGAGTGGGGAGATGGAAGCACCAGCACCATTGCTAAAGGTGCCGGTGCTTCCGTGACGTATCTGCCTTCCGGGGCCCCTGCACCCGGCAGGGTCAAACCTGTCGGGCGCAGCAGTCCTGGGGCAAACTCGTAGTGTGGCGGTCTGGAAACAAGGGTGCTGGTAAACTTACCAGCACCCTTGTTTCCAGACCTCCACACTCATAATGAAGCTCATAGTCTTAATATAGGATATTCAAAATGTTCTTTTCGAAGATACAACTCCACATCACTGCTGCTCTCCTTTGATCTAATGTTTTTTTCCAGTGAATTTACTGGTTCAGCTCGCATAAAGATCATTGTCAATAAAGAGATCTAGTACTATAGAGTAGGTACTTAAATCCTGGCAAATTCGTTGTATGTGGGCACTGCGGACATGGGATTCATAATTTTGCAGGAGCATCATGAGCCATATTGTCTCTATATGTGCTACATTCAGTCCCCTTTGGTCAAGCCAGGGCCCTTTTACCCGATGTTTATTTTAGGGTAGCAATCAATCTAAAACTGTATTTCACAGTGGTCAGAGGTCTGTATACCCAACTAGCTACTGCTCATGTGCCCCTCTAATCACATGAAATATGCGATTTTATTTCTTCAGCAAATGCCTTATAGGACTTGTGGTCTTAGTCACTTTAATTGACATTAAAAATTGGACATAAAAATGCTGTTGATATTATTATTTTTTAGGCCACTTTTTAATAATTAATTTGAATATGGAGTAAATCAAAGTGTACTTTCCCAAGATTAAATTCCACATCATGGATGCTCTCATTTAATTACATATTTTAGTCTGATCAATTAACTGCTTCAGCCTACATCATCAAGTCATCATCGATATGCACATCCTGTTCAGTAGGTTCTAGTTGGGCAGGGCTAGTGGAAAAAGGCATCATGAGCCTGAACTCAAAAATGCCCCCAGTAGGATGCCTCCTAGATGACTAAGGCTGGGGTGGGGGTCAGACTACAATATTGGTTATCGACGTAGCGCTTTCATCAAAGAGCTGTACATAGAACATGTTAATATGCATGCATTATTATCCAAGCTATGTACCTACTCATTAAAAGGCGTTGTATAAAAGGGTTAGACCTCCAACCTGAACATCACATACGGATCTCAATAGCGAGAGATCCATCCGCTTAGCTAACATGCCAGCTTGATTTGTAAAAGGGTTTTCTCCCCTTTGGTCAACTAACTTCCTATGATCCAGTTTTCATGTGGGAACCAATTAGCCAATAACAATACTTCACAGTGCTTTGTTGAGCCCATAAAAACAAAATATGTTTTTTCACACAGAATGTTCCAGTAGATTGTGACTTTATTTTTTAAAGGCATGGTCTAGTAAAAAATGTTATTGTCCCTACGGGTCGGCCATGTTTTTTTAAGCCTAAGTGGCTCAATTTTAGAAAACTTTCCTATGGACCTTACCCGAGTTTTCATCCATTAAACGCACGTGAAAACAAGCACCAGGGAGCCGCCATTTTCTGATAATCCTATCTTTTTCCTGATCGCCCTGGCTGACCTGCTTTTGCGGCACTAAATCAATACCCCCGCCCCTGAGCCTGTCATCAGCAGACTCGTACCGCCCATTTCCCAATGCCAAAGCACGTCTCGTATCAACATTCGCTGCGCTTCAGCTAATGACGTGTCGCCATGGAAATGGCAGGACGCCTCTTTCCTCAATAAGTATAAACAGACCGTTTCACAACACACAGCAGCAGATTTTCGATTCCATTCCTCTCTCTGTGTTACTTTGAGTATTCTGTGACTCGTTTCAGTGCTCTGGTCAGCTACCTTCGCCGCTTGTAGCCCGTGTGAACAGATACCAGTACCACCGCTATAAATTATTTTAGTTTGTTTAACACACAATGGCTACAATAATGCCCTACATGTACAAGCCCGAGTATACCGAGGAGGAACTACTGGAAAGGGAAGCACACGAAAACGATGGGGATTCGGACGGCAGTTGGCAGGACGAATCAACAGATGAAGAGCCTGGGCCTAGTCGAATGGACGGCATCTCCACCTGGTGCACATGCAATCGGTGCGAGCTAATGCCGACCGAGGAGGAGAACTGCTGCTGCCGAGAAAACTCGGGATGCCTGGCCTACATTTCAGAAGGCGAGCCACGACCGCAATGCATCACTGAGCTGCCAGACTTCAGGGCAGCATGCCTCACACGGGCCGTGTTGAGAATAATGATGGTGCTTATGCACGAACTTCACGCAACTGTTCGTCCTCGTAATCCGAGTAACGAGTAAGTATACTCTGCTTGTCATGCCACTCCTATTTCATGTTCTTCTACTATATCCAAAATTACATCTACATATCATTGTAACGCATGTAAGTCGTTCAATAGTGTGCATTGTCTAGATAGCATTTGTCCGTGCAGAATGCCATTAGTTACAAGAATTGTCATTGACAACAAACGTTTATTAAACTTATCTTGGTCATTTAAAAACAGTTTGTTTCATTCCTTTTCACAGGTGGTACAGGCTGGTAGCCTATCATTCCTTTACATGGTGGCTCCACGGGAGGCTTGGGCACCGCGTTCGAAGAGTGATACCCGTCTGTGCCGTTCGTGCCATTAGAGAAACGTTCCCGAGTGACAGCGGTCAGTACAGGGGATTTTCTCTCGCTGTGCTGCAACCTGAACTGTACAATGTTTAAAGTCTTGTATTTTTGTGTCATCAAAATAAGATACAAAATAAAACACCACATATATTTTAACAACGGTTGTTTCGATTTTTTAAATGAATCAAGTGTGTCTCCATTCAAGGATGGACGTCAGACATCTGTGCTCCGAATGGGTGAAGGTCTGGTCACTGTGAAGCAGGGTGGTCACTATCTATCTAAGCTAACATAACATATTCTCGATAATGCATGCACTAAATAACACTTGTTCAAAGTCTTTCAGTGGGTTATGTCTCTATAAAAGTCACACATATGTCTATACTAACAATCACCATTGGATTATACAGGCCTTGGGTCTTGACCACTATAATACACCGGTTGAAGTGTGGGTCTGTGCTCACAAGAATCTCCGGTATGTGGCATTTGTTATTGATAAGCAACGATATACTATCATTGATTTAAAGACGATATACTATATATTGATATAAAGGCGGTTCGCGCCGGTGGATGCGCGCTGGCATGGGGGGCTGTCAGGGGCGCGAAAGGCCAAGGTGCCAAACTACATGTACACTTCAAAAGGTGTCCCACGCCAAGGGGCCATCGGTCACATGGCCTCCTCAGACCCCGTGTCTCCAGCCAGGCCTCCCCTTGAAGCAGGCCGCCCCCCTGCAATCCACATAAGTGTGTCTCCGTTCAGCAGTCTTCCTGTGCCTTATCTGCACGCCCCAGGCCCATCCATCCCACCCGCCTGTATCAAAGGCGGTTCGCGCCGGTGGATGCGTGCTGGCATGGGGGGCTGTCAGGGGCGCGAAAGGCCAAGGTGCCAAACTACATGTGCACTTCAAAAGGTGTCCCACGCCAAGGGGCCATCGGTCACATGGCCTCCTCAGACCCCGTGTCTCCAGCCAGGCCTCCCCATGAAGCAGGCCACCCCCCTGCAATCCACATAAGTGTGTCTCCATTCAGCAGTCTTTCTGTGCCTTATCTGCACGCCCCAGGCCCATCCATCCCACCCGCCTGTATCAAAGGCGGTTCGCGCCGGTGGATGCGCGCTGGCATGGGGGGCTGTCAGGGGCGCGAAAGGCCAAGGTGCCAAACTACATGTACACTTCAAAAGGTGTCCCACGCCAAGGGGCCATCGGGCACATGGCCTCCTCAGACCCCGTGTCTCCAGCCAGGCCTCCCCTTGAAGCAGGCCGCCCCCCTGCAATCCACATAAGTGTGTCTCCATTCAGCAGTCTTCCTGTGCCTTATCTGCACGCCCCAGGCCCATCCATCCCACCCGCCTGTATCAAAGGCGGTTCGCGCCGGTGGATGCGTGCTGGCATGGGGGGCTGTCAGGGGCGCGAAAGGCCAAGGTGCCAAACTACATGTGCACTTCAAAAGGTGTCCCACGCCAAGGGGCCATCGGTCACATGGCCTCCTCAGACCCTGTGTCTCCAGCAAGGCCTCCCCTTGAAGCAGGCCGCCCCCCTGCAATCCACATAAGTGTGTCTCCATTCAGCAGTATTCCTGTGCCTTATCTGCACGCCCCAGGCCCATCCATCCCACCCGCCTGTATCAAAGGCGGTTCGCACCGGTGGATGCGCGCTGGCATGGGGGGCTGTCAGGGGCACGAAAGGCCAAGGTGCCAAACTACATGTACACTTCAAAAGGTGTCCCACGCCAAGGGGCCATCAGTCACATGGCCTCCTCAGACCCTGTGTCTCCAGCCAGGCCTCCCCTTGAAGCAGGCCGCCCCCTGCAATCCACATAAGTGTGTCTCCATTCAGCAGTCTTCCTGTGCCTTATCTGCACGCCCCAGGCCCATCCATCCCACCCACCTGTATCAAAGGCGGTTCGCGCCGGTGGATGCACGCTGGCAAGGGGGGCTGTCGGGGGCGCGAAAGGCCAAGGTGCCAAACTACATGTGCACTTCAAAAGGTGTCCCACGCCAAGGGGCCATCGGTCACATGGCCTCCTCAGACCCTGTGTCTCCAGCCAGGCCTCCCCTTGAAGCAGGCTGGCCCCCTGCAATCCACATAAGTGTGTCTCCATTCAGCAGTCTTCCTGTGCCTTATCTGCACGCCCCAGGCCCATCCATCCCACCCCCCTGTATCAAAGGCGGTTCGCGCCGGTGGATGCGCGCTGGCATGGGGGGCTGTCAGGGGCGCAAAAGGCCAAGGTGCCAAACTACATGTGCACTTCAAAAGGTGTCCCACGCCAAGGGGCCATCGGTCACATGGCCTCCTCAGACCCCGTGGCTCCAGCCAGGCCTCCCCTTGAAGCAGGCCGCCCCCCTAAGACCACGACATACATACGTCATTCATTCACAAACACACCCCTGTTTCTAATACTTTATAAACCACTTCATATGTCTCATGAGAACATCTTTGTGCTTTGCAAGTCAACTCCTGAATGTGTTACCTGGCAACCACTGAGATCTACGCTAATCTGCTGGTCGTCGTGCTATCCGTGAACTTCTGTGACCGCTTAGAGCAAACCCATCAGTGTGCTACCTGTGGCCACCCACCTATTCTCCTGCAATATACTGCTCTGCTTGCTGAATCCAACTGTTTGTTGGTCAAGGTAAGGCCATGTATCCTAGTCATATTTCGCAGATTTTTAAATTTCTATCTATTTGCGAGTTGAGTACACAATAGTGCTAGGTTCATTGGTCTCATTGGTATTGACTTGAGTTTCCATTGCTATGCTATCAATAGATCTATTTATTTTCATCTGTGTCTATTGTCATCGAATTGCACCCTTCGGGGGTCCAGTCTATAATGTAAGCATGTTTACTTCTCGTGCAATACAGAACATCCAAGGGATGAGTCACATGTTCAGTTTTTAGTCACATCATTTATACATTTCTACAACTTATGCAAATACTAAGCCGCACATAATGAACTGGTATAGTTCCTGCGACCAAAACAAACCTTGCATTGATCATTGTATGATTCATTTACTTTCGTATCAAATCTTTATTCTTGAAGATTGTATAATAATGTTGATATTTACTTTTCAGATTTATCAACAATGCCTGCCTGTTCGATTAGCAATTGCTGTTGATCGAATAAGAGAATGGGTCAGACATTGCGGATATCCACTGGATGAGCTGGAAAGTAGAGTCCAACAAGTCTTACAGGACAAGAGGGGTGATCGATACTGCATCTGTAGCCGGCACTTTTCCTTGGACATGTACACAACATCTTGGGTAACAAAGAAGAATAAACGGCGAATGACACGGAAATTGCTCGAAAACGCTATTCCCACTCTATTCGTCCACATTCCGCCACCGGTTAGTCAAGTGTCCGGATTTAGCTTTAGGCCTTGCAGTAGTGTGTAGGTATCCGAACGGATTAATTGATATTGTAGGTGTTCTATCCCTTGTAATAATTTCGATATTGATATGAGTGTATAGTTTTTTGAATAATGACATTTACCAATATATTCTTTTTCGATTTCATAACCCACAAACGCAATGTATATATATGGGAACAGGGAACTGTGCTGTATTGAGCATTTTACAAGTATTCTGTCGCCTTACATGGCTATTTTTAATATTGGCATTTCATTATCAATCATGAATTTACCTTTACAACTTCTTGACTATCCCTTGAATCTGAAGCAAGAACATTCTACATCCTTGACGTGGTCGCAGTTATCAACCACTTCTAGCGCGTATCAGGTAATCTTACTAGGCTAATCCTCTACAGACCTGTTTTATGCATGTCAAGTAATATTTTTATTTTATCGTGTAATCATTTTACCGAATGTCTGGTTAGTGCTTTCCAATTGATATACACCTTAGTTATCGTCCACTGCTGTTTGTTTTCAGTTATAATTAGTGTTATCCATACTAATGCAAGTACTGTCTTTCAGGGAGATCCTGAAGCGTCCGCCACATCTACAACATTTCTAGATGTTCTTCAACAGCAGGAGGTATGGATACTGACAGCTCCATCGAGCGTCATCATCAGAGCTGGAATTCTTGTCGTTTGATTGTTCTACACAATGTTTCATTCGTGGTTAGCCGTTGATATGTACCTGTGCTGTCGACCCCAGGTGTGTGTTATGTTTTCACTATTGTAATCCTCACTAATGCAAGTACTATGTTTCAGGCAGTTGATGGAGCGTCAACCCCTGCACTTGATGCAGAGCCTGACATTCAAGTAATTCCAGGGGAAGTGGAAGCGGGACCATGCGTATACGAATCGGCGCAACAGCTTTCGGAAGTGCTCACTACATTTGCAACATCCATAGGTATTCTTCAGCAGCACGAGGTATGGATAATGACAGCTCCATCATGCGTGATCATATAACGTGATTCCATTTGCTATACTTTCTTCCCTATTAACGCAAGTGCTGTGTTTCAGGGAGACGACGAAGCTTCCACTACAATCACAACATCCAATTTAGATGATGCAGATGTAAATAAATCTGAGAAATAAGTCGATGAAATGTGATCATATTTAGATTTTCCTTGATTCTTTTGGACAATGCATCATTTGCGGTTATCTCTTTATATGTACCTGTGCGTTCGACCCCAAGTGTGTGTTATGTTTCCAATATTGAAAACCATACTAATCCAAGTACTGTGTTTCAGGGAGACGACGGAGCTTCCACCACAATCACAACATCTCATTTAGATGATGCAGATGTAAAGGAATCGTTGAAATAAGTCGATGAAATGTGATCATATTTGGATTTTCCTTGATTCTTTTGGACAATGCATCATTTGTGGTTATCTCTTTATATGTACCTGTGCCGTCGACCCCAAGTGTGTGTTGTGTTTCCAATATTGAAAAGCATACTAATGCAAGTACTCTGTTTCAGGGAGATGCGGATGCCTCCTCTCCAATACAACCATTCATGGCAGTCCATGCAGAGCCAGAGGTATGGATACTGACAGTTCCATCGAAATAGATCATCACTGGTCGAATACTTGTCGTTTGATTGTTGCACACAATGTTTAAATCGTGTTTGGCTATTGAGATGTACCTGTGTGTTCGTCCTCACGTGTGTTTTATGCTAACAATATTTTGATACATAGTAATGAAAGTACTATGTTTCAGGGAGACGATGGAGCCTCATTCCGTGCTGTCTATGCGGATACAGAAAATATAGTTGTTGCAGCGCAAGAGGAAGGGAGGACATGCGGAAACGAATCGGAGCTACAGCGTGCAGATGTTGAAGGTCGAGTCAAAAAAGTTGCAAAGAAAAAAAAACAAAAAAAGGTTAGTTACAAACAGTTCATAATTTTAAAAAAATGTTTGTGCTGGGGACTATTTTATGTTATTTTCCAGTCAATTCTACTACACTCCATCTTGTGTTTAAACTGAACATCCCTTTTCCAATCTCTCCTCCAGTTACCCGTGGGTGTCAGAACTATACACACACAGACAGTGAAGCGAATGAGAGATGTGGCTTGCCAGACCGTGTACGCTATGGAGGAACTATTAATTGAGGCAAGGCGTGTTCAGGCTCGAGATGCTCATGTCCAATGGCCAGAACATGAATTAACTGTGTTTGGAGACTACAGCAAAGTTGAATTGGACCATAGCTACAGTGCGACCGCACCACCACAAGAAGATGTTATTGAATGTATTGAAGATAGCTCTGAAGTAGTTGCAGATCAATTTACACAATCTACACCCGCCAAAAATTTGCCACCAAAAAACCTGTCGACATTGTTGTGTTCTCCCATCAATGTTGAAGAAATAGATGTCGAAATGACAGAGAATGAACCAGCCGCAGCATCCATAGACGCATCAGAACTTGATATCAGCGATATTACTTTCCAATGTGTTGAAATCTCCACAACGTCACAGGCAGAAACAACGTTGACTCAGGATGACAGTCTAATGAAAGAGAGCAAATACATTGTATTCGACAGTTGTTTGATGGAAATTATAAGTATGCTGAAATGTGTGCATTCCATTAGAGGGAAAGTATGTGGGAAGCCATTGATTAATGTGACTCGTAAATAAAAGGCAGTAACGTCAAAATAAATGCCGCCTGTAGATTAAATCATAGGTTCTCATGGTCTGCACAACCGATGCTGGGGAAACTGCCAGCAGGCAATCTACTGTGTGCAGCTGCATCACTTTTTAGTGGCTCCAGTTTTAGAAAGTTAGAGACTTTCTTTCAATTTGTGGGACTCCATTTCATTTCTAAAGCGCTGTACTACATATACCAACGTGATTATCTGTTTCCGGCCATTAGTGATGCTTGGAAAATTGAACAATTGTCTCTAGCAAGTACATTCGAAGGCAAACGATTCAGGCTAGCCGGCGATGGACAGTGCGACAGCCCGGGATTTTCTGCCAAGTACTGCACCTACCACTTTCAGGACATGGATAGTAAGAAAATTGTGAGTTTGGTGGTCATGCAGGTAACACAATGTACATCGTCAGTGGCCATGGAGAAACTAGGATTTATAAAATCAGTGGAATATCTACAATCAAGGGGAATGCACATCGACCTCATAGCCACGGATAGACACGTTTCAATTGCCAAGACAATGAGAGAGCAGTTCCCACATATTAAACATCAATTTGACGTATGGCATCTTGCTAAATCAATCAATAAGAAAATCTCGGCTGCAGGGAAAAAAAAAGGTTTTGAAAGTATTTTGCAGTGGTCACATTCTATCACCAACCATCTTTGGTGGAGCTCAAAAACTTGTGAGGGGTCAGTGGAAATACTACTTGAAAAATGGCAGTCACTGATGCACCACTGTACCAACGTTCACCGCTGGACAGCAAATGAACATTTCCACCAATGTGAACATGGCCCTTTGTCCCCAGAGGAGGCACGGAAGAAGAAGTGGTTGATTCCATCTTCACCGACACACAAAGCCATTGAGAAGATTGTTTTCGACAAAACTCTATCAAGAGATTTGAGAGGACTGACAGAATTCTGTCACACAGGAGATTTGGAGGTGTTCCACAATATGTGCCTAAAGTACAGGCCAAAGCGCTTGCATTTTAGCTTTCGGGGCATGAAACATCGCACTCTACTAGCGGTCTTGGCCCATAACAGCAATGTCGGACGTGAACAATCTAGGACTAGGGGTAAAGTAAGGATGCCTCGCTACACTAAGGTGTTTTCAAAACGAAGTAAGCAATGGGTGATCAAACCAGTCTATGATGAAATGCAGTTCGACTTTGTGAAAGGCCTTATTGTTGCTGTGTTAGAGAAGCACAGATATGGAATTTTGGACGTTTCTGTGCTGAGCAGTGATCCATTGCCACCGAACATTGCGACTGTGCCATGCCCACCCGAAGCACAGCTGATTGTGAAGTACAAATCCCGGTTTAAATAATTGCAATACGATTGTCTTTTTGTAAATAAATGTTATTGTACAGTGTACCTGTAAACCTAACCCCTACCTTCACCATCATGGGTGGCGAACAAGCTGGGTGTCATCTTTGACTTCTCTCTATTCACCTCACATATGTGTATGTATATATTTTTCTCATGTCTCATCTCATGTTTGTTTGTTTGTTTATTTATTTATATAGCGCTCTTGACCCAGGGGTATATGTGCGCTTTGAACATCAGGTTACAAATAACAGACAATAGTGCAGTAGTAATAGGTCATAGGAGAGCTATGTAAATGTAAATGCTGCGCACTGTTAACGGAGTGGAGGCTTGCGTATTGCAAATAATAAAACAAACAAACAATAAATCTCACTTTTAACTCAACTCCTGTGATACTTTATACTTTCCCTGACCTTCCGCAAAAAATTAAATGTCTCCATTTGGGCTGCAAAGCTCGCAGACAACGGGGAAACAATTGGGGCACTTAGAACGCGCCAGCCAAGCGGGCCGTGGCATTTGGGAGAGAAGCCAGTTCGCATTTGCACATTGAGGCGCACTACATAGACGGATTCTAAACTTCAGGTTCTCACAGATGCCTATACTACGTGATGTTGCAAATAAAGAATGCGAAGGACAGCGCCCAGATGGGGCCCACAAGTCGCACTGGAAGTATAAGGGTCTATTGTTTTTTGACCTTGAGACAGGGACCATGCCGAAAGAACTACATTTGAAGGGAGTGCGCAATAACGTAAGAGACGATAAGGTAGAAAATTCAGAAACTAGACCGAGTTTCATTTTAGTTCAGTATACGAAAAATCGTTGTCAAGAGCACGGTCCGTTTTACAGACTGCATTACGAAGAGACACAATGGAAATTTCAAATATAATGTAAGTAAATCTTTACACGCTTTTATACCGGAATGAAGATTTAATGAATGGATGCATGAATAAATGAATGAATGAAGAGCTAGGAAAAGCAAGTAAAACGTGTTCGTAGTGGGCACATGGGCATGCAGGTCCACTGGTCTCACCGATCTCGGTCCTTGGCCCAGCCACTTTTCCCTGCACTGCCTACCTGCACCACGGGACTGTCTCGGTATCCTTCCCTTAATTCCTGCAACAAGCTAATGTATAACCCCTCTCTCTAAATCTGCCACCATCCTCTGCTCTACTGTCCCCTTCCGCACACTCTATCACCTGCATTTGCATTTCAAGTGGAGTTTAGTGTGAAATAGTGGCCATGGTAAAGGTCCCATTTCACCAGTCACAAAGGTCTGTTTGCATTGCAGGTGGGGAGGGGCAGTAAGAATCCTAACATGAGAAAGAATCATGGACCTAAGCATTCAGGCCTGCATAGTTGGCAAAGCATTGGTGGACCAAAGGCAAGAGCCCTCGCTTGGGAAGAGAAAAAAAACATAAGAAGTCTGGGTTCCAACCTCCCTAACAATAATCTCATACTATTATTATAATTCTTTGTGAAATTTAAACATCAGTTTTATTTTTCTGTAAACTCCATTAGTTGTCAGTCGATGATTGGCTAAGAAAAGCAATCATCTTTGTAAGACAGAAAAAGGGCTTCCATTTTATCGAATGTTATTTTTCCCCACTAAGGAGCTAATTTTCTAGTTCCAGCTTAATTCGGCACCAGGCACCTGGACGTTTGCACTTTGGCTTGCACGGGTCCCGGCCGCCAAATTCTGGAGATTTGCGTACGAGCTTGTATTCGGCCCTTTGCCCTGAACATTTGCACTCTGCCGTGCGAATTAAGTAAATGCCGCCTGCCATGATTGCAATGCAGGCAGCGTTTACAATGGATCCCTATGGAGTCCGGATCCCCAGCATTTGTGCCCGCATGAAAATGCATGTGGGCACAAATGCTGGAGTAGTTGTATGGCGGAGAGGAAGGGAGCGGCAGAAACACAAGCTACGTTCTCCCCTCCTCTCTGCCATGCAAATGAATGAAAATGTAGCGTAGCTTGAATTTTCAATTCATTTATTGACTTTAAAGTACCGGGAAATAAAATGCTATAAACAAAGTGTAAACTGATTCACAGAAACAATTTATGATGAAGTAATGCGATGGGCTTTGGGAGAGAGAGAGGCCGAGAGAATACAAGGACAAAGAAGAACAGCTACAGAGAGGCAGAGTATTTCAAAGTGTGGGGGCGAGCAAAGATAACGAGTGAAAACTAAAAGGTACACAAGGGGGTAACCAGTAGGCAACGAGACTGAGAATGAAGAGAGCGAGCAGGGGTATAGTAAGAGACCAAAGAGCAAAGATAGGGAGGATCTAAGCCATGTGTACATTTAAAGACAATACACACCATATGGAGTAATAGACGAGATTCAAAAGACATCCAGGAAATGCAGTGTAGTGCATCTGTATTGGGGGGCTGAGAGGGAAGTTGAAAAATAGTACCCATGGCAGAATTAAAGATACAATGCAAGGGAGCAAGGCGGTAGGCCGGACGTTCAATAAGATGAGCAGAGCAATAGTCAACCTAGAAAGAAATCAAGGAAGAAATCAGAAAAGAAAGATAAGAGAGCCCACATTTTCCTTAATATTAAGTGATAGGACCAGGCTGTGGCAGAAACGTGAGAAGCAAAGCAAAGTTCAGAGTCAAATATAACTCCTAAATTGCAAGCCGATGCAGAAAAACAGATAGTGGAAGGAGGAAAAACGATCGTGGAAGGAGAGAGACAGAGAGAGAGAAAGAGAGAGGGGGGCGAAGGGGGGAGATGGAAGATGGAAAAAACTGAATTTCTGTTTTAGATGAATTAAGGGGCAGAAACCGTGAACGCATCCAGGATTGGACCGTCAGAAAGTTGGATGAAAGGTGTAAAAGCTTTTCACAAGGCTGTTACAAAATCCACAGTAACCAGCAGTCCTCTATTCTTCCGAAACCTCCCTTTGTACAGTGCCTTCATCCCACTGCAGGAAGAGGGCAGGCAGACGCTCCTCTATTTAAGGCCCTCATCTGTGGAATTTCTTCCCTTGCATTAAATCCCTCATGCTTTTCAGGGCATGAAATGAAAACATTCCCGTTCTAACCGTCTCCTTCTTGTGTCCATGTTCACTCTCTCTCTCTCTTTCCCTTATACTTCGCCTGCACATGCTGAGTGTTTTTCTCTTGTACACATTTGGAATGTCCTATTGAAATAGTCTTTCTATATATTCATGTGGTAATTAACCTGCAAAGGTTATCATGTGTAATGTGTAATCTTCTTGATTACCTGTGCATAATTAGATATGGCAGGGTGATTTATGGTTGCAGTTTGTAGTAGATTTCAGTAAAATACAATAAGGGTACAGGATGTGTGTGTTGTTTTGTTATTTATTTATTAGCTGCTTTTGTATAACACTCATGCTATTGGACATTGACTTAAGAATATCTCCAATCTTCCAAAGAGGGGAATGTAGGACCAGGACATTTAATCCACCCAAAAGAGAATTGGATATTTTTGGCAAAAAATGTGCTTCAGTGGCAAATCTGGTTCCCTTAAAATGCTCCCCCAGATGATTTTTTTTTTATTTAAATCCATGTCTCAGGAGGTAAGCAATTCCTCACAAAAAATGATCATTTAAATGAAACAACCAGTTTATTATATGAATGAATCGATTCTTCAAAGACGCATACCTTTTGTAATGAAAAAAATGTATTCAGTGAAATAAATCATTTGCAGTTCACAATTCTAAATGTGACTGCAAATAATCCCAATTCACTAACGCCCACATTTGGAGATTTTTACATTTTAAACCTGACTCATACATTTTGTATAAACAAAATAAAAGCTTTTGCTCAATCCTATATACTATGGAACAATCGAATAGAATACTTTAACACCCGTTAAATGACTTATCAAACGCACATTTTGTAATGTCCAAACATTGTTGTGTAGCCACCAATTTATTGCAAAGTGTTTTGGATTTAAAATAGTATCAATTTTTATATACGTTCATGTGACCAATAACCTACAGAGTTCATATGGAAAACACCACACTTTCCATGGGATCACATATGTATATATGTACTAGCTGCAGAGTAATCAGTAGTGGAAACAAACCTTCAAAGCTCCTAACCTAAACAGGGCATGAATAAAATAGCCATTCTTTGCTGAAGCACATTAAGTTACTCCTTGATGGATGTTTAGTATTATCCTTTACCACTTAACCTGATTATGTGGAAAGCAATTTCTAATTATTTCTCTTCAAATGTATCCCTATTTATCTATTTTCAAAATTCCACATATAGTTAAAACAATGCTTGAGGTAACGTGTGTTTTATGCCAGTTTGTGTTTTTTCAAGACTGAATCAACATTATAAAAATTCTAAGGCTGGGTCTGGGACAGGTTTGAGGTAAATCTGTCCAGTAGTTATTAAACTATTTGACAAGGAATGGGACGCTCCCTGCTCCCCCCTGACCCCTATCTTATCATTACCTTTCCTTACATCAACAAGTTATCCAATTAAAAATGTATCATCAACCTGCGGTGTTTGATTATTCCGTAGATTGCTTATAAGTTATTAACCACTATTAACAAAAATCCAGAGACGTGGTTTAACCACTGTGTACTCATCATTGTACTGAACCAAATGAGGAGAAGAGGTGTAGCTTGGGACTCTAAGTCGAGCAGGTTCGGACCTTCCTTTGGGCAAACCTGTCCCACTCAAAGTGACTTAAGTAAAACGGAAGGTTAATGGCTGCAAGGTTTTTATTAATCATAACCACAGGCATTGCTCTTGGAAGCCCTACAGACTATCGTTTTTCAGCCTGCTAAGCCTTTACAGAAGGGGAGAGACCATATGCGTATCAGAATTGGGCCCACCCGAAAAGGGCCAGTCCAGCTCAAACTGCCAGGTCACATCCCTTCCACGTGAGAGCATAAGCAGCCCCAGACATGTTTCGTCAGAAACTCTACCATAGAAAAATTGTTTCACAGATACAGACCACTAGAGGTTTGCCAAATCACAGAGAAGGGCTAGATCCGTCTTGTCTTATGCCATAGGGGCTTATGGCATTGGTTCATAGGCCATGGGGCTACTAAAAGTCCTACGGGGAGTTTTGCACTCACCGCTTGGTCAATGCTCTGGAAATGGCTGAAGGAATAATTTCCAAGTGGCACAATCTCCTAAACTGCATCAGCATTTTCTGGGCACGCGATTTTTGATTCTTAGTGAACCATTTGATGGACGGCACTAACTCTGCATACGTGTGTTAATCAAGAGCAAATGGATACTTTGCAGATTATAGAGTACCCCTGTCTGCATCCTGGAGTTTTCATTCTAGTTAGTGCATGATCTATCCTGACGTTTAGATGATTTCTAAATTGGAGTGCGGAAGCCAGTGGATGTCCCTGCACCTTAGCAGACTACTTCATTTGCAGTGCTTTAAATCTAGGACCTCAACCAATCTCTTTTAAAGAACAATAGCAAACAATGTCTTCACGTATTTGACAATAATCTGGTATTGGCGGGGATCCATTTTATGGAAAGCTATACAAATGTACAACTGATAGATAAGCATATCAACTGAGGAAAATTATGTAGATAGTTTTTCTATACACCACAGTTGTTGTTCCTTTTATTACATGGAGGGATAAATATGTGCCTTTTCGGAGCCTTCCTTCTTCCTTTCCTTTCCTTTCCTCCCCCCTTGCTTTCCCTCCCATTCCCTTTCTTCCTGTGTTTTTGAATAATACCGTTCAAATTAGTAGTTGTTATGTTTAGCATATTATAGGGCAGGTTGATAGCCTTGAGTCATTGGAAATCCGAAAATTCGATAATTTATTAATTTTCACTTGTAAAACAGATTATGGTGACATTTTCCAAACACAGTTTGTTACGTGCCCCTTCAGTATGGAAATTTTGGGAAAGATTAATTGAAAAAGGAAACAGGTTTTAAAAAAGCAAAAAAACACCGTTTTTTGCGTACTCCCAATGCAATAGAGAAAAAGTGAAAATTTAGTAAAGCCCAAACACAAAGACCGCTTGGCGGATTTGACCAAATAAAAAAAAACTTGGGTACAAAGCAATAAGAAACCATTTGCACACCAAGCGTTTACTTAATTTCTGGGACAGGTTTGAGGTAAATCTGTCCAGTATTTATTAATATTTGACAAGGAATGAGACGCCCCCTGCTCCCAAATAAATATATCTCTCATTGCAGTACAGAGACTTTTCAGAAATGAAAATCCACCTTTTTATTTTTGTTGTTTGATTTATGCGATTACCGGGGAAATACTGGGGGAATGTGAAAATGAAAAGTGCTCAAAAAGCTATTTGGAGGAGTAAAAAAGATGCACTTGCATCAGGCTAGTGGTGAGGAGGTGGGAAAAGGGGATACCGTGTCAAATTGGAGAGTGGGTGGGTGCTGGTCTGGGGAACCAGTTGTAGTTCAGACATTTCCGGATTACACAGGGAAAACTGGGAGAATCTCGCAAGATTCCCATGGCAATAACGCAAGATGCGCTCAGAAAAGAAAACTTGTCACATGAACCAAAGAGTGAAAGGGGGTAATGGGAGAGGGCCAGAGAGCGAAAAAGCAGCTAAGGGCAGTCGGGGGACCATTGAAAGAGGAGGGGGGCACTTGGTGAGTGCCTGTGAGGACTGGGAAGAGTTGTTGATTTTTGAGCATTATCGGGGAAATACTAGGAGAATCCTGCGGGAATGGGTAGTTCATTGCCACAGTATGTATAGCTCGCTGTCATTATCAGGGGAATATCGAGGGAATCCTGTGGGAAGTGGAAAATAGTGGTAAAGAAAAAGGATATTTTACACCTACAGTGATCACATTCACTAGGCAGAGGATAATGGGTCTTTGTGCCACTGGCCATGGCCAAACGCCATGCTATTGGGCCCCAAGAAACCTGTTGGTGCAACATGGGCAGTGGCCACGCACAAAGGATATGGCTAGTGGGCCCCAAACAAACCTACTGGTGCAACATGTACAGTAGGCACGGCCGAAGGCCTTGGTTAGTGGGCCCTAAAGAAACCTATTGGTGCCTGGTAGACCCCAAAGAAAAATATTGGTGCAATAATAATAATAATAATAATAATAATTATTATTATTATTATTAAAGATAAAGTGGCCACGGCCAAAGGCCATCGGTATTGGGACCCAAAGAAACATATTGGTGCAACATGAACAGTGTCACGGCCGAAGCTGCAGAGTTGTGCTGGTCATGACTTCCCATATTCGCTGAATTTCAAGGGTTTTGTTATACCATCATTTATTATGTACCACTGGCCATGTCGTGCTCACTGTATATGTCCCTCAATATGTTTCTTTTAGACCCACTTAGTGGCCATGGCCACTCGCGCATACCTACCAATATGCTGACTCTCTTTTGCACCAATACACAACAGAATGCGCCTTTCCCCCATGATTCATTTCATCCTTGCTACACACATATAAATCACAATGCACAACACAACAATCTTTAGAATGCAGCTATCCCCCATGAAAGATATGGGATTAGCTGCACGTATAATCTCATGTACAATCACAACCTCTGCTAGATTGCAGCTACCCACCACAATATGGTCTAGCTGCACACATACTAAGTGCACACATGCAATACTTACCATCCTACTTTTTCCACTGACCTGGACTATGTTCCCAGAAGGTGTTCAACCCACAGCGCATTGAGATCATACCAATGGTGAAAGGCACTATACAAATGCCCTATAACTCAACTATGGCACAAGCTCAAGGGAAACTCTGACATGTAACATCCGTCAAAACCTGGTAAAGAAACTCCTCTGATATCTGTGTGACCACCATGAAAGAGAGAAGCAACCAGGGAGGAACTGGACTCACCCTAGTGCCAGAATTGGAGAAGAGAAAGATGCTGACAAAGAAGAAGGAGAACCACAGAATTAGCACAGCAGTGAAGTGGTAAGTTGTGATTATCAACTAGGTGTTTCTAGTTCACAGGGCCACGGTCTGGGGAGGTCCGGCTGAATGGGAAACCTGATCAAAAGAATCTCTGTCTTAGATCCATTCAAAGATAATGTCCTTTATCTGAAAAGAGATGCACCTCAAGCAATTTGTGATATTAAATCGATGCTCAGTGTTGATATCCACTTTGGGATGAAGCTGTGAACTGCAATTGGTGTTGTCCGATAATCTGTGCTAGAGGATGCATGCTGTAAGAGGATTCAATTCAACACTACAGCTAAGTCAACGCCTAGTCTATAATACTGAATGAAAACCCTTATTGATATATCTTTATGTCCAGTTCATGCGTTCTGGATGACTACCCCTATATAACACCCCTCTCTTGGAATCCCCCTGACCCCACTGAGCCGAGAAGTAGTTCTGTTTTGCAAGTTAAAAGGTTTATTTGATAATTTAAACCATAGATATATAGATCACACTTTATAATAAATTAATAATTGAATATCACACTTAATCTAATATGATAAATATTAACAACGGAGAATCTGGCACTGACACGCTTCTCTATAATCAATAAGGAGTTGACATGAAATGGATAAGATAGCACACAGGTGAATAGGAACAAAAGAAGAAGGTGGTACAGAATGCTTTATGTAAACTCAGGTGGATGCAATATTCAATGAATGCAGTACAGAAAATACTCAATATGATTTCAACCAAACAATGTAATCACTTTTCTCTGGCAATCCCCTCCCCCCCTTGATGCAAGGCAAGGAAATGGAAGGAAAACACACAGTTCTCAGAAATGCAATCAAATGTGATTCAGTTCACCCCAGCAAGCTTAGACAACAGAAGTTTAAAAACACAGGCCCAAATTGCTTTGATATGTGTTGGCAATGAATTAAAGAATATGCTAAAATGCTTTTAATTCCCTTTCGGAGGTTCAGGGTGAATGGTATCTAGTTAATATTAGCTCAGGCTCACTCTTGCAATGATTCAGGAATGATTAGCAGGTTAAACGAAGTTTTTGGCAAATGGAAGGCAAGCAAACTCCTGTTTTCACACGTGGAGAAATTTGCAAATCGCGGCAAAATTCGCGAGTGCGTTTTTCACGATTGCGGTAAAACTATAAGGGGTAGGAATGTGGTTCTTGGTGCGATTCAAAGCTAAGATTCTAAGCTTTCAAATGAAAGTTACTGCAAGTCTCTAGCACAAACGGTTGCGGAGATATTAAATAAAGGTCGTTTTTCAGATTTGAAATTTTAAAGTTCAAAAAGACAAGTGCAGCTTGCAACTAGAAAATGACAAGTGACAGCTTTACAAATGACAGGTGACAGTTAAGAGACAGTTCTACTTAGATTAAACTAGATTGAATTATATTATTTTAACTAGGAGATTGGATCTGCGCAGTTTTCTAGGTACTCACACTATATTCTTGAGTGAAATGGGCCACGCCACGGATCTGGTCAGGTTTTAGACTCGCCTCTGGTCTCTGCACTTCACAGTGATCTGGGTCAGCTCTCTCTGGTTCTGCTAACAGGTCAGCTCTACTCTGCTTCTGGTCTGGCCTGATGGATTTGAAGTCTCTATGTTGCTCTCTGAAGGTTGATGGAGGTAAGTATGGATTTTCCCGGCAGAGCTTCCAGCGGCAGATGGATTTGAAAGTCCCTATCTGTCCTGTCTGTCTGCTTTTATGTGTTTAGAATGTGGGTGTGTTCTAGCATCACTGACCCTACCTCTCTCTCAGCTTCTAATTGGTCAAACTTCCATTTCTCATTTGATTGGGGAAGGAAGTGTGTGTCAGCGTGATGTCATTTTATGGCTTGCAGAGAGTCCACTCCTCCTGTCAACTTACACACAAATCTAGATTTGAAACAAATACATATTTGCAGAGGTACATATTGTTTTAAAATCATATGCACCCATCATGCATTACAGGAGGTATACCCTGTTCAAACTCTGCTCTTCCTGGGAGCTTGCATTCAGAAATGGCACATATTTCACTTTTTAACTGATTTTGCAATTCCGGACATTGACCCAAATTTACACACATGTGCGCAGGGAGTATGGACATTAACTGATGAAGTTTCAGATTTTTAACATGCATACATTTAGAGTAATATCCACTTTTCCGCTAACACCCCCCTGAACATACCACCGGTTCTAAAAACCTCTTAAACTGTGGGCAGAAAAATCACAAGAATTATGGTATCATTTATAAAATTTTCACATGTCCGCACCATGAGTTATTCATCTTTTTCTAAACAATATTCTGGCTACAAAGGGGTGTGGTTTCCCAGGTCACATGGTGGAAATACTGGTTTATCCAGTTCTGCCAAGCCAGCTTGCTCTCACAGGCAGTGCCCCTCCCAGCTTCTGCCAAGAGGAAGCTACATTTTACGACCGCTGTAATAAAACCTTTGCATGAGTCAAGACAGGCTTTGTTCAGAGCTCCTGTAGAGCACAGGTAATTCAATTATCAGATAGATGGCATATCCTTAGTGTGAGCAGCAAAAGGGCAGCTAGGCCTGGGAACACAGCTGTGACTCAAGTTTCACTCCTGATGGGGGTAGTTGTCAGGCAAAATCAAGTTCCTTAAGCCAGACTTTCAGCTAACTGTCATGTTTTTTGTTGCTTTTTAAATTAACTTGCAATTTTACACATGCAGCTAGAATGCTGATTCTAAGTGCAAAACTATGACATTTCAACAGTTACAAAGGCATGTGACACCAAACATAGGTCACTCATTTAATCTAAACATTTTCGATTTTAGTGTCTTTAAATCCAGTGCAACTTAAACTGCTGACTCCATAGCAGTTTTGTTATAAGCATTGTTTTGGGCTCTTCATTTCCCAGATTTTGTAGGCACACAAAACTCCATTCTGCCAAATGTCTGCTGGTGTTCAGTGAATATTTTGCACATATTGTAATGTTTGAAAATAGGCATTTTGAGCCTGCCTTCAGAGAAACACAGGGTGGTTTTAAAACGCCGGCTTTTGGATAGTGGTGAGTACTGGTACTGCACCCCTTTTTGGGATTTAAGAAAATGAATTCCCAACAGTTATGGGTTTGCTTTTGGCAATCAGCATTGCCATTCCCAATGGTTTCAGACTACTGTGTGGGTAGTCCAATGGTGGTTTTAGGCAGTGTCCTTCTGTGCCCATAACATCGGCAAAAATGGGTGGCAGCCTATTCTTCATGCATTTCCCTGTGCATTTTCTGGGAAGCTCTGGCCATCATGATGTTTTCCATGTCAGTACTGCACAGTTTTGAGGTACGGCTCGGATGCATGAGTAAATACATCCCACAAGCCCCCCTCTTGCGATGGCCATTCTATTTCACGAATGGGACTCGCAAGACCTGGGATGTTTCCTCATCTTCTTCCAATAGATGGCACAGTTCAGCATCTTTTCCTCCATCCGGTACTGATCGATCGGTTCTCCTCGCCGGTCCTGATGGGAATATTGGGCGGTCCACTGGGCCCATTGGATCTTCGTTCCCGGTCTCCGGATCGCCCTCCTTGGCCCGTCTTCAGGTTTTCTTTCTCCTAGGACGACAAAGGAAGAGCGGCAATACCTACTCATAGACGTTTTTCCACCACTGTTGAGATAGTGGGGCAGCATATGCATTTCATCATAACGAAACATTACATTCTTATTTTGAAAAAAAAACAGTATAACTAAGAGACAGTTTCATGCAAATCACAATATTTTAGAGACTAGATGTGGTATGTTTTATGATTGGAACTGAATTAGTCTGAGACAGTACCCGCTAGGATTCCAGAGGATTCCTCCAGTTGTTGCAGAGTGTGCCTGGGATGGCAACATTTCAACTGGTTTATGTGGACCCACTTGTCTTCCCCCGCTGCCAAAGGACCTTTGGGGATGTGGATTTTGTAGGCCACAGGGGAGATTTTGTCTATGATCTCGAATGGTCCCTTCCATGTAGGCAAAAATTTGCGCTGCTTGGCCTGGTTCCTTTGGAAGTTGTATAGATAGACCCGGTCTCCCACCTGATATTCCTTCCTGGAAGTTTTCAGGTCATAATGGGTCTTCATGCTATCAGCTGATCTTTCTAGATTCCGCTGAGCATAAGCAAAAGCATGTTGGAGGTGTTTCCTTAAATTCTCTACATACTCATGAGTAGTGGAGGCATTTATCAGTGTCTGCTCTTGGGTCCTATAGAGCAAATGCTGAGGAAGCACCATCTTGTGCCCAGTCATCAACTCAAATGGTGACATTTTGGTTGCAGATGAAGGGGTAGATCTGATAGCCATTAGGACCAGAGGTAATCGGATATCCCAACTTGGCCCAGAATCTGCCACAAACTTCTTTAATATGCTCACAATTGTCCGGTTATATCTCTCTACTGCCCCAGAAGAAGCTGGTCTATAAGCAATATGCAGCTTTCTCTTGACCCCCAGTATCTCCCACATCTTTGTCATTACTTCACTGGTGAAGTGGCTACCTCTGTCTGACTCAATCCTTTGAGGTAGACCAAAACGGGAAAAGATGTGGTTAATCATCAAGGCAGCTGCAGTTTCTGCCTTGCAATTTGGGGCTGGGAGACATCCCACCCACTTGGTAAACAAGCATGTCACAGTCAACATGTACTTATTCCCCCTAGCTGAACGAATCATAGGGCATACAAAGTCGATTTGTAAATCTGACCATGGCAGTGTCATCCCCCTCTTTTGGAGAGGTGCACGATGCGTGAGGGATGATGGCTAAAATTGTGCACACACAAGACACCCCTTCAAGTATTGGTCGAGGTCCTGCCCCATGTGTGGCCAGTATGCAACCTCTCTTAAGATTTCCAATGTTGTGTGAAACCCCCTATGACCGGCGGTGGCCGCATCATGGGCGTGACTTAACATCAGGCTTCGGAATGAGGTAGGAACCACCCACTGATCGTGGCCAGCTTTGGATTTCCTTACCAACAAACAGTCTTGGATTCGGAACATTTTTGGACATTTCATCAACACTCTTAGGTCCTCTTTCCCAATGTAATTGGTATCCGTCAGGGGAAAGTTCTCAGGGTCCTCAAGGTGCTGGTAAAATTTACCAATTATTGGATCCCCCTTCTGAGCGGTAATCAAATCAGCATCAGGGGTCTCCTTACTCCATTGTGCAATTGAAAGGTCGTTGTGAGCATTTGTCTGGGGCCTAGTGATGGCAGTGACCTGGATTTCCCCCAACAGGGACTCAATCTCAATTAGATCCCCTTGGATGGCCCCTGTTTTGGCCAGCTGATCAGCTAAGTCATTTCCAGTTTTGTCTGGTCCCTCTACTTTGGAATGACCCTTGATCTTTTTCCAATAGATGGTCATCTCATTCGAGGTGACCAGATCATCAATGTTTTGGATCAACTTCCCATGTTTCAAGGGTTTGTTGTTAGAACATAACATGCCTCTGGTTTTCCAATTAACCAGGTGCTCCACGAACCCGTTCCGTACATAATCCGAATCTGTGATTATGACCAGTTCGTGGAGTTGATGCTGGACAGCAGTGAGGATGGCCTGATGCACAGCCATCAATTCTGCCACCTGACTACTTCGGGGACCAATTTTGTATCCAGCGGAGGGTTCTGGGGACTCATTCACCCATGCATTCCCTACGCCAGCCACCAGTTCTTTCTCCCCGTTGTTGTCAACAGGGTAAGAGCATCCATCCACATAGACAGTGGGCATTCCCTCACACTTGTCCTCTTCAAAGACTTTGTGTGGGGAATTAAGGTATGCCTCCATGTTGTCCTTGATTTTTAGACTTTCGTCCTCGAGACAGTTTTCTCTGGCACAATCATGCAAGTCAGCCAGACCTTGCGCGAGGGGACTCTTCTTGTTTTGGCCATATCGGACCTCCACAGGAAAGCCTTGCATTGACAGAATCCAGGAAGTAATTCGGGAGTTACTCACATTTCCGGCCCGGATTCTGTCACTTTGGAGATATTGCAGAGGCTGGTGTGGAGTCTCCACTATGATGTGTTCCCCCTGGATAAACGGGCGGTAATTCTTCAATGCCCACACCGTTGCCAGGAGTGCCTTCTCACAATCGTTGAATTTTTCCTCCACAGAGGATAAAGTTTTGCTCGCATAGGAGATTACTTTATTGACCTTGTCATGCTTTTGGTATAATACTGCCGTCAAGCAAGTATTAGAGAACCCCGTCTCCAGGAAGAACTCCTTGTTTCTGACAGGGTAAGCTAGGCAAGGCGCTTGTGAGAGGCTTCTTTTGAGTCGTTTTACTGCCTCGGATTGTTCTGGACCCCATTCCCACTTGACCCCCCCCTTCAGGAGATGAATCAGGGGTCTGGTAATCTCTGCGTAGCCCTCAATGAACTTTCTGCTGTAATTAGTCAGGCCAAGGAGGCTCCTTAGTTCTCGCAGAGTTGTGGGGTCTTTCAGTTTCTGAAGTGCTTCCACTTTCTTTTCCTGGGGACAGAGACCCTGAGGAGTAATCTCATGCCCCAAGAAATTAACACGGGTTCTACACCACTTGTGCTTTCTGAAAGGAAAGTTTTGCTCCGGCGGCCCTCAACTGTGTCAGAACATAACGGATCTCCGCTATGTGTTCCTCCACAGATGAACTTTTGATGAGGACATCATCTACATAAGCCAGGTTACCCCTCGCACCCAGGTCGGGCATGGCCTTATGTAGGAAAATGTTGAATTCATTGCCGGAGTTGAGGTATCCGAAGGGAGTCCGGGTCCATGTGTACTGCTGGCCCCCAAAGGTAAAAGCCAGTTTGTATTGGTCCTCCCTGCTGACAGGCACGGTCCAGTATCCATTGGTCAGGTCTATTGCAGTGAATACCTGTGACCCCTGGATCTGGGCCAGCCCTTGGTCAATGTAGGGCAGAGGCCATCGGGAAGTATGGACCCGTTTGTTGAGCTCCCTGAGGTCAGCGCAGAGTCTCCACTGGCCGTTTGGCTTCAATATTCTCAGCACCGGATTATTGAAGGTGCTGTGGACTGGACGGATTATTCCCCGGGACTCAAGGTTCTTAATTATTTCCGTAAGGGACTCCATTGATGCGAGAGGCAAGCGATATTGCTTCACAAACACAGGAGTCATGCCAGGGTCCGTGGGGATTGTTGTGGTGTGGATGTCGGTGCGACCACAGTCATATGAGTCTACCTCAAAGAGATCTTGGAAATCCAAGAAAACTTGTTTCAACTTTTGCTTTTGTTCCAGAGTCACACAGGCATCAGCTAGGTTGACTCTCTCTTCCACCATCTGCCTGAAGCCTGGAAAGACTTCTGGTTTGGCTATCTCCGCGGCCTCCTCCAGCTGGGTGGAGAAGTCCCTGGTCAGAGTGCTGATTTGGACCGGAGGCTTCAGGTGGGAAAGGCAGCCTTCATGAACCTGGAAAATCACCTCATCCCTCCTGAAGTCACACGTCACATCTTCCTTACCATACGGGCAGGAAGTGTACACCAGGAAGTTCCCCCCATGCCGGGTAAAAATCCTGTCTGGTGTTGCGTTGTCATCACTGTCACTGTCAAAACAGTCCTTGGGGATTGGTCCTAACAGTTCATTTCTAAGATCAATGGAAAAATGTCGGTCATCAACCGCCATTCCAATAATGGTGCCTGCGGCTAGAGTAATACTCTTTAAGTCGCTGTTATCCACCTCTATCAGAATGGTGTCATGTTCTATGTTGACTAATGGTGTTGGGTTTACCCCCAACCCTTGCTGTTGGAGAGAAGCATTTAGATGTATGTAAGCATCAGGGTTTTTCAACTCTTGTCCCCTTTTAACTTTCACTTCCAGGGAGAATTGTCGGGTCCTTTCTGGGATGGTGACTTCCTCTTTAACCTGAATTTCAACTGCATAAGGTAGCAATTGAGCTGACCTAAATGCTTTTTCTGGATCATCAAAGCCCATGGGATTATCCGCTAATCGGGACCAAGCTTTGAAGTTTATTAGGTCCAAACTAATGGCAAAGCGATTGAGAATGTCACCGCCTAAGTAAAAGGCGGCAGGGACGTCTCGCACGACCCAACAATTGTGGACTATGCTCTTGTTGCCAATGGAGATTTTGAGCATACACCTGCTTGGCAGGAGATGTTTGGAATTAGGTGCTTCCAGGTCCATTTCCCATTTGTCTATCAGTTTGAAGGTGGGAATGGCTGGATCTTTTGGGAGTTGGCGAAACATGGCTTCGCTGATGAAGCTCTTACCGTTGTTCACACACACTCGAGCGAGAACAGAGTCCTTCCCATCATTTAACTGAACAGGGATGAACAACTGCTCTCCAATTTGCTGAATATCAGCCAGGCTTTGAGCTGATTTCACATCTTTCTGGACTATAGGAGTGGGAGTTTCAGATTGTGGATTGGTATAGAATTTCAGAGTGTTTCCTTCCAGCGTGGAATACCACCTTAAACTGGAAGGAAGGTTGATTTTCAGAAATAGAGAGGACCCCCCATCACTAGTCTGTTGTCCTACTGCTATTACTGTCACGTCTGGAATCTGGTTGTTCTGGAAGTGAAATTCTACTTGGTCAGATTTTTGTTCAACCATGTGGCATGTGCCGTTTAAACTAACATGGTTGACACTCTGTTTTAATTTTATTGGTCGGCTAGTCTGGGTCCAGAGGACCTTGTTTACACAATCTATTAGGGGTGACAACCTTCTCAGGAGGTCATTCCCTAGTAAACAAGGGGTGCCCTCCGGGGTCACAACTATGACCGGGTGTTTCAACTTATGTCGCCCAATTTTAATGTCCAAGTCTGCAGTCCCCTCAACGGGAATTTCCTTCCCGTCAAAGTTCTGTAGTTGTCCCGGAAGAGAGGTGAGAGGAATTCGGTAATTCTCTCCCCTTCCTGCATTCAGTTCGTCAAAGGCCCTTCTGGACAGCAGGGTAGCTTGAGATCCCGTGTCCACCAGTGCCGAGATTGTACCCTGCCCCTGTACTTGTACCGGGGCATAATATCTTCCCTCTTTCTCCTCAAGGGGGCACAGATAATGTACATTTTTGGACAACTGGTGGGCTAATTTTCTGGTTTTGGACATCGCGAGAGAAGAATTTTGGGCAGAATTCTGTGGAGAGTCTTGGGAATCTGAAAGAAAAATTTGGCAACTGGAGATCAGAGCCATTGTGGGTTCCCCTGGTTCCAGTTCTGGGCCGCCCCCCCCTTTTTGGAGGCAGTCCCCAGTATGGGTTTGAACCCGGGGATTTTCTTGCTGTTGGTTCTGGGATGAGATGGTGGGCGGCGGTAGCTCAGTCTCCACATCTCCCCAGTCTGGATTTGCATCCCTAGGGACCCATTTTTCTTTGGGAGGAGTTCCCCCCTCTCTGAAGGAGAAGATCCTTTTCTCAGGATCCTCTGAGGATCCCTCTCCCTCAAATTGGAAGATCTGTACCTCCTCCTCAAACTGAGTCTGTTTGGGTCTTTTGTTTCTACCACCCCCCCTCTGCTCCTTAGGGGGCAGACTTTCAGGGGCAAGAGATTTTGTTGCCGGTTCCTAGGTTTCCAGGGGCTGTTTACAAGTGAGGAAGGAAGCTTCCTCCAAGGCTTTACACCCCCCTTCCCTTTGTGCCTCCTCCCTGGGAACCGGTGTGTTATCGGGGTGCTGCCCCCGTCATTGTTCTGGAGCACCAGGTCCAGAGTTGGGTACGTTCTGCGCCGGCACGCCCATCTGAGGGTTCTGCTGAGCCCTCAGTATGTGACCCAGATCCCGCGCCATGTTTTGAACCTGGCGCTCTAACTGGGAAACCCGCTCAGGCTGATACGGGGCCCTGTTTTCTCCCCTGGGCTGATCCCGGGAAGGGTAGCTGTCCCTCCTCTGGTAATACCCCGGGTTGGGAAGATTTGGGTACCCCTCCACCCTTGGCCTCCCCTCTCCCGGATTCAGTGGTCTGGGCTCAGGGAATTGGGGAAAGAAGGATGGATGATTTTGGGGTTGGAAGTCGGGTGGATATCTGGGGAAAAAGTTCTGCCCAGGGTTTGGTAAATTTCTGCCCTCCTGTGGGAAGTTTGGAGGGAAGTTCCCTGGGTTAGGTGCTTGGCTGGATCCCCCCCCTTGGGCTGGAGGAGTCCACACATAACCCAGGATGGGTCGATTTCCCTTGTAACAGGGACTTACATAATCAGGAGAGCGAGGGACCCCATTTGTGGGGCTGCCTCATTGGCTCCCTGTCTGTGACTGGCCCGAAGACCTTCTGGGCCTAGCATTATTAGGTGCAGGTAGGTTTTTAGGCCCCCCCATCTCCAAATCCAAAACGGGGGTGACCTTTACCTCTGCCACCTTGGCAGCAGCAGGGGTGCTGTTGGCTTTGGGGTTTTTCTGGGCATTACTTTTGCTATCTACCGGTTTCTGCACCTCATAGATCCGGGTAGCCTGTTCAATGACCCAGTCTAAGGATCTTTTCTCGTGAAAATCCCTCACGAGCTGGGTCATGATGTATTTGGGCAAGGCATGAAAAAATGTATTAACGAATTCTCTACTGTTTGTGCGCACCCTTCTGGTGGTCTGCGCAAAAGCACGCTTTAACTCCTGCACAAATTCTTGTGGGGCCTGATCCTCCCCACATTGCAAATTGTAGGCTGCCTTGCGAGCCTCTTGAGGATTTCTGTGAACAGAAAAATGTTTCAAGATGGCCGCCTTATAGGTGGACCATCTTAAATGATTTTGGTCCTCCAGCCCTGCAAAGAAACTGGAGTATTCCGGGGAGAAGGTCCACTTTACATACTGAATACAGCTTTGGCTGTCCTTCAAATGGAAAGTCTCCATCATTTGTTCAAACAACTCTAAGTGCTCCCAAACAGAATACTTAGCGTTCTTATGGTAAGGCGTGATGACGCTCCTGATCGCCTTAATCTGCTTTAAGGGGTCCTTTAGCAAGGCCCTTTTTGCCTTATTGGCCTTTTTGGTTCGGGTAACCCTTGTCCATTCGTCCTCGGACTCAGAGGCACTGCTCCCAGAGGTTCCCGTCTGTTCTTCCAGGTTTTCCTGGATTCTGCAAGCCTGGGAATGGCTGGCAGAATGTGGGGACCTGGTCTCCTGTGTCCTGCGCAGTTCAGAGGAGTCTTCAGATTCCTCCTTGCTGCCAGGATTTGATGGGTACCCCCTCCACTGACCTAACTGGGCAGAGGTTTTCAGGATGCCCTTAATGGGCCTACTCTCCTGGGGTTCCCCATTGAACTGTACTGTACTTGGGTGCCCATACCCGGATGCCCACCCCTCCATTCCTGAGTGGTACTGGCCTATGAGCCCCATACTCTTAGCTGGATAGTAATCTGCCATCCCTGTGGCCCTGTGCTCATGTGCGCCAGGGGACATGGGGGTGGCAGAGTCCAGGGACTGAGAGGTATGAGGGCCTCTGGTACTAGGGCTCCTGAGGTTATGCTCCGGAGTTTCCATTTCCCAGCGAACCTCATCTCTATCCGCCCCTGCTCCCTGTTGCAATGCAAGAGCCTGCATTTGTGCTTTCGGTTCCTCTGTTAAGGCCTTACTCGACTCTATCAGTCTCTCCTGCATCGCTACCTGTTGTTGGAGCCTATCATTGTGTTGGCAGAGAGCCTCATTCTCTCTCTGTGCTTCCTGATTGGTCCTGGAGTACTGGGCCAGTCTTTGCTGCAGGAGGGTTACCTCCTGGGCAATGTCCCTATTGGCCTGCTCCTTTCTTGCCAGAGCCTCTTCCACCCTCCTGGTGTGCTCTAACAAGTTCTGGTTTTCTTTTTGGAGGTCACCCAGCCCCTGGAGGGACAGGTGATTTTCTTCCATTTTCCTTTTTAAATGGCAGACTTCCTGGCCTATGGCGTCTCTTTCCTGACTAAGAGCCTGCATTTGTGCCGCCAGGTCGTCCCTCTGCCTTTGGAAGGTACCAGCTTTCTGGCGCTCCTGGTCAAACTCTGTCTGGGTATCCAGGTCTTTCAAAATCAGTTTATTGCTCTCTGCCTTCTCTCTATCTAGGTGGCTTTGCAGGGTGACTACCTGCTCAGCACATGCCCTATTGAAGTCTAGCTGTTGCTCCAGCTTTTTCTGGCTTTGCAGTAGGGAGTCCAAACCTTCTTGGTGTTCCTTCTGCAAGGCCAGAAATCTGGTATCCTGTTCTGACTTTTCCTTTTGCAGCACATCCATATCCTCCTTCATTTTAGTGATGTACAGTCTGCTGTCATTTTCTGACTCCTGGCTCCTCTGCAGCCTCTGCTCAGAAGAGACCAGGTCAGATTGGACCTTCTCTAACACCATCTGTTGCCTATTTGCCAGATTTTGGCTTTCAGCACATCTATCCTGCATGTCTCCCATATATAGGTACAGGTATGCTGCTATCCTGGCAATCTTATTGTGTTCCTCTTTGGCTTTAGGAGCCATATATAGTTCACTCAGGGCCACATGTAATGGACCCTGATCTCTCCATAAGTCTGACCCTGTTTCAGTGACCTGTCGCGTGATGGCCTGCAACCAGGCATCCTGGCCCTGCTCAACCCATTCACCTCTCACAAATAGTTTATGTAAGAAGTGCTCTCTGGCTATTTTCATATCTACCAAGGTCGTCATTCTAGAGATTGGTCTCTGTCCTGACTTACAGAAATTAGTATTTTATTTTTGCAGAACAGAACTTTTCTTGGAGTGTCCCTTTTGAGGAATGCTTCACAGCGTAATGCAGCGTGGTGATCCGACCGGATGTATGTATCCCGTCAGTTAGCACACTGTATTAAGCTGCACAAGTGGTAAATCTAACCCAACGTCTCGGCTCGAGCCCCCAATTTGTAAGAGGATTCAATTCAACACTACAGCTAAGTCAACGCCTAGTCTATAATACTGAATGAAAACCCTTATTGATATATCTTTATGTCCAGTTCATGCGTTCTGGATGACTACCCCTATATAACACCCCTCTCTTGGAATCCCCCTGACCCCACTGAGCCGAGAAGTAGTTCTGTTTTGCAAGTTAAAAGGTTTATTTGATAATTTAAACCATAGATATATAGATCACACTTTATAATAAATTAATAATTGAATATCACACTTAATCTAATATGATAAATATTAACAACGGAGAATCTGGCACTGACACGCTTCTCTATAATCAATAAGGAGTTGACATGAAATGGATAAGATAGCACACAGGTGAATAGGAACAAAAGAAGAAGGTGGTACAGAATGCTTTATGTAAGCTCAGGTGGATGCAATATTCAATGAATGCAGTACAGTAAATACTCAATATGATTTCAACCAAACAATGTAATCACTTTTCTCTGGCAATCCCCTCCCCCCCTTGATGCAAGGCAAGGAAATGGAAGGAAAACACACAGTTCTCAGAAATGCAATCAAATGTGATTCAGTTCACCCCAGCAAGCTTAGACAACAGAAGTTTAAAAAGACAGGCCCAAATTGCTTTGATATGTGTTGGCAATGAATTAAAGAATATGCTAAAATGCTTTTAATTCCCTTTCGGAGGTTCAGGGTGAATGGTATCTAGTTAATATTAGCTCAGGCTCACTCTTGCAATGATTCAGGAATGATTAGCAGGTTAAACGAAGTTTTTGGCAAATGGAAGGCAAGCAAACTCCTGTTTTCACACGTGGAGAAATTTGCAAATCGCGGCAAAATTCGCGAGTGCGTTTTTCACGATTGCGGTAAAACTATAAGGGGTAGGAATGTGGTTCTTGGTGCGATTCAAAGCTAAGATTCTAAGCTTTCAAATGAAAGTTACTGCAAGTCTCTAGCACAAACGGTTGCGGAGATATTAAATAAAGGTCGTTTTTCAGATTTGAAATTTTAAAGTTCAAAAAGACAAGTGCAGCTTGCAACTAGAAAATGACAAGTGACAGCTTTACAAATGACAGGTGACAGTTAAGAGACAGTTCTACTTAGATTAAACTAGATTGAATTATATTATTTTAACTAGGAGATTGGATCTGCGCAGTTTTCTAGGCACTCACACTATATTCTTGAGTGAAATGGGCCACGCCACGGATCTGGTCAGGTTTTAGACTCGCCTCTGGTCTCTGCACTTCACAGTGATCTGGGTCAGCTCTCTCTGGTTCTGCTAACAGGTCAGCTCTACTCTGCTTCTGGTCTGGCCTGATGGATTTGAAGTCTCTATGTTGCTCTCTGAAGGTTGATGGAGGTAAGTATGGATTTTCCCGGCAGAGCTTCCAGCGGCAGATGGATTTGAAAGTCCCTATCTGTCCTGTCTGTCTGCTTTTATGTGTTTAGAATGTGGGTGTGTTCTAGCATCACTGACCCTACCTCTCTCTCAGCTTCTAATTGGTCAAACTTCCATTTCTCATTTGATTGGGGAAGGAAGTGTGTGTCAGCGTGATGTCATTTTATGGCTTGCAGAGAGTCCACTCCTCCTGTCAACTTACACACAAATCTAGATTTGAAACAAATACATATTTGCAGAGGTACATATTGTTTTAAAATCATATGCACCCATCATGCATTACAGGAGGTATACCCTGTTCAAACTCTGCTCTTCCTGGGAGCTTGCATTCAGAAATGGCACATATTTCACTTTTTAACTGATTTTGCAATTCCGGACATTGACCCAAATTTACACACATGTGCGCAGGGAGTATGGACATTAACTGATGAAGTTTCAGATTTTTAACATGCATACATTTAGAGTAATATCCACTTTTCCGCTAACACCCCCCTGAACATACCACCGGTTCTAAAAACCTCTTAAACTGTGGGCAGAAAAATCACAAGAATTATGGTATCATTTATAAAATTTTCACATGTCCGCACCATGAGTTATTCATCTTTTTCTAAACAATATTCTGGCTACAAAGGGGTGTGGTTTCCCAGGTCACATGGTGGAAATACTGGTTTATCCAGTTCTGCCAAGCCAGCTTGCTCTCACAGGCAGTGCCCCTCCCAGCTTCTGCCAAGAGGAAGCTACATTTTACGACCGCTGTAATAAAACCTTTGCATGAGTCAAGACAGGCTTTGTTCAGAGCTCCTGTAGAGCACAGGTAATTCAATTATCAGATAGATGGCATATCCTTAGTGTGAGCAGCAAAAGGGCAGCTAGGCCTGGGAACACAGCTGTGACTCAAGTTTCACTCCTGATGGGGGTAGTTGTCAGGCAAAATCAAGTTCCTTAAGCCAGACTTTCAGCTAACTGTCATGTTTTTTGTTGATTTTTAAATTAACTTGCAATTTTACACATGCAGCTAGAATGCTGATTCTAAGTGCAAAACTATGACATTTCAACAGTTACAAAGGCATGTGACACCAAACATAGGTCACTCATTTAATCTAAACATTTTCGATTTTAGTGTCTTTAAATCCAGTGCAACTTAAACTGCTGACTCCATAGCAGTTTTGTTATAAGCATTGTTTTGGGCTCTTCATTTCCCAGATTTTGTAGGCACACAAAACTCCATTCTGCCAAATGTCTGCTGGTGTTCAGTGAATATTTTGCACATATTGTAATGTTTGAAAATAGGCATTTTGAGCCTGCCTTCAGAGAAACACAGGGTGGTTTTAAAACGCCGGCTTTTGGATAGTGGTGAGTACTGGTACTGCACCCCTTTTTGGGATTTAAGAAAATGAATTCCCAACAGTTATGGGGTAATGCTTTTGGCAATCAGCATTGCCATTCCCAATGGTTTCAGACTACTGTGTGGGTAGTCCAATGGTGGTTTTAGGCAGTGTCCTTCTGTGCCCATAACATCGGCAAAAATGGGTGGCAGCCTATTCTTCATGCATTTCCCTGTGCATTTTCTGGGAAGCTCTGGCCATCATGATGTTTTCCATGTCGGTACTGCACAGTTTTGAGGTACGGCTCGGATGCATGAGTAAATACATCCCCCAATGCAAATGTTGGAAAGTAGAGATGATAGACATAATCATATGGGCATATCACATGCGATTTTTAACGAAGGACAAGATTGTGCTGAATCAGATTTGTTGACTTTGATTTGATATGAAGGATCTGATCCACTTCAGGCGACTATTCCTGAGGCCTCTGCCCATGTTCACAGAACAATTAGAAAGCGTATTGGTAGTGCACTCATCCATATCAGGTTTCAATCACTGCTATTGGTTAAGCACACCTTTTGCCAATAGCTAGGGTAAGATCATTGTCCAATCAGTTTATATTTTTAAAGCTGACATTGTTGCCATATGATATATTCAGAAACCATGTCGCTAGAATTGATAAGAACTAATTTTCCAGATGTTTGAGGAGGACTCAGTGGTTCACCTAATTTTAGGATAAATCCAATAGATTTAGGACTTCTGGGTACAGTTAAGTTAGGTGGTCTTCACTAATATCATTTAAGGTTGATTCAGTACCATGCAGGGTATGTGCCTGTAAATGTTCTTGAATTTAACATGTAGCTTTGACCACCATCATCTTACTCTGGAAGAGCAAGTTAGAAATGCAGCAGTAATTTGATGGTTGAGATAGTTTTCAGTTTGTTTAAACGGAAGAGGAGTAATTCTCGGGAGGATAGCTCAGGGGCAATGCACTCTCCTTGGAAGCAAGACGACGTGGAGCAGCACAGGCTTGATCCCCGAGTCTGTGCTTAGAATCCTCTGGGTATGATCAGTAAGAGGCAGAACCTTGCTCTGTTTGGAAAGTGAAGTCCTGAGTATTTGCAGGCATTTATCAGAGATGGACTGAAGATGGGTCTGGTGATGAAGGGTCCACCTCAACAAGTTAAGAACACGCATTTAAAGAATCTCCAGGCCCACTTTGAGAACAAAATGTATGTTGTTTTCTTACGAATTAAGCAGTGGGCAGGCTATGAAGAGCTGAAAAACCAATGCCAGCACAGGCTTCTTGTTCAGAATATCCTACACCGATGAGATGGCATGTGAGGCCTCTGCCCGCCCGAGGCCATTCGCGGGGGGGGGGTGGTGGGCAGCGCCAAAAAACAGCGAACCTGCCCATGCAGCAGTGGATTGCACACAGAGACCCCGGCCACCAAATCCAACACGGTCAAGGAGCACTGAAGGAGTGGGCCAGGGCTGTTGGTGTCCTCACCCAGGTAGGCAGAGCCCGGGCAGGGTCCAGCAAAGGACTTGCTCAATGGAGCCCACCCACGGAGGCAGCCCTTGGGCTGCATGAAATAAACACTGCCACATTGATAAAGAGCCAGACAAGGCTGCCACAGAGGAAAGGTGATCTCCAACACCGCCACTGGGGAAATGAGGGCCCACAAAATCAATAAAGCCCCATCCCATCAAGGGGCTGTGTGCCATACCCACAGCTCTCAACCTTTTGCAGCTCTAGGGCTGGTGAAAACATTGGATTTTGTTTTTGGCAGGTGAAAGCCCATCCACTTATATGGACGTGTAAGGGTCTTGGTGGATGACTGAGCTGCTTACATGGTGGGTGACACCCAGCAAAAGCATGTCAGCTGAGCAGTATGCATACATGGTCTGAGATGGTAGGTGCCAACTCATCCAAGAAAGTTAAGGTGCTGTGACTAAATGTATAAAGACCATTATCACAAGGGGCCTTTTAAAGACATAAGACAAGTACAGTTTCAGAAGACTGCCGCTGCCATTACCGAATTGGGGGCAAGATTTTAACCTATTTATTACGTTGATAGAGGTTGGGATGGTTGAAGCCGTAGGAAGAAGTGTACGGTGGCCTGCTCAATGTCCCCCAGGTTGAGTGTGTTGCCCGAGGGGGGTTATCCCTTAATCCCATTACCATTGGGCAGCTAGAGCAGAGGGCACGTAGAGGGTGAGGGACTGACAGGGATATTGTTTAATATGGGGACTGTTGACACGTGATTTTCTTAATATAATTGCCGGTAAAGTTTAAATATTCTCCCTGGTCCAGTGTGCCTCATTGAAGAAAGAACTCAGGCCCCATAGCCCAAACCTTGTTTAATTTTGTGACATGTATGCAAGCAGGTTGTCTAATGCTCCTTCACTAGCAGATGGTCTGTGTGAGGGGGTAGGATGGAGTGATGGTGAAGAGGAAGTGCCAAGTATCAGCCGCACCCCAGCCACCTCCTTCGAAGTGCCAGGAACATTCAAGCCAAAATATGTGACGTATGAAGAACAGATAAACCAGCAGAGAGCCGCAGTTGGGCTCTGCTCAGTGCCTATCGGAAGAACAGCACCTATTGGAGTACCGACACCTAAGCAAACCTGGACAGCAAGGTACCCACTGAGAAATCCATATCTACAGACACGACAAAAGGACAGTTGTCAGAATGGAATACCCTAAGAAGCCAAGAAGATACTAAGAGAAGACGACTGGTGACGTCATGAGAAATCGAACTGACGCACATATAGAATATAATGACCTAAGAATGCTGATAAAGAGACGAAATACCATGGATAAGTGACATCTTGATCCTAAGCAGTGGCGCCTGCTATCATAGGGTGGCCGGGCGCCGCCCCCCCAGAAAAGAAAGAGAGAAGCTAAAAGAGATTCAATCAGAGAAGTTCTCTGATTGAATCTCTTTTAGCTTCTAAGGTGCATTTCCTTTGCCAGCAGCGCGGGGGTGCTGTGGCAAGGCTACAATAAACCGGTGTGTATGTGTCAGTGCCGGGCCCGGCTTTCACAACAGGGCGCGTCCCAATTTACTCATCTTTTTTTAATAGTAGAGTGCGTGGAGCTGCTAGCTCCACGCACTCTACGTAGCCCCTTTAATTAGAAGGCTGGCGGGGCGCTTCATGGGTGGCTCTGCCAGTAAAAAATGTGCGCAAACAGCGCACTAGGAAATGAAATTCCCTTCCCTCCCCTGCATGGATACAGTAATGTCATTGGCTGTTTGCCAGCCAATGACAACCCTTGCATTGGCTGGCAAACAGCCAATGACATTACTGTATCTATGCAGATCACTGGCCACCTTCACACGTCCCTCCCCTTGTGATTCTTGAGGACGATGACGGACACAACGCACGTGACTGCTGAGCTCCAGAGACCACCACCAGCCCTGGTCCACCACGAGCGGTAAGTACTGATGTTGCTTGTTTCTGAATAATCTGATTTTGTTTGGGCCCGGGCCCCGTGGAGTGCACTGCCACTGTGGTCCACGATGGCCCCAGTCAGCAGCACTGAACGATGCGTAGGCCAGGGCCTACATGTCTTTCAGTGTTGCTGACTGCCGTTGAGCCCCGAGTCCCACTCCCCGGGGGCCGGGCTTTGGTGGTAGCGGGCCGCCCGCTTCCACCAAGGCGGAGGCCGCCTGGGCCTTTTACCCCCGGTCCACTCAGGGCCTGGCCCAAGGACCTTGGGCCACGGAGTGGTCCGCAAGGCCCATGCAGGCGTGCTGCTGCTACCCGCAATCTCCAATGAATGTGCCATTTTATATTTTCGGCATTTTTCGACAAAAAATGCTGAAAATATAAAACGGCACAAGTCACCAGGGCCTCTGCCTGTCTCGGCATTTAGCATCACTGAACGACGTGTAGGCCTGGGCCTACACATCTTTCAGTGTTGCTGACTGCCGTCATCAAATTGGGGCCTTGTGTGTGTAGGAGGAGATCGTGTGAGACGTAAAAGGATTGGCAGTGGACGTGAACCTCCAGCTCAGAAGAAAGGCCTAACAGTCACACTTAGAAGTTGTTTCCGTAAGGTGCGCAGAGAAGGAGAGATCATTGCTGCGAATTCACGATAGGAAATACTAGGGATCAGCAAAAAAGGAGGGCGGGAGGTAAACATCAGAGCCAAGGAATGACTATGGGCTGAGCTTGTCAAACTAAGTCTGAGCTGACAACATGTTTTTGAAACACACGACTTAAGGTGTACATGGGTAGGGGGGAGAGGGGAAGATATCTCCTAGACTGTTCCAGCGAGTACTGGGGTGGAGGGGGGCTGGCATGAGGTGAGGGTGTGGGGGTGTTGTTCTTGTTTATGCCTTGAAAATTCAATAAACACATTTTATTTAAAACCTTTTTTTGGGAGGCCAATGAAAGATATGAAAGCTATTGGCTCTGGCGGATGCTCTGCACACGTGTTACTATGCGGGTGCCAACTCAGAGCAAGAGCAGAATATTCTGATATTGGAGAAAGAGAGACAGACATGTAAAAATAAATAGGGGCCACCTTCTCCAAGAAATAGACTCCAGGGGTGTTTGAATGAATCGTCATGTTATGAAGTTTAAGAATGCTGTGTCTGTTTGTGTGCGCTGCATTCCAACGCCTCTTGACCGTAGGTCTTGCTGATAAATTACCTGCTTTGATAAGTTACATAAAGCAGTAGAGATGTGAGGTCAGCGGGACCTTTGAAGCAGTGCGCCTTCTTCTTCTGGGGCGGTGTCCCGCTTGGCATCGCTGTATGAAGCGTCTGCATGGTTTGAAGGGCAGGGTCTGGTTTTTTGTGTTGCTTGTGTGAGGCAAGGCTCCTGCGTTACGCATGCTCTGTGTTCCGTGTTCAGTGGGCTGGTGGTGTTGACATGGCGCCCCCTCAATGATAATATGTAATCACTGTGTTGGTTACAAGGGAGGTGGGAGGAATATAAAAAGGCAGGGTGAGGAAAGCAATCTACACGCGGCTGCATGAGATAAAGTAGCGTGGCGGATGCCTCTGGTGTTAGGTCAGCAAGTATATGGGAGGATAGCTCAGCGGCAACATGCTCACCTTGGAAACAAGACGACACGAAGCAACACAGGTTTGATCCCCGGGTCCGCGCTTAGAAACCTCCGGGTATTAAGCTTGTTATAAATACACAACTAAGAAACATATTCCTGTAACAGTGCCTCAATGCCCCCAAAATGCAAATAAATAAAATATGACAGATTCCAGGTTATGGTGTCTGTGGGATGTGGGGGGATGAGATCAGGGAATAGCGCTGGGTGAGCCAGGTGAACCTTGGGCCTGCCCAGCCCATTCAGCTGGCTCCAGCTCAACCCTGGGTTTGAGCCAGTGCTGGCTTACAGGGGCAGTTTGAGTCCGCCAACTGTGAGAAACAAAAGTTAATACGACTATTTCCGGCCCTAGAATTGAACAATGCACCTGTGACATAGCTTCGTGAGCCTTGCTAACAGCTTCCAGGTCAGAGTATTTCATTGTCATGCTTCCGACACAGATCCCCTTTCAGAGCCACCCCAAAACACTGCACCTCGCACCTCCTGCGATCAGCTGCTCCAAGTACTGCTTCCCAGATCAGACAAAGATGCTAGGCAAATGCCAAGGAATAAGGCCAATAAGGCCAGAAGATCTCTCCAGCTCTGCTGCGAGAGCCTCCATCCAGCCTGCAGAATCCTCCAAGAATGGCGCCCAAGGGCCACTGGACGGCTCCCCTGCTCCAGATGAAGCAGCCACCTGCCACGCGGCAGCAAACCAGGCCAAAATGGCCGACAGTGTCACTGAGGCAACGTTCGCCTGTCGCCTCCTGTACCGCCTCAATACATGCCCGCCGATGTTAACCCCATTGTCTCGGACAGCCAGTGTGCCACTCCACATGCAGAGCCTAGCCCAAAGATGCAAAACACTGACACTTCCATGCCCAAAATGTGTACAATCCACCCACCCGCGCATAATGCGCCAGTGCCAGATGATGTGAATGATGAGTTTATAATGCCTAAGATTCATATGCCTGTCTATAATAATGCTAATAAGGATCTTTGGGAGCACAATACTTGGCATTACACTCTCCCTGCAACAAATTCAGGGAAAACGAATTTGCCTGTACATAAGATTGTCAATGCTGATCTGCTAAAGTCTAATATTAATGTACATGCTAATGTTGATCGGCCAAAGCTTGATACTGATGTACGTGCTCTTAAGACTGCTTATGGTGATAGACCGGAGCCTATTATTCATGTGCCTGCTAACAAAACTGTAAATGGCGATCAGCGGCAGGCGACTGCACATAAAGCTGTTAAAGGTGATCTAGTGAAGCCTACTATTGATGCGCTGGTACATAAGACTATAAATGGGGATCTGCCTGATGCGTCTGCACCTAAAATTACTAATGTTGATTCGCAGCAGCCAAATGTTGTTCACTCTAATCTGCCTGCACCTACTTCCTTGGTCCCCATGCCCAACACTAATCTACTGAGGAACAACTCTAACAGTTCTGCACCTAGTCTCCCCCATGGAGCCCCCCCCCTTATGCCCCTCTTACCTGTGCCCTTATCAATGCCCGTTCAGTTCCTTCCCATGCACTGGACATTCATGATTTTATCATTAGTTACAACATTGACCTTCTGACTACTACCAAAACCTGGCTCACCCTAGCCTCTGGCCCAGCCCTGGCCCTCACCATCCCACCAGGCTACTCTATTTTTAGACAGGATCAGTCTCATTGTAGACGTGGAGCTGAATGCAAATATTGTATTTAAAATGACCACGGAAGAAAGCTTCCAAGGCTGTACTGCATGACTGATATCCTATAGGTTGTCACAGCCCATTCCTGCATTTCTAGATTAAAATGAGCATTGTCATAGCCAACAGTTTGGACTTTTGTGTAAGCATGGGAAAGGCACATGCCAGGCACAGCTGTAGCAGAATTAACTACCCGTTGTTGTAGAAGCAGAAACGTGGTGCAAGTTCCTGGGCATCTAATAGCAGTGCCTGGCAGAAGCTTACACCGTATGCACAAGGCCAAAATGTTGGCTTTGTCAATGTTTGTGTTTGAACAGGATCTCAGTGGCTTTGCCAATGCTGTTTTTAACAGGACCTCAGCGAAGGACACCCAGAGTGCTTATAAATCGGGTGCCTGAAGGGCTGCAGCAAATTAATTTTGTAATGTGAGCTCCGCAAAGCGCACTTTTGAAGCCCCAGAACGAAAACATTACAAAAATGAATATATTGCAGCGTTATACAACTGATGACTGGCACATAGTGGTAGTTGCTGGTACTTTCTTTACAAATTGTACTAATGATTATTCTGGTGCAGCTTCAATGTTACAAGCAGTTAACTCTCATGTGTGAAAACCATTTTAATACTGCTCTGAGCCTATGTTGCCCTTTCGCAGATCAGTCTCTCGCTTTCTCTTTACAGACCATCAGCAACACCTCACATGAACAAATCCAACCAGTCCAGGGTAATTGTGAAGCTACAAACATCGTACTTCAACCTCCACAGTGCACCTTCCGGCATTTTCATTTCCCATAGCCTGTGAAGGAGTTAATTGCAGTGACTATTCTCCAGAACGAGGTGAGCTAGCATGAGTCTTTTGTAAGGTTGCTCAGGGTACTCCAACTCTGTTTGTGTTCATCTGTAGTAAAGAAGGCACACAGCTATCTTGTTTACATTTTTTGGGAAAGAAGCCCATGTTTGTGGGGATCAATGAGGTGGGGGAAAATCTGATGAACAGTACAGACTACAGAATGGCATCTATGACTAGCTGAGAGGGTCGCATGTGCAAATGGAAAGTCATACATATAATGCAAAAAGGTCTGCTTATGGTTCAACGGAAGCAAACCTGTCCATTTGGAAACTGTTTTTCGAAGGATAGGATTGGGTGGTGGTTCCCACTTACCTCATGATGTCCTGGTATCTTCCAGTTGAATGGTATACAGTAATTTGCTTTACCACTGAAAAATCCCACAGTCTTTCAAACATCAGAATACCTTCTTTCTAATCTTCACCATTGCTCCCACAGTGAGTGGTAGGGGTTGGGGTTGTGTGATGCAATCAGAAAAATGTCCCTACATTGTACACAATGTTTTTTTTAGAACAGTATTAACAGAACAAACTTGCCTCATTTCTTCCATAAGTATTCATTTGCCAAACAAGCTGCAATATTTACTGTGTGGCTGGTGTCATATTTGCTAATGGGCATGTGTGTTAACGCATGCATAGCTAACATGTGTATAATTGCAGATGTTATCTGTGTCTAGTAGCGACTAATTATACTTATGTGTTGTTGAAGAGCATACCTAACAATGACTACATGATCCCATGTGCATATACATGTACATAATCATTTTGCTTATTGACAGGTGTCACTGTTGCCGAAAATGAATTCAGTGGACCAATTACTCTCAAAACCATTTTCCGGACTCGCACACAGTGAAAAACTGGAGGTGAAAAGACTAGGGCCTGATCGACCAGATGTAAAAATTGAACAGTCCGCAAAAGATAGGGGAAAGGCTTACACACGCACATTTTCCATGGTGTGGTATGAAAAGAAGACATGGCTCACTGGTAGCATTGCTAAGCGGTCTTTGTTCTGCTTCCCTTGCCTGCTGTTTGGAGATGAAACAGCCTGGACAAAAACAGGAGTCACTGACTTAAAGCATTTGTCAGAAAAAATCAAGAGACATAAATCGTGCAAATCTCATATTGAGAATATATTACAGCTGCGCATGTTGGGAAGTGTAAACATTGCAACACAGTTGGATGATGCCTATCGCCGGAGCGTGATGAGGCATAATGAGGATGTGGATAAAAACCGATACATCTTGTCAAAGTTAATCGACTGTGTGCGTTTTTGTGGTGTGTTTGAATTGGCTTTACGTGGCCATTATGAAACTGAAGACTCTTTAAATCCTGGTGTATTTAGAGGCCTGGTGGATTTTGTATCCAGCATAGACAGTGCAATGGAACTACACTTAAAAAATGCAACAGTATTCAAGGGCACTTCAAAAACAATTCAGAATGAACTGCTGGACTGCATGGTCATGGTCACCAGAGAGATCATTGTAGAGCAGTTAAAATGCACAGATTATGTGGCTATTCAGGCAGGCGATACAACTGATGTTTCCACTAAGACTCAGCCTGTGCTAGTCTATCGCTACATTGATGAACGATACAGAATTGTTGAAAGATTTTATGGATTCTCTCATCTGAAAGACTCTAGTGCGCAGACCATTGCTACTGCCATAATGGAAAAATTGGACAAAGTATTCCCTGAAGATTGCCACAAAAAAAGTAATTGCACAAACATATGATGGTGCGAGTGTAATGAGGGGGGTGTCTGGTGGAGTCCAAAAGAAAGTAGCTGAAGTGTATCCAAATGCACATTATGTACATTGCTATGCACACCAGCTCAACCTCATCATTGAACAGGCTGTTTCAAAAATCTCAGAAGCTCAAGTTTTTTAAATGATATCTCTGGTTTCTGTACATTTTTTTATTGTTCTCCAAAAAGAACTGCAGTTCTAGATGAGGTATCAGATCAAAGACTTCCAAAACCATCTCGCACTCGCTGGAGCTACCATATTTGGGTAGTAGAAGCCATATATCAGCACATGGAAGCACACTGTACATGCTTTGAGATCATTATTGGAGGAGGGACTGATTTTGAGGGGGTTACTGTGCATGAGGCCCAGGGATTCATTCGAAATCTGAAAGAGAAGGAGTTCCTTTTCTTATTTTTTTTGTTCAATGACATAATGCCCCATGTCGACATTCTATATAACCAGCTTCAGAAGCAAGACATTGACTCTGTGTATGTAGCTACTGCAACTTTTATCAAATGAATTGGCAAAGTACGTGAAAGCACTGACAATCTGGAAGCTAAACTTCCATCAGAGGCAACTTTTTCAGGTCGCAATGCAAATATGAACACTTTGAATCGTTTGGCTAAAGAAGTATGTGATATTATAGTTACACAAACCCAAGAATGCTTTGCATTTACTAACCACTTGGAGGGGGCAAATTGTTGCAGAGTGACCTGTTTCAAACACATGGACAGTCTTTTCCCAATGATGCACTGAATGCAACTGTCCAAGCTTACCCCATGTTAAACAAGGAAAGACTGTGCACTGAGCTTTCAATTCTTTATGAGAGACCAGAATTCTGTAGTTCAAGTCGGGCAATTTCTTTATTAAAATCTCGAAGAAGCATTTAGTGAGACAATGGAGTTATTAAAAATTCTGATTACTACACCCATGACAACAGCTGAGTCTGAGCGCTGTTTCTCCACCCTGAAGCAGATTAAAACATTCTTGAGAAACACAATGACTGAGGATCGTCTGGATGCTTTGGCCATGCTGTCCATGGAAAAACAACTAATTCAAGAGATCCCTGACTTCAATACACGGACCATTGATAAATTTGCCTCTTTGAAAAATAGACATGCACAATTTGTGTACAAACTTTCAAATAGATTGACCAGTGAATGTTCTGTTACAAACAAGCTATTTGCAGTTATTTTGTGGGTTACCTTGAATTCTTTGTTTCAATAGACTCACATATGTTAGGATTTTGTGTAAGGTTGCAGTGATCTATTTGACAGAACAGTGAGAAATGTGAAGTATGTTTTGAAGTTATGGTTGTTGGTTGATAATAAAACACTCAACATAATAAACTTAGTAAACTATTTCTGTTGCATTTTTCTCCATGCAATATGTATGTGCTATTTCTGAGACCTGTGCATTCCACGTGTTGCAACTGAAGCATTGGCAACTCAGCGAGGCAGACAGCCATTAGAGGTAGGACAAATGTCGCATTAATTAAGTGGTTAAAAACTAAAGTAATATTTTAGCTTAGTTTCCCCCTTTCGGAAAATGCCTAAAATCCCACCTTAGTAAGAGGATGAACTCATGTGAATGCCAGTAACAGCATGACAAACATATGTTTCCATCATTACTGACTATATAATGAATTTCTTTATGCATACACCATAGTACCAGCTATTCTCAATACAAGCTGCTGTAAAATACACCATCACACTCACCAGCACACATAAGAATAGTGTACCACCATTAATATATAAAACCGAATGCTGTTGGCATTTCATACCAACATTTTCATATTTCGGTGGGTTTTTTGGACAGTAAATTGCACATTTTGTAGGCCATTTTTCCAAAAATGTCGTGGGCGGAGACGCTCCCGGACTCACCTTGGGGGGGTGGGCACATGCGCTGTGCATGCTCGCTACTAAATTCGTCCTGGGAAATGTATGCCCCACCAGCTTTCAAACTCACCAGCCGCCACTGATCCTAAGGTGAAGTAGTTGAGTCCAAGATGGAGAAACTTATGCCATATGCACGATGAAGACATTAAGCCAGTTTTAACGTGTACATACGCAGGGAACCACAAGAAGCAAAGAAATCGTAAAAGCTTGCTTATGCTTAATAGTAAAACAGATTGCGGAAAGCGCCAACTATGCATATCTACCTCAAAAACACTTTATAGATGAGTGAAAATCCACTACGCACATGAGCAGAATTGAATCGAAGTTACTAAAGGTCTCAAGAGGAGAGGGCCTCAGCTAACAATTCAAGAATTAAAGACGGAGAGAAATCCCGCTGAAGGTAACCATGCAGAGAAGCCAAGGTCGTGTCAGACTGGAATAGACTAGCAATGCCTACGATTTAAGAGAAAAATAACAAGAGTCTCCTGTTCAGCAAGGTCGAGATAAACCGCAGATGGTAAATGACTGACAGAAGTAAATCAAATAAATGAAATTGCATGAAGAAGAGGCCGTTTTCACGGTGTCTGAGTCACGTGGCAAGGCAGGCAGAAAGAGATGAGACTTTCACACCTACGCATGGAGCCTTATCGTACCCATCCTCGTTAAACTTTCTCAGACCAAGAAGCAGACTCAAGGCCAAACTACAAGGCAGTGATTGACACATGGCCACTGAGGTGATGAATGGTTGTAACATAAATTGGAGGGAAGCTGGGGTGCAGAATTACTCCCTGCACCTGGCTCATTATTCTGCAGGCTGCTAAGCGCAAGTGGGAAAGTATTTGTGGGCTCAATGCCAACCCAATCATAGTGGACCATGTAATCTAGGGTCCTATAGAGAGTGGAGCCAATGGGACTCTGTACTTTTTGTGATGTTTACAGAAGCCAGTTTGAAGGAAGGGCTTAGTTGCCCCACCTGACATTATTATCTAATCCCCTCTCCCTGTTACCATATACAGATATAGTACCTATATTAAAGTTACCTTCCTATAACCAATCAAGTGCATGTTAGGTTTTTAAGATTACACGTCAATGATGACGAGTTTTTGGTATAAATGTTGTTGTTTTTTCTGGAGTTAATTGGAGTTTAAGCAAGAAGGAAGATCGAGCGGTTGCTGATGTTCATTGAACTCCCCATTTTCTGTACTTGTCATTAAACTGACTCCCTTTGCCAAGCTATTGAGTTGTCATTATTATTTGATGCAAGAGTACAAATCTGCATCCCCATCTATCGTGAGGGTGCTGCTGCTCATCTTAAAGGCCTGATCGGAGACCCCCAGTCTTATGGGCCCAGTTTACTTGGTAGCAGAGATTAGATGGTTCGATTAGACAAGATACCCATTGGCCGTCGACATATGGTGCCAGGCTTATAGACTTTACTTACCTGATGCAGACCATGCTGCAAAAGAGTCCAAGCCTACATGAGGCCTGGATGGGACTATTTTGTTACAGGGACTATTTCTTTACTCGGGTGTGGCTCTAGGGAACTTCTTACCTGGAACTACTTTGGAGGCTATTTAAACCACACCCGAACAGCAGCACATGCTTCGCGTTATTCTGCATCCAGCAGGGTGACGCTCACCGTGCCTGCAGCCAGCATCCAGTCTTCTGTCACGCCCGCATGCCTGCAGCCAGCATCCAGTCTTCTGCCACGCCCGCCTTCGAATCCGGAGTTCCTAGAATAAAGAAGAAGAAAAGGACAAGGTTAGAAAACGAACTTATTTCAAATTCCTCACCTAATCTGGAACCATTTCATCTCCGGACCTGGAAAGTACATCAGTCCTGCACGCGTCGCTTCGCCAGCTCCAGCACGGCGCCATACTCACCAGTTCTCAGAGCATCTTTCGATCCGGCACTGTCTCTCCATCATTTCTTCGCCGTAATCCGGCACCTAGGGGACACAAGAAAAAACAAGGTGAGCCAAGGGAATCAACAAATACAACCTCTTACCACCATAGACTTACCTGATTTACCACCGGCGGTATTATTCCATAACTCTCCACATTTTCATATGCCGCATCTGTAAAGAGGGAGGAAAAACAACACGTTAACGCATGCAATAGTTATCAGACAGCGTTGGGTAACACAGACTCTTACCTGAAAGCCAGCAGCAGCTACGAGACCTTCTTCTCACAAACTCAGTTGCAATTTAAGGAAGGAAGGGGACAAGAGTGAACATCGGGCACATTGAACTCTTTGAACTTGATACTTACCAATCCCGCCAGGGACTTCAGAGTCAATACTTACCGGAACTCTCCCAACGCCTTCAAACCAGTGAAGTAACTGGTATCTACGCACCCCTGCAAGACACGCAGGATGCAGAGCTCATCTTTTACGAACATAAGGTGCGGTTACTAAGGGGATATCGGAGGTGATTAGTGGGGGAGAGCGAGAACAGTTGGGAGGCCATCACTAAAACCCACAGGTGGTTAATCCCTGTCTCCACTTGCAGGAAAATACTTCTTTGGGTCCAGCAGACAAGACTAGGCGGGCCAGTCCAGACAGTCATCTCTGCACTACACATCAGTTGAAGGAGACCGCAGCTGTCCGGTCTGATCGACACCCCTGTGGGGTCCAGGTGAGCGTAACAGCCTGCCGGATGACCAGGGCAGGCCCCAATCCCCCACAGGCACTGCTCATGGTTGCAGCACTATGGGGGCCTGCCGGATGTCCATGGCAGGCCACCCACAATATTGGCGGCGAGGACAGAACCCTGAGTGGCTCCCTATTGCCACTTCTTCACAAGTCTTTGTCATTTCCCTTTGAAGGTGGCGGGGGAGGCACAGTCAGCTGTCCCCTGCCGCGGGGAAGTGAGATGTATGCATCCCGCATGGTGCAGCCACTCGAGCACCCATTGTGATCCTGGGCCCGCGGCAGTGATGGGAAGCTCCGAGGTCGGAGTTGAGAGGAAAAAAAAGAACGTGACGAAGGAGAGAAAGCGGAGGCAGCCGCAACAACAGTGCAGAGCAGAGAAGAGGACATGAAATGCTCCGGTGCAGAGCACCTGCCCCAAACGAGGCAGTGGAGCTGCTGTGGCTGTCTGTGCCTGAACGGCGGCACTCGCCACGCCTGGAAGGCAGCACCTGTCACCCGAAACAAGGAGCAGTGTGTCCGCCCCCACAAGGAGTGCCCGCATTCCCCTCCCGCAAAACAAAGGAGGGAAGACAGGGAGCGCCTACCCCAACTGAAAAATAAGGAGGGGTGTGCACCCTCCCAAGGAGAAGCCACGCCGGCATGAAGGAGGAAAAAGGGGAGGGCCTGATTGCCCTCCAATAGGAAAAGTACAAAGTGGCTGCAGCCACAACAATAGTGTATAGGCAAGTGCCTGCTGCCCCATGCCTGAGAGTGTTGGGAGCGATAGAGGTGTCCCTGGCCGGGCGGCGAGGTGAAGGAAGGAGGCTGTCCGTCTCCAGCAATGGTGCGGGCAGCACTCTGTGGTATCGGCAGACCCAGCTGCTGCAAGACTGGGCTGCCGGCGGTAAAAAAAAAAGGACAGAGGCTGCCCGCCTCCAACAATGATCCGGGCAGCACTCTGATGCACCGGCAACACAACGAAAGGGAGAGTCCTGGGGCCCCACCTGCGCTGAATGAAGAAGGGCTCCAGGTCGAAGCATGAAAAAAAAAGAACAAAGGATGGACATGTCTCGGCGGTCACGGGTCCATCAGCGGTGAGTTGGCTGCAAGAGAAGGAAGACACAATCATGAAGGGGAGGATGGAACACGGGTATCTGTGTTTTGTGTGCACAATAACAGTAGTGCAGCAGGTGCGCGTGGCACACTTCCACCGGAGCTGACTCCAAGATGAGAGGGACAGGTCAATGTGCCCCATGATCAGAGCTGTTAAAAGGAAGCATGTATATAGTGTGGAACACCATACATAAAGACGCTTTGCCTTGGAGGTGGAGATGATGAGAGCATGCTGCAGTGGTTTGTCCCCCTAACTGCAAGTACCAGTGTCCCCTACACTTTCCGTTAATTGTATATCACAGCGGGTATATGCCACTGCATGAAGTGTCACACACAACACTCCCTGTGCACATCTGAACAGAAACACCGGCAGAGGCCTTGTAGGGGATGCGCTATATAGAGCCTGGAGTTTCCAGGGCTGGTGCCCACCGTCTCCGCCCCTCCACAGCATCTAGACCGGTGCGCGGCCGGCACTGCAAGAGCTAATAAGGGACAGAGCCAGTGGGGTAACAACATGTCCCAGGCCCATATCCTGGCTCAGATCTGTCATAAGAGAGCGGTGGAGCATGGCAGAGGGGAGGCAACAGCATGGACACGAAGTTGTAATGAACGGAAGATCGGCACTCACTCACTACTGTTATCCAGGGGAAAAAGGGCGCAGCATCGGGTCATTGTGGCTCTGTCCCATTAAGTAGAATAAGTGTAGCCAGTTAACTTGCCACTCAGAGGAAGCCTTCAGGGCCCTTCGCATAGAATGAGTAAAGGCTGGAAGCTTTAACATACAAGAATAGGGGGAGAGAAGAAGGTGCTGGCAAGAGCTATGTGGGGCACGTGACAGCAGATCAACATGTATATACTCTGAAGAGGAAAACTTCAGTGTCGGGGTACATTGTGCACCAGGGAGGAAGATCCTATCTTGGCACACTAGGCAATAATGGCTAATGCTCCTGTCCTCGCACACCCAGAAGTGACAGCTGGGGTCTTCTGACCCGAGCCACCCAGGACACTCTGATAACATGCTCCTGTCCTGGCACACCCAGCAATGACAGCTGGGGTTGTCTGACCCGAGCTAGCCTGGACACTGATAACGTTAGCAGGTTTGCAATCTCAGTTGCCCACTAATATACTGCATGAACAACTGGGGCTAACAACAACAAGGACAATAAGAAACTCCAGGCGAGTCGTGCACTTTAAGGGGAAAGGGCCAGCAGGCAGTCCGAATATGTGGATAGAGAGAGTATTTACAGAAGAAGTGGGACTGAGACTGCAACAACAAATGGCCTTTTCATCCTGCAATTGGTGTGCGCCCTGCCGGGCACACCATCCAGGGACCAGGCTGGTGTGGCCCTGGGTGCGAATTTCCCCCACCCTGAGCTGGGACATCACCTGACTTATTGTCTAGCCTGGACGAAGGGGGAGACTGGCCAGGAATATGGGGGCCTGTTGGCAACAGGGACTCCTGCCTCAAAGGAATGCAGTGACCCGTTAGCAACAGGAACTCCTACCTCAAGAAGTGGCTCAGACACTCCGTCACCCAGGCATCCTGTCACATCCTGTCATCTGTATCCGGCCAACGCAGGCCTGAAGCTCATTGCCCAGAAGAAGAGCTAGGAGCAAGGGAGGGTTGCAGCTCCTCACGAGTGCTTGTGCATCCTCCTATCCCCCGGTAACAGGGTGGCACTCCGGAGCGCAAGAAAGGAGGGGTGAGTGACATCCTGCCACCACAGACCCAGTCGGCATTGTGTAGGACAGCCTACATGTCCTGCTGCCCGCGTTTTGCTACATACCCTAATATCCAGGCACAAAGCCGATGTGGCCCCTGGTGCCCCCAGGTGCGGCTTTCCCGGCATGTGAACTGTAACATCAACGGACCTGGACTGGTGGAAATGGCTATCCGGAACGGACGCTGGTGGAAGGTGAACTGGTCTCCTGTAGTCATGCAATGGCTTAAAGAGGACTCTGTAATTACATGTTGTGAAGCGGTGATCCCGCAGTTGGTGGGTGTGCGCTATAGGGTGCCAGCGGCTAACAATGGCGTCAGTCAGTGGTTGCAGCTTCCACACCCCAGGTTAATAAAGGTTTTTTTAAATCATGTGGTTGGACTGCCAATGTTACATCGGCGGTTCGCCAACCGCAACTGTCACCCGCGGGTCATGTGTAGAATGTTTATGTGTGTCTTATGCCTATGGCCATTTGAGCTCATGGGTGTAGCCATGGCATATCTTATTTGTTGTGTGATTTTAAGATTCTAAAGTAGCCTAAATAATGTCATTCTGTAACGGGGGAGGAGATGATTTATGTTTCAACATTTGTTTGTTATGGAAAGGGAAGTGTGTGGTGTGTGACCCTCCCAAGAGTGTTACCCCTTTAAGGGGATGTGTCCCTCCCCTGTGTGTTGCCCTTTTAACCATGGCCCAAGCTAACAAAAGGAGCTTCTGCAGGCATGCCCAACAGAACGGCTGCAGACTCCAGAAAAGGAACTCTTGAGTCTGTGTCTCATTTCATGTAGGCTTCAGGCTTACACGTGGGGGCACCGGCCTGCATGCCCTGATGCCGTGGGACCCTCATGCCAGCACGGTGGCAGAGGTCCGCATGGTCAGTGGCACAGCAGGCGTGGCTCCCACCCCTGATGGTGCTGGTGTCACCTAGCACCATGGGGCCTGCCGGATGACCAGAGCAGGCCCCAATCCCCCACAGGCACTGGGCCTGTTGTGTGCTCATGGTTGCAGCACTATGGGGGCCTGCCGGATGTCCATTACAGGCCACCCACAACAGTGGAGTTCAGCCACACCAAGCACAACGAGCATTTGACACCTGCAAAGGAGTGAATGAGGTGAAGTTCAGAGTGGGAAGAGGATAGGGTGAGGAATCTGCACTTTGTAGCATAAAGCCAGACTGTATTTATGGCACCGATGTATTGTGCAGTGCTAGTGTGTGAATTGGACAAGAGGGATGTGATCCCTTGTAAGGAAACAATGCATTGAGAATGTGAATGTAGCCCCATTGGAGTCTGTGAACGAGAGGTGTGTGATGAGTGAGGGGGCAGAGAGGAAGTGAGTGCTTTAACGTTTGACGATTATGTGCTGGAATAATGATTGTAATGTTGTAGCACCTGGCATGGCTGGCGATTTATAGTTTTGTTTTTTCCTCTGTTCCTGTGCATGTTAAGCCTATCTTCCATTAGCTACCCATGTGCTCTTTTAGATCCCAAGTGTTTCAGGGCTTTGTTCCCCGATTGCTCTCTGTTCCAATGTCATTTGAGCTGTGCATGAGGAGGGTATTTGCTACTGCAATAAGCGTCCAGTGTTTACCTTCCATAGCAGCTCCACACTATGGTGTGGCCCCTTTAATATAAATGTATCACCTGTTTAAGAGCATGAGTCATGACTGTGTCATGACTGGAGTCAATAAAAGAGGCCTCTGTTTGTACGTGCGGCAGGGTAGCAGCAGACTCCAAGAGTGAGCAACTGGCAAACAGGTGCTCCCTGCTCCTCTATAACCATCAAGGACCATATTGACACCCTCACTCGAGCCCTGGCCGATTTCTGTAATCACTCTTTCACCACTGGAATGTTCCCCTCTCCCCTTCAGCACTCCCTTGTGCACCCACTCCTCAAGAAGCCGTCTGCCTTTCCTGCCTGCCTGGCAAACTATCGCCCAATATCCATCACACCTTTCCTGGGCAAACTGTTGGAAAAAACTGGCCTTCTTTCAGCTTACTCTCCACACTGAATCTGTTGATTGTCTACATGACCATCAGTCTGGTTTAAGAGCTGTCAGAGGCATGGAAACTGCTCTCCTGAACACCTGTGAAGATCTGTTCTCTAACCTTGATTACAGCATTCCTTCTGTCCTCATCCTCCTTGATATTTCCTCTGCTTTCGACACAGTCAACCATGCCATCCTGATTAATCGAGTCAATGAGAACCTGGGCATCATGGAACAGGCCCTTGAGGGGCTGACCTCCTCCCTCTTAGACTGCCCTTCCCAGGTGCAACTTGGTCCCTTTCTCTCAGCCACATCTCTCCATACCTGTGACGTTCCCCAGGGCTCTATCCTCTCACCCTGGTTTTTCAACCTCTTCTTGGCCCCTTTGGCCCACATGATCTCTACCTTCTCCTCTTATGCAGATGACACTCAGCTTTCCTTCAGGCTCCCCTCAGACTCCTCTCCTCTCTCTCCCATTCCTGACTGTCTATCCGCGATTCAGGATTGGTGCGCATCCACCGATCTCTCCCTTAAAGCCAGTAAGATGGATATCCTTCTCATTGGGACCCTGCTCCTGCTTTCCCTCTCGCACTCTCTCCGCCCACCTTAGGCCCTCTTCCTTCGCCTTCCTGTGAGGCAAAAAACTTGGTTGTCATCTTTGACTCCACTCTCTCTTTCTCTCCTCACGTCTCAGACATTGCCAAGAAGTCCCACTACTAGCTGCTCCTCCTCAAAGGGACTCTTCCCTTTCTTACTTTCCCCCAGAAGCTCACTGTCTCCAGAGCCCTGGTTTTCTCTAGGCTGGACTACAGCAACAGCCTCTTTCTCAAAGTGCCTTCCGCTACTCTATGCCCTCTGCAACTAATCCAGAACAGGAGTGCGAGACTTATCCTTGGCCTCAAGCCCAGGGATCATATCTCTGCAGCCCTGAAATCTCTCGACTGGCCCCTGGTTGCTTTAAGGATCAAGTTCAAGACCCTTTGCTTTGTCCACAAAGCATTCTGGGCCCGGGCCCACACTACATCTATCGCTCTCTTCCAAAATACCTTGCTTCTCAAGCCCTTCGCTCAGCTACCTCGAACTCTCTAAGGGTTCGACACTTCCCCCGGCAGAGAGTGGAAGGGAGGGAGGGTAGATCTCTCTCCTATGCAGGTGCTTCCCTCTGGAAAGGCCTCCCTGCCCCTCTCAAACTTGAGCCGGACCACCTGAAGATCGGGCAGCAGATGAAAACTTTCATCTTCTCTGCTTTCTCTCTCTCCCTCCCCTCTTGGTGTAGCTGACCTACCTGTCTGCTGTACCAACTGGTTGCTGGGCTACCCTCAGAGTCTCACTATGTCCAGACTCGTTCTTGATCAGTCACCGCTGCACTGCCTCCGGGCCTACCACACACTTAGGAGCTATAACTGTAACCCTAAAGTCCCTTGTTCTCCTTGCACTACCCAGAGCTGCACTGCCTTGGCTGCACTTACTCAGAGAATTTCTGCCCTGTTTTCCCTCCCCTCTCCCTTTCACTTCCCCCCTCCCTTTCCCCTTTCACTTCTCGTTCTCACACCTGCACAATCTGAATGACCTAAGGCCTTGTGAGATCGTTTGTCTTGTCCTCCCTCTATCTTCCCTCCCGTGTTTTGTCACACCTAGAAACACTTCATTTTAGCACAGATGCCCAGAAAAATATACAATGCCCCAGTAAGAAACGACTAGTCTGGCAGCAGCCAAATGCCAGTCTAGCCAGGTAATTGCACTTAGCAGGACTGCTTTATCAGAAATCCCCAGTTATAAAAAATAAAGGTCATACCAAACTGAGGCATGACTAGACATGACTGACTAGACTGGCTGCACCAAAATGCCTCTCTAGACATTAATACCACATATCATGCCTGCTTAGACAGGACATGGACAACCGTTATGATTTGTCACACAAACCCGCCCCCCACAAACATCCCAACTCCCTCACACCCTTTCCCCAACCTCCAAAATCAGTTCCTTGGCCCAGAATTACCTCCACGTCCCTCTTGCTTGTCCCAGATCTTAAATATGAGGCTCCTTCACTCATAGGTAAGTACGGGGATGAGGAAGAGTGGGACCAGGAGTAATGAAGATTACAGGTAGCTAAGTGAGGCATTACCTCCATGTACCTCTACCTCATCCCAGTACTTGTGTATGAGGCAGAGTGCCTCATACACAAGTAGTGGGACAAGGAAGAATAGGGCTAGGAGTCATGAAGATTACCAATAAGTAATCAAGGCATTAAACATAAGTAGTGGTGCAACACCATTGAGTTGACTGGGATTCAGCACTCCTCCCCCCCCGAACTGTTGGGCTATGTTGACTCGACCTGGCTGACCTTCAGAGCAGTTGCCGGACAGAACAGGACAAAGATGTTAAACGGCACCTGGGTTTTGCTGTTAACAAGAGCCTAGCAATTACTAACTTAAAGCATTTCACTGTTATTACCTGCATTCAAATGCCACATTTTTTAGCCAATTGAAGTCGTGATGTCGGTTTAGTACTTGCATGCCAGAGGAGTGATTGGAAATGTAGAGCGGGAACAGGAGACCACTCAATTCTCGCAGCAATCCATAAGTGGGAGCTTTAAACCTTAAAAGAGAGAGTTAACTGCTTGTAACATTGAAGCTGCTCTAGAATAGTCTAATTAAAATATGTAAAGAAAGTGGATGCCTCCACACAAATAAGTTTGCCCCTCACCCACCTCCCGTGAAGTTAGCACCTCTCCCAACATTTGAAGGGTTAGCCCCCGCCCCCAGAATGTAGGTTTTGTTGCACCCCTGAACACAAGCACACACACCATTCACCATATATACACACATGCACACCCAGCCATCCATACATTTAAGTGTGCACTCTTTCACCATACAGGCACATCTAGGCAGCCACCCATACATTTAAGTGTGCATCCTTTCACCATACAGGCACACACGCACCCTTCATGGGGTAAGGGGAGCCCTATTACTTCAAACAGAAATTGTTTCCTTTTGAAGTCACGTTGACTTCATAAAGAAATTATTTCCTTTAAGGACTGAACCATAACGGAAATAATTTCTTTATGAATGCAGAGTGACTTCAAAAAGATACTGGGGTTGATTATGACCGTGGCGGTAGCCGTGCCAGTAAATACCGACACGGCTGTCGCTGGAGTCATGAATTTTCTGGTGCCCGGGAATATGCAATTACAGGTGCATTACAGCCCCGGCGGACCCGGCATTTGCCCATTCCCGGACGCCGGAAAATATTACTCCCCATTCCCATTTGAGTCCCATTGCACTCAAAGGGAATGGGGAGGCTGGATGCGCCGGCATCATTCATGGAATGGTGCCGGTGCATCCGTCGAGTTCTGCGCGCCGGTGCCGTTCTGCCCGCCAGGTCAGACCTGGTGAGCTGAAAGGCACCCGCTTGCAGAACTCGTAGTTTGCTGGTCCGGAAACAATGGTGCCGGCAAGTTTACCGGTACCGTTGTTTCCGGACCGGCAAACTCATAATGAGGCCCACTGTTTCTTTTTGAAGTCATAGGGCTTCCCCACCCCATGACATGGAGGCCTCCAGCCTAGGGTCTTCCATTGCACGGGATGAGGTATCCCTTGGACATCAAAAAGAAACAGTGGGCCTCATTATGAGTTTGCCGTTTCTTTTTGTAGTCACTTTGCCTTCATAAAGGCACTATTTCTGTTACAGAAATAATTTCTTTATGATTGCAAAATGAAATCAAGAAGAAACAAAACATTTTTTTTAAAACAAAAATATATATATATTTTTTTTTCTCCAAGTGGGGCCACATCCCAGTACATTTGATGGTGGGTCCCCCCGCAATGCAGGGGCTGCGGGGGCTGCGGGGGCCCCTGTTACGCCAGTGCGACACATCACGCTACCCTGTGCTTTGGCCAACTATGAGGATGACGAGATTAGGGCACAAATAATCTATGCCTGCAGCTCGGTCACATTGAGGAAGCAGGTCCTCAGAGAGCCTGGTTTAACCTTGGAGAGGATCCTGGAGTTGGGTCGATCCCAGGAGCTGGCAGAGGTCCGAGCATCCGCCATGGAAGTGTCGAGGCAGCAGTTAAAGCTAGAGGGTTTCATGCAGCGGGTGATGCTGGAGGAAGTGTGCGCCATTGAAAAATGGTAAGGAAGTAAGCCGGCGAGAAAAGCGGAGTGGTAGCAGAAGGAGGCAGGCGCAGGGCTATGCCCACAGTGTGGATGGAGCCTGCATCCCGCGCATGAATGTCCGGCCAAAGGACACACATGCGGGAGGTGTGGAAAAGAAGACCATTTCGGAAGGGTCTTCCCAGCCCCATTACCAGGCGGCCCAATCTCACCAGCGGTATTGACTACATCAAAGGAAGACACCGCCCAGCACATGCGTGGCTCAGCAGGCATTACCAGAGGGATGGCTCCCCATTTCTGAAGATGATGAGGACGAGGATGTGTTTCTGCTGTCGTGCACCCAAGGAAGTGCCCATGGGTGTCTCCAGCAAGCGTGGGAGGAGTGGAGCGAGGTTCCTCGGGGGTTAAGACTTGGATCTTGAGATTTAGGATCACCAGGTGCAGAAACGGCCACCTGCCTCCAATAATGTAATGGGTGTGCGGACTTGAATGCACCCAACGTTGCTGTGCTCAGTTATCTGGTTTCTGATGTTTTTGTTGTTTGGTTATAGCAAAGGTGGAGTGTAGTATGGCCCCTTGAATATAAATATATCGCCCATTTGGGAGCTGAGAAAAGGGGCCTCTGTTTGCACGTGCGGCAGTGCAGCAGCAGACTCGAGAGTGAGCAACGGGTCTCGTGTCAATCATTGTGTGGCTGGATGTCTGATCACGGCCTGTGTGGTTAGCCTGGCCTGTGTGCCCACGGAACCAGGAACTGTGTGGTGGGTGATTCCCACCCCCCACCCCGAGTTAGACCGGTGAGCCTGGCCACTGCAGGGTGCCCCCTGCCTGTTTATCTGCGTGACTGCAACAGTTGGTGTCTTGCTGGGCACTCCGTCAACTGTGTGTCTGGACTCAGTGCCCAGGGGTCCAGGCATAGCAGACACCTCCTTACTGCAGAAGGCCACCTCAGATAATCCACAACAGTCCATCACCTACAGTACGAGCATGAAGCCAATTGATGTGCCAGTGTCGGCAGAGACGATCAAAGATTTCATATTGACTCGTCGCAGTTTGAAGTCTACTCAGAGGAATCAGCGGATTTTGGATTGCTGATTAAAGCAATGGGCTCAAAGTCTCTGCTTGATTGCTAGCCAGTGACTGCGTTCTGATTTGGGGGCCAGGGGGGCTGGGGAGGGGTGCGGGTTGTTGATTCTATTTTTACCATCTGAAGTATGACCCTATTTTAAGCAGCACAACATGTCTTTGAACAATTCTGCTAGTTGAGGATCGGCGTGTGCTCACATGTTCACATTGTCATGCTCTGATAACCCTGCGCCTACGCGGCCGTGCAGTGGAAGGGCTCACACCGTCCCTGCCCTGCCCTGCACGACCGTGCATGGCTGTGTGGTGGCTGCAAAAACAGACAGGCCCCGACCAGGTGGATCGGGGACCATTAGATTTGCCAAATTGCCAGATGTGACCACTAATCAGCAACATTTAATGACAATGGAAATTGGCTTCACATCAGCATGAAAACCAACATAGTAACCTAAATTACACCACAGGGAGTGACAGAGAATGCACTAGAATTAATGCATAATAGCTTAACCTAAATTATTTAGCCGATTAAATAGAGACACCTGACCTGCATTTTTCAAATAGATTGCACGCTTCCTCACTGAAAGCATGTAGTATTCACAGACTGTTGGAATAAAACAAAGTAATATACGTTTTTCACTTTTTAAACCATTCCACATAAAATGAGATTAGCCCATCTCCAATTGCTTTATACAAACAGCTGACACCACATTGTAAATCAGAACACATAATTAATATAATTGATTTAAATGCTCCTAAAATTGCTCCTGAGTATAGTGCCTAGATACCTTGGCCCCCAAGCTCTGAGCTGATCCTACCAATGCATGCAACGCAAAGCTTCCATTGCTGGAATCGATGAAATGATGGAGCAGCGGAATCTCACAAAATGGCAACGTTTTCCTCGTCAATTGTATGCCCCGATTATCCATTGGAGGTGGGGGAGCTACACCCCACCCAGGCACCGGCAACAGTTCTGGCTTTCGTGGCAGACTGCTCCCTTGTGCGTGTGTCTGGGGGAGTGTGCCAGCCCAAAAGAAAGCCCAAACTGTTGGCTTTGGCAATGCTTGTCATAGTTTGCCACTTCCAACATCTTGAAAGCTTAGACTTTAGACTAGGTTTTCCCACTTTCATCTGCACCTGTGTGTGTTCTGTATTCATGGGCCTCTTGCCTTTGGTCTGGATTTTCAAATGTACACAGATGTGAAACATCTAGTGGGCCACCTCCAGTTAGAAAGAGGGTGTAGGGGAGGTTAGGGGGGCTTTCGGAACGCTTGTTGGAGGGAGTTCCACAGCTGGATGGTGTAAAGCAAGTTGACAATCAATGGGACCAAGACCAAAACCTTACGCATCAGATCTGCTAGGCTGGTGTGTCTACCATTCCATTTGGCCAGAGGTATTGTCCTCTGCTTCCCACGTGAACATTCCTTAGTGCAAGGGTGATTTGACTATGATCTGTCCATCAAGAAAGAGATCTCAGAAGAGTTCAACATATCTAACTACAATCTGGCCCTGACCAGGAGCATCACACAGGGTCGAATACTGGCATGCCCAGCAATGATTCAACTCATGTTATTGTCTCCAAAGCTAAGCTTTCAGGTGTGACTTTACATTGAGAAAATGGCCGCCTGTCACCCATGAATTGAAAAGGCTCAATTGGCTACCGGTGGCCAAGAGGAGTCTTCTGCAGGCGCCATTTTGACCCATATCTTTTCAATAGGGCCAGGAAAGTTGGGGCCTGTGGCACAGACACCTTCAGGGTCCCACCTGGAACTAAATAAATTAAGGAATCCAGAATCTCTGATCGTGCAATAAACTAGGGTACTCCTATAACGCCCCCATACCCTCTTCCTTCTTAATTGGATTCAGAATAATAAATAAGTGGCATTTCAAGGGCAACATTAGCAGTTCACAGCCAAGGTACTTCTATTCTAGCCTAGATGCAGGGCGCTGTTTAACAATAGCAGCTATGAGGAAGATATATCCGCCGTAGTATAAATGCATGGCACAGATCAGTAGCTGTATTACAAAGGAACACGTACCCCAACATACACAAAGAACTCAGATTAGCAGCCTAACAAAATATAAAAGTGCTCAAGCACGGATACAGGAGACAGAATGTATCCATACCATGCCATAGATAGCGGGCCCAGATTAGAAGCTACCGAGAAAGTGCACATATGAGGGCATTACGCCGAGAAGAGGGACATGCTTTTTAAGTGGTATTCCTGTTAGTGAGCAAAGAAACAAATGATTGTGGTGTGCAATATATCAATGGTCGCTGCTATTATATATGATACAATGGTGCTCATTACGGGTCCAGTAGTAACCCTGCCAATGCTGCAGGTGCGTTGCCGCCAGACCCGTAAAGAATGACGGCTGGGAAGTCAGGTGCCAGTAATTTCGTTAATCCCCATTCTATGAGTGGGAACGTGGAAGCACCGGCCCCATTATTAACGGTACTGGTGCTTCTGTGACGGCTTTGCCTGCTGTGACCGCTGTGCCTGGCAGGGTCAGACCTGTCGGGCACAGCGGCTCTGGCAGGCAAATCCATAGTTTGCCGGTCCAGAAACAAGGGTGCTGGTGAGCTTACCAGCACCCTTATTTCCATACTGGCAAACTTGTAATGAAGCCCAGTGTCATGGACAGTTAAACAATGAATTCGTTTTTTTTATATGAATAACCTGGCAACTAATTAGGCAATGACAGTGTTGAAATATTTAGGAACAGGCAAATGTGACAGGTTGCGTTGCCCAGGATCACACACTTTAAAAGGTGGAAGGAGGATTTCAGCCGAGTGTGCAATTTCTGCACTTGACCAATTTTCTAGTTCTGGTCATATAGCAAGGTGCAAATAATTGTGAATGTTTCATGAACCAAAACAATGTGTTATAGCCCTGACTTGGAAAGTACACAAATCACATACTAACCCAACATTTAAAAATTAAAACTTTATAGAATCAGGTGAATGATTTTAGCTTAATTTTCTCCATCATCAACAGAAGTAACATATCATATTATTATTGTAATTATTATAATATTATTATTATTATGTATAATTTGTTTTTTATAACACACTTAATACTGAAGAGGATTCTAAGCGCGGAACCAGTATTCGAACCTGTGTTGCTCTGTGTTGTCTTGCTTCCAATTTCAGGTTTTCCATCACAATGGGCCTCATTACGCGGTAGGCGGTAGCCATGGCGCTATTAGCTATTGGCGCTATTAGCGCCATGGCTACCCCTTTACCGCATTCCAGGTCCGGGTTCCTGAAATAGGGACTTACCGGGTCATTCCAACCTTGGAGGACCCGGTAAATCCCCATTCCGGGAACCATTCCCCATTCCCATTCGAGCCCATAAAACCAGGCGTTAAGGAAGGGACCCGCTAAGGGACCTCGAAATAGGGTGGTAAGGGATTACCGGCACCGGTGCCCTTACCAGTGCCGGTATCTCTTACCACCTACCGCGTAATGAGGCCAATGTATTTTAAAGGTTTAAATACACCCAAAATACAGACGTGTGCATAGTTTTTGGGACAAGTACGCGGACCTGAAAATAGGCTGCCACAGGCCTCTGATGCTGGGTTAGCTCTATCAAAATGCACTTCAACTTTGGTTTTGCAATTGATCAACAAATTGTCCACAGAAATGTGAAAACGCTACAGGAGTTGTACTGTATTAAACACAGAAACCATATGCACTATAGGGGACACGGGAAGCATTACATGACTAATTGCTCTAAATGGAAAGTCCTTGTCAGTTTACAGCTAGGCAGCAGGCTTATAGACCCACCAGTGCACTCTAAATTATCCTGGCAGTTGTTATTTATGATTTGTTACAAAATGAGCAAAGACTTCTTTGCATCAGGCCACCATGTGGCAGGCCCCTGTCGTAGTTAGGAGCCCGGGCCATGTCCCATTTTGTCCACCCATAAAGACACCTCTGCTTTTCATCAGCGCTCATTTTAGATTGGGCTATTAGGTGGCTTCAAAGCATTATTAATGCTTTTCCAATGGAGATGACATTTGAGGAGGGATACACAGTTGTTAGGTTTTTGAATCCCTCCCATTCCCTGCCCCTAGCCATGCTATTCCCTATGGCTAATCCCACTCATTCCTACCCACCTCGAAACTCTTTTAGCTCTTTGAGCTCTTCCAGGGAGGCAGCCACGTGAGCAATGTCCTCTATGTGTTCAGAGGATTTTGCTCGCACTTCGGAGTTTCTAGCCCCCCACTGCCGGCAACGTGGCGCATGCCGGCAGAGGAGAGCTAAAATTCTGAAGTGTGAGTAAAATCCTGCAAACACACAGAGGACATTGCTCTCAGATTCTGAGTCCTGTCCTCTGTGGGTTTGCAGGATTTTCTACACAAATCACATTGTAAACTGAAATGACAAATATATAGATACTTATGTGAACCAAAAATAGTATGACAGTAACTTTGTTTCCCCTATTTGGAACAGAAGAAAAAGTATATGACTGCAAAATGAAGTCAGCCTAAAAAAATCCTATTTGTGATATGCAGCTTTTCAGTCAAGTCATGAAGACATACAAAAACAAAACTATGTGGCAATGGTATCTGTTAGTAAACATCATGGGCATGATTTGAAACATTGTTTGTCAAAGGGAAAATCAATGGCAATACTTCCAGAATAAATTAACTGCTTGTGGAAGTGCCTTCATACCGCTTGAGAACTGTCATTTAAACATTCCACCTGCTTGAGAAATGGTAAGCAAGCATTTCTGTTGGTTTAGGTCAATTATGACCTTGCTGAGTGGCTTCCCTTTTCCCAGCAAGCAAGTCTGTCGGCAAGGGCGGCTTTTCACCTGTTCTGAAGGACAAACACCACATAACAGAGATGCAAGGTGTGGCTGGTGAGTATTGCAGGGCAGCCCCCGGAACATGTTTGCAAGTTACGCTTGATTGATTAGCCACCTCCTTGATTGAAACATAATAGAGCTTAAATGTTCATTTTCCCCTCGCCACCCGGTAAGCAAGGTGTGTCCCTCCTCTCCATGTGACTCTGAGAACCAGATGAAGACATGACATTGACTCTTGTTGTGTCTTCACCTGAAGACACAGGACACTTAAACTCTCCTCCAATACCCTCCAAGGGACAGTAGAACAGAATGTCAGTAAGTGTGCAGGCTGAGTTCCGGATCAACCAAAGGTGGTTACTTGGCCATTCTGTGATGAAGATAGGCTTTATGTCAGTTAACTGCCCTAACAAACTGCGTTAAGACTTGCACATCTCCCAATAGCCCCCACCCCCAATCTTATTGGCTTGCTTGTGCAGCAGTGATCTCCGGCATAGCACTTTCCTGGAAGGGACACTCTTAAAGAAGTTGCTACATGCATCTTGATTTCTCCTTGTCTGGGGAACACCCAGGATCACAGGGTTGTTTTTTTAAATTTATTTTTTTACCAGTCAGCAGGCATCGCTGGCCAATATGGAAGCTTTTTAACACACAGGGTTGCTTTTGTTCCAGTCAGCAGGCATTGCTGGCCAATCTGGAAGCTATTTAACACAAAACGACACTTTCAGGAAAAATCATTGCTTGGAATCTTGTTTCTTTTTGCAGTAAATGTGTGAACTACCAGAATCCCTAAGCAGAAGAGCACCCTTTCCCTGTGTGGGTTGCCTATCGCTAGGTAGGAGGTGATGGTCCGCATATCTAATAGGGAAAGAAAAGGAGAGCTGTCCCTATATCCACAAGGTTTGCTCCTCTAGTATGTCTCTTGGTGGGCAAACAGATTTTTTAAATATGGCTCAACCACATCTATTTTCATTCCGTCAACCTTTCATGGAGGAACTATTTCCTCAGGGTACGAGGGGCCTATATTCCTTTTATTGACCTTCCAAGAAGTGTGCCAATAGTATTTTTGTAGATCTGTTGGTGGTTTTGTGGGTTACCCCAAACAATCTAAAAATTCTTGAAGCAATCCTCTATGGATTACAAAAGTTGTCCTTCAGGGTATGGAAAAGGCGCTGATTAGCTGAAGTACAGTATTTTTTCTTTTTTTCTCCTAGGGGCCCGATTGGCACCCTATTGCAAACAATTGTTTTGGTTTGTTCTCGGTAATCAATTCCAGATTTCCAAAGTATAATTACTGTTAAAATTAAAGTTAAATAATGGGAAAGGAGGAGAAGGTCTGTTCTGTTGGGTGTCATGACCCACGTTTGGACTATTATGCTGCAACACTTGGTGCTGTGGGTTTAGGAAATCCAAGAGAGCGGAAAAGCCCACATTTGTGCCAGAATCCTGGAGAACCGTGCAGTTTTGGCGCACAACAAAATGTTCCCCTGACCTGCCACCCACCAGTGTGAGCGTGATGGGCCAGGAGTGCCATGAGTGAAATGTGTGCCAAAGGAAAAACAGCAGTGCCGGTTGGCTCAAAAAGAGCTTTGAAATCACTTTTGTTTCTCTGAAATGCAAGCTAAAAATGCCTACTTTAAACATTGCAAGATATTCAAAAATCTCACTGAACACCAGCAGACATTTGGCAGAATGTATTCTTGTGTGCATACAAAATCTGGAAAGATGAAGAGCCCAAAACAATGTTTATAACAAAACTGGCTGAGCTGTGGATGTCAGAAGCTGAAGTGAAATTGGACTGAAAGACACTAAAATCTAAATGTTTAAAATAAATGAGTGACCTACTGTTGAGTGTCACATAGTTTGCAACTGTTAAATGTCATAGTTTTGAACTTAGAATCAGTGTTCTAGCTGCATGTGTAAAAATTGTACGTTTGATTTGGATGAAGAAAAACTGGGAACCAAAGTGACATTTAGCTGAAACCTGGCTTAAGAGAGTGAATTCTGCCCGGCAACTACCCCCGACAGGAGTTGAAACTTGATCAGCAGCTGTGTTCCCAGGCCTGGCTGCATTCTGCTGCCCCCACCAAAAGGAGATGACACCTCCCTGATTGAATCAGGGGAGGAGCACCTGGGGACTGCAGGAAACTAAACAAAGCACTGTCCTTGGCCCAGGCAAATGTTAAATTAGGGGGGTCGTAAATGGCTTCCTCTTGGAAGGAAACGGGGAGGGGCACTGCATCTGTGAGCAAGCAGAGCTTGGGGGAAGTGGACAAACCAGAAATTCCACCATGTGCTTTGGAAAACCACACCCCTTTGGGGCCAGAGCATAATTTTAAAAAGATGGATAATTCATAGTGCGGACTTGTAAAAATTATATAAATAATATCATCATTTTTCTGTGCACGTTTTAAGAGGTGTTAGGACTCTGTGGTATGTTCTTGGGGATAGTAGCGGAAAAAAGGTTGTTACTCCAAATGTATGCATGTTAAAAATCTGACACTTTATCATCTGAAACCCATATCCCTGGTGCACATTTCTGTGAAATCTGGAAAGGTTTAGAGGTCGTTATCTGGATGAAAAGGGCAGAATTCTGTCATAAGTGGTCACGACATCTTACAAAGACAGGGTTCGGATGGTTTGGTGCTACAGAAAATATGTTAACTGGACATATAATATTAGAAAAATGGTACATAGATAAATATGTATTTGGATCAGAAATAGATTTGTGTGCAATTTGACAAGGGGAGGATCCTCTGACCATAAACCTACCTCATCACTCTGACTCACAACCCATTTCCCCCAATCAAGGGAGAGAGGAGAACTGGGCCAATGATAAGTTGAGAGGGGCAGGCTCAGTTATGCCACGCACACACACACTTTCTAAAGACATAAAAAGAGCCACTGGAAGCCAGACAGGAACATTCACTTTCCACTTTCTTGCGGGACGCTTTGCCGGGAGACTCCAGACTTCAAATCCATCAATCTCCAGAGACCAGAACTTAACTCCAGAACTTGTAGCAGAGGGGCCTGAATCCACAAGCTGAATCCTTCTTCAGCAGGCCTCCAAATCATTTGCAAACTATTCAACAGCCGGACGAGCTGTTTGAATTCTTTGCCAAGAACTTTTGCCAGAATCGGTAGCAGACCCAGAAGGCAGAATTATCCAGAGAGACCAGAGATCCAGAGAGATCAGACCCAGACCAGATCGCTGAGAGCTGACCCAAATCGCTGTGCACAGAACCAGTACTCAGTGGCGAGAGAACCGCAGCCAATACTGACCCGATCCGTGACGGAATCTCATTCCTGTCCAAAATATATGTGAGTACTCAGCCAGAACGGGGCAAAACCAATCTCTTAGTTTAAAATAATCTAATTCAAACTATTTTAACCTATCTAGAACTACACCATAGCATTGTGTGTCCTTCTGTGACTTTAAAGCTGCAAAACTGTCATCTGTCATTCTGAAACTTTAAAATGTCATTTCTGAAAATCTACCTCGACAAAATCATCCGTATCTCTTGAACCGTTTGTCCTAGGAACGAATCTTTCATCTTAAAGCTGAGATTCCAAGCTTTCCAACAAGCTCTAAACCGACTTGCTACTCCTTATACTTCCTCCGTAATTGCGCTTGACGCACGCAACTAAATTGCCGCAATTTGACATTTTGCTTCATTCCAGCCACATATGAGAGCATTTGTCTTTTGCTTTCCTTTGCTGAAATTCGTTTGCAACCTGACAATCATTCATAGAGCATTGCTAAAGTGATCCTGAACTAATTTAAAGTAGCTATCACTCACCCTGAACCTCTAGAGGGAATTAAAATAATTTTTAGCATATTTTTCCCTTCTTTGCATACCACCTTTAAAGTACTTTGCCTGTGTTTAAAATCATCCCTGTTTCTCTAAGCTTGCTAGGGGGGAACTGAATTTGTATTGTACTGTGATTGTATTTCTGAAGACTGTGTGTATTACTTCCATCTCCTTACATTGCACGGGGGCGGGGAGGTGAGTTGCCAAAAGGGGAAAAGTGATTATATTATGTTTTGCTGAAATCATATCAAGTTTATTCCTGTGTTGCTTCTTTTCCACCTTGCATTTCCTTGTACCATATAAAACATTCTCAGCTACCTTATCCTCTATACCACTCCTAAGTAATTACCCAGTGTGGTAGTATCACATCATCCATTGTTGATCACTCACTGTCACATGTCTAAGTGTGATATCAAATATTAATTTATTATAAAAGTGTGATATATATCTATTGCTTAATTTTTCAAATAAACCTTTTTAATTTGCAAAACAAACCTACTTCTTGGCTCAGTGGGGTCAGGGGGATTCTAAGAGAGGGGCGTGATACAAGGGTTCATCATCCAGATTATAACTTGTCTTAAAAATATATAAATAAGGGCTTCCCTTGAGCAATCCCAGACAAGGCACTGACTTAGTGAGACTGCTTGATTGGAGTCATTAACAGTTCTCCACTACAGCGATGTTCGTTGTATCCCGTATCCCATATCTCTTCGGGGATATCGTCCATCCGAGTGTTTGACCGGTTTCAATGACGTTCTGACATTTGTCATCTTCATCAGGACCTTTAATTTACGGCGTCTGGTGACATTGTTTTCTCCATATGATATGGCGGTGAGTACCAAGTCCAGATGTCGATGGCTTGTGTCTGGGTGGTGTTGATTGATAAAACCCCGGTCTCTGTTTGTTGTCAGAGATCCCAGATGTGTTATTCAATGGGTGGATCCCTGTGGTTGCGGAAGATCCCAGCCCACACTTCAGGCTGCTGTGTTCTCGATCGCACTCCCGTTTTAAGTCTCCCGGACCCCCCGGGCCAAGGGAGCCCGGGAAAACTAAAGCGAAAGTACCGTCAATTAGAAATACAATTTTGTAGTATTTATAATTGCTGCGCCTTTCATTTTGAGTTCCCAGTAGGGGGCTTTTGCTTGATTAGTGCAGCAAGAACAGAGCTTAACATGAACAGGGCAGGCTGCTGCTTTTACAAAATGGATATCCCCATTTAAAAACTTTGAGCCTCATTTTCCCAAATGTTTACATAGGAACGTTCTGTAAAAATATTTGTATTGTATATTTTTGATTATGGCCCATATTTTTAAACAATAACATTTGTGAGTGTACTACCCCTTTAATGGTACTAAACTCTTGATTTCCATTCTTATTTTTCATGCCGATTTTATTGCTCTACTTTACTCTTTGTTCTCCATGTCTCTCGTTTGGCTCCATTAAAGTCTGTCTTGAATGCTTCTGCTCAGTTGTTATATTTACTTTCCCCTTTTGACTCTATTTCACTGTCATTATCCTCTCATGGATTGTTATCGTTTTACTCATGCCTTAAATTACATTTTCTTTGTACTGTATTTAAATCTCCTTATGGTCTGGCACCTCTTTATCTTTCATCTCTTATCTCTTTTTATATTTCCTTGCGTGCTTTACGTTCTAAAACTCAATATTTGTTATCAGTTCCTCACCCCACCTGTCCCCATTCACAGTTTCGTTCTTTCTCATTGTTGCCCGGTTATCACTAGAACTCTCTTCCTCTTTCTCTTTGTTCTTTACTTCTTATTCTATATTTCGTCCTTCTCTTAAAAACAATCTTCTCCAATCTTAAGCTTGTATAGCTTGTGAGTTTACATTTGATTGTACTGTAAGTGTATCTTGTTCAGCGCTTTGGCTTAAAGCGATATATAAATTACAAATTACAAATAAAATGCAAATAAAATACAAAATCCAAATACGTTGCCCCCTTTTACACTCTGTATGTTTTTCTTGCCACTTACTGCATACCTTGCCTCCTTTGACACTCTTTCGTTTTTTGTTTATTCACCATTATCTCTGATTCTTTCTTGCCACATACTACATACCTTGGCCCTTTTACACTTTGTTCGTTTTTTTATTTATTTTAATTGGCTGCCTTGAAGCGACCCAAAATACATGTTAACAGTAAAAAGTTCCTGTGGAAAAAATGCACTAATTAAATAATAAGCCATATCATCCTTTCCCACAAATCATTATGGGGAAAAGGTCAAACCTACGATGATGGGCTATTCGCTGCACAGTGGCTGAAATATGGACTCGATTAACTGAATCCTGTCAAGCAGTGGTTCCCATACATAAACGCAAGGGTGGAGTTCGTGCCCTGGATTTTTCATGAGCAAAGCTTTGGAAGAGTTGTTTGAAATCTACGGCACATTGAGAAAATAAATTAATCAAGATGGGGCTCCATTTCGAAAAAATTCCACTCAAGCAAATTGGATCAAATATTGAATCACTCAAATTTCAACAAGTTCGCTCAAGTTTCAAACTTGTCACAGGAATCTGAAGATAGTTTAACCTCAGACCTAAATAAGACGCATGCTTCTAAGGTTGAGAATTATTCTGGGTGAAACGTTTAGAGAGACAGAACGGTTTTACTAAAGTTCAATGTAGTGTAGGGCTGGACGTTTTTCCAGACGGAACCGAAAATTGCAGAAAATGAAGAAAGTTTATTTATCATCTTTTTTTTTTCTATGCTTCGGAAGCATGCAGAACATTACAGAGAGGAAGGTTTGTTTTATGTGTGGAAGCAGAAAACTGCCGAGAGTAACACGTTTTTCCATAGGGAGCTGAAAATTCCAGAAAGAGACATGCACTAGGTATTGTTTCCAGAGAGAACATAACATTGAGGAAAATAATGTGAGGTTTTTATTATAATGTGCATTATTTGTAAAACAGCTTTTCACAATGTGGCATACAAAAATCAGTTACACATATACTAAATCCAGCATAGCATACACATTCATTATCATCATGTTTAGAGATTTCTTCGCTACTTAAAATTCATAGATCATAAAATTAAGTTAACAAAGAATGGAAAACAATACATTTACTAAATCATAAACTAACACAAATGTGTAATAGTAGCATTAGGCAAAGCTTCCAAACGTAGCCATAAATTGGCTAGGGATAAGGATAGAGAAACGTCATTATTTACCAAGCATTTCCTCCAAAACTACTTTGTTTTAACAGCCTCTATCTGACGGACAAACTTAGCAAAACAAACTTCATGCCAATAGGCAATAGCCAGGCATTGGGTCAATATGTGCTGAAGAGTTTCTGCCTGAGAATTACCTCGTCATAACCTACAGGTCATCTTCACTCTCTGTAAATTCATTCTGGAACCCAATACGGAGAGTGTAGGAAGCAGATTGATCCTACTCAACATAAAAAGTGTCCCATATTTAAGTGCTAGAGATCACAAGGAATAGCCTTGCGGTTTCATATTAGTGATAGTATAGGCACTGTAGCCAGTAAGAGCTGTTCCTTTAATTTGTAGTTGACTTCTTACCCAGCATTCTCATATTTCTTTCCCGGTCTTATTCTTGCATTGTAACATCCGATTTTCCTCGACTTTGATTCCTGCTCCATTTATTCCAGGCTGTTCATATTTTATTATTTGGTGCATTGTCTCTTGCTTTGCTCTTGACTGCAGATCTTGCAGATAATTGTGTTCTCTTTGGGAAGTTGCTTTAGTCACCCATACTATGGATGCTGTCCTGCCTTGGAATTGTTCTCTGGTTAGGCAAAGTTCAACGTGCATCAGGCAGTGTGCCTTTTCTACTGATACATCTGTTGCTATAAATAAGTTAGATGTTCCCAAGGCATAAGGGAACATAGATAGCAGCTTTCATCTGTTTTTTCTCCCCACTTTCTCCTGCTAATATCACGTTATTCTTTAAATGGGCCGAAAATGTCAAGATATGAATTTATACCTCCATTGTTTTCCCCAATAACTTTTAAGTTGAACAATTGTTTGTAAATGTCAGGAAAAATATCACTTGTGCTTTTGGCAGGAATAAGAATGGATGTCTCATTCTGTAATATGTCATTTGAACTATAAAACAATATTTCATGAAATGAAAGACCATAATAAAATAAAGGCAGCACATAAAGCAAAATAGAGTTACAAGAAGTATTGTTATATTATCCAAATGCCACATTATCTCTTTTGGAGTAGCAGGTCTTCTAATAAGTAAGGTGTGTATTATTTTGAATTTACTTTTTTAATCTTTAAGTCGCTTTTCAAATTGGCACTTATTTATAACAGAAACTGGAGTATTATAGCAATAATCACTCTGCGAAAGATAAGACTGTTTTTAGGATTTCCCAAAAATACAACAATGTCCATTTTTTGTCGCACTAGTGCTGGATATGTTCAGAGAATTTATGCAGAAATAAGTGCAACACGTCGGGCAACACAGAATGTGTTGTTCAATCTTCGTATCTTGTTTTCAGTGTATAGTCTGTCTTTTGTTTGCTGAAAAAGTTTCTGCAACTGCAGCAAGTGCAAACATCACCTATTAGGCTTAGGAAATGTCAATTTGTTAAATGTCTTTAAAAGGAATAGAATCCTGCCTAGTTTCCATCTGGAATTACCTAAAGGGACACTCTGACTCAGATGGATGTCCTAATCCTGCCTGATCTCTCAGCATCATTCAATACCATAGATCACTCCATCCTGACCGAGAGGCTCCTCCAACAGATCACACATTGTTCATCTGACTTTGTTCTCCTTGATAGCCTGGCCAGTTGTCCATGGGGCACCACAAGGTGCCTCTATCTCCCCTCTTTAACCTCTACCTGCCATCATGGTTTATCTTGCTGCAACTACGCTGACAACACCCAACTAATCTTCAAAATCTAAAATAGGCCTTCGACTTTTGCCTCCAAAATCCTACGCTGGATGACGGCAATCACTTCTACTCAACCCAGATCAGGATATGTGGTAAAAACCACCTCCTCCCCCCAACCCACTCCCTGGCCCATCCTCCCAACCCCATGCTGCCAACACAGTAAAAACTATTGGCTGCATTATGGACACTGACCTGACTGTCTCATCAAATCAACTCAGTGATTAAAAACTATTTCCTCCACATACGGATCCTGAGCTGCATCTTTCCTTTCCTTACCTTTCCACACAGTCACTGCTATTTTTGCCATCATCTTTCACACCTAGGCTATGCCAACGCTCTTTATTTAGGAGCTCCCGCTCTGCAGCTAAGAAAACTCCAATGAGTGCATAAAACTGCTGCGAGACTCCTCCTAGCGTCAGGCCCTAGAGAACACATCTCCACCACCCTCCAAGTCCTTTACTGGATGCCGCTCAGCCAGTGAGCTTCCTCCAAGGCGATGTGTATCACTAAACAAGGCTTTGACAACAAAGGACCTTAATAACTGCAGCAAAAATGTATTCGCTACAGACCAAATGGGAACCTCAGATTGGGCACACCTCTTCTGCTTGTAATTCCAGTGACCAAATCAACTCTAATGAGGGGCACCTCCTTCTCAGTACAAGCACCCACAATTTGGACTCTCTCCCTGTATCCATCTGCCTCATTGAGGACCATCTCACCTTCAGGAAAGCACTCAAAACCTGGCTCTTCCCTGCACCCATGCACAAGTAAGCAAAGCCAATTGACTAACACGACAACAACCCTTTCAGCACCTCCCACCCAAGTATCCCTGAGCACCCATTGCACAGCCAACACTACCCCTCCTTCAGCTCTCCCACCACGCCTAGCGATATGGACTAGCCAGTCAGAACTCTCCCATGCAGGGAATAGAACTCCCGGGGGACTCAGATACGCACGTGATCAAGGGAATAGGGAACAGTGTCTCACTGGAGGACTCAGAACTGCAGGAGTACGGCGTGGATACAGACAACAAGCTTGTTTTCCATAGATGACTATGCACTACCTCCACCGCGCTCGAAGCCAATACGGTGTACTCTACAGAAAGGTTACAGACACAAAGACGTAATAAGGGTGGTATATGTGTCCTATCTCACCTCTCTGCATGTAAACGGCATGTTAGCTTTGAGGCAGGTATCCTGCACATAATTAACGGAGACCTCCACTGTAAACAATTCCATAGCAGTTTAGCATACTTCTGACTTCGCCATCTGCCTTTCACATGCTGCAACCCGCAGAATACAGTTGAGTCCCACAAATAATTTGGTTCAGCTGTCACATAGTGTCTGACACATCACTCTTCCCTCCGCCTTTGAAATAGGCCCTGCATGAAAATTACATTTACGAAGTTATCTCTGCATATCACTGACGTGGCGATAAATGTCTGCATGCATTGTACAGCAACAGTCATTTACATGTTTATCAGACCACAGTCTTCCGAAGGGTGTTCACCCACCACAGCGCTTTGAATAGGCGCTATACAAATATCAAATGACATAAAAAAATAACATGCACTGGGGACAATGGCTCTGGAAAGGAAATTGAGTGGCAAATCCAGAGACTTGACAAAGCAACATTGAGTGGATGGTTGAAACCATTGCGGAAACCCACTACCCACACTGAAGGAACCAGAGTGACAAACACTGAGAGTCAGAGAGTATGCTGGGGTAACACCCTCTGGAAGAAACTAGGAATGTAGTGCAAAGCATTTAATCTCATGGCAGGGCCTGGTTCCCGGAATAAGGATCAGGATTAAGCTGTTAGCAAGTGATTAACAGCATTCCAGAGGTGAGGCTGTTTTCAGATGTGGATAGAGATATCACCTTACCAGTATCAGCTTGGCAGGTTAGGTGAAAGAGCAGCCTTGTCTGTTCTGCAAGATGGGTTGGGTGACCCGGTCAAGTGCAGTGGCCCGGTTTAGAAAGGAAATAAGAGTCTGAGCGAGGGTTAGATTCCTGTACAGTAGGGAAAAGGCCCAATGTAAAGCCTGTAACGCAGGGCGTCCTCCTTACGAAGTCCCAGGGTCCTCGTTTTGCTGCAGAAGGAAGGGGTGTCCCCTCCTTATGCACTGAATAGACAGGTAATGATGTCATGGGCCTGACCCTGACTGGAGAGCCACCCGAGAGAAAGAGACAGCCACTGGTTACCCCTGCTGACCTTCTGGAGGGATTCTGGCCCCAGTGGAGTTAGGGGTCAAAGACTGGACAGATGGCACGATTCTAAGAAAATAAATAGAAGGGTTGTCCCATGCGTGTATGCCTAAAGCCAATCTCCCCTAAATTCCTCCAGATACCCCAATGTCGCTTTACCCGGCTTCCCTTTTAGGGCATTGTGCTCATAGGACAGCCTGGCATATGCTCCCAAAACGAATGTATTCTTTTGCGCTGCCGCACAGCCCCCAAGATATGTGCAGGTCACCTTTGTGAATAAGTGGTGCAAGAAAAATAAAACACACACTCTGCACTTCTTTTACTTTCGTCACTTTATGTGAATTGACCCACAGTTGTTTGCAGTCCATCTGTAAGACTTTGATAGACAGCAATGCCTATGAAATTGCCAAGGTCAAGAATGCATTTACATTTATTTGTAAATATATTTCTATCCTCAAACTGGTGTCAGTGTTTAAGAATATCAATATTTCAATGCTGTCAGCATCTCTTTTCCTCATTTGGATTCTTTGGGTTATGTGCGGAGTCCTACTGGTAATAATTAGCATCAGTGCTGCCGGGAACCCAGGGAATCCACACAGTTCAAGAAATACCACTTATGTGAAGTCACTGGAATAACGCTTATAGTCTTTCAATGAATCCACAAGGAGCATTTTTATATATATATATATATTTTTTATTTTATTTTATTTTTTTTGTGAAAAAACTTTGTTAAAGGGACATTATGGTTCCAAGTAAAACCGAAAAACCCTTGAAATTCGCCAGTTATGGTAAGCTAAGCAACCATAACTCGCGCCACCACCGTGCACTGCTAAACTTAACACCCAGGACATCAAAGATGACATCACAAATGTCATTGATGACATCACTGATGACATCACATGTCTGACGCCCCCTTTTTTCCTTTCCTGTCATATCTAGGCCACATGATTTTCTTCGGTAACAGTCAGGAACTAAAAATTGTAAATGTACTATATTTGTAGACTTATCCTTCAAGTATGTTCTTACAGTAATTCCCTTATGGTCCAGTCATAGCATATGAAACATATACATAGGGGAAGACACAACCTTGAAAGACAGCAATCCTTTCTGTGCATTAAAATAATCAGTAGAGTTGCCAGCACTTTCTGATAGTTTTGATGTTTTTTATTACTGTACTTTCCCTGTATATGCTCATATTTGTATATCTTGTACTCACACTATTTTCCTTAGGGTCCAGACACACCATGTGATATATATGCATAGGGTAAGTAACAGCTTTGAAACAGAGCACTCATTTCTCTGCATAAAGATAATCAGTTAGGTTATGAACACTTTCTGCTACTATTGCTGTTTTTTTTCTTACTTCAATTCCCTTGTATATATTGATATTCGAATGTGCTGTTGTCTCTTTGTGATTTGTCTATAATAATGCAATTATGTAGTAAATGGGTTTTATTACCTACTTATCACAATTTTCACTGTACGCAAAACTATATGAAAACAGTTATCATTTCACTATTCAACATGGCAAGCATATGAATATTGCACCTCCATCATGTATGCTGCACACAATGCCTATGTTTCTACATGAGTACCTTAGTATACTGGATTGAAGTTAATAATAGAATGCTATTTATATCAATGCGTAGCTTAATGCACTGATTAGCACTTGATATTTATTCCAATTATCTTTGACACTTTTTTTTATTAACATTCCACTAAGAATCCCTTGTACAGACTTTTCATGAAAGGTAAATGCACATGTGATGTCATCAGTGATGTCATCAATGACATTTGTGATGTCATCTTTGATGTCCTGGGTGTTAGGCTTAACAGTGCACGGTGGTGGAGCGAGTTATGGCTGCTTAGTTTACCATAACTGGCGAATTTCAAGGGTTTTTCGGTTTTACTTGGAACCATAACGTCCCTTTAACAAAGTTTTTTCACTGAATTTCATAGGTTTTTAGTAGTGCAACTTAACCATAACGTCCCATTGACAAAGTTTTTTCACTGAATTTCATAGGTTTTTAGTAACGCAACTTAACCATAACGTCCCTTTAACAACGTTTTTTCACTGAATTTCATAGGTTTTTATTAGTGCAACTTAACCATAACGTCCCTTTAACAAAGTTTTTTCATTGAATTTCATAGTTTTTTATTAGTGCAACGTAACCATAATGTCCTTTTCAATGGGGATGAAGACCACTAGCATCCTAGGTTCTCAAAGTGGGAACCCGGGGTGGTAAAAAAAAGATTTTTCTTCCCAAACCGGAACACCTGCGGCGTCTCAGTATAAGAAGGAAAATCTTTTACCAAGATGGACACCATGGAAAGGGAAGGCGGGGTGTATAAAGAGAACACAACAGAGCATGGGTAGGGGGGACCAGGAGGGAGACACGGGGCATGAGAGGGGGGTTGGGGGCAACAGCAGGGAGACACGGGGCATGAGCGGGGGGTGGGGGGCAACAGCAGGGAGACACAGGGCATTAACAGGGGGTGGGGGAAACACGAGGGAGACACGGGGCATGAGAGGGGTGTGGGGGTAACAGAAGACAGACACAGGGCATGACCGGGGGTGGGGGTAACAGGAGAGAGACACGGGGCATGAGCGGGGGGTGGGGGGCAACAGCAGGGAGACACAGGGCATTAACAGGGGGTGGGGGAAACACGAGGGAGACACGGGGCATGAGAGGGGTGTGGGGGGTAACAGAAGACAGACACAGGGCATGACCGGGGGTGGTGGTAACAGGAGAGAGACACGGGGCATGAGCGGGGGGTGGGGGGCAACAGCAGGGAGATACAGGGCATTAACAGGGGGTGGGGGAAACACGAGGGAGACACGGGGCATGAGCAGGGGGTGGGGGGCAACAGCAGGGAGACACAGGGCATGACCGGGGGTGGGGGTAACAGGAGAGAGACACGGGGCATGAGCGGGGTGTGGGGGGCAACAGGAGGGAGACACAGGGCATGAGAGGGGGTGGAGGTAACAGGAGAGAGACACGGGGCATGACCAGGGGTGGGGGGCAACAGCAGGGAGACACGGGGCATGAGCGGGGGTGGGGGGGAACAGGGGAGACACGAGGCATGAGCGGGGGGTGGGGGGAACAGGAGAGAGACACAGGGCATGAGCGGGGGTGGGGGCAACAGCAGGAAGACACGGGGCATGACCAGGGTGGGGGGAACAGGAGAGAGACACAGGCATGAGCGGGGGTAAGGGGCAACAGCAGGGAGACACGGGGCATGACCGAGGGGTGGGGGGCAACAGGAGAGAGACACGGGGCATGAGAGAGGGGTGGGGGTAACAGGAGAGAGACACGGGGCATGAGCGGGGGGTGTGGGGCAACAGCACGGAGAGATGGGGCATGACCGGGGGGTGGGGGGCAACAGGAGAGAGACACAGGGCATGAGAGGGGGGTGGGGGGTAACAGGAGAGAGACACAGGGCATGAGGAGCGGTGGCGGGTAACAGGAGAGAGACACGGGGCATGAGCGGGGTGTGGGGGGCAACAGCAGGGAGACACGGGGCATGACCGGGGGCTGAGGGGTAACAGGAGAGGGACACGGGGGAAGAGCAGTGGGCAACAGGAGGGAGACACGGGGCATGAGAGGGGGTGGGGGTAACAGGAGAGAGACACAGGGCATGAGAGGTGTGAGGGGGAACAGGGGAGACATGAGGCATGAGCGGGGGGTGGGGGAACAGGAGAGAGACAAGGGGCATGAGCGGGAGGTGAGGGGCAACAGCAGGGAGACACGGGGCATGACTGGGGGTGGGGGGCAACAGGAGAGAGACACAGGGCATGAGAGGGGGGTGGGGGGTAACAGGAGAGAGACACGGGGCATGAGGGGGGTGGGGGGCAACAGCAGGGAGAGACGGGGCATGACCGGGGGGTGGGGGCAACCGAAGAGAGACACGGGGCATGAGAGGGGGGTGGGGGGTAACAGGAGAGAGACACGGGGCATGAGGGGGGGTGGGGGGCAACATCATGGAGACACAGAGCATGAACGGGGGGTGGGGGGACACGAGGGAGACATGGGGCATGAGAGTGGAGTGGGGGGTAACAGGAGAGAGACACGGGGCATGATCAGGGGGCAACAGCAGGGAGACACGGGGCATGACCGGGGGTGGGGGGCAACAGAAGGGAGACACGGGGCATGACCGGGGGTGGGGGGAGAGAGACACGGGCCATGAGAGGGGGGTGGGGGGTAACAGGAGAGAGACACGGGGCATGAGAAGGGGGTGGGGGGTAACAGGAGAGAGACACGGGGCATGAGCAGGGGTTGGGGGGAAACAGCACGGAGAGACGGGGCATGACCGGGGGGTGGGGGGCAACAGGAGAGAGACACAGGGCATGAGAGGGGGGTGGGGGGTAACAGGAGAGAGACACAGGGCATGAGGGGCGGTGGGGGGTAACAGGAGAGAGACACGCGGCATGAGCGGGTGTGGGGGGCAACAGCAGGGAGACACGGGGCATGACAGGGGGCTGAGGGGTAACAGGAGAGGGACACGGGGAATGAGCAGCGGGCAACAGGAGGGAGACACGGGGCATGAGAGGGGGTGGGGGTAACAGGAGAGAGACACAGGGCATGAGCGGGGGTGAGGGGGAACAGGGGAGACACGAGGCATGAGCGGGGGGTGGGGGAACAGGAGAGAGACAAGGGGCATGAGCGGGAGGTGAGGGGCAACAGCAGGGAGACACGGGGCATGACTGGGGGGTGGGGGGCAACAGGAGAGAGACACAGGGCATGAGAGGGGGGTGGGGGGTAACAGGAGAGAGACACGGGCCATGACGGGGGTGGGGGGCAACAGCAGGGAGAGACGGGGCATGACCGGGGGGTGGGGGGCAACCGAAGAGAGACACGGGGCATGAGAGGGGGGTGGGGGGTAACAGGAGAGAGACACGGGGCATGAGGGTGGGTGGGGGGCAACAGCAGGGAGAGACGGGGCATGACCGGGGGTGGGGGGCATAAGGAGAGAGGCACAGGGCATGAGAGGGGGGTGGGGGGTAACAGGAGAGAGACACGGGGCATGAGGGGGGGTGTGGGGCAACATCATGGAGACACAGGGCATGAACGGGGGGTGGGGGGAACACGAGGGAGACACGGGGCATGAGAGGGGAGTGGGGGGTAACAGGAGAGAGACACGGGGCATGATCAGGGGGCAACAGCAGGGAGACACGGGGCATGACCGGAGGTGGGGGGCAACAGAAGGGAGACATGGGGCATGTCCGGGGGTTGGGGGGCAACGGGAGAGAGACACGGGCCATGAGAGGGGGGTGGGGGGTAAAAGGAGAGAGACACGGGGCATGAGAAGGGGGTGGGGGGTAACAGGAGAGAGACACGGGGCATGAGCAGGGGTTGGGGGAAATAGCAGGGAGACACGGGGCATGATCGGGGGTGGGGGGCAACAGGAGAGAGACACGGGGCATGAGCAGGGGGTGGGGGGCAACAGCAGGGAGACACAGGGCATGACCGGGGGTGGGGGTAACAGGAGAGAGACACGGGGCATGAGCGGGGTGTGGGGGGCAACAGGAGGGAGACACAGGGCATGAGAGGGGGTGGAGGTAACAGGAGAGAGACACGGGGCATGACCAGGGGTGGGGGGCAACAGCAGGGAGACACGGGGCATGAGCGGGGGTGGGGGGTAACAGGAGAGAGACACAGGGCATGAGGGGCGGTGGGGGGTAACAGGAGAGAGACACGGGGCATGAGCGGGGTGTGGGGGGCAACAGCAGGGAGACACGGGGCATGACCGGGGGCTGAGGGGTAACAGGAGAGGGACACGGGGCATGAGCAGCGGGCAACAGGAGGGAGACACGGGGCATGAGAGGGGGTGGGGGTAACAGGAGAGAGACACGGGGCATGAGCGGGGGTGAGGGGGAACAGGGGAGACACGAGGCATGAGCGGGGGGTGGGGGAACAGGAGAGAGACAAGGGGCATGAGCGGGAGGTGAGGGGCAACAGCAGGGAGACACGGGGCATGACCGGGGGGTGGGGGGCTACAGGAGAGAGACACAGGGCATGAGAGGGGGGTGGGGGGTAACAGGAGAGAGACACGGGGCATGAGGGGGGTGGGGGGCAACAGCAGGGAGAGACAGGGCATGACCGGGGGGTGGGAGGCAACCGAAGAGAGACACGGGGCATGAGAGGGGGGTGGGGGGTAACAGGAGAGAGACACGGGGCATGAGGGGGGTGGGGGGCAACAGCAGGGAGAGACGGGGCATGACCGGGGGGTGGGGGGCATCAGGAGAGAGACACAGGGCATGAGAGGGGGGTGGGGGGTAACAGGAGAGAGACACGGGGCATGAGGGGGATGGGGGGTGACAGGAGAGAGACACGGGGCATGAGTGGGGTGTGGGGGGCAACAGCAGGGAGACACGGGGCATGACCGGGGGCTGGGGGGTAACAGGAGAGGGCCACGGGGCATGAGCAGGGGGCCAACAGAAGGGAGACACGGGGCATGAGAGGGGGTGGGGGTAACAGGAGAGAGACACGGGGCATGAGCAGGGGGTGGGGGGCAACAGCAGGGAGACACGGGGCATGAGCGGGGGTGAGGGGGAACAGGGGAGACACGAGGCATGAGCGGGGGGTGGGGGAACAGGAGAGAGACACGGGGCATGAGCGGGAGGTGAGGGGCAACAGCAGGGAGACACGGGGCATGACCGGGGGGTGGGGGGTAACAGGAGAGAGACACGGGGCATGACCGGGAGTTGGGGGGAAACAGGAGAGAGACACGGGGCATGAGAGAGGGGTGGGGGGTAACAGGATAGAGACACGGGGCATGACCGGGGGGTGGGGGCAACAGGAGAGAGACACGGGGCATGACTAGGGGTGTGGGGGATAACAGGAGAGAGACACAGGGCATGAGAGGGGGTTGGGGGGGTAACAGGAGAGATACACGGGGCATGAGCGGGGGGTGGGGGGCAACAGCAGGGAGACACAGGGCATGAGCGGAGGGTGGGGGGCAACAGCAGGGAGACACGGGGCATGAGAGGGGGTGGGGGGTAACAGGAGAGAGACACAGGGCATGAGCGGGTGGTGGGGGCAACAGGAGAGAGACACGGGGCATGAGCGGGGGGTGGGGGGTAACAGGAGAAAGACACAGGTCATGAGCGGGGGTGGAGGGCAGCAGGAGAGAGACATGGGGCATGAACGGGGGATGGGGGGCAACAGGAGAGAGACACGGGGCATGAGAGGGGGGTGGGGGGTAACAGGAGAGAGACACGGTGCATGAGCGGGTGTTGGGGGGCAACAGCAGGGAGACATGGGCATGAACGGGGGGTCAACAGGAGGGAGACACGGGGCATGAGCGGGGGTTGGGAGGAACACGAGGGAGACACGGGGCATGAGCGGGGGGTGGGAGGCAACAGCAGGGAGACATGGGGCATGAGCGGGGGTGGGGGAACACGAGGGAGACATGGGGCATGAGCAGGGGGTGGGGGGTAACAGGAGAGAGACACGGAGAGAGACACGGGGCATGAGCGGGGGGTGGGGGGCAACAGGAGGGGGACACGGGGCATGAGCGGGGGTGGGGGGCAAAAGCAGGGAGGCACAGGGCATGAGCGGGGGTGGGGGGAACACAAGGGAGACACGGGGCATGAGAGGGGGTGGGGGTAACAGGAGAGAGACACGGGGCATGAGCAGGGGGTGAGGGGCAACAGCAGGGAGACACGGGGCATGACCGGGGGGTGGAGGGCAACAGCAGGGAGACACGGGGCATGACCGGGGGGTGTGGGGCAGCAGCAGAGAGACACGGGGCAAGAGCGGGGGGTGGGGTGCAACAGCAGGGAGACACGGGGCATGAGCGGGGGGTGGGGGGAACATGAGGGAGACATGGGGCATGAGCGGGGGATGGGGGCAACAAGAGGGAGACACGGGGCATGAGCGGGGGGTGGGGGGAACACGAGGAAGACAAGGGGCATGAGCAGGGTGTGGGGGGCAACAGGAGGGAGACATGGGGCATGAGCAGGGTGTGGGGGGCAACAGGAGGGAGACATGGGGCATGAGCGGGGGTGGGGGGAACAGGAGGGAGACACGGGGCATGAGCGGGTGTGGGGGGAACAGGGGAGACACGGGGCATGAGCGGGGGATGGGGGGAAACAAGAGAGAGACGCATCAGAGTAGGATGCTCATATTCGTGCTCATTTTAAGCGCATTAGACTACTTTGTCAGAAAGGTGCGTTTTTAATGCTTTCGTAAAAAGTGCCAGATGGGGAATGGATCTTATGGTCGGAGGGAGTTCATTCCATGAAGGAGGGGCCCAGAAGTCAATGCTGGCACACCCGTATTTCTGAGGTTTATAGCGTGGGAGTGATAAGAAGTGAGTATTGTTCTATCACAGGACTCTCTTGACCAGTGCCGTCAAGATATGATATGATATGTTATTCATAACGTGCTTAATACCCAGAGGTTTCTACGCGAGGACCCGGGATCGAACCTGTGTTGCTCCATGTCATCTTGCTTCCAAAGCGAGCACGTTGCCCCTCAGCCATCCTCCCAAGACTGCAAGTTGCTAGGTATTTGGGTGTGTCTCCAGTCAGACATTTGTGGATTAAGGTCAGTGATTTGTAGAGTATCCTGTTTTTCACTGGTGTGGAGTTTTGCTAGTGTAGGTCTCGTCTCGCATTGGAGATGTGATGAGACTTGCCTTGCTCAAATACTGCGAACAGCACCATTCTGGGAAATGTGTAGTCTGCTGATGTTGGTGGCAGACGTGCAAAACATGAGACTGTTACAATATGGTGTTGACTAGTGCAGAGGCAATCACAGTTTGATTCCCCACAGAAAGAGCTGGGCGATTTTCACTAAGTAGGGAGTTCAGATAGACACAAGAACATCGTAGATGCGCAATGTGTTTGTCGAAAGTGAGCCACAAATGGAAAATATCCCCACGGTTTTAATGTGGGAGAATAATGGAATTGAACAGCCAGCAATACAAAATCAGTTGTAAGAAGCATCCAACTTCTTTATCCTCGATCCTGAGCTAAGGATCAGCAGCTCCATCTTGTTGTTATTCAGCGCCAATGAATGTGTCATCATCCAGGATTGAATTAAGGAAAAGATTTCATGTACCATCTGGGTATTTCCATCTTCATGTCGAGGATGGAACCAGAATAAGTACAGTAGTGGGTCATACCACTAGCATACAACTTCTCTTAATGCACAGACGGGTCACATCGCTCCCTTTCATACATTATATGGTATAGCTGGTGAGGATGCGGACATCAGAGATGCCCACTTTTCTTATCCCTGCTGGTGTCTCTATGGTAAAAGTGTTTTCCCTGTATTGAAGTGAAGCACGTGTTACTCCCTACTATACAAGACATTCATTAAAAAAAAACACTCAGAGACCTTTTAGGATTTTTACCTGCACCACCAATAGTATGTGGGCAAAAATGGTAACCAAGCATTATTTACAACAGGTGGTAAATACCCATTCTTCTACTGTGGTGGGAGTAAAACCGGTGGCATTTGTGTAAAACTCCCTCTTTTACCATACGCCCTGCAATGAGGCCCTCTGAGTTGTGCTTGCAGGTGTGTGTTGTTAAGTCTTGTTTTGCCTATACTGATTAAAATGAGAATTTTGAATCTGTAATAAATCTTGCAACAGAACTGTAGTTATGTTGCGTAAGTACGGTTTGAATCATCGATATACTTCTTCATAAAAGAGCCAAAACAAACTAAACAACGCTTCTTGTCAAATTAAATTAATTGCCAGGTTATTATGCAAGTCTATGCAAAAAGGACAAGCATACTCGTCCTTGGCACCTAGGGGGTTACATGGCCCAATGTTTCCACTGGTACATGACTGCCAGGCCAATCCTGGATGTTTTGATAGCTCTAAAAGAGTCGTAGGGACATTACAGCAAGCAAGACACTAGATTTCAAACCTGTCATATACTCCTGCTGGTCAGCAACAAGTTTCCCTGATGTCTTGTTTTGTCTTTGTGGCACTCATGTTCTAACCTCAGCACCCTCATCCTCGCTCCTTGAGGAGCCACCATTCGACCACCCTGATTTACATACCTCCTTCCAAACGCAACTCATACCACGTCTGAGAGAATTCGTTCAGGGCCTCTCATAACGTCCCGAGTCACAAAGCCATTTGCACTTCCAAACAACACACAGTTTGTAAGACACAATGGGATAGCTTGCCATTGCAAATGCGTCAGCTGTGTGTGCACAAATTTTGCTGCATGTGTGCGGTGCAGCTTTACAGGAAGATGTACTCTGATTACCGATGAAGGCACAACCCTGTACGCTAACACCAGAAAAAATACAAACGGCTAGGGAAAAAGGCCAAAGGCACTGCTTGCAAGGATAACAAGTTTTATTCATACACAAAAGAAGTACATCAGCAAAGAACTCTGCTGCCGCTGAACGTTCTGCCAAAATCAGCATAGGCAGAACCTTATAAATGTACAAGTCGTTATCCGTGACATCATTACATAGAGTGAAACACGCAAGGCTGGTTGGCGAGACCCTATACATAGACGGCCCACTCCATAGGAGATGCTATGCTTTTTGTCCCAGCCTTCTTGTCCATCTCTGTCCACGTGGGTACTGTTGGGCTTGCCATTCGCAGAAAAACAGAACCTCATAAGCAATTAGTTACTTCGAAAAATAATGGTACTCTATCACTATAACAGTGCACCTGGGAGACTGGCAGACGCAGACATGGGCCCAGGGGAGGAGCCCAGGTCATACTAACTTGCATACTTCACTCATTCCCAGATGCTCCAGCAACCTCCCAAGGTCTGCCACCCTTATTTTAGGCTATAATTTCATCCCCCCGGTCCATTGCAGCACAAATCACGTGACCCAAATGTGAAGGCAAGATAGCCTTGCTTTCTGATCTCCTTGATCGATCGGGGGTCTTGCAGTTTTATGGTCGGTGGTCTGGGCCTGGGTGGCACTGTGGTATGTGGAGGTCTGGGGATCAAACCATAGAAGGGCTGTAATTCTGCTGCAAAAGGGGGTGTTGGATTTAAGGGGCTATGCAATCCTTATCGTAGGATGGTACTGCCAAGACAGTGAAAGGCTTGCAACTCCCTGGACCTCATCCATTGTGTGAATTACATCTGTGCCAATAATATAAGTCTAATGCTAACACGTTGGGTACTTTTGCCACTCTTGGGCCTGTGTTTCAAAATGGCTGCTAATAACTAAGATGGTGCTTACACTGTCCTCTACTATATAACTCCTAATGCATGCACGACGCAATTGTGCACTTTCTTTGCTTCCGTTTTTCTCCTCCTCTCTCCTGCTGAACCCCTAGCTGAAACTGCACTGGTTACATGGCCAACCGCTGATCTCGGGCCCAGGTCCCCTCCACCGCCAGTTGCACTCCTGCACTGCCTTCCTGGCAGCCCCCACACTCTGGACTGTCGCTGTATCCCTTCAGTCCCTCTACCAGCACTTGATACCGGACGTCTGCACTTACCCTTGCACTTGCCACCAGCTGACCATACTAACTATGTTATTAGTCTATTATCCTGTGTACTGCACTCTCCCCTCCCCCTCTCCTTTGCACTTTCCCCCTCCACTCCCATGCACTTGCATGATCTGAATGACACCTGGCCTAGTAGGATCGTTGTTTGGCTTCCCACTGTTCCCCCTCCCTTGCCTTGTCGCGCCTTGAAACACTTGCGTATAGGCGTGTTATAAATGCCATATAATATCATATCTCCTGCGGACACGCTCCCCTCCTCCCTCGAAGTGTAGTTTATTGTTTGTTTCTCATTCGGAATTGCCTCGGGGGTGGGAAGACCCTCTTTTCTTCCCCACACCAACAATTTGCGAATTGTGGTGAACCAGAAGGATTCGAACTAGAGATGAACATTTCTACAGTGTCTATTTGAAATAAAGAAACCTACCTGTCCCTATTGCTATGAGGGATTCCCCTACCTAAAAACTACACTAGGGGTTCTCGTCAATTGTCCAAATCAAAATAGTCCTCACTCTGAAACCTAAACTCTACCTGGCCCTACCACTTTTAGAAAAATGTAAAATAAAAATAACCACAGTAATGGCCCTTCCACTCGGGCTTTTTCTAGGCAAAACTACTTGGGTTGCTCCAAAGTACTGTCCATCAGTCTAACATGGGTTTTTCATAGTTTGTCAAAGTAAGGTTTTCAGTCCTTTCTTCCAGTTCCTTATAACAAGTTTTAAGTTTTTTCCAATTCCTTAAAAGGAGGAATGATTCTCTTAGTGCGATTACTCCAACATGGGCATTGTCCTACAAATCGTTCTTGATTTATGATTGAGTGATTGAACCCTCCAGGTTCCCTGTTTTGTTTTCCAACTGTTGAAAAACGTTCCTTATCTTTCTAGGGCTCCCCAAAACCTTCTAGGCCTCTGATTGCCTCAACTCAGCAGGGTCTCTCTTGGGCATCTGCGCGTGTCCAGCAATCAGGTTTCTCAGGCTTCTGTAACCCTTTGGGCTTCTCCAGCTTAATTTAGGATTGGGTAATTGAACACTCCAGGTTTCCAGGTTCCCTCTTTTCCAAATGCACTTTTTTTTCTAGGGCTTTATGGTTGGTACAGGATAAAATGTGCATAGCTGAATTCTGCTCCACAGACAAAAGAGCTCTCTGAGTGATGGGTATTGCTTTGAATTGGTTCCTGATTTTTTTAAACATTAGCCAGTGAAGAGTTCTTACTAGTGGGGTTTTATGTTTTCTCCTGTCGAGTATGAGCAATATTCTGGCTGCTGTGTTCTGCTGTGCTGAAGTTTCTTCATGAGGAAGACCCACATGCTGAGGAATACTTTGTTGGTGTAGTCGATTGTTAATAGTGGATTCTTGATAGAATCAGTGCAGTGAAAGCAAGGGTCCTTTGCTAAAAGGCGATGAATGGCATGGTCTGTCTGACTGAGCAAAGATGGTAGAAACATTTCTTGACTAGTGTGTTTATTTGTGGTTCCAGGATGAGTTCTTTGCCATAAAGGATCCCAAGATTATGAATAACTTTTGAGGTTTTTCAGCAAGCGCCATTTACCTTAGTCTGAGGTAGTTGTGGTCGAAGCACGTGTCAGCTGAGTGCTTTAGAATAAATTAAAGTACTCCATTAATGTTGTGATTTTTTAGTGCAGTGCAGTTGTGCTTTCGTTGTACAAACGAAAATGTTGTTGGTGGCTATGTGTTCCAGGATTTGCTTGTGTACGCAGCTTTCAAGGATTTTAGCAGGGTGAGCTATGTTCGAGATAGGTTGGAAATGAGTGGGATTGTCCAGGAGTCAGGTGGTATTTTTGAGGAGTGGTTTAAAATATGGCATCTTGAAAGGTCTTGATACAATTCCTGTTCTCAGTGAGGTGTTCATCAATTTGAGAAAGTAGTTCACCAAACTTACATTGACAAGGTTCTCTTTGTAGATTTCCAAGGTGGCTGCAGTCTGCTGGGAAGCCGGCTTTGTAACTTGCTTTCACCAGTTTTCTTTTCCTCCACTTTTGTGATTGGGATCAAATTAGTTGCGTGTTGGGGTTGTGGAAGGTTTGTTGTTGACAAATATGTAATCCATTCCCCCCAGTCTCTGATGCATGTATGATTTTCTGGATGTTTTTCCCTTTGTTTTGGAAATGGTTAATGATGTCATGTGGCACAATTTCTGAGAGAGAGTGCGTGATTTGTTGAAGGATGGGGAGTATCTAATTTCTGTGATCTTTCGCTGGGCGAGGTGCTGCTCTGATGAGTTCCATTTAGTGATGATTCCCGGCTTTTGGTGTCAAATCTGTCTTTAATATGCTTCTTTGTCTGGCAACTTCATTTTCTGCAGCTAGTTTTCAGTTTCTTTGCTTCCAGGTTCTTAGGCGAGGGGTGAGCTGATCTACCTTCTGTCATTTTTTCTGAATGGGCGATATGTTGCACTGGTATAAGGAGGTCCATTGCTTTTAAAATCCAAATCTGAAGCATCTCTATATTTTTTTCCCGGAAGAGCGAAGTCAGTTTCTCATAGATTTGGTTTGGTGTCCTCCATTAAGGCTTCCAGCTAGTTTAGGTTAAGTGTTGTCCAGTTTCTTCTGATGACGATGGCTTGTCTTTTGTGAGTCAGGAGCCTCTGATTTGTCGTGTTGATAACACAAGTGGACATGAGGTGGTCTTTCTACAGAATGTTGATGTGTGTTGCTGCAGTCATCAGCCCTTCTTCACAGGAAATTGCTTTGTGAGTATGGTCATCAGAATGTGTTTCTCCCTTGACCATTTGCTTAAGGTGGACAAAGATTTCGTAGAGGTTTTGTGTTCTGCCTCTAACCAGATGTTGAAATCCCCAAGAGTCATTAATTGCTGGTATTCCACCTCTAGACTAGCTACAGTGTCCAAAATGTTTTCTGTGAAGGTGGCATTGTAGGAAGGCGTTCTCTACATGAGCAGGAAGGATAGGTTGGTGTGACAGGTTTGGATAAGATGGATGAGGAGTGCTTTACAGACTAGAATATCAATGTGAGGAATTCGGCCATCCACACGGTGGGTGTGTACTCGCCTGGGCTTTTTTGAAATTTGATATGGAATTGAATGATGGTAGATCAACCTTGGAAAATGTGTGGGGCTAATCTGCACACATTTTCCTATGCTCACCGCCAGTGGAGTAACTTTGCTGAAAATGTTGGGGGGGATATGGCATCTGAAGAAAAGATGCCCCAGCCAAATGAATGGGGACAAAATGGTGCGCCATGAAATTTGGGGGGACAAACACCCCTATACCCCCCCTAAAATGATGCCCATTCTCACCGCACAACATAAACATAGACCTGTGTACTCTGGGTGGACACAGCCTACAGGTGCAGTCCTCGCTATCACATTTAGTTGGAATGTGACACTGAGGAGTACATCAAGGTATGTCAAAAGGGGGAGGGTGAAACCTTCCTCCTGCCATGGCCAGCCTAATTAAATAACAAAGGATCCATGGATCCGCCCTATCCTTTGTTGGCCCTGCTGGTGGCAGTGATGAGAGTTAAGTTAAGCAGGCCCACGCAAGGCCTGGTCGCAGGGCTAACAAAAGACAGGAATCCCCATCTCCTTTGATATGGATCTGTGTCAACCTGAAGCCAGCACCCGCCTCTTTGTATCAATGACAGTGAGCTGTCATGATTGGTACATGTGCAGAGGGACCTCTTTCACAGGGTAGGAGTATGTGATTTGATGGAGACAGAACGTCTGTTCTCATCACAACTTCAAGGGAGACCTGCCTTTAATCAGGAACCACACAGAGATCAATTAAACAGAAAGACCCTTTTATTCACTACAGGCAGGAAGATAGGTGGGACCTAGTATTTTTACCCCTTCACCTTTACTGTTGAAAAGCACTGTGGTTATGACCTCATGCATAACAGAAGATTGCTGGGGGGGCAGGATTGGTTCATAGGGTATGTTTAGCCTCCACCAATCACTGGGCCCATTTGGCTTTAAAACAGGGTTGAGACCCTCTTTTGGCAGATCATCTGAAGGCTTCGTAAGGAGTAACAAGATTAACTCATTTGGACCCTGGCTGACGGTACAGTCTGCCTTACAGCTTCCGCCAGTGAAGGAAGGCCAGAATTTCCAAAGAGGGAAGCAAGATCCCTCCCCTAAAAATCTCCCAGGGAACAGAGGAAGATACTGAATCCAGAGGACCATCCAAGCAGCTCCAGAACTGGTACCCTGCCAGTACACAGCATGCCCTGCTATTGTCTGCAAGCAAGCTTCCTAGGTGGGAAGTGCCAGAGAGTCTCTGAACCAAACCAAGGATAAGGCCCTTGCCTGCAACACTCTCCTCAGCTTTGGGCTGTCTGCCTTAAAGGACAACACAAGCCCAGTAAAGAAGCTAGGAGGAGTGCATCGACAAGCATCACCAGCATCTGTTGTAAAGATTAGCATTGCATCACATCTAGACAGAATTGTAATACTAGCTTGTGTCCCATATAGACAGAATTGTGAAGATTATCATTGCGTCACATCTAGACAGAATTGTTGAGATTAGCTTGTGCCATATCTAGACAGAACTGTGAAAATGAGCCTCTGTCACATCTAGACAGAATTGTGAAGATTAGCATGCGTCGCATCTAGACAGAATTGTGAATGTCAACTTGCACCACACCGAGACAGGATTGTAAAGATTAACTTGCATCGCATCTAGACAGATTTGTGTTGTCAACTTGCATCACATCTAGATAGAACTGTAAAGATTAGCATTGCGACACATCTAGACAGGATTGTGAAGATTAGCATGTGTTATTTCTAAATAGTAATGTCACTAACCAAACCCCACTAAACAATCTCACCCCTCTGCATACACATCTCAAACTCTAACTAAACACAACCATACCTCTAATGCACACCAAACTACACACACTTCACCACATTGCAACAACAAAATATACTACAGCTAGCATCACGCAACAGCACACAACGGCTCTCAACTGAAAAGCACACCTAAGCTCAGCGAACGGTGCACACCGAACTGAGGCTGCCAACAGCACATCACCACTCTCTTGCCTTTCTCCTGCTCAGCCCTACTAACCTTCCTACCCTCTTCCCTTTTCAGATCTGCCAGAGTGCCTGGGGACCGCTCCAGTGGTGATGGTGCCCGGTATAAATACCTTTAACATTAACATAATAATAAAGTAGATAGTTGTATGCAACCTTGACTGGACAGTCCCTTTTATAATTGGGTAATAATTGTATTTTCACTGTGTTGCAACTATCCAACGATCCATGACCTTATGGAGATAAGCTTGCTGTTCCGTCCACATTACCAAAATTGCACAAGAAGGTTTATAATTTGCTTGTGTTTCCAATCTGTTTGGATCCCTTCTGGTGTACTAGCGTTGTGGGGCTGATTGATGGTTTAGGAACCGATATTCATCCCTGGACCACTGGTACCCCGGAAGTTGATTCATCACAGTCAATAGGTGCCATGGCTAACTCCCCCTCCTCCTCATCTTTTACCTTCTTGGTTGGCTTGGACGAATTTAAAATAGTTTGGGATTATTTCATGTGGTATCACTGATATAACGGTGCTCTAGCCCTTCTTCTGTAATGAACAGAATGTCAGTGGGCCTCATTACAAGAGTGCCGCTCCGGAAACAATGGTGCCGGTAGTTCCTTACCGCCACCTTTTTCAAGACCGGCATAGTCTGAGTTTCGATGCCGGTAATACCAGCACAGCAACTGACCCACCATGTCCGGCAACACTGTTGCCGGTATCTGCAGAGAGATGTGGCAGCCGTGACAGACATACCAGCATGGTGTTAGTAAGTGCACATCCAGAGGTGCATGGCCACGCAATTACCGGCATGGGCATGCCAGTAGCAATGTGAAAACGATGCTGGAAACATTGGCAATGCGGACCAGAAGTTAAGTAGATTCATGTGTGTAGAAGTATGCCACAGGTGCAGACAATCAACACAGGTGGTACAAATGAGCAGTGCTACAGCATAAAAGGACCACTCACACACCCCTTACACCACCACAATGCTAGCAGTAGCAGTACTGGAACTGGAGGCCATGCATGCAGGACTATTACTTGAGGCAGGGAGGCAGAGGATGCAGCAGAGGCGCTTGAGGAGAAGGAGGGCCATCATGGCCCAGCAAAACCCCATTGTCCAGCCAGTTGTACCACACAGACAACCACCAATCCCACGCTTAAGGGCCACACCTATAAACTGAGCCAAAGCCAGACCCACACCCTGTAACGGCTAGACAGGGACACCATCATTTATATAGTGGACTTAATCCATGACAACTTGGTCAGCCTCATAAATATACGCACATCCATCCCCCCTTGCTCAACATAGTGGTTGTGCTACACTTCCTTGCCACAGACACATACCAGCACACAGTTGGTGAGCTTCAGGGGATATCGCAACCCTGTTTTTCACGTGCCCTGTTCTAGGTCATTGATGCACTTCTCGTCACGTTCGAGACTACATCTGTCTACCCAGGACAGCAGACCATGTCAATGGCATGAAAATAGCTTTCCATGCAATTGCAGGCATGCCGAACATCATTGGTGCCTTGGACTGCACTCATGTGGAGTTGGTTGCCAGGCATGCTGTGGAGACTGTGTACAACAATAGAAAACATTATCATTCACTGAACGTGCAGATGGTGTGTGATGCCCGCCACATCAGCACCCATTGCTATGCCAGATTTCCCGGTTCCACCCATGACTCCATGGTGCTGCACAACTCCACGCTGCCTCGGTACATGGCACGTCACGGTGGACAGCATACCTGGTTGCTCGGTGAGTCTAACTACAAGGCCATTGCACAGCTGAATTAGGGTGGGGGCAGAAAACAGCATAGTGAACCTTGCTGCTGGGTGAGTCTAACCACAAGGGTACGTGAACATTTGAATCATGGCCATGTATAACACCCATCACCAGTGGCTGTGCAAATTGAATGTTTAAATCCATCTTTCATCCCACTTCTCTGCGCTCCGAAGTTACAAATACATCATGAAATTGCACATGTGCAAGATAGGGAGGTTAAAGGGGGAGGATGATCATGAATAAGAGTAATGATCATAATTTGTGTCAACAGTACAACACGTACAGTTATTAAATGAAAGTGGAGAAGTATCTACTTTGTGTTGTGCATGCATTAAACGTGAAAGTGTACCGGTGTCACTCCATGTGCCACACAGTAAACTCATGCCTGAGTGCAAGGCCTTAACAGGCGTGCCACAATTTAGGAAATAGATCCAGTGCATGGCTGAGATTATCATTTCTGTGCCGCTATAAACAAAATAACTACATGTACCACAATAGAATCTGAACAAGAAGCACTAACACAGTTAAGAAAACACACAACACCTAATGCACAGACAGAAACAATATCTGCACCCACCCACATAACAGCATTTGTGTACACACCAATTGCCCTCCCTCACCCAGTGCAGCATTTGAACTATGGCACGTGTGCATTGCCCAAGTGCCTGGGCATTTTGCCTGGTACTGGCCTGCACGCTCTCTCGTATTAGCTGTACCTCATTAAGGTGCTGTTGCAACAGCGATGTGAGAGCATCCTGGCGTTGCTCCATCGTGGTTAGACGACCTTCTATGTCCCTCATACTACAGAAGGGATGAGGTTGGGGGATCATTGGGCCCATGGGACAGAAGGGCACGGCCTCTTCAATGCTCTGTTCTGTGTCGCCAGTATTAGGACCACCCTCATCAGCTGAGTTCTCTCCAGGACACCCTTGTGCATGTCCATGTGGCTGTGGTGGAGGTACCACCGGGATCTGTGGTAGCTGCGGTGGAGGTACCACAGGGATCTGTGGTGGCTGAGGTGGAGGTGCCACAGGGGCCTGTGGTGGCTGAGGTGGAGGTGCCACGGGGGCCTGCGGTGGCTGAGGTGGAGTGGAGGTGCCACAGGGGCCTGCAGTGGCTGGAAGGATGCAGCTGGGGTAGCACTTGGATGTCTGCCTTTTGAGGCTGTGGAGTCCTGTGTTGAGGTGGTGGTGGTCCTTCAGCAGTGATGGCTGGTGCCCCTTGATGTACTGGGCTGGCCGTCCTCATTGCCAGATAATGTGCCTGTGGGAGTCAGAAAGGCAGAGCATCAGTGATGTGTGTGGATTGATGAGACCGACATGAATGGCTTCACTTTTTTGATGACAGTGCTGTGTCAGGGACATGGCCGGGGACATAGCATGGTGCACACATGCGTGTGTCATGGATACTGTGCGGGTGGATGTGTGCTCAGCCTACATGGTCGGTGCAGTGCCAGAGATACTTCTGTGGTGTACGTGTGATTTTTGGGTCGGGTGTTAGGGGTGTGGCACATAAGCTGTATGATGTTGTGTAGTGGTGGGTTCTGCCATGGATGTGTTCCACATATGCTTGCCTGTGGCATTTACTGCATCAGTGATAATTTGGCGTCATGGGTCGTGCTGGATGGGACGAGGGTGGTCACATGTTTCCTTGGTGTGTTACACTGCTCATTTGTTGATGGTGTAGGTGCTTGGCACTGACGTGACTTTGTGCCTGTGCTAGGCATGGCAGAAACAACACATGTTGTGGCAGGGGGATGTGTGTCTGAGTGCCAGCAGGAGCATCTTGTGTTGGCGATCGATACAGGGTGTCTGTGATATGTTGACTGTGCAAATAGGGTATGTGTGAGGTTTGCGGGCAAGGTGCATGTCGATGTGCGCAACCAGGATGCAGGGGTGGTGCCCGGCAGGGCAGTTCTGGTGTTGTGCTCAAGGCACTTGACGTGTTTGACACTCTAGTGTGTGCAGGGTGGACCAGGAGGTTGATGTGACATTGGGGTTACGATTGGGGTTACGTGTATTGACCGTGCCTCCTCAGATGTCACGCCTCCGGCCTCCGCAGCACCAACTCCCTCAATAGATTCAAGGTGCAGTACACTGCTACAGGTCTCCTCCCAGGGCTGCAGGACACTGCTTCAGGTCTCCTCCCACTGCTGCCTCCTGTGGCCATACCCTGGGTGCACTGGGCCGATAGGAGGTTGCGCACCCTCAAACGCAGGTCGTCCCACCTTTTATGACAGTCAAGCACAGTGCGGGGGGTTGTGCCAACTGCAATGAACTTCTGTGCGACCTCCTCCCAGATGGCCTTGTTTCTCGGATGTGCCTGCCTGCGTAGGTCTGTGCTGAACAGTTGGTCGGCATGCTCCACAATTGTGTCTGCCAACATGTTGAGTTCTGCCTCGCTAAAGCGTGGCTTGCGTCTCCGGGTTGCAGATAACCGTGATGTCATCTTTATTTCACAAGATAAATGCTCTGGATATGTGTATCAGTGCTACAATGGATTGTTTTTCATTAATGGCAGCCGGTCGATTTGCTGTTCCGGCGATCATTGTATTTCCGGTCACGGTAATAGGAGCACTGTTGTTACCGGTCCTGGTGGAACCAGCAGATTGATGCCGGAATCGGAGTCACCAGCACCAAGGGTGGCGGTGTTGGCCTTTTGGGGGCTGTTTGGTGTAATTACTGGCATGTAGGTGCAACCGTTTCTGGCATGCCCGAATGCCCTTGCACGCCAACACTGAATCAGCTGTTATTTCAAGCAGCTGTACTTCACGGACACGGTAGCACCGGCATGCCGGTAATTTCAATTTCTATGGCTAACTCGTAATAAGGACCAGTGTCTCCTTCTCTGAGAATTTTGTGGAGCTCCGTTCTTTGCTTGCACATAGAGCAACATTTATCAGAGTGCAGTGTCTCTGCCACTGGGTCTCATTTTGCTGTCATTTTCAGAACTGTGCTCATCCCATCTTCAGGGTTTTTCTCATCTTCTGAGTTTGTAGAATATGTATAGGCAGGAGCTGTGGGTGGCTGCTACAATGGAATAGGTACCTTGTTAAACAGTTGTGCTGTGTCACTGCAATCATTCATCTTTTGGTCATCTTTTGGCATAGCTTGCCAATCTTTCATGATGACAGGTGTACTTCAGTTGAAGATTTCTGCTCTGTCACACCTTCATCTTGTGGTGGGCCAGAGCGTCAATACACCTCTGTAGAAAGTTGGGGTTTTGGGATTCTCAAGTGCAAGTATCTGTCACAATCCCGATTGTGTGCGGGGCCTTTGGCAGTTTCTGTTGCTTCTACTTGTGTTGTTACTTTCCTGGCCCCCCTTGTACTGCAGGTTGGGCGTGACGATATACAGAGCAGTGACGCAAGGTTTCATGAGAACTTGGCAGAGCTTCTAGTTGAGAGGAGACTGGGGGAAGAAAGGCGGTGACATCAAGCACTACAGACACATATTAAAAATAGCATTTTATCAACATGTTTGCGAACCACGGAAGATCATTGTCAAGTTTGCAGGAGGTTAATGAGAAGCACGCAGTTCATGTCGGCAAAGAAATGCTATGGGTGAGGAACGAGAGCACTGACTTGAAAGCAAAGATGCCTTTATTGTGCGGTTAGGGGCGGCCGTAGAGGCTAATGGCGCCCTTTTGTTATATTAAGTGCTCCCGTGGCGGTGGGGCGCATTTAATAACAATAGGGTGCTGACAAGCATCATCACTCAACTGTTATTAAATGCCTGCGGCAGCGCTCCTGCCACACCTTCTCCCACTACGCCAGCTCGGGGGAGCCCTTAAAAGACTCCCCCGACCTGGTGTGGCAGGGGGCTAATAGTGCCCTGGGGAGCATGGCGCCCCGGCTGGTCGCCGGCCCACCCTCCCCTAAGGCCGGCTCTGTTTACGGTGAAGCGGTATCGAGTAGGCAACAATATGGTCCAAACAGCTAGACGACGTTTTGTCTAGCTGAGAAAGCGGGCACCTGGCAGGTGACAGGCCAGAGCTAGGAACAAGCGTTTGCTCAGGAAAAAGTTGAAGATGGGGAAGAGGGTGTGGGAGTCTTGTAAGGTTTACAGAAAAATAAGGACAAAGGTTGCGTGAGCTTGAAAGAAAGTAAATGAAAGATTTGTCATGAAGAGTTAAAAGAACGGCTGCTAAGGGCAGACGGAGAGAGAGGGACGAGGGGAGGGGAAATCAGCAATCTAGAACATGCTATAAAGTGGTCAGGAGGGGAAAACAGTGAGCGCGCGGGGTTCCAGCTGTGCAGGAAGCAGCCCAGATTACATCCAGTTCCCCAAACGCAGACCTCGTGTGCAAGGGTAAAGAGCAAATGTGACACAAAGCGTTTCATCTTTCACAGGTTTCACTGCATGTTTCCTTTTTCAAGGGCTGGCTCAATAAACAATGTTCCGAGCACAGCGGGCAGCCGCCCCCCTTCCTGCTTTGTTTGCCGGCGTCTCGGCGTGATTTTGCAGCAAGACATGTATGTAGCCGGTAAACACAAACTAAAGTACAGCAGATACTGCGCAATCCTGGAAAGAATAATAAGCACAACAGACATGTTTTAGAATTCCTATGACGAGCGCAAAACTATAGATCAAGGAAGACTTCAAAACTGCTTAATGCCCTGTGCTGCTGTTTGCATCAGAGGCCTGCACCCTGCAGTATAACTGCACTGAGAACACAGTGGGAACAGGCGCGCCGCTGTCACTCGAATATGAAAGGAAGTGAAATCCTAAAAGATACATGGAAGTGATCCCTGATCATGGGCTTGCTGTATTCAGGGCACGTGTACCTACTCCAAAACCTGCAGCCAGAATCTCCCTTGCTTGGAGTGCAGAGAGGCGGTGCACATGTTGAACCCCCCCCCCCCCCCCGCCACAGGCAGCACATAATGCGTTTTGCAGAGTTGGAGGGCTTTTATCATATCCACGAATCCCATTAGATAATAATTGGGGAGGCCCCAGATACACACTAGCTTGACCATAGCCCGAAAGCGCCTTTGCCCACCACCAGCCGCATGTACTCCCCAGCCCCTCCCAGCAGCCTGCTTGTCTATTGGTTGTGAGTGCTGGTCTGGTGACAATGACAGATTCATTTATTAGTGAACACATTCTGAAAACAACCCAGGACACGCTCCACTCCTGGCTGGGAAACCCAGATGTCCATGTTACCATCCACGTGGCGTCCTTATTCTCAGGCCAAAGCAACATTGGGTTTGTATAGAAATGTTACACATAGTTCATGGTCAACTTATCTAGTATAAAATTGCAAAAGTCCCCATCCGTCAACACTGTCATAGGACAGAGGATGCACACTGGGAACATTCTAGCTTACTCCTAGCTCCATGGAGGCCAGACCAGCCACGATTTCATATTGCCAGATACAATCCACTAGAGAGTCCTGATGAAGTGATTGTTGCGAAACCAGTGGAGGAAGTGAGTGGAAGCAGTTGGAAGCGCCACTCCTCTACTTGTTTTTATTTTAAGTTCCACCATTCGTATGCTTTTATTTTAAAAAGTAACCATTCCAGAACCATTCCTCTCTCGACTCTCCAGCTAGGAATGGTCTCAGTTGCCACCAAGACAGCTGTGCAGCCTCAGCAGGCCCGGGGAAGGCCCCTGTGCTTGTTCCCGCGTGTTCTGGCTCACCTCCTTGGCCAGGTTCAGACGCACTAAGGGACGCCATTAGATTCACAGCCAGCCTGTGACGCAGCGGTCTACAGTCTGCATGTACGCCTGGCTCTGCAGAGGCGGTTCATGCGAGTATAACAACAATGAAGAAGTGATGGGTCACACGCACATATGTTAAGTCGGTGCTGGGCAGCCACGCAGGGCACCTGGGGTGTGAACAAGTCATTTGTGATAAGTGGGTTGCATTGCATTTTTTCAGCCTGGTGTCCCCGCCCACTAGTTGCTCAAAATATGTTTTTATAAATTCAAAGTATGCCTCTTACACTTTTGCCAGGATGTGTGGAAGTTTTCACTGTGAAATACCAGCTCTCAGATATCAGTGAAGCAGAGAGTATTCAAATGAGCTATGCTATATTGCGCTGGTGAAGAAATGTGAGTTAACTGCCAGTGGGTGTAGTTTTAATTAACTACTGCTCACACAATGCACTGCCAACTAAGGGCCGGAGTATTGGAATTTTTTGCACGGTAAGGTACTTTGCGGGCCAACCCGCGTGTGAAACCCCCTCCGTCGATTTATGCAAGCAACTGCGCAGAACATTTTTGTACTTTATGGGGCCTTCGCGCAGGCTCGGCACATCTCTGCGAGCAGACAATTGCCTTGCGCAAGACACCACGCAGAGTGTGGGCATGCCTGCGCAGAGAACAGAGTAGGGGACTGAACACAAAAAATGAGGACAAACAAGGGAAAATGTGGGCATTACCAGAGAAAGGCCCGCAGGCAGTCCATCGCATGCCCCCAAATGCGCACAACCAAGCACATTCATGGACCTGACCACGCAACCTCTCGTCAGGGAAATGCCCACGCAAATCTCTCGATCCTTCCACCACCCGAAGGGATTGTAACAGTTTTATGGCACGGTACACTGCAGCCAGGGACTTCCTCCACTGACGATGAATGTGGCGCACAATAAAAACACTTTTTATCTTGAATCAATTTCGGGTTCTTTCTTTGAGAAGGCCCCAAACCGTCTCACACCCACCTTAACAAACACCCTGTGTCGCAATGGACTATGAACCAGGCCGGTGTGTAACAATATGGTATTTATTAATTTTAGGATTCAATGAAAAATCAAGCAAATCAAACAATATGGGCAGCAATCACCAATGTGGTGGCAATAGACTGCAAAGATTCCCACAATACAGTTAATTCAAACTTAGAACACAACATACATAAACCTTTAATAGCAAAACAAAAGAGAAAGCGTTTTTTTTAAATAACAGATAGCCCTCAAGTTCAGCACTCCAGCTGCAACACTCACTCCAAACTTCTGCTAACTAAATTCTTTGTGGATGGAAATCATTGGCAAGGAGTCAGTAAAAAGAGGGAAAAGTTGAATTGTGAATTCAGACCACCACCCCGAGATGGGAGGCCAGAAACAAAATTGAAAACCTTATTTGTGAGCAAAATGGCATAATCGGATTACACTTGCTACTTGCACATCAGTTTACTATTGCGGTGGGATAGCTAGGACAGAAATTTGTGTGGCTGCACTTAAGAGATAAGGAAGCTTACAGACTACTGAGCCGGGCACCAAAGCAACGTGAACACAGGTAAGAAATCGATTTGGAGAAAAAGACAGAAATGAAACAGAAAACACAGGTTGCAGAATGGCAATTAGTTTCTACACGGAACTTGGGATGACAACAGCCATGGAAAGGGCTTGGCTGTCAAAATCAAAAATCGTTTTTTAGGATAAGAAACCAAAGCACATTACAGATAGGATTCTGATGGAAAGGGAATACTCTTAATGGGATTACTGTTTGGGTTTTTCTATGGGACACATACAAATCAGAATTGATAGGAAAGCACAATATACGGGACCATTCATTTTTTGTTGCCCAAGGATCAGTTCTGATGAGACTATATTTTAATGGCTATAATTATTAAAGAAAGACACTGCACGCAAGGGAGTTCATTTTACATTTTAACCAGCTCGCACCGTGAATCTCCTTATAGGGGAATTCATTAATTTACTTCAAAATGGTACTAAGAACTTACACAGATAACAGGCAGAATTATAAAAGAGATAAGCTAACAGACATAGGCTAACACAGATTCTTCTATGGAAAGGTGAACAGATGATAATGGCAATTTGGGGTTTTGAAGGGATTTCAATTGGGTTCAAGGGTTAAAAGAGCGGGGCATGACATTTGGGGACTGGGTGATGTGATAGCTACAATGTAAGCTTGAGTTTGGGGGACAGCCAATGAGGTCTCTGGACAGCTAGGCCAAGGGATTTGGTCACTCAAGATGGCTGGGCCAAGGTCTCTGGTCACTGGGACAGCTGAGCCAAGGGCTCTGGTCACTGGGCTCTCCTGGATTGGATGCTGGACAGCTAGGCAAGGTCTGGTCACTGTCGACAGCTGGGTGGGAGCTGGACAGCTGGGCAAGGGATCAGGTCACTGGGCTCTCTTGAAGGAGATAAGCTGCCTTCCCTCCTTTCTCCCTGGATTCTGGTGTGCCTGGATCTGGATGGATGGATCTGCTTTCCTGGATCTTAAAGGTGAGTTTCAGTGGATTCTTCCTTTTGTTTCTCAGTCTTCCCCTTATATAGCCAAAGTGACATCATAGCATTTTACAATCTGGGGGAAGTACTCTGGAATTGCTCCTAACCTAGGATAGGCCAGCCTGTCGGTCCTCCCACCTCCCCCTGGGCTGATTGGTTCAGGGGAAATTACATCATTTATGTGTGTGCATTTACGACCTTTCCTTTTTCCCACAAAGTTACGTTTACCAAAAATGGGTTATGGAGCCAAACTTCACATTTATCCTAGTCACCATTATAAGAAGACGGTATACAGATTCCCTACGTCACAGGGAATTGGACAGTCCTATTGCCAACTCTGTGTGATGTCACATCACCCTTTGGCACAATTTCGTCATTTTCATGAAACGCATAATATTTAAAAATCTGCCAATGGCTACACACATTTCCAATAACATTTCACATCTTTCCACTAAGTTTCAGATTCATCCCATTTATAATTCATACCGAAATGCATTTTCCATGGCCATTTCAGTTCACAAAGTGCTAGAAACACGCATTTGGTCTCTTTATGTTTGTCTAAAAGTCCCATGAAATACTGGCATAATATAAGGTTACTACTTATTCAGGGTGCTGGGAAAAATGTCTTAGTGTACAAAAGTTCTTTAAAGTCAATGGCGTGGATTTGTCACTTTGTGGGCGGTCCTGCAAACCCCCACAGCCAACTGTCTCTGCCAGGCCTGGCTTGTAACAAAGGATTTTTATGAGGCCCTTTTCAGTTCTTACAGTTCCCCCTTTCAGGGTGGATGCTGGAGGAAATAGCACCTCCCAGTCATGCACCAGCCCTACTGGGTTCTTCGTTCCTTTCTGCAGGGATGCTGGCCAGTCTAGCAGGGCAGTGAATTTTCACACTCGTGGGCTTCTCAGGTGTCCTTGTGGGCTGGTTCACTTATGGATGCAACTTTTTCCCTGGGAGGCAGGGCATCCTTGAAGTCAGTGCCTGGGCCAAAAACCAGTTCTGCTGGTTTCTGAGGGTTTTTTTTCTTCAAAGAAACCCAGTCTTGTGGGGATAAATATACTATACATTATTTAGCAAAACCTCCCACCCACATATTCAATCACATTTCTGTGCGAGCACAAGCTGTCATTTGTCATTTCACTTTTAAACAGCATTTTCCTGGTTTTCAGAAGAGCAAATTCACAAGTGTTAATTTCCTTGCATTTCAAGTTTACAAATGCGGTTTCTGTGGACCATAGTTTCATTTCACTTAATCTTCTGGGGGGTTCCCAATATACGGTTGATTTATGGACTCAAAAGGATGCTGGCCAGGATTTATTTGATATTGACATGAGAAGAAGAAACACCACGTTATTTCTTTCATTTACGGCAATTTTGAGCACGATGGTACACAGTAAAATAAAATGCTGTGTTAAGTGGAAAACAGAATTCTTCGCTCCCCAAGTACTTTATCAGTACAGCAACTGTCCTTTGGAATGTATTGCCTCACTTATTGGTAATCAGCAGAAATAAAGCATGCAAGGGTGTGTTTCCATGAAGGGCACACGTTTGTGATGTTTTCATGAAATAAATAACAATTTGCAAAGCTGTTTTGGATGTCAGGCACAGCTTTAGTCTTCAGTGTATAGAACAGCAAATGTGATGCCGCTCTGAATGTAGGCCATTTTCTGATGATTTAACTGAAGGTAAAACAAATGCCAAGCCATTCTTTGAGTGGCAGTGTTCAATGTTCGCCACACATGCCCAAGGGAAAGAAAGCACAGCCGTTTTTCCATGCGGTTTTTGGTTTGAAGGGGCTTTCTTTCATGGGCCTTAAATGTATCCCACAAGGTATTGATATTGACATTGATATTTTATTTCTATCGCGCTCATACACAAGTGTTTCAGAGCACGACATGGCAAGGGAGGCGAACAGGGGAGAACAGTGACAGTACTAGGCCCAGTGGCATTGAGATCGCGCAAGTGCATGGAAGAGGGAGAGGGGAAAAGTGCATGGAAGGGGGGAGAAGTGGAAAGTGCGGAGCAAAGGAGAAACAGATATATAATAATAAATAAATAAATAATAAAGGCAACAATCAGTGGTAGTGCAGCCAGCGAGTGGCAAGTGCTGGGTTTAAGGCAGCAGACAGGGTATGTATGATAAGTGCAGGAAGAAAGGGGGGACTGTATGGGTACAGATACAGACCCCAGTGCAAGGGGTGGCCCGGAGGCAGTGCAGGAGGGTGGCAGGGTGAGCAGGTAGCTGGGCCCGGAAGACAGAAGGTAGGCGAGGTGCACGGTGCCGTGAGAACAGATCAGCAGATGAGAGGGGGGGTGAAGGCAGAAGCAAAGAGGAAGGTCTTGAGGTGCTTCCGGAACCAGAGATGGTTCTCCTCATGTTTCAGAGTGGTAGGGAGGCTGTTCCAGAGGGAGGCCCCAGCCAAAGACAGAGATCTACCCCCAGCTCATTTCTTTGAGAAACGACTGACCCTGTGGAAGTCAGAGGTAGAGGAGTGAAGAGCTCGAGAGAGGAGGTATATGCCGAGGGATAACTGAAGGTATTTTGGATCCAGGCCCCAGAAAGCCTTGTGGACAATGCAGAGGATTTTGAATTCAATTCTTGCATCCAGTGTGAGCCAACGAAGAGATTTTAGGGCTGGAAAGATACGATCCCAGGGCCTGAGGCCAAGCACACGTCTTGCAGTCCTGATCTGGATTAGTTCCAGAGGGCGGAGAGTAGAGGCAGGTAAATGTAGATAGAGGCTGTTACAATAGTCCAACCTAGAGAGAACCAGAGCTTGGGAGACAGTGAGCTTCTGGGGGAAGGAGAGGAAAGGCAGAGTACCTCTGAAGAGGTGCAGTAAGAAGTTTGACTTTTTAGATACATCAGAGATGTGGGCGGAGAAGGAAAGTGTGGAGTCAAAGATGACCCTGAGGTTCTTAGCCTCTCAGGGGGGGGGAGAGAAGGGCCAAGGGAGGCCAGCCAGAGAGTGAGGGAAAAGGAGAGAGGAGATGTGCCAATGAGGAGGATCTCTGTCTTGCTGGCATTCAGACAAAGATCGTTGACAGCACACCAATCTTGAATGGCAGTTAGGCAATCAGAGATGAGAGAAGGCGAGGAGGTGGCCAAGGGCAGCCTGAAAATTAGTTGAGTGTCGTCAGCATAGCACTGGAAATTGGAGCAGAAAATAGCAATGTGGTGGGCGAGAGTTGCCAGGTATTGGTTGAAGAGCCAGGGCAAGAGGTTAGACCCCTGGGGAACACCACAGGTAGAAAGGGAGATAGATAATAGGAAGGACCCATGTTAGAACTGGGAGGGTCGATCAGAGAGGAAAGATGTCAGCCAGGCCAGAGCCTGGAGCATACAGACACTTGTGCATAGGAATCACGATGTAGAGTGGAGATTGCACATTGGATTTAGGGGTGCGCATACGCAGTGTAGCAGGGTACAGGAACAGTTTACGGGAGTTTGCACGGCGATTGGCTGTGATATTACTCGAGTTACGGAAAATGATGCGCATGTTGTCAGGGTGTTGTGAACAGTTATGGGGGATTCTACGCATTGTCGCTATGGTGTTGGCTCTGTTGCTGGGGACCCAACGCAGGATTACCAGGGTGTACAAGTTTGCACCCAAGCATCGCACATAGGTAGGTATTAGTGGCTACACTTGCTTTGCGGGCACATTCTGGCCACGACTTGCACATAGGGTTACTTTGCGGGAATGATGCCATGAATACGTGCATCACGCACAGGTGCCTCATGCCGAAGGGGGCACACAAAGTCATTCTCGCCACGTGAACCTTTTAGGGTTTAGGCACGCTTTTCTATGAATCGGGCCCTAAATTGGAAAACAGTAGTTTGTAGTACATCTGATACTGGTTCTCTGGACGATGTTCTGCAACCTTGTGAACACAGCTTTTTTCTGTCTAGTAATCCCCCCACCTGAATTACGTGTAAAGGTCTGTAGCAATATCTCATCTCATCACGTGAATTTCACCTGCTGCTTCTACAAGGCCATCCCGCGCAGCAGTCTGCATGTCTTCAGGTGGTGTGTGCAGCGTGGGAGAATGAAAACCTAGCAAAACCGTTCCAAACAGTGTAAAAACGGAGGTAAAATGCATGCAATCTGAGTAGCTCAAGTATAGTCACACTTTTCCCCCAAAACTTCCCTCTTTGGGTTCACCTGCAAACTTCAGCATCATAAGGTGCCCCTGTTCTGCCATTTACTGAAACTAACTGCATCACTCGTCATCTGCATCTCCCTTTGAGCTCAACGTCAAGTGTCTGTCAACATGCCACCAATGTTGGTAAAATACGGCAACTCAGTGAGTTCAGTACTTCCTGCACAAACTGTCCCAAGCTCCCCCTATAGGTCATACATTCCTGACAGGACTGAGTCATCCGTTCAATGCACCATTCTTGGCTTTCAATGTATCTGTTAATACACTGACGACATTGCCATGATTCTATGGCAAGACTGGAGGCGAGCATTATGCTTCAACTTCTTTACTACTCCTCAGCAGTTTCAACAAACCAATGAAACCAATAACAAAACACTGAAAATGTCTCAATAGGCTTTTCTTCTTTCGGAACTATGATCCCATAGTCTCTGTAGTCCATCTCACTCCATGCTCAGCTATGACCACTTCCTGCCCCTGAGCTCCTCCTCTTCTTTTACTGCTCTTCATGCAGATGAGTACATTTTTACCTCATCTCCCTGTATAGCATGTTTGTATAGCATGTCTAGGGGTTGTAGAATATTAAGAGCGTGTAGAATGTTAAGAACGCGAATATTATGCATAATACGAATATAAGAACTGGTGCAATAGAGCTTAGCAACGTTGAACTTCAATACCTTGATCATTTAGCACGGTGCGCGCAAGATCACCTGTGCAAACAGTTGGCGCCAGGTGCGCAAGATCATCCTACTAATGCGCAGCACCTTAGGTGCAGAGGTGCGGGGAGGCAGTAGTTGGGGCTCCTCGGCGCACTAACCCCTTGCTGCATCACCGGCACGTCAGGGGTTATCCGCGCTGCTCCCGCAGGAGCCCAGAGAGCCTCATAGGAGGCAGTGTATGCAAGCCGCTCCCACCCCTCCCTCGGGGAGGTGGGGCCGGAGCCCAAAGCGTGAGAGCCCGCGTCGCATTTGCAGTGCGACGCGGAGTCAGTACGCAGTGAACCAGGGCATGGCAGTGATTTCTGCAAAAGCTTCCCAGATCACAAGGAAATCATAATACTCAGCCTGACTCAGGCCAAAACCGGAGACACTACGGATCAGCAGCTTACATGCTCGCGACCTACAGCTTCAGCTGTACACGAGCAGGGAGCAGATAAGCTCCACGGGAGACACGAGCACAAGTGCTAATATAAACGGGGCCCTCCTAAAAGACCCCCTAATACATTGATCTCCCATCACAGGCACGAAAGAACAATTTACCCGGTGCTGCCACAGAATTAACAAATAGACTTAAAAAAATAATATTAAAAAAAATACATTTTCCTAATAATTGCATATAACACAGTAGTTACTAGAGATAATCAGAACTATCTGCAAGCACCAGCTAGTGAAGTGGGCGTGCTCAGACACCTGTCTCAGGTATAACAGGCACCAAGCTACCTCACAGAATGTCAGAGTTTGAATGGAGCGAAGAAGAGCAGTCTTTGGATTTGGCAGCCAGCTTCAAGGAGGTGCTGGGAAACTCACTAGTGGATGCCGTGGCACAAGGGGTGAGACCCCTACAAGAAAGGCTGGAGACCCTAGAGGCCATCCTACACCAGCCTAAGATAGCGCCGGTATGGCAGATCGCACACCCACCGAACCCTTGACAACAGGGTCTAAGGGGAGTACTCAGGCCCATAAGAGGAAAGCCTCTTGTGACCCTCAGGGCCCTTCAGATGGGGCAAAAGCAAAGGCCCTGGAGGTTGTCGATGCCTTCGCAAAGCTCACAGAAGCGTATTTGCAGCGTCAGACAGTGCCAAACCTCACGACCCCCACTCCAGGGGAAGAAGATAATGGAGAGGAGAAGCCAGGCTTGGAAGAGGAGCCAGTGGAAGGTGACCCACCCTCCCAGGACGAGGAAGGGATAGGGGAGGAGGAAGAGGTCAAACCCAGCTGAGGCAAGAGAGTCCTCAAAGAGAAACACCTCGAGGTGGCAGAAGAGGGTATGTTCGACCCGGACAGCATCCGGAACCCGAGGTCATCAGACTGGCCACCATCACCAAGAGTGGCACAGTACATGACCATGAGATTAAGGAAAGCACTCGACAGAGAGGTCCGACAGCACCTTCGAGCAGAGTGCCCGAGACCAGACCTTCCGGGTAAAGTAGCCGAAACCCTGGAGATAGACCCCAAGATGCTTACGTTTGTATCTAAAACCAGCAAGGATCCCCGTAAGGGTATCGACAGATCTTGGAAGAATTGCCAAGAGAATGTACTAGACTTAGCCGGCCCGCTCGCAAAGATCATGGACCTGGCAGAGAGGGCTAGAGACACGGGGGAAGAAGTAGACCCCGACGCCCCGGCAGACTGGGCACAGAGAGCAGTCTGCTTACCAGGTAATGCCAACTGCGCCATCGCCTTGGAACGAAGAAGACGGCTATTGCTGAAGATTGATGCCAAGCTCAGCGACCTCGCATCATACGAGGCAGGAGAAGCGGCACAAGGACTCCTCTCCGGAGAAACCTTCGGAAAAGAAATGGGCCATTTCGTCGGTACCTACAGTTCCCTGGAGAAGGCGCAAGCCTCAATCCGCAAGATCTTCCCTAACTGGGTTATTTCCGGGACCAGACGCCACAGGGGTCACACGGCTGATCGAAACCAAGGAGGTAGAAGACCCCCAAATCCCAGAGCTCAATACTGGGAGAACAGGCAGCAGGATTCCTTCTTCCCAGCCAGAGGGCGTTTCCCGAGAGGACGCCGAGGGAGAGGATCCGGACGAGGTCAAGGATTCACACAAGGTGAGAGCAGCTCATTAACCTCCAGTAGGGAGGAGAACGGGTATGTTCTGGAGAAACTGCCGCGCGCTTTCCAGCGATGCCTGGGTGTTGCAAACCTTACTAGGTATGCAACTAGAATTTGTAAAACCACCCATACAAGAGAGCAGGCCGCACCATTAGTGCGCGCAGAGCAGAGACTGCTAGATCACGAGCTATGTCAGTTGGGGCAGAAGAACGCCATAGAGAGATGTCTGAGAGATCCCAGCTTCGTAAGCAACATGTTCTTGGTGCACAGGAAGGAGAAAGTGCGACCAGTTATAAACCTGAAAGAACTGAACGGTTGGGTAGTCTACCGTCATTTCAAGATGGAGGGCATCCACCAGCTCCGAGACTCCCTCAGAGAAGGAGACTGGCTGACGAGACTGGACCTGAAGGATGCCTACCTAATGGTCGCAGTATTAGAGGAATTCAGGACCTTCCTGGCTTTTCGCTGGAAAGGGCGGTTTTGGCAATGCAAGACCATGCCCTTCGGGCTTGTGTCGGCTCCTTGGGCCTTTACCAAGCTAATGAAGCCAGTAGCGACAGCAATAAGGGAGAAAGGTATAAGGTTGATCATTTATTTGGACGACCTCCTGCTGTTGGCAGAGGACCGAGAAGCACTCCTATATCAGACAAAATGGGTTCAGGACCTGCTGGCGCACCTAGGATTTCTGGTCAATGCAGAGAAGTCGGACACTGCACCAGCAGAGAGACTAGACTTCCTAGGTTTTGTCTTAGACACCAGGAAAGCCACACTGGAACTCCCAGCCTGGAAAATATGCGACATCAAGAGGGAAATAAGAGGGTGCCTACAGAAACAAATGGTCTCGCTCAGGACGTTGGCGAGAATAGCGGGGCTCCTAGCAGCTTCCATTCAAGCCATATTTCCTGGACCCTTACACTATCGCGCGCTGCAGAGACTAAAGATAAGACACCTGCAGCAAGGCTTGAAGTATCATCAGTTGGTACCTTTGGATCAAGAATCCGTGACAGAACTGGAATGGTGGGTGAAGAATATGGACGCCTGGAATGGGCGGGCCATTTTTGGAGATCGGCCAGACCTGATCATAGAATCTGACGCCAGCCGGTTATGCTGGGGGGCGCAATGCGGGGACCTGCAGACAGGGGGGAAATGGAGTGAGGAGGAACTTTGCCTCCACATAAACCGTCTGGAACTGTTAGCAGGGTCTTTCGCGAAGGGGAAGGGGAAGATGAAATTGTGCGTCTTACTAAAGATGGACAACATATCGGCAGTCCGATATATAAACCACCTAGGCGGCACCAGATCCAAGATGCTAGCAGAACTGGTGAAAGATTTTTGGCATTTTTGCCTTCAGTCAGAGACATCTGTAACGGCGGAATACCTTCCCGGGACACTGAACGGAGTAGCGGATTGGAACTCACGCTACCTCATGGACTCCAACGATTGGAAGCTGGATCCGGCAGTGTTTCAGAAGATGAATCAGAAACGGGGACTGCTACACATAGACCTCTTTGCATCCCGGTTGAACACTCAGACACCTGTGTACTTCAGCTGGAGGCTGGACCCAGGTGCTCGAGGGACAGACGCGTTCCTGCAAGAATGGAGCAATGGCCCGCACTATGCTTTTCCCCAATTCATGATGCAGAGCAGAGTTCTAGCGAAATGTCTGAGGGAGAGAGCAGAGCTGCTGTTAGTAGCACCACTGTGGAAGTCACAAGTGTGGTTTCCAATGCTTATGGAGCTAGCAGTGGACCATCCGAGAGTCCTACCAGAAGGAGAACAACTCCTCACGGACCCAGTTAGGTCGTATCATCCTCTGAGAGTGAGAGGGACACTCCCACTTATCGTGAGCAGGATATCAGGAGACGCTGAGCGCTGCCAGGAATTTATGCGCAAGCTGCAGAGCTCATCGCAGAATCCTGGGCTCCGTCCACTAGAAGGAGCTACGACGTGGCTTGGGCCAAATGGATTAGCTGGTGCAAGGGGAGAGGTGTTCATCCCATTTCAGCACCTGTAGTGATGATCCTAAACTTCCTAGCGCAGTTGTTACAAGACAGAAGAGCGTTCCGCACAGTAGGAGTATACAGATCTGCGATATCTGCTGGACACCTGCCGATCGAGGGAGTACCAGTGGGAGAATACCCAGCAGTGGTCAGACTCATTCGAGGGGCCAGATTTAAGGTGCCCCAGAACCTCGGTTTAAGACAGTCTGGGACGTATCAGTTGTCCTTAAGCTTTTAGAAAGTTGGCCCATAGACAGATACTTATCCCTTAAGCAATTGTCGGGTAAACTAGCAATGCTTTTGTGCCTAGTTTTTGGCAAGCACGTATCGGATGTGAGAGCGCTGGAGGTAAATAGAAGGTCCTTCGGTCCAGAAGGAGTAACCTTCGCAATAGTAAAGAGGACTAACACAGGTACTTCTTCAGTACACTATCCATATTTTCCAAACAGACCTAAGTGGTGTGTAGCGAGTTGCGTCAAAGAGTATGAAGCAGGACAGCAGAACACAGAGCAGCCAGCACCACGCAATTGCTCATAGCGCCTAGGAAACCTTTTCAGGGCGTATCCACAGCTACCAATGCTAGATGGGTTAAGGAGATTATGCAAGCAGCAAACATTGATTTGGGGAAGTACAGAGCGCACTCAGTGCGTGGAGCTATGGCATCTAAAGCCTTTACGGCAGGAGTGTCTTTGAGAGATATTATGCTAGCAGCAGACTGGGCGAATGATCGTACATTTAAAGAGTTTTATTTTAAGCGGACCGAGAGCCTAGCGGTCGCTGTGTTGGGAAGCTTTGAACAAGCATAACGCTCTCCTCCAGTCTTGCCATAGAATGAAGATTACCCCTGTTAACTGCGCAGGGAGTATTAATTCTATTAAAGACTAGGAGGCAAGCATTAAATTCCCACCCAATTTATGTATTGTGTATATTGCATTTGTATATTGTCATCGATAATACTGTATATGATAATGGCAATACATGGACACCACCCTGAATTTTCTGCTTTGTATTATTCCTCGGGGAAGAGCTGTCACGCTTACCAGAGTCTCTGCAGGAGCAATGGAGTCCCCCGGTTCCTTCTCTAGTTCTACACCACCTTTCAGTTAGTGGGAAGTCTGACCTGCCAAAAGAGTGAATTGTTAGGGGTGAACTCCAAAGGATAGCAACCCTCCTTCTCCCTCCCAACCCACCTAGATATCTAAGCACCCTGGTCCGTGTCTCACCTGTGTGTTTAATTTGGTGCGCCCTCCATCCTGCTCATGCATGGGCTCTATTTCTTCGGAGTTGCTTTGGAGTTGCTGTCAAATGCACTGATTTAGCTCCAAGGGTTCGTGTTACCCAGTTTCTGCACTGTGACTTCAGTTCAGGTAAGTTTGCAGATAAGTTCAGGTAAGTAGAGTCTCAATGTTCATAACTGCCCAGTTACCTCACTGGGCAAATCTGATGTTTCCGGTCTGCCGTGGTGCTATGTGCCAGTTCACAGCACTGGACTGCAGCAACAGCGGTGAGCGTAGATGGCGAAAGAATACTAATGTCTTTTCTCTTTCTTTGCAGGATACCCGAGGCGGGCCGTAGATGCGCGAAATGAAGAACAGCGGTTTCTGCTGCAAGCGACTAAAGTCTTTTCTCTTTCTTTGCAGGATACGAGAGGCGGGCCGTAGGTGCGCGCAATGAAGAACTGCGGTTTCTGTTGCAAGGGATGTTCGAGGTAGGTGAACATTTTCTGCTTTAGAGCATGCAGCGCTGTGATTTGCAGGCGCGTGTAACTCACTGTGAGCTAACTGTTTTATTTCTCTCCTTCTTCATGTTGCAGGGTTAATGAAGCAAGCGCTGACTCCGGTCGTCGGATGGATTCGAATCGGAAAGGCTGAAGACTGAGAACCAGGCAGCGGTACGCATGTGCTCTCGAGCTTACAGGAAGCACACGAAGCATGCGCTGCTCTTCGGGCGTGGCTTTTATAGGCAGCCACGCCCAAACACTAGAATGCCTTGTAACTTCCTGGATGCCAGGAGGTTCCTCAATGTCCATATTTGAGTGGCAGGAAGTGATGTAACAACCAGGAAACAAGTGTGCAGTTACCCTAAGAGATAGGAGTGTTTATTCTGAGTGACTGCTGTGAGTGTCTTGAATGCCAGGCTTTTACCCACTTGGCCCCTACCTGATCTCCCCACCTGCCTCCACTTGCCCCAAAAGGGGTAAAGGTTTAAAGGAGACCCCCTGGCTAGTAATCATGACAGTTCTCCCCCCTCAAGGCCCCCCTCAGTGGTGTGTTCCCAGGCCCAGGTTTAGTGGGATTATCTCGGTGGAATTTACGTACCAACCGAGAAGCATTAATGTTTGTACTAGGTTCCCATGATCTGTCCTGGGGTCCATATCCTTTCCAGTCTACCAGATAGTATAGGACCTTTCTTACTACTTTGGAATCTAGAATGCTTTTGACCTTGAATTCTGGTTCGTCACTATCTATTGCTATTGGATCCGGAGCTTTTGGTAACCGAGTCCCTGGATGTACCAACTTGAGTAATGACACATGGAATACCGGGTGAATTTGCATGTGTTGCGGTAAGGTAAACTTCATGGCCACTGGGGAGATTACGGCCTCTGTGGTGACCCAGATATTTGGGGTGAAATTTCTTTGGCCCTTTTAATGAGATGTATTTTGACGCTAACCACACTGAATCCCCTAATTGATAACTTGCAGCCTGTTTTTGATGGTAATCGGCATACTTCTTCTGTGTGTCTTTGGCTGCTTGTAAGTGTTTAGCTGCATCCTTAGCGGCTTGCATAATACATTCATGCATGGTTTTAACTGCAGGCATTTCAATCGCTTCTGGTGGGTCATAGATGGATGTCCGCGAGTTTCCTCCAAATAACGTGTAGAAAGGAGTTTGTTGTGTGGAAGAGTGTGTTGCATTATTATATGCATATTCCGCCATCCATAAGATCTCCACCCAGTTGCGATCCATTTGGTGTAGGAGACAGCGAAGATATTGTTCCATGGTTTGGTTTGTGCGTTCTGTTTGTCCGTCTGTTTGTGGGTGATAGCTAGTGGACAGACGGACTTCTACTCCAGCCAGAGAGCAACATTTTTTCCAGAACTGCAATACAGATTGACTGCCTCTATATGAGATAATTACAGATGGAAATCCATGTAATTTCACGATGCGGTCTAGGAAGACCTGGGCAATTGTTGAGCTGAAGGAAGTCCTTTTAAAGCGATGAAATGGGCCATTTTAGAGAAAAGGTCAACCACTACTAAAATTGTAGTATAGCCTGAACTGGATGGTAAGTCGGTGACGAAGTCCATTGATATGGTGTGCCATGGAGCGGGTGGTATTTCTAAGGGTTGAAGTAATCCAGCTGGTTTCTACTGTGAAGTTTTATTTTGGCCACCAATAGAATCTTCTGATTTTCTTGAGTGTCTTAACTACGCCGGGATGACCTTCTAGAGGTGAATTGTGGTAACTGATGAGCACCATCTCCTGCAGAGCATGTGTCGGAAGGTACAGACATATCCGATAGAATGGGAGGCCGTCCTGAATGGAATATTGTGATCCTTTAATGTCCCATGTTCTCAACTCTTCCGGAGACAATTCTCGTGTAATGTCATCTTTAAGCGTGTCCATCGCGGAAGGGTTATTCCCGCAGAGGCCCAAGATTTTATCTCCTGGGATTATGTCTACTGGTTCAGGTTTTTTAAAAGCTTCTTCACCTTTGCCTATACGGGAAAGAGCATCAGCTTTACTGTTTTTAACTCTGGGCCAATAGGTCACTACAAAGTCATATTCCATCAGGAACAGAGCCCAGCGGAGTTGTCGGGATGACTGGGCCTTGGCTGACCTTAGGTATTGTAGATTTTGATGATCTGTTATGATCGTAACGGTATGCTTAGCTCCCAGTAAGTAGTGTCTCCACTCTTGGAGAGCATTTTTGATTGCCAATAACTCCTTTTCTGTTATTGCATAGTTTAGTTCTGCTGGAGAGAATTTCCTCAACCAAAATGCCACCGGATGTAAATGTCCTGTGTTTGGATTTCTCTGGGATAGGACCGTTCCCATGGCTACACTTGAGGCATCTGTTTCTATGATGTAAGGAAGATCTGGCTGAGGATGTTTGAAGCACCGTAGCTGCGGTGAACTTGCCCTTCACGGGCCGGAATGCTTCTTCAGATGCAGAGGTCCATTCAAACTTTTGGTTTTTGCGTAGTAAAGATGTAATCGGGTGCACCAGATGCGAAAAACCAGGTATAAAGCGCTGATAAAAGTTTGCATAACCGAGAAAGCTTTGTACTCCTTTGAGTGATGAAGGGGATGGGCAATTGAGGATAGCATCTACTTTTCGGTTGTCCATTTTTATGCCTTGAGATTACAAGATGTACCCTAAAAATTCCACTTCAGAAACATGGAAAGCACATTTTTCTAGTTTAGCATATAGGTGGTTCTCACGCAACTAGCGGAGAACTGCCCACACATGTGACACATGTTCCTGGATATTTGCAAAGTAAATAAGGATATCGTCAATGTAAACAATCGCACATATGTCAAGTAATTCCCGCAGTACATCATTCATAAAGTGTTTAAATGCCGCCGGAGCATTGCAAAGTCCGAACGGCATTACTTGATATTCGTACAAGCCATATCTGGTGCGGAATGCTGTCTTGCATTCATCCCCCGTTTTGACGCGCACTAGGTGATAGACCCCTCGTAGGTCTAATTTCGTGAAGACTTGTGCTCGACGTACCTGATCCAGCAACACCAGGATTAATGGTAGTGGATATTTGTTTTTCACTGTAAAATGGTTTAAGGCTCTGTAGTCGATACATGTTCTGAGATCTCCCTCCTTCTTGGGTACGAAGAAGAGAGGGGAGGCGGCGGGTAATTTTGAGGGACGGATGAAACCGTTTGCAAGATATTGTTCCAGGTATTTCTTTAGATTAGCGTTTTCCCCTTCCATTAAGGCGTATACACGACTACACAGTACTTGCGTCCCAGGTATTAGGTCGATTTGGCAGTCGTATGAACAATGCGGGGGTAGTGTATTGGCTTGTTCTTTGGCAAATACATCATGAAACTCTTGATATTCAGCAGGCAAACACCTGTTACATTTGACATTGGCACCGAGTTCAGAGATGCGAGTAACGGGAGTACTGGAGCATAACAGCGATCGCATTCACTTGAGAAGGTTAAGGTTCTGGTATGCCAGTTTATCAATGGGTTATGTGTCACCAACCAGGGCCTGTCGAGTATTAACTGGAACTGTGGAGCGGTTATGAGATCAAACGTGATTTCCTCTCTATGACCATATGACCATCTTGGCATATCAATGTAACCTCTGCGGTGCGTTGAGAAACTGGACCGGAGAGTAGCTGTGTACCATCCACCAGGGTTACATTATCCGCAGTGGTCTTGGCACATACAGGTAACCCCATCCTGCCAGCAATTCCCAAGTCCATGTAGTTTATGATGGCCCCACTATCTATGAAGGCTTCAACTGCATGCTTCTTGGAAGGGTCTTGTGGACTGCTGATGATTACTGGTATCGCAAATTGTGAAGTCAAATGAGGGTTTCCCATGCTCGACAGGCCAACCTCTAGATCTGCCAGGCGTTGGAGTTTTCCGACTCAATTGCATCCTCTTTGCCCCCATCCATAGCTCCAACTGTTTTCCTGTGGGGCTTGGTAGGGCAACTACAAAGGAAGTGACCAGATTGCCCACAGTATAAACATAGTTGTTCTTGGTGTCTTCTATCTCGATCCGCCTTTGCTTTGTCAGTGGACCCCGAACTACGCCCAATTGCATGGGCTCGGCATGTGTGTCAGTAGACTGACGTGCGATCGTCTCCTTAGGTCTCATGTAAAATGCTCTATTTTCAGAACGGGCGCAATCAGTCTTACAGGTTTGTAGCCGATGATCAAGCTGGATGGCTAAATCTATGTAATCCGTGCAATTATCCAGAGGGTTTACGACCTGTCTTAGCATGTCCTTAAGCTCCCCCCGTAGACCTCTATAAAACAGTATGGTTCATTTTTCTTCTAGCCAATTCGCTCCTGCCACTAGGCGATTGAATGTAGCTACATAGGCCAGAAGGTCTTGACTGCCTTGCCTGAGGGATAAGAGTTTGTCGTCTAAAGCGTGTCCCTGTGTGCGACGAGCGAAGAGTTTTTCTAATTCATGTTGGAAACCTGCAAAAGCACGCAGTAACGGGTCGCCTCTGTTTACCAGAGGAACCGACCAGTCTGCTGCATGTCCCCCTAGGTACGATAATACAAAGGCCACTTTTGACTGATCAGTAGGAAATAAACCAGGTTTGCACAAGAAATGTAAACAACACTGATTCAGAAAGGTCCCAAACCTTTAAGGGTCTTCAAGAATCTCTCTGGTGGTGGTAGTGGGACATTTCCAGGGATCACCACCTGTACAGGGGTAATGGGGGAGGACTGTGGTGTCGGTGCAGAAGTAGCTCCACTAGGTAAGGGGACCAACACTGCTTGTGTTTGCAGTATCTGTCGGCCTATTTCATCAGTTATATCCCTGTTCACTACCAGCTCACGCCGCAACGCATTGGTCTCAGCGCGGGCCGCATGCACCTCTGCTCTCAGTTCTCCCAGTATCTGTGATAACTGATCCTCCTCCGAAGTCTCCATTGCTCAGGCAGAGTAGTTTAAGGACAGCTTTGTGTTCTGTCATGCTTACCAGAGTCTCTGCAGGAGCAATGGATTCCCCCGACTCCTTCTCTGGTTCTACACCACCCTTCAGTTAGTGGGAAGTCTGACCTGCCAAAAGAGTGAATTGTTAGGGGTGAACTCTAAGGGATAGCAACCCTTCTTCTCCCTCCCAACCCACCTATATACCTAAGCACCCTGGTGCGAGTCTCACCTGTGTGTTTAATTTGGAACGCCCTCCATCTAGCTCATGCAGGGGCGCTATTTCTTGGTAGTTGTATTGGAGCTGCTGTCAAATGCACTGCTTTACCTCCAAGGGTTTGTGTTACCCAGTTTCTGCACTGGGACTTCAGTTCAGGTAAGTTTGCAGGTAGGTTCAGGTAAGTAGAGTCTCAATGTTTGTAACTGCCCTGTTACCTCACTGGGCAAATCTGATGTTTCCGATCTGCCGTGGTGCTCTGTGCCAGTTTACACCACTGGACTGCAGCAACAGCGGTGATCGGAGATGGCAAAAGAATACTAATGTTTTCTCTCTTTCTTTGCAGGATACCCGAGGCGGGCCGTAGATGCGCGAAATGAAGAATAGCGGTTTCTGCTGCAAGCAACTAATGTCTTTTCTCTTTCTTTGCAGGATACGAGAGGCAGGCCGTAGGTGCGCGCAATGAAGAACTGCAGTTTCTGCTGCAAGCGATGTTCGAGGTAAGTGTAAATGTTCTGCTTTAGAGCATGCAGCACAGCGCTTTGCAGGCACATGTTACTCGCTGTGAGCTGTTTTATTTCTCTCCTTCTTCTCGTTGCAGGGTTAATGAAGTGAGCGCTGACTCTGGTCGTCGGATGGATTCGAATCGGGAAGGCTGAAGACTGAGAACCAGGCGGCAGTAAGCATGTGCTCTCATGCATACAGGAAGCACACGAAGCACGGACTGCTCTTCGGGCGTGGCTTTTATAGGCAGCCACGCCCAAACACTAGAATGCCTTGTAACTTCCTGGATGGCAGGATGTTCCTCAATGTCCATATTGGAATGGCAGGAAGTGATGTAACAACCAGGAAACAAGTGTGCAGTTACCCTAAGAGATAGGAGTGTTTATTCTGAGTGACTGCTGTGAGTGTCTTGAATGCCAGGCCCAGGCTGTTTCCCACTTGGCCCCTACCTGATCTCCCCACCTGCCTCCACTTGCCCCAAAAGGGGGTAAAGGTTTAAAGAAGACCCCCTGGCTAGTAATCATGACAAGAGCAGAAGAACAATTGACATAGGAGACTAGCAACTATAGTCGCTTGGAGTCGAGGAGGATCGACATTCGGCTTGGAGTGGTTTAAGTCTTCGCTCTGTTGGCAGGACATAGTGTGGAGTTTAAAAGTGACAATTCAGAGGGAGTAAAAGAGGGGAGGAGCTCAGGGGCAGGAAGTGGTCATAGCTGAGCATGGAGTGAGATGGACTACAGAGACTATGGGGATTGTAGTTCCAAAGAAGAAAAGCCTATTGAGACATTTTCAGTGTTTTGTTATTGGTTTTATTGGTTTGTTGAAACTGCTGAGGAGTAGTAAAGAAGTTGAAGCATAATGCTCGCCTCCTAGTCTTTAATAGAATTAATACTCCCTGCGCAGTTAGCAGGGGTAATCTTCATTATTTGTAATGCCTGCTGGGCTATCGTATTGCCCAATCAAGTTCCTGCTCACTGCATTCAGGAATGGGCCCAGGACACACTGCAGAAAATATCAGTGTCAGTTTACATAAAGTACAAAGGTGCTTGGAAAATGTTGCACCAGTGCAGGACATTTTTGCAACACTTGCACCAATCAACTAGTGAAGCAATGACATTTGGAGTGAGGAGTGAGTAGTGCAAATATCACGTTTTGCACGAGTGGGTCTGTGCAAATGCTCCGCACTGGTGCAAAATTGGCTGTCATTGGGGTATCTTGGCAGATATAATGAACAATCCGTGCCAACAGGTGTTTGCGGGGCGGGCGGGTGCGGACGCTGTGATACTGTACACTTGTGTACAGCTGCCATTGTGGAAAGGCGTTTCTGTCTGAGCTAGTCATGCCTGAAGGAACAGCCTTTTTGTCACCAAAATCCACAATTGTGCTACTTTTTTTTTGCACTTCGACCTCTGCATGAAACACGGGGCCACTCAAGCATAACCTCATAGAGGTGCTTTATATAAAACATCATTATGGATTTCTTGCAAAATAATTTGCTTTGAACACAGATATCTGAATGGTCGGCTATTAATGACATTCTCCGCCGTTTCCTTAAACGGTTCACCATTGGTTCACTATTCAGCAACACCACAGCCAAGGGCTAATATGCCCCAGCACTGCTTCCTTGTGTCCGTCCAGAGAAGGTCATTCGAACAGGCCTTACTGCCGCCTATAAGATCCAAGTTTTAAGAGCGGCTTCAGCGACATCCCTCTGCTTCTGTGCGATGTGGCGGTGGGAAAAGACGTGTGTATAACCCAGTCATGTAGGAATTAATACATCCATCCTGTTATCTGAAAAATTCACATGATGGTACATTGCTGAACCGGAGACATAAGGGGTTCACAGCCCCGGAAGTGCATGTCCAACATTTCGAACATTTGCAAGAGCCTACATGGTATAATGTTACCTGTTTCCCCCAGAAGTGTTCGTTGTGTCACGATAGCATTTCCCCCCACTCTCCCCGCCCCCCCCCCCGCTTTCTTGGTATCACCTGAGGCCATACAGTCGATATTAGTATATTTGAAGAATCGAGCCAAATTGAAAATTATCCCAGAAAGAAAAATGTTACAGCCGACATATAATGTCCACTGAATGGATGTCTCCCCACCACTACCTCACTCATTACATTATGAATCTTTCAGCCACGGAACTGCTACCGACATGGATCAACGCCTAGACACCCCTGCACTCCCCCAAAAACAACATCTGGAAAAGTGAAAAAGAGAAATTAACTCAATGAGATTAAAATGTATCTAGTAACGGGCGACTAATAATCCAGGCCTGGCAACACCCAGATTTCCTGCTGCCAGTCCCCTAGACAGAGGTTGGCGGGAGGTTCCGAGTCTGCCCCTGCCTGGAATGAAGAAGAGTGAGTTATGTCTATAGTGCCGCAGCCCGCTGCCACTAAAACCCAAAATGCTTTGCAACTGCAATGTAGTCAACGGAGTACACTATCCATAAAAGCCGAGAGATTAGGATGGGCTTGAGTTGTCCGTACAGGTCAGGCCCCACTGCTAGGAGGGGGTACAAAAAGCAGAACCAACCCTACTTTCTCCAATTGGTCAGTCTTTGACTTAGAGTGGTGCAGCCTCGCATTATCCAGACATATATGGGTTTCTGAATACTCTACACCAGTGGTCTTCAAAGTCTTTTGGCTTGGGCCCATCTGAGCAAAATGTGGGGCAGACCACCCCCCCACCCTGAAAATGCCAAATGGACAGTAATTCCAAATGGCTATGAACTATCGCGCGTCGTCGCAGCACCCTGCTCCCAGTATAGTCCCTGGGCTCTCCCCACCCTGCTCCCACCACAGTTGCTGGGCTCCCCCACCCTGCTCCCACCACAGTCCCTGGTCTTACCCTACTCCGCTCCCAGCACAGTCCCCCGTCCAATGGGAACTGGTGATTTTTTTTAAGTGGAGGTGCATAAATATTTCTCCGAGATATTCCATAGGGACCGAGTGTATCGAGTGAACCCGAACCAATAAAGGGGATATGGGGGCGGTTCTTCCCCTTGGACATTTTTAAAATAATGTGTTAAAATGTTCCATTTTAGAGGATACTTTTCAAATAAATTGGGTAAAAAGCCAAACAGTTTGCAATTGGCACTGGGGGGCACAGGGGAGAGGCATGATATTTTTTGGGACATCAGTGACAGCTGCTGTATTTCGCTATGATCCATTCATGTTCTAAAAACTGAGAATGCCACTAACACGCGGTATGCTAAGAAGCAATTCCCAAGATTGCTAGAACGTAAAGAGGCTGAATGGAATGTTTCAGTATGTCAGAAGTGTGCAGGCTATGATGACCCTTTTACCCAAATAGAGGAGTATTAAATACACCTTTTAAATAGCCTCAGCTACTTAGTAGGGTTTGGAATATGGGGAATCTGACGTGGGCCTCTGAATGCAAACACTGCATGTTACATGCGTGCTAGCCGTAATACTGCAGGAGTCTGTTCGAGTCCCAACCGCATGTTAATGAGAATCGGTTTACAATGCTATCTCTCTGTATGTACTTTTCAGTTTGTGTAGCGCTTGGGTGTCCAAGCGCTTACATCTTCTGCGAATGGCTGAGATTGTGGCTGAACACCAGGCATTCGAAGTCCCTGACAATTTCCTCCGTCAGACATTTAGAGTTTGACCGTCTGTTTCCAGAATTCCCCTTTTTGTACTTTGAGCCAAAATCAATTATAATTCACATTTCATGTCATTATTTTTAAATGCTTACAAAACGATTCTTTTTTACTTCGACTGAAATCTTCTCAAGCAACTTTGGGAAGCACAGGGGGTACCTGGAATATCCGGCTTGTGCATACCTGTTGACATTTGTCAAATGGCTATAAATGTTGTGTTAGCTAAATCTGGTCTTCCGCTTGCAATGACTGTCATGTCTCATGGTACCATTTCCCTGGCTACGGCTATCATTACACTAGAATGTAGACAGAAAGACATGAATGTTATGAGAGTCGTATCCAGGGAAACGGTGCCATTACACACGATGTCCATTGCAAGCTGAAGATCAGCTTCTTTTAGTGTAGAATCTGGACTCTAGATTCTAGACTAAAAAAAACACCTTTTGTTTCTTCCGACCCCCTGGACATGAGGCTGCGGCCCCCCAGGCGGTCGTACCCCCCAGTTTTAATAGGGCTGCTCTACACCCTAGTTATCTAAACCCTTGCCGATACAAATAACTCACTCACCCAGGACCACCCAGAAAAGTCAAAGCTGTACCACACACACAGGGAATGAACCAACAGGACTTTTGCGAGCATGGAGACGTTTTAATAGAGCCGCGTGAGTCTTGGGTCAGTGGTGCTATCCGGCCCCATCCCTACAAGGCTTCCCGGAGTAGAATGTGAGAACTGAAATTTGCAACCCACACCCATAATTCTAGAGAAAGAGGAAATGGCCTTTATGTGATTTCTGGCAAATGCCAATGACCTGCAATGGTCCTTTAACCTCTGAAAATATCCAGCCAGAGTTGATCAATGTGCTAATGGGAGAACCCCAAATCTCTGAAATGAACAAGAATAGGAGTGGGATGCTGCGCAATATGCTGTTTTGGCCTTGCAAATAACAGATGGCATAATTAGGGTTGGGAGTTCTGGGCTCCAAGCCTCCACATGTCCAGGGGGAATGCTAATATTGTCTCGTCTGCAAAAGGCCACAGCTGCTAAAAGCCTAGCATCATCAAATAGGTTAGTCTTTACTCCTAGAAACAATGACATACTGTATGCAGCGAGCTCAATAGCATCCCGGGTGGTAAGCTAAGGCCAATCCTGTGCTTTGTTGTTTGGTCTTTAATTACAAGGGAGTGTGGGAGCCCCTCTACTGAGAACGAACATGGGCCAAATACCCTGTTATATGGAATGTCTTCCACTCAGGAGGGTCTACACCCACATTTTAGCTCACTGCAATCTTCACAGAGGAGAAATACCCATTTGCATATCAGTCTTTGTCCCACCCACAAAGGCAGTCCAGCACCGAAATGCTAGGCAAATCTCCTCTGAACAAGAGTACCATCAGCAAACCCAGACACACGTTTCAACCTGGTCGGGCCTCATCGATGAGGTGAAGCTGAGCCTCTCTAAGCACAGTGGGCAAGGGGTCCTCGTCTGGATTACCCTGGGTTACTTTGGGAGAAACCCCAAGTTTTACAAAGTTACAAAGGAGTGCGGGAGCCTTTCTACTGAGAACGAACATGGGTCAAATACCCTGTTCTATGGAATTTATTCCACTCAAAAGGGTCTACAAGCACGTTTTAACTCAATGCACCCTTCAGAGAGGAGAAATATCTATTTGCATATCAGCCTTTGTCCCACCCACAAGGGTAGTCCAGCACAGAAATGCTAGGCAAATCTCCTCTGAACAAGAGTACCCTCAGCAACCCCAGACACGTGTTTCGGCCTAATCAGGCCTCATCAGTGAGGAGAAGACGGGCCTCTCTAAGGCTCCACTATTGAAATACTTTTGCATGAAAAGGCAATGTTTTATCATGAAGAACTTCAGCCCAATGCTGCACAGTCGCAGCAATAGAGAACAACTACAGAAATGTGGTGTTATGAGTTAGCCCAGTTTCCACACACTCGGCGGTCCACAACAGCATTCACCAGTCACTCATAAAAATTGTGCCAAATGCCGTAGAGCCTGTGGCGTCAATAAACAAGTAGAGCTCTTTACTTGGGCTATTCAAGACTGTGAGGACGTCAAGCCGGTTTCGATATGTCTCACTTCTTTGGTTTTCCAAATCTGATGGAGTTTACCCCTAAATCTCAACAAAGAATGAAAGCCATCCCCATTGGACAGACTTTGAGTGCAAAATCTAATTGGCTTGTCACCACTTGTCCTGGTCTAAAGTGATCTTTTGGCCCTCGAGCATAAATTAAACGTGTTTTTGGACTTTACACCAATGCGTTCTTCCTGACAAGAAATATCACAAGCGACTCAGATCTGTCACGGTTTAATATTGTCGCACACAACAAAAATGACGATCACATATACATATACACACAGGTGTAATAACATTGTCAGGCGTGCCCTACTATCCCAAGACGACACCCATGCAAGTACTGCTTTAGTTATGTTGCACTGGACCACAGAAAGGGATTCCCTGCATCATGGAGCAGCGGATTGCTCGGCCTCGGGAGCGTATTCTTTAGCCACACTGACTCAACCATGGAACACGTTCTGATGACAAAAAACATTAATGTGAGAAGCAGTAGAACTAACAATGTCAGCACAAAAACACGCAAGAAACCAGTGGTCGAAGTGTACAAAAAGAGTGGAACTATGCTCTCTACTGGCCTGCACCACCCACTCCCTACAAACTCCATCACCACGTCCCCTCCCACAAACAATACACACCCCCAAACACTTGCACCTGCTGTTTAAGGGAACGTTCGGTGCAGTGCACTGAAAGTGCAAGTTTCAACTTCTTCATACGCTTTTATTTTAAAACGAAACCATTCCGGAACGGTTTCTTTTTAAAATAAAAGTATAGGAGCTGAAAAGCTCCCGACCGCTCCCGCTCACTTCGACCACTGCAAGAAACACAAAAGTGGAATTAACATTTCACTTACCAAGCTGCACTGTAACAAAACATCTCCTAAAAGAAACATTCACCCAACTAACTCCTCAATTTACACAGTTGCACTACCTTTGTCAAAGCGGTGGACGCTGCAACATAGCTTGTACCATTGGCTCTTTCTGCACCACGGACCATTTGATCAACACCAACTCCACATAAATAAACCGGTCAAGTGGCACAGTGAGTAGAAACCTCGCTTTGACATCAGTGCAGATCCGGCTAACGCAGGTTCGAATCCCGGCAGGGCCAAACTTAGCTTTCATCCTTTCAAGGTTGATAAATGAGCACAGCACACCGTAATAAGCAGCCCTTAGATACCTTAGGGTTCGTAGCACTATATAAATGTGAAATTATTATTATTATGAGAGCTAAAGAACTCTTCAGTCAGATGTAATAGCCTGATGATATGACAGGTTATCTATAACTTCCTTAATACCCAGAGGTCTCTAAGCGCAGACCCGGGGCTCGAACCTGTCTTGCTTCCAAGGTGAGCACGTTGCCCCTGAGCTATCCTCACGAGACTTTGCGTATGCTTTTCAGTCACCATGTTTAGAATTGAATCCCCTTTCTACTCTGTCCTACTTTTTTACCTTACCCCTCTCACCCAAAGGAAACTTTTATTTTCCCTGGATCCTAACTGGGAAGGGTGCTCATCTACAGGATCTTTTGCATTCTGTTCTTTTAAGTTAAAGTAGTGGAGGCATCAAGCCAGGGCCACTAATGAATGATTCAGAGTACCAAAGGCTTGGAAGCACAATGAGGTTATGAATGACCAGAGATGGTCATCAGAGGAGATAGACTGGTCCTAGGAGGCTGAAGAATCAGTGGCAATTATGGATGCAAAGCAGCACACCTACCCCGGAATGCCTCTGCTCGGCAGCATGGCGGAGAGCACGTTGCAAAGCATTGGACTGTCGGGTGAATAGACAAACCACTTAACACAAAAGGTAGGTTAGATGTGCCAGGTGTTGATCTAGATCTAAAAAGGACTAAGAAGAAGGTTCCTATCCTAGAACAATCTATACAAGAGGTGCCAGTATGGGGGCAAATATAGAGTGCAACGGAAATCTCTCTATTCTCTTCATTAGGGGTACTGGGTACCTCTAAATCGCTAAGCTATACATTGCCCCATTGCCCCAAATCACAGTCACAGGGTTCTAGCACTCAGCTCGCTCTCTGTAATCCACACAAATTCAAAGCTTCTTTCTGATTCCAGGGATCTGGTACCCGTCTCATCTTTGAAGGATTTAGTGCCCCACTGACTCTTAAGGCATACACTGCCCTTCTCGCTGTTCAGTAGTCCCAGGGTGTCCTGCAGGAAGACAGTGGGACTCATAACAAGTTAACAGGTCTGGATTTAACGGTGCCGGAAAAACTGCACCGGCACAGTTTCCGGACCGGCTAACTACGAGTTCTGCAGGCGGGTGGTGTTACTCCCGCCAGGTCTGACCTGGCAAGAGTAATACCATTCGCCTGCAGATGGAAATGGAAACACCGGCACCATTATTTATGGTGCCGGTGTTTCCATGGTCCCCATCTCCCATTAGACTCCATGGGAATGGGGATTAATTGAATTCTGCCTCCGGAATTACGGGTTCACTGGGGTTGTGATTCTGGCAATCACAGAGGCTGTAATTCACTACGAGTCTGACGGCAGCCTGCCGGTTTTTCCGACACGGCTACCGCCGGACTCGTGATGAGGCCCAGTATCACCGACTCACCTGCTCCGAAGCCTCCTTACCAGGTTCAGGGTGATCAACTAGATCTGGACTCCAAGCCTCTCTCAGCGCTGCTCCCAAGACCCTGTGCTTGTAGAGGCATTGTGGATCAAGTGTGCTGGTGTGTGTGTGCGCTCCCCATTCCAAGATGCTTTTAAGTTGTTAAACAAAGCTATGAATCCATTAACCTCACATTGGCTAGCCTATTGCACCAAACAAAGTAACATTCTTAGACACTGTAGTAGAAATATGGAATCATCCAGAACTATTTCCGTTACACGAAAATGCTACATCATAAACACGTCTGCTGATTCTATACATCCAAATGGCTCTCATGAAGCCTTTTCCATTTTCATAATGGTTGTGCGCCAAATTGATCATAACAGGGTCAAGGTGACAGGAAGTGAAATGGCCAAGAATTTCCACATGAGAGAATAGTCTCATAAGTATTTAAATAACGCCATTGAGTAAATAGCCCAAATGGATAGCAGATCAACTCCCCACCCTAAAGGTCCCCACCGAGGTTAAGCAAAATGACACGATAAATTGTGCACTCCCATATGGACAGGCAAAATACCAAATACACAAAAACATGAAAAACACGGGCCTGTGTTTGAAACTCATGAGCTGTCAAAAGTTGAACAAAGGGCAATCGAATGTTGGCACTTGCTGACATATTGGAATCTAAGACAACACAGACGGTCACTCAGACACAGAAGAAAGGACCATATCCATCTCCAAATTGAGCATGCTGCAACAACATTCAAAAAGCCCCTCGGTGATGCCCCCTCGAGCTAGGAATAGAACTAAGTGGCAAAAGTAGAATACTGGTTAGAGTGAATGTGCGGATTATGGATCCTTTGTCCTTGTGGCTAGTACTACATTGGCTAAACGACACCCCCATGAAAAGATCGGATTTTGGAACATAAGTGTGACATAAGGAATGCAAATATCAACACCAGTGTTGCCAAGAACTTCAATGAAAACAATGCCACTGCGAGTCAATGGCGATGTGTAGTACTGTGGGGGATAACTTACCAATCATCTTCATTACTCCTAGTCCCAGTCTTCCTTGTCACAGTATCTACTTATAAGGTCTCCCACCTTCGTCCATGAACCCTTGTTTTATTTGTATTAAACTTTGACCCCTGTGCCTTCCTGAGGCTAAAATCTCCCTCCAGTCTGACAGAGCTCATTTAAGCATAACTAAGTCATTGGGCCTCATTACGATACTGGCAGTAGCCATGCCGGTAAAACAGGCACGGCTGCCGCCGGTATCATTTTTTTCCAGCAATTACTGGGTCATTACAGCATTCCCGGACCTTGAAATTGCCCATTCGCGGGTGCCAGAAAAAAATGCTCCCCATTCCCATTTGAACCCCATAGGGCTCAATGGGAATGGGGAGGGCGGATGCACCGGGTGCCGGTGCATCTGACATGCTCTGCTCGCAGGTGCTGGTACGCCTGCCAGGTCAGATCAGTCGGGCGGGAAGGCACCCGCGAGCAGAACTCGTAGTTTACCGGTTCTGGTACCGGTAGCTTACCGGTACCGTTGTTACCGGACCGGCAATCTTATAATGAGGCCCATTGCCCCATTCAGCCATTTCGGGAGGGAGCGGTGGGACGCAAGTACTTTGACGAGGATACCCTCATTGCCTCCACATCCTTCTTCCTCATCCCAGTACATACTTGTGAAGTATACCAACTGGATGTACTGAATGGTTTTGAAGAACCACTGGAGACATGCGCACCACCCATCACCAATTTATTAACTGCAAAAAGTGCTAATTAAGAGTTCACAGGGTACCAATCCTCAGAACCCCAGTTTCAAAAGCACCCACCCTGATTCTGTGTAAATTAAGGAGATAGTGCCAGATACACGTTTTAGGGTTAGCCCATGTGTCAGCAGTGCACATATCAATAATGGACATCCCCTGAGCGTCAGCCCATGAAGCAGCCCTTACCCTTGTGGACCTTCCCTGGATATTCAGAGGGGAGGGGCTACCAGATAATTGATAGTAAATGGTTACGAGATATGATCTTCCCTGGCCTAACAGTAGGATCTGGAGCCTTATGCCCAGGGCTCATCCCACCAAAGGTGACAAAGAGAATATTAACCTTCCTTCAAGAGTTCTAAATAGATCAAAACAGCACGTCTAACATCTAGGTGGCTCCAAACAACTTCTCCCAGGGAACCCGGATTAGGGAAAAAAGCATGGAGGACGACCTCCTAAAGGCACATGAAATTTGAAAGCCATTTTAGAGAGGAACGCTGGATCAGATTGAAGAAAAATTGCTTCCTCCTGAATGATCAAATGGGGGTGGGGGTTACAAGTTAGAGCATATATTTATCCAAGCCTTCTGGCTGTAGTGATAGCTACCAGAAAAACGGTCCTGAGAGAAAATCTCCACCAAAGCTTCAAACTGAGCCAACTGGAGGTCCTTCAGGACAAGAAGATGATTCCACAAGGGTAACCTTGAGGGTACTACTGGTCAGACCAGGAAATAATTCCTCAGTAACCTAGAAACCAATGTGCATTCTTCATACCCGATGGATCCAAGAAAGTTCTTATTGCCACCCATTGGGCCCTCAAAGTGGAGACAGCCACCCTCAGCTCAAACCCTTCCAGTAGGAACTGGAGGAGGGTAGGCACCTGGCAGTGAGAAGATTGAATATCATTCCTGACACACCAATCCTGAATAATCCCCCAGTGACAGCTGTAGGATTTCGGGGTAGATAGCCCTTTATACATCTGGGTAGATGTGGCTAATCTAAGAGAGAGTGCAGCCTTTCACACTCTCTTTCCAGGCCCCCCATGAGTAAATATTCTGAGTGTCAAAGAACAGGCACTGGGCAGATTGGGACTAGAAAGACCTGGGTCACCGGCAGGTCCAATAGGAGGGGTAGCCAACTCCTGCAGGGCCAAAAAGGAGCCACCAGGATAATAATGGCCTCTGGCTCCCTGATCTTCAATAGCACCCTTGGGAGTAGAGAAACAATAGGAAAGGCGTACAGAAGACCCTTTGACCAAGGGATTGCCCTTGCTGACCATTCTTCCTGATGGGACTGCTTCCCTACCACTGCCCCAACCCATCTTCCTGGCTGGCTTCAGTGATGAGGATGAGCGTCCAGGACTGAGTTAACTGGCATCCTTTTAGCATGTTGTCCCGATGTAACCACCACTGCAACTTCCTTCTCAGAGATGATGTGACTGTGATCCATGCCACAAAGTTCTAATGTTCCTCCTTCCAAAACCGATGAAAGGGATACAATAAGGCTCTCAACTGGAGGCACGCCCATAATGCCCAAGAGGCAATATGATCCAGTGTTTGAGGAAATACATTGCTGACCCTCTGGAGGCTTCTAACAAGGTCTGAAGGATTTCCTGTAATCTGGTCGCCCTTGCTTCTGAAAGTAAAACTGTCCCTTGCAGACACCAGAACCAGGCACTTATGAAGTGGAAATCATGTTGTGTCACGTATTCTACCCAGTGCTGTTAGGCATGAAGTTGTTAACATTATAAGTATTAATCCAAAAGCAAATGTAGGAGTGAATAAACTACTCACATTTGACAATGGAAATCCTGTGAAATGTACAAGTAACAGTTTGCTGGACCGGGCGTGGAACCCACAGAGTTATTCCAAGAACAGGAAGTCCCCAGTTTTTGCCTTGTCACCTTCAAGGTCTAAACCAGTGCTTAAATAATGTATCAGAATATAATGTTGACAAACAGTTTTAGAGCAAACATTGAATCCCATAGAAGTATGACAGCTTTTGACAAAATAAAGGCACAATCTTTCTTAGTTGGATCCTTTCCTCATTTGTTTTTGATTCCAAGTTTAATTTCCGAGAACCCTTCAAGGCCATGTTTAATTTCCCAGAAACCTTCAGTTTGTTTACTGTAGCTCTGTTTGCCCAGGAATTAAAAAGATGGTATAAGTGGTCTTACAGAAGTGAAATTACAGCAAGGAAGATTGCAGATCTAAGAGGTCCTTTTTCTAAACACCAGCAGCCCAATAGCCTGAAACTGGCAATTTTATTTTCTTAAATTGCAGACACATCTATCATGGCCTGACCACTCATCGACTGCTTTCTGTAATTAAGAGGATTTATGTATACACCTTTTACATGGAAAACCAAACCACCAAAAATGATGGTTGTCGAAACAAGTCACCAGGGGTGGACCCCTAACAGACTTTACCTGTGTTTCTCATATATGTCAATTGTTGCATTTTAATGTATTGCATGACTTTTCATTTCCCCAAACGTATTTTCCATATGACACTGTATGAAACTGCACTGGCCCAGACACAGGGGATCCAAGACCTGGCACACCCCCCCTCAGAACTCCCAGAGCAGGCAACAGCTGCAAGCTATTACTGCAGCCTGGGAGGCTTGCCCCTCCATTCCCTTCCTGGGATGTTTGCCCATTTGCCCCCTTTCCACTTTACAGCCAGTTTAAAATCTGGACCCTGGGAGGCTGGCGCCTCCACCCCCTTTCTGGGAACAATGTCCTATGGTTTGCCCACCTGTAATATCCCTGCCTCCTTCCTGTAGCAAGCTTCCTCAGCCCTAGGCAGCACAGAAGGCCCGGGAGAGGGGAGTGACAGCTGTGGAGGAGGGAACTGTCCCTGCATGTGTCATCCTACACCTTAAAATCCCCGCCACTTCCTTCTTGGACCCCGTGGGAGGGCTCTGGAGAGGTGGAGCAACAGTCTTATAAGTTGACAGAGAACCTGGGCTCAGTCTCTTTTTTTGGTGTGTGCTGACTGGGGGAGTTAGGGGCTTGGGGGCAGAGAAGCTAAGGAGGCCCCTTTTATCAGGTATCATTGTTCAATGTCTGTCAGGACCAGAGGAGTATTCACACCCTCTCCCCAACCACAGAAGCCAAATGGAGTACAACCCTTCCACCTTGGTTGGCACAGATCCCTGATTTTGGAGTAACAGGCCCACAGGTCACTACGAGGCAGCTAATGGGGGGAAGAGGGTGAAGGAGAGGTTGTGGGGAAGTAGTAACACCAGAAAGAAAGTGGGTTAGGGCAACATAATTTGATAGTAGAACCATGAGAAACGTGAAATATCAAGGATGGCTTTTGCATGGGACTCCGTTATCTACCGGAGCTCACTTTGCCAGGGAAATGTCAAAAAATAACATTCATGTAAACATGTACCCAACTCTGATACTTCTCAGAGTGAAAGCACTTTAACCTTCTCTTTATGATTTCCCAGTGCACAGTGAACATGCACAGTGAATCTAGCCCCTGCCACCTGAGGTCCATTGCTCCACAGATCTATGGCACCTCCACAAATATACACAGCAAGTTAACACTGAGCTCTGTGCTATGTGCTACTGTAACAATTGTGTGTTTGGCACAGCAGTACTTATTTCAAGCCCACAGAATCTCACAAGACTTCCCCAGGCAGGCGGATGCAGGCAATGATCTCCCGAAGCAGCAGCCGTGAGTAATGCTTCCACACCAGCTGCCACATTGTGTGTTCCTTTGCTCCGGCCCGCCTGTGCCGTAATCAGAAAAACAATAACCAGCACCTGCCACAGGTGGGGAAAGACTTCTTAAAGGCCCGGTGGCACACATGTGATGCATGTTGCCGCCATGCATCATGGGGAATGTGGTTTTCTGCTACTCCGGGTCCCTAGAACCCTTACACTGTCTGTCCTTCACTTTCTCCCTCTCTTCCCCCTCTCACAACCTGCTTTATTTCTTTACCAGTAGGTCTCCTGGCCTCTCTCTCTCACCCTGCTGCTTTCTCCTGGCCTCTATGCTTCCCCCTGCCTCTCTCTCTATGTGCCTCTCTCTCTCTTACATCTCCTTCTCTCTTCCTTTCTATATTCCTTCCCCGTTCTCTCAGCCCTCACCACCTCTACCAGCCCCCTTCTCCCACTATCTCCCCAATGGTTATTTTCTTCCTTGCTCCCCACTCTCTTCCCTCTCACCACTACCTAGCTGCCCATTTGATCTTGTCTTTCCCATGTCTCTCTCATCCTCTCTTTCCTCCTTCCCAGCAGCCTCCCCACTCAAACCTTTTCCCCTCCAACCCTTCCCTTCCTCGTTTGGAGTCCCTTCTCTCCCCCTGCATCGAAGGGTACCCCGAGATTGCCAGGTTTGAAGGCAGTGGGTGTGCCCAGCTTGTACACATGCCATCAATGCCCCACCTTGTGCCCCCAACCCAGTGCAGACAATCTTCTGTGCCCAGTGCACCTAACTGACTCTGCTGGCAATGAGTCTACTTCTCCGTCTGTAATAAATGTGTTCCTGATTTCTGCAAAGACTTTGGTGTCTTCATTTGTGTTTCCTCTTTTCGGTGTAGCCTGCCTGTTATTGCCAGAGTGGGGGCCCAGTCTATCTGCACACACAACGCACCCTCACTGCAGTCTGTTAATTCCCTGGCCCATAACTGTGTCCCTACCAAGAGTCTCCCAAATAGCCTTGCCCATTTTGGCCTGCCTCCCACATCCGCATGGTCACACATTCTATGTACAATGATGATGATGTCCCCATAGGGATGGTGTGTCAAGAATGCATTCCCCACAGGGATGGTGTGCCAAGAATGCATTCCCCACAGGGATGGTGTGTGGCAATGATCTTGATGTTCCAACAGGAATGGTGTGTACACATATTGAAGCCCCACATTAATGATGGGTTAGTGTGTGTTTGCTAATATTAATATCCCCACAGGAATGATGGTGGTTGAGATTGATATACCTTTTTTGGACAGTGTTATCACACTAACGTCCACACAGTGATGGTGTGTGAAGATATAGAAGTTCTCACACGTATAGTATATGATAAGGTAAAAGTTCACATTTGCATTTATGTATTTATTGTTCGCTTGTTCGGCACTTAATACAGCAAGTAAATACTGTTTTAAAGCGCCCACAGGGAAACAGGGAGGGGGCATGGGGATGAGAAACATTAAAATACTAAAATACATAAAGAATATTAAATACAATGGGGGGAGCGAACCTACTATGCCTTGTGAGTTTTCAGAATGTGCAAGTGCAGAAGGGAGGGGGGATGGGGTTAAGTGCTGGGGTCTTCGTGGGTGAGCAACAGGTGAAGTGCAATGTATGGTAAGTGCGAGACTCGATGATGTGTAATAATTTTGAAGTCATCACAATGATCAAGATGTTTTCCCATGATGATGCCCCATGGGATGGTGAGTGATATTTACGTTTCAATTAAATGTCTTCAAGTATGGACTCAAAGGGATGGTGCAAAATGACATTCAAGTATCCATAAGCATTGTTTTGCTGGTTCTTAATTTTGTGAATATATATCAAATGATCCCAAAGATGTGGAAATATACTAATATTTCCTCAGTGTTTGTGTAGGAGAATATTAGATATTACTGCACAGCTTAAAATACTGAGGACAAAAATAATGAAATGATTACTGCGCATAACACTGCAATTGTATGTGGGGGGTGGGTTAGGGTAAAACAAAAATATGTTGGGCATATGGGGGGGTGCAGTGACATGTGTGAATTTAAATTTACAGTAATCAAATAGATCTGAATACTAAGACTGATGTTGCTTTGTATTAAAGCTCCCAAGGGGGAAGAAGCAATGACAAAGAGAAGATGTGTGATGATATTGAAGTCTGTAGAGAGATTGTGTGTTTAAAGGACTCCAAGGAATAATATATAATGATGTTGAAATCCACACATGGATGGTGTTTGATGATATTGATGTCCATGCAGGGATGTTATGTAGTGATAAAAGAATCCTCACATTGATGGGTGGCATAATATTGATGTTGCCTAAAGGATAGTGTGTGATGTTAGCACTTTAACATGTGATTATATACACATTTACAAGGGTTGTATTTTAATTTTACAGAATTCACTAAAGGACCATGTGTGTTGACATACAAAGCCATCCTGCTCAGCTTCAGATTTTGTGTGATTATATGGGCACCATCTCAGGTCTTGTGTGGTATGATTGTAAAAGTGGCACATGGCCAATGTTCAGGTATACAGGGATATTACATGATGTTATTTAAATTCACACAGGTTGCAGTAGTTGACACACTCTGCAAACTGTCTACAATCTCAAGCCTCTCCAGGAGATGACATCCTTACATTCACAAAGATCTTAAGAAGAACTGCTACAAAGCTTAACACTACTTCTTCTGTGTCTGTTTTGAAAACGTACAGCCCAAGGAACCACGTCTGCCACTGATTTTGTTGTAAAACAAAAGAGGTGATTGCTGGAAGGTTTATAATTAATCTTAACCTCTGGCATCCCTATGGGCAACCCTCCAGACCATTGTTCTTTGCCTGCCAACCCATTGCAGAAAGGGGAAATACCATATGCAAATCAGGCTTGGTTCCAACCCAAACTAGTAATGGTATTACTGCTGCATTTAAGGGTTGGCCCTATCACGAGTTGGGAGCTAAATGGGCTGTTTTACCTTCAGCTTTTTTCTGGAGGTGAAAATCCCATTTAGCGCCCTGTTTTTGGCGTAATTACCACCAGCTGTATTAGCGCACGGTATTTACGCTGAAAATTCCCCATTGAGTCCAATGGACCCAATGGGGAGTGGGGATTTACCGTTAACACCCAAACCGTGATCCGGCGGTAATACCACCAGCCCGGTTAGTACTAATGCTATTACAGATGGGCCCAATGATATGATATGATCAGTTATTTACAACACGCTTAATACACAGAGGATTCTAAGCGCAGACCCGGGGATCAAACCTGTGTTGCTCCGTGTCATCTTGCTTCCAAGGCAAGCAAGTTGCCCCTGAGCTATCCTCCCGAGACATGTATGTCTCTTAGAACATTCAGTGGAGATATTCCTTACACTGCTGCTCTTCCAGTTATCATTAAAGTCATGAAGGAAGTACAGATCAACCTACTGAGACCCTTTGTTTTTAAGGATGTACCCACTGTCAGACTCATAGCCAGTGATGGAAAGATACTGTTTTGGTGTATAAGCCTCAATGATATATCTGGATCTTCCAGAGAAAGACTGAAAGAGAATAGGTTATGTTAATGGGATTTATACTGTGCAGCACTGCCATTTGCAATGTCTCCAGGCGCTCCGGTGGATCATCCAAAAAGAGGAATGGGTGTTATTTTCTTTTTTATGAGAAAAGAGATATATCACAAAAGTGCTTTTGCTCTTTTGTTGGTACTTCCAGTTTGGAAAAAACAGTCACTGTGTTTGGGTTTGCTCCTAAGTGGTAGGGGTCAGTGGCTTTGCAGGTACTTGAGTCCACATGGGAGACCTTGTGTGTCCATAGAGTACGGTGCATTGACTGTGTGGTGTTTGTTTTAGTTACTGGATATTAGAGGAGGTGTGAAGTCTTGCTTTTTGGTGTCATTGTGGATGTGGTTTGTTGTAGTTGCCATGTGCAGGTTGCCAAGTTGGTCTGTGGGTGAGAGTTTCAAGGAGTATGGAGAGTTTTAGTAAGATTATTAGGGGAAGAGGGGGCAGTCCTCGTACCAGGGTATAGAGTTGAATTGTTGTTGCATTGGTTGTTTTTTGAGTAGAATTAACCCCATTTAGCATGGTTAACAATATTGGGCTTCTCTTTCAAAGTCATCACCTGGGAACCATTAGCCCAGACTTGGTATATTATGCTGCATCTCTTTCTACAAAAGCTGTGTGCTTCTTTTTGACCATGGGATATGGTTTGGCCATTTAGGTCGGCAAATCAAAAATTTATGGAATTCTATAGTTTCGTTCAGATGTTTGAAAAGGCTGATCCACCATATTTAATTTCTGAATATTGTTTGGATTCAAGGCGTATGTCAGTAGTAGACCTCAGTGTTCTTTTTGGTCTGTATATGGAGATGCGTTCTTGCAGGAATTCTGCTCCTTGGCCTTGAATTGCTCTGTGAACACAGCAAATTGTTTTTAAATAGATACATTTCTTGACTGTTAGCCAGCGTCGGTATCCTAGTGCTGGTGAGATGTGCTCTCTCTTGCTGAGTGGCTGAGTCTTAGGAGGAGTCTTACTGCTGTGTTCTGGATCCGTTGCAGTTATTTGGCGGGGTAGTCAGCCATTCTAAGGTAGATACTGTTGGTGTAGTCCAGTCTTGAAATGACGAGAGTGATGATGATAAGTGTTCAGTTTGGAAAGGTAAGAAAGGGTAATATATGCTTGATAGTACATAGGTGGAAGAAGCATTTTTTTACTACTGCGTTGAATTGAGGTTTCAGTGTTAGCTCACTGTCCATCATAATTCAAAGATGTTTAACTACTTTGGATGATTTAGGTCTGCTTCCCATTTCAGTTGGCCATTGTATATGTGCCTACATAGAGAGGTTGTGGGGCATGATCATGATTTCAGTTTTGTCCGGGTTGAGTTTAAGACTGTTGTTGCTCATCCATGCATTGATTGTTGAGAGGCAGATGACAAGGGTGTGGTTCCATGTCCTCACTGGTATTGATTTTATAGATTATTTCAGTATCTTAATAATGAAAAAAACAAAAGTATGTTGTTGGGAACAGACAAGCTGGCAAAGTTAGGTCCACTTTTCAATTGCTTTACCATTGCAAACTGCAAGATAGAGTTGAAAAAGAAAGTCAAAACCTTAGGTATAATCTTAGATCAGAACTTGAATATGAAATCACAGGTGAGCAATTTGGTATTCTCATGAACTTCCTAAAAAAAGCTGCTTGCTCACCTACGGCCGTTCATCTCGTGAAAATAATGCTGAGACTAGCTAGAGCCATAGTGGTCTCAAAGATTGACTACTGTTGTATTCTTCTCATTGGTATTCCACAATCAGAAAATAACCATTTGCAGGTCATTCAGAATAGTGCAGTCAGGGTTGTGAAGGGCCTTAAGTGGAGAGACCATGTGTCTGACGCCAGGCAGAGTATGCATTGGCTCCTGGTGAAGGCAAGAGTACAATTCAGTATGTTACTGATCACCCACAAATGTCACATGGGTCGCATGCCATCCTACCTGATGGTGTGTATAGTGGAGAAACAGAGTCTGAGATCAGATTCAATAACCCCAACCAATTGAGAACACTCTGCTGCAAAACCAGCAAAGCCCTAAAGGGAGCATTCAGTATTGCTGCTCCTATAGCATGGAATTCTCTCCCACCAGACTTAAGAGAGGTTAAGTCCACTGACAGCTTTAATCAAAATTAAAAATGCTCTTATTCTGTTAGTTCCCAGGCTAGCCGCCTCTCATTTCTGCTCTATTCTGAGTACTAATTAGCTCACCCATTCCTGTCTATGTTGTGTTTGTTTTTGTAATATATGCACCCTTAAACCTGTGGGTACCTGGTGCACGGTACAAATGTAAAGTATCATCTGCAAAGTTTTAGCATGCTAGTCAGTGCCCCTTGAAGAGTTTCATGAGTGGAGTCTTGTAAATATTGAAGAGTTCTGGTGAGTGAGATGAGCCCTGCGGAACCCACAGGTGAGTGTGTGTGATATTGAGCTGAAGGGTGATATCCAGGATATTTCTGTTCTGTCAGGAGGGATTTCATCCATTGTAGTGTGGTAGGGCTTATCCCTGATTCCTGTATACTTTAACTGAGGCTTGTATGGTTGACTGTGTCAAAAGTCTCTGAAAGTTCTAATAGTAACATGGTGGAAGTGAGCTTGGAGTCTTAGTTCATTTTTAGGCTGTCCCAGATGAAGAGTAGAGCAGATTCAGTTGTCAAGGAAGCCAGAAGCCGACTTGGTCTGGGCCAGTAGGCAGGTGGTGCCCAGATGCAATATCAATGCATATCTCTATGAATCATTGGACTTAAGTTGGAATGTCTTCTTTTGTGTTATATTCTATCTATATCTAGTTACATTTTGGGGGTTCTCCTAACAATCAACCCGATGGGGACTATGTTAGGTTGCTAAGTTTTGCACATGGTCATTTTTTGTTTCATCGTGTGTTTTATAGTTAATTTTCTGCTTGCATCTCTTTCAATGTGTCATGCCTTGGTCCATCCTTTGTCACACACTCGTATAACATTGTCTGTTGCCATTTTTCAATGATTCAAAGTCTTCTGTATAAAGATAACCAAATGATTTGTGGAATTACTGCATTTCACCCACAATCAGATGTCATGTACGTAAATTCAAAGCATTTTACATGTGTACTTGTTTGTACATGAAAATAAATTATATAAAGAACTGATGTTTTTGACTACAGCACCCCTTTTTTAGGAGGATGCTCTTTGCCATTTGGGGTTTGTTTGTTTGTTTGTTTCTTTAGTTGTATGGCGCACCGAACCCTTAGGTAACTGGACGCAAAGGTTACAAGTTTACTTTAGGCTTATGTTACAGAGAACAGTGTAAGAGTTTAGGGAAAACAAGTCAAGGGCAGCAGTAGAGGAAAATTGTGATACATACAAGAGTGGTGAATACAGAGATGCATTAGGTAGTCGTTATGAACAAAATAGTAGTCATATTGCAAGATACAGTGTTCTACTTTGTCAATTTTATTGGTGTCCATGCCTGTTAAGATGTGTCTATATGCATAGGGTTCTAGCACTTTAGCTAGTTAAGGGATGTTTGGTATAGGCTAGTAGTTGCTGGGGTTGTCTGTTTCATGAGAGACCTTTGAGAAGTGGTTTAATGTAGACAGCTTTGAAACACCTTGGTACTGTTCCTGTTTCCAGTGAATGGTTCATGGGGTTGCGAAGGGTTGCAGAAGTAATTTGCAGGTGTCTCTTTGCTGAGAATGTGCTCATAGATTTCTGATGGGCAACGGTTTACTGGCGAGCAGGCTTTGTTGCTTTCTTTCACTAGTTTAGTAATTCATCTGGTGAGATCGGTATGAAGTAGATCATTATTGTGGTTGTCTCTGGGGTTGGGTCATGGGTGATAATCTTGCTTATGTTCTTGGCCATAGTTTTGATGACTTGTTGGATGTTTATGATTTTGTTTTTTAAGTGGTTTGCAAGGTTCTTACAGAGTTTCTGCAATGGAGTGGAGACGTTATTGTAAGATGTCGACATTTTGTATCTCATAATGTTGAACATGTTTGTGTGCGTTGCCTGCTTTTGAGATGCATTCAGTAAAGTGAAGTTTCTTTGCTTTTTGGAGATCTGCTTTGTAGAGCAATATTTGTTTTGGTTATGTGATTTTGTTCAGTTCGTTGTAATGCTTCTTCCAAGCTCGTACGTTTTCTTTTATCTTAGGTGTGACATAAACCATCTGGCAGCCATTTTCTTTTGAGAAGGGGAAAGAGTGTATCTGTGATACAGCTTCTGTTTTTGGAGTACCTCAACTCTTTCATCTGGTGCAAGTGTGCCCAGGAGAGTGATTGATTACAAATATTTCTGCGCAGGTTGGGAGGCATGTGCTTGGGTTGTAGATGAGTAGGTGAGATAGATTGGTTTGATGCTCCACAGTCTGGGATCTTTAATGATATTTCTGTGATTCTTAGGTGATCTTTATATGCTCTGACTAGGCTGTCTCCTCTTTTTCCTTTGCAGTTGGCATGCCTGGGTTTGAAGTTGTTCAAGAGCGATTTGTCTGCAACTACCTTTAAGTCATCCATTAGAAAGGTTTCTGTGAGGAAATACATTGTAGATTGTAGATTGTAGAAATGCCTGTCTTGATCATAAATGCAGGCTGCTATTCTACGCTTTTATAACATTGAGCAAGCGCTCTCCGTGAGTCAGTACAAAATTGTGCAGCTTTTCTCTCAGAAGGGAGGCGTGAACAATTCCTGGAAATCGCCTGGAGGCCTCCCAGGCATGAAAAGTAGCCATTTGCTAATCAGTCGCCAGTCTCCAAAGCATTATGTTATGAATGACTGACTCTTTCCTGAGCCGCAGAAAGTAAAGGCCTCTGCACTCCCACGTGCCCTTGCTCTCTGCACTTGTCCCATCCTCCTGTGGCCTCCCACATGGATTTTGCTTCAGATACATTGTGCGGGCAACTGCACCTAGATCCTGGCGAGCCTGGAATGGAATCACTCCCAATCAGACTATTCCCTCTTCTCTGGCCTCCAGTCCATACATTTGTACATGGGTGCCAAATGGCTGAATGAAAACCTCTCAAAGAAAGAGGTCATTAAGCGGGGGATCATCCATCCCTCTCCTCATCTGAAAATATGGGGGGTTTCAAAGTGGCTGAATAAGAATCAATTTGGTCATTGTATTATAGTAAGTGGACAAGGCTCGCCCGCAGGTGCATGAAAAGGGGCATCCACCCCTTAGTCTGTACCCTAGTCAACATCATGTTTTTCATTTTAATTTCAGGCCTTCAGTTCTAATTGTGGCAAACTTACTGTATCCCTGTGGGGTCTAAAGGAAAACAGGTGAGTTCTCTTTCTCTCTGTCAACCCCAGTAGTAAAGAGACAGCTTGATGGCCTACGCCAGCTCTGCTGGCCTCTAAAGACAACACATCTTTCATGTGATCGGAAAATGTTCTTGGCCTCCTTGGCTCAAAAATCTGTGAACTTGTGGCCACTGTTGGTGCCATGGAAGACAGTTTTTCTGGTGGTAATCACTTTGACACCAATGTTGCCCTTTGAGCCCTTAATGTCTTTTGTAAGGACAGAGTAGTGCCGAACTACCCATTCCTAATTTTCATAGTAATCACGCTCATGACAAGTGCTTTGAAAGTGTAGTAGCAGTTCGGCAGCTCGTGCTACCCTCTTGCTGTGAGAATACTGGTTTTGCTGTTTGGACGCCTGTGAATGCTGATCCCACCCACCAGGAGCATATAAGTAGCCCATGTGCGCACGGGCCCTTGACAAGTGCTTTGAAAGTGTAGTAGCGGTTTGGTGCTTCAGCAAGACAGGAAGAGTGGATGGACTTAGAAGTATGTGGGAATAAAGTGAAAGCCGGGTCTTAGGCGCGGTTACTGCTGAAACCAGACACTTAACTGTCTCAGGCGAAGTAAGCCACTCATATATGGAGGTTGACTCCCAGTGGGGAAGAGGGAATTCCCTGAGAGTTGAAAGGGCAGCATGGCGAACAAGCCCAAGGTAAATAAAATGGTGTACCATCTTTGTGTGAATTAGAAAAGCTGTGACAGCAAGGTAACTGCTCATAATGAAAATATGGAGGAGCATTCTGAAGAGCCAGTGGCTAATCAAGGGAATGAAGATCCCTTAATACGAGTAAATGCGATGAGGAAAATAACTTCATACTTTTCAGCAGACAAAAGAGCTACGAACAGTAAAATATAGGAGGGGTTGGGGCTGGCAGAAGGTTCCAAGGCCCAATATTCAGTACAACTTGTGGAAAATGACATTAACTCGCTACTTAACTATTGCTATTCATTGCAAACAGAGATAGCAGCACTAGCAGTACCACCTCCTTTGATTGATTTAATTACTCTCATTACCTGTTAAGAATCTATTGGCACTTCACCTTTAATTGATCCATCAGCACCGGCCACAGGGCTGAGGACTGCACCTCTTTTATATAGTGTCTCTGCAGATGCTGAGCAAATGAACCAGAGGTGGGAGCCCTCTATGGATCGTTTGGCTGCCATTTCCACCATGCAGTTCCCCTTGAAAGTTCTTCTAAAGCTAGGTGGCAGACTCAATGAAGAAATTAACCATCAAGGGGCGTTTTACAGAAGATTGAAGGCATGTTGTTACCTGCTAATGTACACAGGCCATCTGAGTTTAACCAATGCGAAATTGAGAGGTATGACAGTTGTGCGACTAGGGTGTCTCCTCCACTTGAACTAGAATAGGCCCAGAGAAAAGCAGTGAGTGATCAGAGGGTGGATTTGGAGGATTCAGGTAAAACTGAAGTATTTCTTAGTCGCGAGCAGCAGTGTCTGCTGAAATCTCAGCACAAGCAAACTCAGAAAACCGAAAAGGCAGGACAAAAAACTATTGTAGAAGTCACATTAAATAAGGCGACTTTATCAATGGGAGTGAGCAGGCGGGCCAAGAAAAGAAATAAACCAAAACCAGAAAAGTGAAGCGAAGAAAGCAGGAACTTTGACTAACTGACTGCTGAAAGAACAACAGGACTGTAATCAAGCAGACAAAACGGCTCGTGAAGTAGCGGTAGAATCCTTCACCGACTCGGATAGAAGTACGGAGTCGGTATTAGGTAGATGCTCCACTCCAGAACCTAACTTGAAGATTTTCAAAAATGTGAACAGGAAACCCAAACAAACAAAATGCGAGTGCACGTAATAACCAGGAATCGATAGCTTCAGTAATCCTGACTATAGCTAGCATTTATTTGAATAGAACTGATCAACCCATCAATTGATCACTATTTCTCAATTTGTTGCAACAAATCCCACCTCAGAGTTTTGATCTCTAGGGTTTTGGACTTTGTAGAAATAATGGAAGGGACACTAAAGGATACCATACAAGTCCATTGTATTTCGCAGCATGTTGAAGACCTCATAAGAGCTCATGAGACCCAATACTTGAAATTGGGCTTTACATTGAACAATGTTAAATTGAAATATGCTGACAAGAAGGAAAGTGTCAAGGAGGTGATTACCAAGAAGTTGCTCTTGAATAAACCAATGATTTCAGAGAACTCCAGTGAGCCACTTGATGACCTGCAGGGGTGGAGATGGTTGGCAAAATTGTTACCACAAGCTACAATAAATAATGAGTGAATTAGTCTCTTGAGATGGAACACCCATGGCTTTGGCCATTTGCTAGACTTGGCTGGCTCACTGGAATTGTTGCAATCATTCAACATTTTGATGCTACAGGAGGGTTGGTTGAGGGGAAGAGTTGATTGTTGAAGGCTATGTGATACATTGAAATAAGACAGAGAAGGGTCCTTTGGGGTGCACTGTTGGGTGGTAGGCAATAGGGGTTAGGTATGGATTGATTCCAATGGAGATAAGCATGCCTACTCCACAGAAAATGTTTCTTGTGGTTCAAGTATGGATAGTCAGAAAAGGCAGTCTACAAAGAATACTTGTATTCTGCTAAATGTTAATGGCCTGCCAGGGGGTAATTTCACAGATGACATTTTAACCAGTATCACAGAAGTGGTTATGTCTTGGTGGTTGTCAGCGCTGTCAGTTTCGTCACACAAATCAGATAGGAATCCTCTTTCGTCACCTGATTCTTCTGGTCTAGAGGCGGACTCCTTATTCATGCCTTTCTTCTTCCCGGTAGATAATTTCTTCTTGAAGAGATATGGCCTACCTCAAAGGGAAGCCACTATGCCTACCTGGCGAGCTGGCGGGCAAGTGGCCCCTTCCTTGAGGTTGCCAAGTAGGGGAAAAGCCTGGACAGGCAGAAAACCCCCTGGAAGTGATGCGCAGATGAGACACACAATACAAAGACCAGTAGACTGCGTGAGATCGAAGGTAATTCTTGGGAAGCACGTACCAATGGGAGTCCAAAGAGGAGGGGTGAGGCCAGAGAATCGGAGATAAAAGGGACTACACAGAGAGTCCAAAGAGAGGCAAGCCAAGCAGGCGGGAGTCGCAGCCTGGGTCTCCAATCGTGAGCCGTGTGAAATGAGCAAAACAGCCCAGGAGCTGAGGCAGTAAGAGCAGAGGAGTAAGAAATATGCTCCGCCTTCCCTAGCGGAAAAAGTAGCAACAAAGGGGAGCAGAAAAGCAAAAAGCAAAGCCAGGGCAAAGCGGCAAGCAAAAGAGGCAGCCAAGAAACCTATTACAGTCTCTCACCCATAAGGCAAGAAAGCATGGATTGCAATGCACTTGCTTCAGAGTTCTGAGTGATTAAATCAGAAGCGGCGACGGCTATCTTGCAAACGACTAGAACGGCACATCACGTTCCAAGATAACATGATGTGCTGGATCATAAGTGCCAGGACTTGCCACCCATGGCAGTATGCCCCCTTCGAGGCCGGGTGGTTTGGGGTTTCACTGGCTGTAAACGATGGAATTTCTGCAACAACTAAGGAGCGTGGATGTATGAACTGGGTTTCCATGAGTTTTCAGAGTTTGGATAGCCCTTCCATTGCAACAAAAATTGCAACCTCCCTCTTGTGTATCTCGAGTCACAGATGTGAGATACTTTGTATTCTTTGGGTTGGATGACCTTGGGCACCCGATGTTTGACTTGTGATTGTGCATAAGGGTCCAAGACCCAAGAACGTAAGAGAGAGGAATATAATATGGGGTGTAGGTGACTGAGGGTCTTCGGCAATTTGATTTTGAAAGCTACAAGGTTAATCTTTGCAATTATCTCATAGGGTCCAACATACCGAGGGGATAACTTAGATGGGCGAACCCATCTAGGCAAATATTTGACCAATAGCCAGACCTTGGACAATACTGTCCAGTCCAGAACCTCTCTCCGATGACTATCAGCCTGGGCTTGGTTCCTCTTTTTGTTGTCTTCGAGGCTCTGGTGTGCGATCTTGTGTGCTTCTGCAATGTCCAAGAGCACCGTGTCAATGGATGGTAGTCTAGAAGATGGAGTCACTGAAGTGAGGAGGCTGTGGGGATGTTGTCCGTAGGTGCAATAGAAAGGGCTAAGTCTCGTAGTTGAATGGATAGTGTTATTGTTTGAAAACTCAGCGGAGGGTAAAAGCTCCACCCAGTTGTTCTGTTGTGAGTTAATAAAGCATCACAGGTACTGCTCCATGGTACTGTTTAGACGTTCTGTCAGTCCATTGGTTTGGGGATGGTAACCGGAAGATGACACCCTCTTGATGCCTAGGTTCTTGCACTAGGCCCTCCAAAATGTGGACATGTATTGCGAGCCGCGATCTGGCACAATTCTCTCCGGTAAGCCATATAAACAAAATATTTCTTTGAGGAACACCATGGCCATTTCTGAAGCGGTGGGCAATCCTGAGAGTGGAGTGAAGTGGGCTAATTTGGTAAAGAATCTACAGTTACCCTGATGGTGGAACATCCCTGGGAGAGAGGATAGTTGACTACAAAATTGGTAGAAAAGTATCTCCAGGGTCTTGAAGGAACTAGGTTTTGTTCTAATAGTCTGATGGGTTTCTGTGTACTGTATTTGCTTTGGGCGCAAACCGGGCAGGACTGAGTATAGGCCTTAACATCTGCACCAAGACCGGGCCACCAGAAGCTGGTTTGGAGGAGCTCTAACATGTTGGAGGATCCTCTATGTCCTGCTAGTCTGCTATCATGACACCAGGATAAGACCTGGCGATGCAGAGCATCTTCTGGAATGAACAAACGGTGGTTGACAAAGATCAGTCCGTCCTTCCTCTCAACCTTATACTTCTTGGGGAGTGTAAGTTGAGGATGCCAAGCTACCAACACTTCCTTCACCTCCCTGTAACAGGTGCTGCCACTCTTCGCAGGCAAGTTTCATGGCCAAAAGGTCTTTCTCGATAACTGAGTAGTTGACCTGGCTTGGAGATAGAGTTTTTGACAAATAGGCCACTAGGTGTTTTGATCCCCATAGATTCCTGTAGTAATGCTGCTCCTAAAGCAGTAGCCGAAGCATCAAGCTTGATGACGAAGGGGAAAGACTGGTCCGGTTGCCGTAATATAAGGGTAGCACAGAACAATGTCTTGAGGTGCTTGAAGGCTGTGTCCGCAGTATCGGAACACTGGAAGACAGTGTTACTCTTCCTTAGAAACTGGTGATAGGGAGAACCACTTTAGAGAAATCGGGGATGAATTTCTGATAAAAATTGGCGAGTCCAAGAAGCCGCTGGAGTTCTTTTATGAAAGCCGGAGTCATCCAACCGAGAATGGCTGAGACCTTGTTATGGTCCATCTTGATCCCTTGCCCAGGCAACAGATATCCCATGTAAGGCACGGTAGTTACCTTAAAAAGGCACTTTTCTGGTTTAGCCAGCAGCTGATTGTTCTGGAGTCGTCGGCACTCTTGTAGGTGTTTCTGGTGCTCTTTGTGAGAGGGGGAGAAAACCAAAATGTTGTCCAGGTAAACAATGAGTGATTGGAACAGTAAGTCCGATAACAGCCTGCCCATAAATCGTTGGAAGATCGTGGGAGCGTTCACCAGCCCAAAGGGCATCACCCAATACTCGAAGTGACCAAATGTGGTCCAGAAGGCTGTCTTCCATTCATCACCAGACTTAATGCAGAGGAGGTGGTAAGCTCGGCGTAGATCCAGTTTAGAAAACACCCTTGCCCCTTGCACAGCCTGAAGGATGTCTTTGATGAGAGGCATGGGTTAACGGTCATGTATAATGACCTGTTGAGTCCCCAGTAGGCTATAAAAGGTCTAAGTTCTTTGGTATCTTGTTTGGGAATAAGGAATAGTGACACTCCAGCAGGTGAACGGCATGGTTGGATCAGTCCGCTGAGGGCCTCCTTTTCAGTGAGAGAGAATACATGCACCCAAAAGGTATTAAGGTGTAACGCTCACCTGATTCCCGTAGAGGCGCCGGTCTTGACTGGGCGTATACCGTATCTTCAAAGGTGATGTGTAACACACGGCTGGCTCTTTGGGCTGGACCTCTGTGCACTGTATGTCTGGCTCGAAGGGTAAGATGTCTGCAGATAGAAAATGTGGGATTAATGAACTGGGTTATTGAATGTCTCTCTCTTCTTCCCTTTCTCTTCTCCTGTAGAACCCCAAAGGTTAACGCTCTCACCTTAGGTAAGTGAACGCCGTGCTCTCCATCTGCCTCGAGGCAGGGTGCTGTAACCAGTTTCTTCACTGGATAAGGGGAGCAGGCCTCTTGACTTCAGAGAGATCCTGGGAACCTGCTGAATATGTCCACGCTGTCCGTCGTTTACTGCACGAACGGTAAGTTTCGAGTAATTCTAATGTCTTTAAAGTCTTTAGTAATGATGTCTCTTGTTTTGCAGGGTTCCGGCGATGGCGGATGGCGGGCTGAAGTGAGTTGAAGATGGAGCCCGTGTGATGAATAGAAGCGCCTGGAAGCACGTAAGTAAGCGCTTGTTGCCTGCTTCACGATGCGCTCTAACTGTCTTTTTATTATGCAGGTACAAGTTCGGGGCGGCTGCAGGGTGCCGGAATACCCACTGGGTTAGATGTGGAAAGGAGTAATGGCACGTGAGTATTAAAGTTCCCCAATGTCTTTAAACGCACCTTGTTTTGTCTTTCAGACGCGGGATGCAGCGCCGAAGGCCTCCGGAGCGTGCGAAGAGTTGGTAAGCTTTTGTCTATCAGATGCCGGAATGCAGTGCGAAGACCTTCGGAGCGCACGAAGAGTAGGTAAGCCTTTGTCTTTCAGATGCCGGAATGCAGTGCGAAGACCTCCGGAGCGCACAAAGAGTAGGTAAGCCTTTGTCTTTCAGATGCCGGAATGCAGCGCGAGGCGTTGGTGACAGCCGATGGACCAGGTAAGTGAAGCGCTGTCACTGAAGACCGTAATGCTAACCTGTTCTTTCTTGTCTTTATAGGTGTTGCTGAAGACTGGATTCAGGATGGTAAGCCTTTTTCCTTAGGCCCAGGATCAGATGCAGAAGACACGATGAGCGTTCTGCTGCAGAGGATGCAGAATAACGCAAAGCAAGATTCATCCATCGGGTGTGGTTTAAATAGCCTCCTGTAGTGCTTAGGTGTCTCCTTCCACAGCCACGCCTAGGTAAGAAAAGAGTTCCTGCTTTCCAGAAGAGTTCCAGTGTTCTGAACTTAGGGAGTGGCTCCTGCCCCACCCAACAGGAAAAGTAGTTCCAAACAGAAGAGGATCAGAGGCTCAACTGGCAGGCAAGTAAGCAGCATGGTCTGCTGCAGGTAAGTCCACCCAAGCATTATGAGCCCGGCGCTTCCAGCGCTGGGACTGGGCATATTTATGAGCCTGGTGCCACTGGCGCCAGGACTGGGTCCAAAAGCTCCCAATTGGGACTGGTTGGCACTCGAAACCTGGGTTATGGATCTGCTTCCAAGGGAGTTGGGAAAACCCTGACCTTTTGGAAGCAGAGATTATGACAGTACCCCCCCTCAAGGCCCCTCCCAAACCGGGATTCTCCGGGGGTTTTGGCTTGTCAGGAAATGTTCGGTGAAATCTTTTGATTAGGCGAGGAGCGTGGACATATTCAGCAGGTTCCCAGGATCTCTCTTGGGGGCCGTAGCCTTTCCAGTCAATTAGGTAAAATAGTTTAGATTTGGAGATCTTGGAGTCCAGAATGCTTTTGACTTCAAACTCGAGTTCTCCATCAACTAGGATGGGTTTTGGAGATTTAGTTAGTCGGGTTTGAGGTTGCACGGGTTTAAATAGAGAGACGTGGAAGACCGAATGTATCTTCATGTGCGGGGGCAAGTCCAACTTGACCGCTACTGGGTTTACTATGGTAGTGATGGAATAGGGACCAAGGTATCTTGGGTTGAATGTGCGTGGCCCTTTTAGAGGTAGATATTTGGTGGATAACCAGACTTGATCCCCTACTTGATATTGAGGGGCTTCCTTCCGATGTTGATCTGCTCCTTTCTTGTATTGTTCTTTAGCCCTTTGAAGGTGAGAAACAGTTCCTTAAAGGCTTGGGTGATTGTAGAATGCAGGTAGTCTACTGCTGGTGTTTCAAGATCTTGGAGGGGATCCAACTCCGAGGTTCGAGGGTGACTGCCGTATAAAAGAAAAAACGGGGTTTTCCCAGTTCCCGAATGGACAGAGTTATTGTAGGCATATTCGGCTATCCAAAGGATGTCTTTCCAAGATTTTTCAGTTTGTTGCAGCATGCAGCGTAAATACTGTTCCAGAGTTTGATTGGTCCTCTCGGTTTGTCAGTCGGTTTGAGGGTGGTGACTGGTCGATAGTCTCACATCAATTTGAGCCGACCGACAGCAACTTCGCCAAAAATGAGAAATAAATTGACTACCTCGATCCGAAATTAGAACCGAAGGAAAACCGTGCAGTCGGACGATGTTTTCGAGAAATTCTCGGGCCAGAGTTGCTGCTGTTGGCAAGCCTTTGAGCGGAATGAAATGCGCCATCTTGGAGAATAAGTCCACGATTACTAGAATCGTATTATATCCGGAGCATGGAGGTAGATCGGTGATGAAGTCCATAGAAAGCATATGCCAAGGGCGAGGTGGGATGTCAATAGGGCGTAAGAGGCCTGCTGGTCTTTCCTTTTGACTCTTGTTTTGGGCGCATACTCCACAGGACATTATAAAGTCTCTGATATCTTTTTTCCAAGACGGCCACCAGAAGTAGCGCTTGATCTTTTCTGAGGTCTTGGCCATACCGGGATGTCCTTCCATTAAAGAATCGTGATAACAAGAGATTACTTTTTTCTGTAAATCTGTACTGGGCAGGTATAATCGTTCTTGGAAATACAATAAGTTGTCCTTTACTGCAAAGTCCTTTCCCTGCAGATGCCAATTCTGTATGTCTGCTGGAGTTACAAGTTGCCTGGCTTTATCCTTAACTTCCTCTATGGATTGTGTGGCGATTACACCCAGAATTCTTTGTTCGGGAATGATTGGTACAGGTTTAGGGTTGATCAAGTGTTCTTCCACTCCCATCCGAGAAAGGGCATCAGCTTTACCGTTTTTTGTACCAGGTCGATAGGTAATTATGAAGTCAAACTCGGCAAAGAATAATGCCCAACGGAGTTGTCTAGAGGATTGGGCTTTTGCGGTTTTCAAATATTGCAGGTTTCGGTTATCCGTAATCACAGTAACGGTGTGTCGGGCCCCCAGCAGATAATGCCGCCAAGCCTTAAAGGCAGACTTGATAGCCAGAAGTTCCTTGTCAGTAATCGTGTAATTGATTTCAGGAGGCGAGAATTTGCGGGACCAAAATGCCACGGGATGCAACTGATTGGTTACCGGGTCCTTTTGTGATAGAACTGCCCCCATGGCAAGGCTTGAAGCATCAGTTTCCACGATGTAGGAGAGTTCGGGGCGAGGGTGTTTTAAGATTGGTGCAGAGATAAATTTAGTCTTCAAATCCTGGAAAGCTTGTTCCGCCTCGGTAGACCATTCAAAACGTTTGTTTTTCTTTAACAAGGCAGTGATGGGCTGGACTATTCGAGAAAATTCGGGGATAAACCTGCGGTAAAAGTTAGCGAAGCCTAACATGCTTTGCACACCTTTTACGGAGGATGGTGATGGCCATTTGAGAACTGCGTCGACCTTCTTTGAATCCATACGCACTCCGCCAGGTGATAATATGAATCCCAAGAATTCAACTTCAGTCACGTTGAAAACACATTTTTCCAACTTAGCGAAAAGTTTGTGTTGACGCAATCTTTCGAGGACCATCTTCACGTGTTTCCGATGTTCAGATTCCGATGAAGAATAAACGAGGATGTTGTCAATGTAAACAACAACACACACATCTATGAGCTCTCTGAGGACATCGTTCATAAAATATTGAAAGGCGGCCGGGGCATTGCAAAGTCCGAAGGGTATGACCTGATATTCAAATAGCCCATATTTGGTGCGGAAGGCCGTCTTCCATTCATCGCCCTCTTTTACTCGTACCAAGTGGTAGGCTCCTCTAAGATCCAGCTTTGTATATATGCATGCTTTTCTGACTTGGTCCAGGAGTTCAGGGATCAAAGGTAACGGATATCTATTCTTGACGGTGATCTGGTTCAGGGAGCGATAATCTATACAAGTTCTAAGGTCTCCTTCCTTTTTTGGAACGAAGAACAAAGCTGAAGAAGCAGGGGACTTGGAAGGACGAATAAACCCATTTGCCAGGTATTGATCCAGGTATTGTCGAAGGTGAAGGTTCTCAGGCTCGGTGAGGGCATAAATTCTACTACAAGGAGGAGTAGATCCAGGTATCAGGTCGATCTGGCAGTCATAAGACCTATGAGGAGGTAGAGAGTTAGCCTGATCCTTCCGGAAAACATCTTGGTATTCTAGGTATTCGGGAGGTAACTGGGGAGTCTCTGAAGAAATTGCTGCCAGTGCAACACCAGGTGGAGGGTGACAAGTAGAGACACATTCTGGAAACTGGACCGTTCTTGCTCGCCAATCGATCAGAGGATTGTGTTTCTCTAACCAAGGTATTCCTAGAATAATCTGAAACTGAGGGGCCTTGATCACATCAAACACGATCTTCTCATGGTGTCCATCTTGACTTACTAGCGTCACTTCTTGAGTGGTATGCGTTACTGGCCCGGAGGCTATCTCCGTACCATCCACCGTAGTAATGACGTCCTTTACAGCCTTGGGACAAAGAGTTAGATTCATCCTCAAAACCATTTCATGATCCACATAATTGCCGATGGCACCGCTGTCGACGTAAGCTTCAATTGCATGTAATCGATCCGGATTATCAGGGCTAATGAGGACCATAGGTATCACGAAATGCGAGGTCACGGAACTGGTTTTCACGCTCGGCAAGAGGACCTCTATTCTTGTCGGGCGAGGTCGTTTTCCTGCTCAGAGTTTGTAACTTTGGTAACTGCAGCTCCTACTGCCTTCTTGGCAGGTTTCACCGGACAGTCTCGAAGAAAGTGCCCTGAGTTTCCGCAATAGAGGCATAATTGCAACTGTTTTCTCCTTTCCCGCTCCTTTTGTGTTAGAGGACCTTTCAGACCCCCTATTTGCATGGGTTCCCCGGAGTCTACTCCTTTGGAAGGAGTTGGCGGTTTGGAAAATACTCGAGCATCAAACTTGGAACGATCGGCCTTCCTGTTCTGCAGTCTGTGATCTATTTGAACGACTAAGTCTATATAGTCCGAACAATCTTGTGGGGGATTCACTACTTGGGCTAACACATCTTTGAGCTCTCCGCGTAGACCTCTATAAAACAGCGTAATCCTTTTGTCCTCAGGCCAGTGAGTTTCCACTATCAGTCTGTTGAAAGACTCAATATAAGCCAAAAGGTCTTGATTACCTTGTCGCAACGAAAGAAGCTCATTGTCCAAGGCCTGCCCCTGTGAATGTCTTGCGAACAGTTTTTCCATACTGAGCTGAAAAGCTTGAAAATCATGGAGGACCGGATCATCTTGATTTACTAGAGGGATCGACCAGTCTGCCGCATTGCCACTAAGGTACGAAAGCACGAAAGCTACTTTAGCTTGATCAGTTGGAAAGGCTGCTGGCCGGCATAAGAAATGCAACCGGCACTGATTGAGAAATACTGCAAACCTCTTTGGGTCACCAGAAAATCGTTCGGGCGGAGCCAGAGGTACATTCCCAGGTAGGTTGATCTGCACTGGATTCATAGAGGATGTAGAAGGAAGATTTCCCCCAGATGCGGGTAACGGGGTCTGTCCGGCTTGTGACTGTAGCAATTGTCTAGCGAGATCATCTGTTCGCTCCTTGGAAATAATCAGTTCCCTTCTTAGAGCGTTCGTTTCCTGACGGGCTGCATGCACTTCTGCCCTTAGTTCCCCAAGTAACTGGGCTAGCTGGTCGGTATCCGAGGTTTCCATAGCGCCTGGACGGGAGTTTTGTGGTAGGCTTTGCGTTCTGTAACGCTCACCTGATTCCCATAGAGGCGCCGGTCTTTACTGGGCGTATACCATATCTTCAAAGGTGATGTGTAACACACGGCTGGCTCTTTGGGCTGGACCTCTGTGCACTGTATGTCTGGCTCGAAGGGTAAGATGTCTGCAGATAGAAAATGTGGGATTAATGAACTGGGTTATTGAATGTCTCTCTCTTCTTCCCTTTCTCTTCTCCTGTAGAACCCCAAAGGTTAAAGCTCTCACCTTAGGTAAGTGAACGCCGTGCTCTCCATCTGCCTCGAGGCAGGGTGCTGTAACCAGTTTCTTCACTGGATAAGGGGAGCAGGCCTCTTGACTTCAGAGGACTGCTGTCCGTCGTTTACTGCACGAACGGTAAGTTTCGAGTAATTCTAATGTCTTTAAAGTCTTTAGTAATGATGTCTCTTGTTTTGCAGGGTTCCGGCGATGGCGGATGGCGGGCTGAAGTGAGTTGAAGATGGAACCCGTGTGATGAATAGAAGCGCCTGGAAGCACGTAAGTAAGCGCTTGTTGCCTGCTTCACGATGCGCTCTAACTGTCTTTTTATTTTGCAGGTACAAGTTCGGGGCGGCTGCAGGGTGCCGGAATACCCACTGGGTTAGATGTGGAAAGGAGTAATGGCACGTGAGTATTAAAGTTCCCCAATGTCTTTAAACGCACCTTGTTTTGTCTTTCAGATGCGGGATGCAGCGCCGAAGGCCTCCGGAGCCTGCGAGAGTTGGTAAGCTTTTGTCTTTCAGATGCCGGAATGCAGTGCGAAGACCTCCGGAGCGCACGAAGAGTAGGTAAGCCTTTGTCTTTCAGATGCCGGAATGCAGTGCGAAGACCTCCGGAGCGCACGAAGAGTAGGTAAGCCTTTGTCTTTCAGATGCCGGAATGCAGCGCGAGGCGTTGGTGACAGCCGATGGACCAGGTAAGTGAAGCGCTGTCACTGAAGACCGTAATGCTAACCTGTTCTTTCTTGTCTTTATAGGTGTTGCTGAAGACTGGATTCAGGATGGTAAGCCTTTTTCCTTAGGCCCAGGATCAGATGCAGAAGACACGATGAGCGTTCTGCTGCAGAGGATGCAGAATAACGCAAAGCAAGATTCATCCATCGGGTGTGGTTTAAATAGCCTCCTGTAGTGCTTAGGTCCCTCCTTCCACAGCCACGCCTAGGTAAGAAAAGAGTTCCTGCTTTCCAGAAGAGTTCCAGTGTTCTGAACTTAGGGAGTGGCTCCTGCCCCACCCAACAGGAAAAGTAATTCCAAACAGAAGAGGATCAGAGGCTCAACTGGCAGGCAAGTAAGCAGCATGGTCTGCTGCAGGTAAGTCCACCCAAGCATTATGAGCCCGGCGCTTCCAGCGCTGGGACCGGGCATATTTATGAGCCTGGTGCCACTGGCGCCAGGACTGGGTCCAAAAGGTCCCAATTGGGACTGGTTGGCACTCGGAACCTGGGTTATGGATCTGCTTCCAAGGGAGTTGGGAAAACCCTGACCTTTTGGAAGCAGAGATCATGACATAAGACCACTTCTTTTCAATTTGTATGTGTGTGATTTGCTTGACCATCTTGCTAGGGTAAATTTTTGTCCATCTAAGCTGGATGGGGGGGGTTCATGTCCATTGGCTGTCCTACGCTGACAATATTGTGCTATTGGACCACACTTAAGTGGGTCTGCATAGGCAGCCACTGAACTCCAGATATATGTAGGATCAAATAATATGGTCCTTAACTTTGAAAAAATTAAATTCCTGTATTATGGTAATGGTTGTAAGAGTCACGTCCTGGCCATACCTGATGGTATAATTGGTGGGGTTTCCTCCTAGAAATACCTGGTATTGGAGATGAATAAGGGGAAATATGTGGAAATGAAAGCTGAAAAGATATACAAGGCTACTTTGCAGACCATACATACAGGCTATAGCTATGCAGGTATTCGAAAACTTTATAAGCAAAGCTTTTGTCCGGTCGAATTGTATGGGCTTGAAGGAGCTTGTATGACTGATTTGGGTTGGTTAAAAAAAGATTGAAGGTAGGCTCTGGAGATCCTTATTGGGCTTGCCCGTTCTGTTCCTATTGAGCTGATTCGGGTTGCCTTCACTGAGCTCCCAGGTTTTAAGAATAAGGGGTATTTTGTTCATAAAGGAATGGTAACACCCGAAGTGCCCATCGTTAAAGCTTATGGGGCCGGTTATGAGTAGCAATGCCAAGGGAAATGGACTTTGTAATTTGATCTGTTCAAACGACTGAATTGGATTCCTGATTGGTAACTGGACTTCTTTAAATTTAAAGAGGATTGCACAAATACAATAAACACATGGGACATGATTGGCAATTTTTTTCACTTGGAAAACCTCATTCGAGTCATAGTTTGCTGTGCTACAAATACATGACCACACAGCACTGCCTACTCAAACGCCCTGCAGTGCCAGTTTCTAGATTTTATCTTTTGCTAAGATTGGACCACCTGCCAACTTTGAGCACAATGGGTCCTCAAAGGGGTATATCTAGGGAGTTACGTATGTGTTACGTATGTGTTGAATTTGTTTAAAGCCAGAGGTGATGAAAACAGCTCAACACATCTTAACCAGTCTGAAATCGACATATTTAAAATTGTTGGTGCAATTTGTTTACAGGGTACAGGGAATATGCGAAGAGGGTTTTTGGAAATATTGTCTCAACTCGTGCAATGTCTCTATGAAGATGGCTTTATACTATATATGGAAGGTGGCAGTTGCAAAATTTGAAGAGGGATCAGTTCTTTGAAATATGAAATTAATGTTTGGTTCAGTGTCTTCTGTTTTATATATTTTTCTAATAATTGTTATATTTGTTAAATATATATCAATATCATTTTTATCTTCATGTGATTTAATTTGATATGTGAAATCGGTATTTGAACTAGTATACACATTATATTAAATAAAAGTACTCTCAGAATTCCACATGGACTAACCACTTTTTTTCCAAATACCTTTTCTGAGACTGAGAGGGTTCCTCCGAAATATGGACGTTGGGAGGTTGCTAAAGTTTTATCTGGACAGGACTATTCATGAACTATGGGGCCTGTTCTCTTAGGGTAAGCCTTCATGCAAGGTCAGTATTACTTGATAGGTGGACTCCTGCATTCTGGAGTGCTATCCTGCGTAAAATATTTGTAATCCAAAATTCGTCCATGCCTACATGGTGAGGGCCATGGCAGCTTCAGTTGCTTATCAAGAGCACGTTCCTTGCGGGCCATGCCCAAGGCACTGAGTTGGGAAAATTAATCTACTCTTTGGGCGGATGCTCGGTTTGTTTCTTACAAAATCTTTTTCGTTAGATTTGGATCAGGCCCCTTCTTGATGCTGGAGGTACAGAAGAAGGGTGACAGGATCTGGGCATAAGAACACGTTTCTCACTGAAGTTATTACTATTACCATACATAGTTTGAAACACGCTTAAAGCTGTACTTCTCCAGATATTAAGCATCAAACTCTTGTCACGTAGCATTGTTTTTCCCAAAGGTGTGCTAATTGCACCTGAGCTATCCTCCTGGGTGCCCCTAGTCCATAGTACTCTTTCATCCATAGGCCTTCCCACCTTGCTCACCAAAATGTTGTAATTAATCTGCTACGGGCAAGGGGGAAGGAAAAGGACTGACAAACAATGTAAAGTCTGTACCTAGCGGGGAGGGGCAGCAGACTTGCATGCACCTAGCTTCACAATAAAACAAAAGAATGAAAAAAATGTTTGTGCTGGGCAAAAAGCCCTTTGTCCTAGCCCTGTGTAACGGAAGTCACATACATATGAAGGAAAGGAGTTATGGACTAAGAGTATAGCAGTCCCTGGGATGACTGACATGCTCCATTCTTTGCTAACCTTTAAGATTGTAAACTGTGACATAGCAGGATTACAGTAAAAACAAAACATTTTTTAAACTTTTTTACTGCCAAACAAAGTTGTTTAATTTCAGTGCAAATATTGCAAGGGGTAAATGAGCGCTCAAAAACAATAACCACTTCATTGGGTTGTAATATCAGCTTTTTCAGTAATCCTTCTCACTGTGGGCACTGTGGGCAGCATGGAAATATTACTGGTGGAAAATACTGCCCAATCCTTTGGACTGGCCTATAGGGGGCAATGCCTGAATTGAATGCTTAACACACTAATGTGGGCCCGTTTTTGGGTCATAATTGGCCTGTTTTTTGGGCAAAAGTGGACCACTGTGCTAACTTACTTCAGTATTAGGCTAGTAGTTTTGAACAATGTTACTGAAAATAGGCTTTCAGATGCAGAATTTGTAACACATTTGACCAAAAAACTCCCCTTGGGTACTGCTCAGTCTATCAAAAAAGCAAGTAATTTCTATTTGCAACTATGGGCCACTTTTTCATTGGTGCCCGGACCCATTTTACCCCTCAGTCCGACCCTGGCCAAAGGTAATTATGACCAATATTTGGAGGATTTGGGGATTGGAGATGGCTGGCGCTAATCTTGGGGGACTCCATTAGACAGCTAAAAGAACTCAAGAAACATATTTAGTCCTGACCAAAATCTAAAGTTTGTGTCATGGAACTCGAGAGGTCACTCAGCTCTAATGTCGGATCACTCATTGGGGATATTCTTAAAATCCTATTCAATTATATGTCTTCAAGGGGTGTGGTTAAAGTCTGTGCCAGTGACTGATTGTTTTGTAATTGCCATTCAACCGGCAACACATGGGAAGAAAGGTAGGCCAGCGGGGGGTTTAACTGTGGCAGTCAATGGTGATATGGGCTTTAAAGGTTTTAAACAATTAAATGTGACTGAGGGTTTGCAGACTGTGGGTTTAGAAACGATGGAAAAAGGAGAATCTATGTTCCTCTCAAAAGTTAAACTGAATGCTGTTAAAGAAAATGTAAAGGAAATGCTGGATTTTATATGTTAATGTTTTGAGGAATGGTTCTTCACCTATCCAGGAGGCTTAGGGATAGTAACAGGTGATTTGAACACAGAGTGGGGTGAGGGGTATGGAGTGCATTGAGTGTAGAACGGAAGGCATTGAGTGAAAGAGGGCAAGAGAAAAATGGTGCAAGGAACACAGCGGCAAACAAGTAATGGAAGAACAGGGATGTATGTTAAATGAAACATTGGGTAGTAACTGGCAGGAATGTTCAACTTGGCAACAGGGTGCACATTTGGCAATGATTGATTTTATTTTTGTGAATGGCCAGTTAAGGGAAAGTTTTAAAGGTTTTAAGATTATTAATAACAATACGAGGGACCATAGTATGCTGTTAGCAGATTTTGAGGAAAACTTAGGGATTTACCCTAGGACTGGACTGACCTCCCTAATAATTAATGAGGGGAAAACCAGATCAAAGTGGCGCGATGGAAACATACTTACAATAAATAATTAAGTTACAGAAGAATTTGAAAAATCCCCATATGAGGTAAAAATGAAGGCCTTCTCTGTGGCAATGATAAAGTGTTCAGTTCAAACGGCTATAGATTCCCTACATAAGGGTGGCTCTACGGGGCCCTTAAGGGTTAAGTATCTACATAAATATGATCCCCTTTATACAGTTTGCGAAAAATGAGACTAGATAAGTCATTTGTAGGATAAAGAAGTGTAATTTGGGGGTAGAGGAAAACTTAATAAGGATAAGGAAAGCAAAACAAACTCTAACAAATGTTATTATAGTGAATATACATTGTCAATATCAAAAAGATGGTGAAGTAATGTTTGCCGTTATGAGAGGTAGAAATGAGTCTAATTGTTGGTGTCTGATAAATGCCATAGAGTTGAACCAGGTGGGCCTTCAATCAAACCCCATAGCAGAAGAGGTGTGGGTACAACACTTTAGTCAGATTTACTGGGAAGAGGGGGTGGAGTTGCCGAAAGGTTTGCAGATTTCTATTTGTGAGAAATGGATTTTGGACTTCTCTATGGAAGTATAGAAAGAATGCAAGTAATGTAAATGTTTCCAGAGCGGGAGATCCAAATCAGTTATCAAATAGAATCTTTAAGAAAGCCCCTTGGATTTCAGTGAATATCCTATGGTTCTTATTTAAAGATATTGTGGTAACAAAGACGAACCTGATTTCATGGTAGACAGCCTTCGTGATACCAATTTATAAAAAAGGAGATAAATCGTCTCCAAAAAACTATCGTCCAGTGACAATAATAGATGCAGATTGTAAAATATCTTCTGCATTAATGCTTGAAAAAATAGAATCATGGTCACTGCAAATGAATATTTTAAGTACATTTCAAATAGGGTTTCGGAGAAAAATGGGCACTGACGGGGTGGCTTTTTGATGTCCTGTATGCAGAATCTGGAGTGGGAAACCCAAGATTCACCAATATAGATAGTGTCAATGGATTTATCTATGGCCTTTGACCTGGTAGATGGGGATCATTTATGGTCTAAATTGAGTAGATGGGGTCTACCGGATGAGTTGCTGAATATATTGATTAATCTGCATAAAGACACATCAATTCAAGTTAGGCTGAATAGTGAGGGTGCAATGTCAAAACTAATCCCTACACAAAATGGTTTGAGACAAGTGTGCATACTTGCCCCTTGTCTCTTCTATCTATATATGGCAGATGTGCGTTTATACTTTAAGAAGGCTTCATTTGTATGCCAAAAATTGGAAATCTAAGGGTAGCCTTGTGATCATACGCTGGAGACTTTGTTTTGTCTGCTAGGACTCCAATAGGACTACAAAGACTGATTAATGGCTTTGATATGTTTATAGAAGAAAATGGTCTGAAGATCAGTCCTAGTAAAATGGTGTTGATGAATCTTTGCAGGAAAATCAAGAGTAATAATTTCATTTGGACTATCAAGGAGGATGTTCTACGTTACAGGAAAATATGATGTACTTAGGATATCCAGTCATAGCACACCCATCAAAGATATTTATTAGGCACTAATAGGATGCTAGCTGTACGTATGGCAAATATTGATGTAAAATACAGTACTTTTTCTTTGTTTCAAGCGCTGAAACTTTACTTAGGAAAAGTAGTTCCGAAATATATTTATGGCTGAGAGTTATTTTCAATTTGGATTTTAGAAGAATTGGATCACTATGAAGCCATATTGTAGAGACGACTCTTGTTTTTTATCCCACAGTGTGTCTCTTTGGATATGGTAAACATGAAATAGACTTCAACCATTACGTAGTAGAGTGTGGTGGAGACAATTGAATTTATATTTCAAATTTCTAACCGCCCCACCGCATTGATTAATGGCAGGCTTTGGGAAATTAGGCCTTAATCAGAATATTCAGTTAGAGGATTTGGAGAGCGCTGTATTAAGCTCTTACGGGATCTCAAGGTGACAGAGGAACTCTTGATAACTAATCCTCTAAAAGTGAAAGAAATCCTTAGAAGGAGAGATTGGATTGCCACTAGAGAAAGGTAGTTAATTCTACTCTCGATGTACACTTATGTTTTAGTCATAAAAAGTTGGGTACTATGGAAAGTTATCTGGAGAAATTTCCTGACCATGGTTTTAGGGACAAATGTATGCGTTTTAGATGTAATGTATTGTTAACAAGGGAAATGTTATGTATAAGAAAGCAAATTCCAGTGGAATTGTCATTTTGTAGATACTGTAATAATTGTTATGCAAAGGAAAATGTATGTCACTTGCTTGTATCATGCCCTATGTTACTTCCATGGAGAGTGATGTGTTTTAAGAACTTAGTTTTTCATGTATCTTATGTGGATTTAGATATTTTGTGGCAGGATATGTTAGCCAGGAAATCGATATCTCTGAAGGTGGTGGTAGTGATGATAATGCAATGTTTATAATGAATAGGTAAGGTGACGTTATTTAAATGTTTTTTTTCATTCTTTTTCTTAACTTTTATTTACAATTTTTTCCCCTGGCTTTATGAAATTTATGAAATTATGAAATTTTGAAAAGATGAATGTCGGATTTTAATGTATACTGTAGGTAATTTACTTTGATGGTTTAACTGTTTTTTTAAAGGTTCATTTTAAACCGTATTCAAAGTATTTTCTGCAGTGCCATTAATTCGATAGTTGACAAGATGACAAATTGGTGTTAAGCCACCAACAACAAAAGAAAATATGCATTTTTGTCGTTTGGGTAGGGTTGCTGTGTAAACAATTATATTTTGCTAGGATTACAAGTGTGTCATCTGACAACATATAACACAATTCACACTGTGATACCTGCTTATGAGTAAGGCGCTCTCTAAAGTGTTAAGTTGGAGAAACTGCTGGTTTTTACATTTAGAGGACATAAAGTGAATTTCAGAATGAGTGACTAGCTGGTGTGCATGCTACTATACAATGTAGAACGTTCTTCTGCATTATTGCATGGTGCTGTCATTCACAGAGGATGCCCTAATTTTAGACCAATTGGGACAGATTCTTCAACAAAGTGTTACAACCAAAAGAAGTGTAGAGGACGCGCCTTCTTACTTGCACTGCTTTAAGAAATGCGCAAGTCACTATTTACAAAGGTGACCTGTTAATTTCTTGGGGGCTGTGCAGTAGCACAAAAGTTGTGCAGGCCAACGCCTTTGCGTGCATTAGTGTCGGGAGTGCGCTTCTGAGACTAATGTATAACAGGCACCAGTACATGGTGGATCGGAGCACATTTCAGAGTGGCAGGCCCTCAAGGCGCATGTCATTGTAAAATGCACGAAAGAGAAAACAAAAATGTCCAACCCTGTTTCAGAAATAGAGATGCATTTGGGACGCCATTGGTTAATTTTGATCCTGTTCCATTTAAAAGTGAAGGCGTGACAGGGTCACAAATTAGTGCACCACGCGTTTTCCTTTCTGTGCACCTGTTCAAAACAAGCTCAGGGCAATGGGTTTGTTTTCTTCGCGTTTTAAAGCGCATTCTGTTTGTGATGTGCAAAGTAATTCACACAGGAAATCTCAATGTGCGCATCTGCAGTGAGCATATTCAGATAGGCTTTGTGAATAGGGCGCATATCACCGCTTTTGGAAAAATAGGGTTGAGAATCGGCGGCATTGTTATTAAAGGTGACCGCACAATTAATAGGGGCAGGTGCCATCGAACACGATACGCTGCCCATCCCCTTGAGCACATCAGTGCCTGCTTGCAAGCACCCAACTAGAATGCTGTGGGCATCAACGCTATCGGTAGCACACGTCACTGTGATGGCTCTTACATGGCAGCAACGCAGAAAGGCCAAGAAAGAAAAGCATCTGTCCCTATGTGTGGCGTAGGCACAAGATAAGGACAGCAGAGGCTGACATCACAGCGGTGCCACTGTCACACTGGTATATATGCATTGCGTGTGGCTTATTCGTAAAGGAAAACACCCACTGTGTGTGAACGAGAATGCACTTTCCTTTGTGGAACCAAACCCCAGCTGACCCCCACACTTGTGCAGTGGTGCTAAAGTATTCAAAAATGGGGATCAAAATGATACTGAAGCCCCCACAGAGAGGGGGAGCTTTGACGGTTAAGTCCCCACAAAGGTGATGTGTGTTGTATTGATGTTTCACAGCGACTCTGTTTGATGGCTCTAAATTCAGAGACCATGGATGGGGATAATTCTCTGCAGAGACCACGGAGGGGGATAATTCTCTGCAGAGGCCACGGATGGGGATAATTCTCTGCAGAGGCCACGGATGGGGATAATTCTCTGCAGAGGCCACGGATCGCGATAATTCTCTGCAGAGGCCACGGAGGGGGATAATTCTCTGCAGAGGCCACGGAGGGGGATAATTCTCTGCAGAGGCCACGGATGGGGATATTTCTCTGCAGAGACCCACGGAGGGGGATAATTCTCTGCAGAGGCCACGGAGGGGGATAATTCTCTGCAGAGGCCACGGATGGGGATAATTCTCCGCAGAGGCCACGGATGGGGATGTTCATGTCTCCATTCGCTTTCTGTTTCATGGTATTGACTTATCTACAGGATGAGCTGGGATTATGTTAAAAGTACCCTCAAGATGATGTGTAATCCTCATGAATACACTGCCAGATTGGTGTGCTATATTTGACATGCCAAAAAAGATAGGGGCGATGATGTGGATGTCGCCAAAGGAATGGCGTGTGATGATATTGAAGCACCCTACAGGGACAATGGGCCTCATTACGACCCTGCATGTCCGGAAAGAATGGTGGTGGTAAAACCGCTGCCACCATTGTTTCCAGACCAGCTGATTAAGAGTCCTGCAGGCGGGAGGTAACACTCCCGCCAGGTCTGACCTGGCGGGTTTAACACCACCCGCCTGCAGGCGGACATGGAAACACCGGCTCTGTCATAGACGGAACCAGTGTTTCCATTGTCGCCATCCCCATGGAGTCCTATAGGACTCCATGGGGATGGGGACTTACACAATTCCGCCTGCGGAATTCCAGGGTCACCGGGGTCGTAATGCCCCAGTAATTCCGGGAATCACAGAGACGGAATGGTAATGTGGGTCCGGCAGTAACCTGCCGGTTTTTCTGGCTCGGTTACCGCCGGACTCGTAATGAGGCCCAATGTATTATATTGATATCTAGTGTGTCAACATATCGAAGTCCCTGCGGGTGGTGTGAGATGCAACCAGTTGTTTATGCTATGCAGCTCTGCATTGGAGAACGAATAATAATACACTTTAGCCTTCCTTACCGGGATGCGGGTCTCCCGCCAGTAATTCCAGTGGGATACCGGCAAGCCTGCTTTACTGCCTCCACCGCCCGATATCCCAGAATTACCAGGATATTACAGGCGGAGGAGGGCCAGTAAGTTCCCATTCCTATGGCGTCCCATAGTCTTCATGGGATGGGATTGTCTGAATCGCCATCCATTCAGGCATTTCTGTGCCAGCAAGGGCCTATATCTGTCAGCAGAGAAGGCCTGCCAGGAGATCCATGGTCCCAAATGGCGCACTTATAATGAGGCCCTCTGTCTCTACTGTGGAGTGTAAGGGAAGCAGGCTGTAGATTGTCTCTTCAAAATAACTACAAATGATAAATTCCCCTTTCGATCAAATGAGCTGAAGAGAAATATTTGAGGTTCATGACATTGCCCCCCAAAAAATGTCTCTGGAACACTCTTGATTCATGTGACCAGCATCTACAAAAGGGTAATTTGTATTGTGATTGAGAAATATCAAACACCATTAAGATTTATAAAATGCATGGAAAAAACCACGTGTAACTAAAATATTGAAATGTGACAGTAGAATAGGTAACATGCCACACGTGCCACAGTGCCACCCAGTCGTCATCCCTGGAAGGTCACTTCCAGTAGGTAGTCGTCTGCATCCTTGAGGGATATCAGTCTTGCATTATAAAATAGCACTGTCCTATAGGAAAGAGCAAAAAATGAATGCTTTTTAGCTCATTTGCATACCCACACCGCATTGCTCAGTGACTCAGTGAGCTGGAGATGAGCCCAGGAGCCATCCAGGGATGTCTCCTGGGTGGCAGAGTGGCATATGTGGCGTACAAGCTGAAGTGGACATGCATATATGTTTCTCTCTCATGTATTGCTGGTAGTCACCTCCATGCACAGATGTTGAGCAGATGCGTTTATTCTAACATTCTCTCACGGCCTCATTTTCCTAGGTACATCTCCTTAGGTCCCCTTTGGTAGCACTCTCTAAATTAGGTCTCTCGAGGACCTTTCAGGACAACCGTCACTTGTCAGATGCAGATTGTTACCAGCCAACCACTGGCCAGCTGTTTTCCACACAGCGTCGTCTAATCGCGAGCAAGCTCCCTCCAGCCAACGAGAACACGCAGCTTGCAAAATGACCCTTCCAAGGCAACTCTGTAGGGGCCTTCTAGGAGCCAGCAAAGCTTAAAGCATTCCCACCTGCAGGAAGTGTGTGGGGCCTGCACGCAAGATGGATGACAACACGCTCCCCGGTGGCCATGCACTCTGTAGAGGAAGGAAAAGGCTGTGACAACCCTATGACGGAAAACTCAGCCGTTATAAAAAGGTCCTGAACCCAAAGAACAAGAACCCATAGTGAGGCCTTCCAGGTAGCCAAGCAAGAGCCAGAGTGTCTGGGCCTCTCATTCCCCGAACCATGACCTGGGGATTTGGGATATCGCAGAGGAGCTTGTCTTACCTCTGATTGGAAGGGCTCGCATTGTAACCCCTGGCAACCATCATAACAGTCAACAGGATTTCCATGGGCTATCCGAAATGCGCCGTACACTTCCACTGAAAACAAACGCACAGAGTATAGTTTGATCCAACATTCCAAGGGGGAAATCGCGGTATGCGTTCATACATTTCTGGTTCTGCATTACTGGGAGCTGGATTTGGACAAACGTTAAGGACAGCGGCAGCAGAGAAACCAGACCCTCATTTATAGTTTGAGCTGTTAGGTGGCAGAGCCACCCATAAGCTGAAACTATTACATTAGCATACAGGCAGGGAGAAATGGAATATGAGGGACAAAAGATTGTACATGTTGTTTGATTTGCCCACCCATGGCCATGCTAATCCTTCTGCCAATTCCCACCCAGTTCCAGCCCCTCCCTTTCTCACCCAAAACACCTCCTCTTGGGAATTTAGTTGGCTTCAATCAAGCCTTGCAATCAAAATTGCCTGCTGCTAGTGTTTTCTCAAAGCCTTCTGAGAGTTAATGACTTAATTGGAGATGTGCACACGCTACTGGGGTAATACAAAAGTCTAAACCAGATCTGCCTTCAGCCACTCGATTTATAAGCACTATGCGTGTCCTTCGCTAAAGTCCTGTTAAAAACAAGCATTGGCAAAGCCAACTATTTTAGCTTGTGTATAAGTATTAGGCATTTGTCAGGCACTGCTATTATATGCCCAGGTACTCGCAACATTTTGCACCTACTACCATCAATGGCCACTTAATACCACAACGGCAGTACCTGGCAGGTGCATTACCATGCCTACAGCAAAAGCCCAAACTGTTGGCAAAGTGCTTGTTTGATTTGACAGGAAACTCGACCAATTAAAAGCGTATGTAATGATAACACAATTTGCCTCATATGGCCATAAGCGCTAGAGTTTGCATTAAAGAGAGGTAGAGAAAACCGAGGGCCACGTTTGATTACGTCATTAATAATGTTAGAAGGGAGCTAGGGATCTTCCCCCTCCACAGTGACCCAGCCAGTCCCCAAGAGCGTGGGTGCTGGGGGGAGAAAGGACACCACAGCAGTACATTCCAAGGGAATTAGTGAGTAGTCCTGCCAGGCGCAGTCATGGAGGATTCGAACCCCATGGTGGGATTGAACCCTGAACAGTAAGGGGGAAACCGACAGGAGGCCACCATTCACGATACGCCCACAGGCAATACGTTTTAACCTAGGAAGCGGAAGAAGGCAGCCAGGACATGACGAACGAGGAAAGGGTCATTGGATACATTGATAGCAAACACATCCACATAGGCAGAAAACATGCAAGGGAAACATGATGCACGTTCATCCTAACCAAGGACACATTAGAAGGGCAGGGGTGAGGCTGGCACCCGGAAATAAAGGTGGCACGCATATGGCATTAAGCTCCAAAATACTTAGAATCCCCTGCCTTAATAACAAACTCAGTCCCTAAACAAAACAATACACTAACCCGCAGAACGCACAGGAAGGGAGGATCCCGCTGTTGGCACCATCACAAATTGGCCCACATCTGGGATGACAGGCGACTGGTGATACGTCCCATCCCCATCATCCTTTGCAGAGTCCCTTACCTACTGGCGCTGGTCAGTCTTCAGCTACATTATCCATGGGCACCTGCAACTTATCCTTTAGTACCACGATGGTGCCTGTTGAGCCTGTAGGAGTAACCCTGGTACTCTGCAATACTACCATCAAGGACATCGTTCTCTGGCCTTGCAGAGGTGCAGTACCAGGTTCACGATCCACAGCTCTGCCAACCAGCCAGCAATATATACAATAATTGAGCTACCAATGTTGCGCTCCGAAGACTTTGGATCATCTTTTACCCGGGTTGAGGCCGGGATGCCAAAAGCAGGCTACACTGCCTCAGTGGGCACCTCCACTCTAGCGCCATTCGAGCAGCCCAGGGAGAAGTCCACCCGCAGTCCAACCAGTCCCCTTCATCCAAATGAAGAAACCTAAACAGGCCATTTAGTCTTTTTGTACATACTCCATCTGGCCAGAGCTGGACTGGAAATAATTTTCAAAGTGGCCCCATATTACACATTTTTTGCAGGCCACACGCTTTTCCTACGGAAAAATGTAAAAATATCCCCACAAAAGAGGCCCAAGGAGCAGAGGCCTACCAGGAAATCTCCAGAGTTCACTACAGGCCAGTCCGGCCCTCAATCTGGCTGTAACCTGTTGGCAACACACTTTGATTATTACCCATGCTAGCAAGCTGTTCAAATTGTTCTGAGCCGCCAATCTCAATTGGTTCTTTTATTGCTGAGTCAAATAAAAGCAACACACCAAGGAAAACTTTAAAGAAGTGAAATTCTTCATCGACATAGGTGAAAGTGACTCACTTAGATCCAGTCACGTGCTTATCTGCAGAGATGATTGCATATCACACATTCAGGTGTACCTTCTGAGAAGAAAACCATTGAAGCATGACTCCATGACGCATTCACAAGGGAAAGCCTATGTAAGTGTGCTCATTTTATTAGTATTTCAATGCACTTTGTATTGTAGGTACGCCTGAGGAAAAGCAATCAATGATCGAATAATTTTGTAAAATGTGTTCTACGATATGAAAGAAAAGGTTACTTACCTGTAACTACAATTCTGGTACCTTTCAGAGATTTACATGTTCTACAATAATGTATGTGCTTGAATATTACCCATTATCAGACTGGGAATGCTTGGTAAATGAACAAAGCAGTTTTAAATGTACATGGTATTTACTTTTGTGTTCCACTTGCCTCTTTTTGGGTCACTTGCCTCTCAGCCAATAGGCATCAACGCCCTTAGTGCCACCAGGGGGCCATCTTTGGAATCTTGTAAAGAACATTAGTACCCGGCGAGAGCGAAGCAGAATGCAACACGTCGGGATTCCATGGCCTTTGTCCCCGCCGGGGTGCGTGGCAGTCCCTCAGCCAATGAGGAGGCTGGAAGCGGGGCCACCCCCGCTCCGCGCCTCCACACGGCTGGAGGCTTCCTTTCGTCCCTCACCGGGGACGCAGGTAGGTTGTTTTTTTTCCGCCCCCCCATCCCACTCCCGCCCTCCCAACCCCACTTACCTTCTTTTTGATCCTTTTTCGGGAGCGGTCGCGCTGGGAACACTTGTGTTCCCAGTGCGTCTGCTCCCGATGGCCGCCATGGAAAGGGAAAACATACTTCGTTTTCCCTTTCCATGGCGGGGGCCATTTTTTTTTTTTCTCCCGAAACGCTGCAGCGTTTCGCGACAAAAAAAAGCTTTTAGTGCCCCGGTCACGCAATTTTTGTGAGCCAGGGTACTAATAGCAATATAACCCTCGCGTCGGGGGCATTACCGACTCTGGTAATGCCCCCAACGCTCGGGTTATATTGCTTAATTCAAACCACTTCTACCCAAAACGAAAAACCAGCCAAGTACATCCAAAAATGAAAACCGACCAGAAGAGGAAGAAGAGGGAGCGGTAAACACAGAAAATCCCATAAATACCCAAGGTATCTACACAAGATCCAAAAATCCAAGACCCAGGAAAACCTTGTGGTTAATCTGACCAAAAAAGAATTACAGGCTGAACTAATTTCAGCCCTTAACAAAGGACTATCCTTCTGTCCAACCAACAGGATGGATTACTTCCAAGTCAAACTTGACCTTTCCAAGTTCTGCAGAATTCTCAAATTGAAGAAGTACTTCAGCTCAAAAATTTCTAATCAGCAAACAACCGATGATCCTGAACCATCAGCACTCACAGGCCAACTAGTGGAAGACACAATCAATCTTATGAACATCCAAGAAACAGATGATTGCCATACTTAACATCTTTTGCAAGGGATATGAACATCCCATTATACCTTGCACCAGAAACACCTTTAAAACCAAAATCCAAATTTAATCAATTTTTTGGAGCAGAAAATGCTATAGATATTTTCCAGCAAGTGGTCATTAATGACCTACAAAAACTCTACTTTAAAGGAACCCATATAACACCCATTCACCATAATGTATCACTCAAAGAAGCACAATCAATCGATAATTTAAGCAAAAATGAAGACATCATAGTAAAACAGGCAGACAAAGGGGGCACAATTGTGCTTATAACAACTGCAGACTATAAACAAATGGCATCTACTCATCTATCAGATGCCAACTGTTATGAAAAACTCAATAACAACCCAATGATGGACCTCCAAAAAGCCAATCCAAAATGGCGACAGATGCTATACACCGCCATCACGCCTGTAAACGTCATCATGTCTTGTTTGATAAAACAAACGTACCCAAGATGGCGCAACGGAGAAACGAGACCACAGCTATCACACAGGCATCCCATAGAGCATCCTGCTATAACATACGCAAGGTAAACGAAACCATTTGCAACTACTTAACAAGCTACAAGCTATTCTAGACCAATATACCTTGCAAACTCTACAAAGATGAAAATGTCTGTCTCTTTCCAGGTATTGCTTACTATCTGCACGATACCCAATCCTAAACACAAGTCATTTAGATGCAGTGCTAGCCAGACTAGAGCGCCGCACTGCCCAAGATGTTCTAAAGCATTGAAACGCACCCAACTAAGTAATCGAAGTACTATATAAGCAGAAATAAGGAACTAGAATTTTAAAAACCGAGTGCTGTAGACATAACCAACTACAGTAGTAAGATCAGCCTTATCCATCATCAACCTCGTATCTAAAAAGATGTCCAGCCTCTAATGATCAACATCACTGTCCTTATGTATTAAAGTATTAATGCATGTCGAATCATAAGTTAGACAAACCCATACCAAAGAACAAATGTTAACGTTATTCTTAATTTTCACCATCTTTATTAGGCGAATCTATAACCTACAAGAAAATATTATACCCTCCTGAAGAACCAATAACAATACTATTGGGGAAACACGTGTCGAGGGACATCATATCTTATCCCAAAAGGGATGCATCATTGAACACTGTAAACCAATTATGCAAAAAGAAATACCTTTGTGAAGAAACAACTGGATAAACCTTCCAATTTCTGAAAACTGCAAATTAAGCATGCAATAAGGAATACCTTTGTGGGAAAAAAAAAATAGTATCAACCTACAAGTATTACCTATATGAAATAACAAAAGGACCAACATCTACAAACTATCAACGAACCTATGTGAAAGCAACATAAGGTATTACACAAACCTCAATAATAAACGAAGGCAAAGAGAACCTACCAACAAATCAATTCTATTGATATCCAATTTCTTGTACCATTCTAGATTTTTTTTTCTTTTTTGTCCTCTATATAATATATTGAAAAACACATTAACCCTCATTCAGAGAGTGGAGGTAAGTTCCGTCCATTACCGGCATGGTGCAAATAGCGTGTCCAAGCTGGCAATAGACTGCTAAAAGCGCACTATTGCGAGTTTGCGGGCACAAGCTTTGCACCATGCCGGTAATGAACGTAGCAGCATGCCACAAAATTGGCCGAAAACCCCCTACCAGCATGAACCGCACCGTAGCAAACACTAATGCCTTAGAGTAACGCGGCATTAGCGGTGACTGTAAATAGCCGTCACCGTTATTTACGGTCACCGTTAAAATGCGGAACCGGAAACAGCGTCATCACACAGGAACTGGAAGGAGCACGGCGGCCATATTTAAAAACACAATCCATTGCCATCCTCACCAGACAGGACCCCTGGCACACTTTCGACATACTGGAAAGATACCATCATCAAGGAGGAATGCCCAAAGCGCTAAAAAAGGGAGCTGCCCGCCTCCGAAAGGAGCGGTTCAGCCCTGACGAACTCCAAATGCTGGTAGATACCCTCCACGAGCATGCTGACACTGTTTTCAGCAATGACACGCGGAGGGTGGCAGTGATAAAAAAAAAAGATCTGGGCTCTAGTGGCGCAGAAGGTGAGCGCCGTGGGCAACACCCCCCGCACCACAAAGGATTGCAGAAAAAGGTGGGACGACCTGTGGCTGAGGGTGCGGAGCATCCTCTCTGCTAATAGAAGCCATGCCTTGGAGACAGGAGGAGGCCCAGGTTCGCCCATGAAATTAATGCCGTGGGAGGAGACATGTGCGGCCATGATAGGCCCAAAAGCCATCGAAGGGGTTGGAGAAATGGAGTGCGGGGCAACGTCATCCGCTGATGGAGGTGAGTGTCCAAAGTCAATACTGTCAACGCCAATGTTATGAAAGTCACTGCTAAGGTCTGGCCAAGGAGTCACGGCATGGTCGGTCACACCCCCCCCCTTTAAATAATGCCGAAGCAAGTGAGACCCAGGCTAGTGTCAGGTGCGAGGCCGTAACCTATATGACACATACCACACAAAGTGGCCCATTTCGTGAGGCACACAGGGCAGTTGATGTAAACAGTGTGCATGTGAGCCAGCACAGTACCCGGCCAACATGAGTGACAAAGACATATGCATGCATTTACCACCCAAGTATTGAATAATGTGCCGTTCTCCACCCAAATGCCGATAACCCACACATATCTGAATGTGCTATTGTAGCCATGTCCAAATGCTGGCTCTCAAATCAACACTCATGCCGTCCCTCTCTTCCACCCCCACAGGCAGTGAGCATGACAGCAAGGAGCAGGAGAGCAACCGGCCCAGCACCTCCAGGGGCCAAGGCAGGGGCCGCCGTCTCCCTGCAAGGAAGAGAACACCTGGAGGCACACCACCGGCTCCAGAAAGGCCTGTGGAGGTTGCACCACCCCCCCGCCCCCCCGACCTCACCCTGGCGGCAGACACATGCCCTACGCAGCGCACTGTGGAGTCGAGTGTGGCTGGGGAGGCGGCAGCCACAGCCTCCCTCGATGCTGCCGACAGCCCCATTTCCATCTGTGGAGCGACTGAGGAGGACACATTTGAAGTCGTCCATACCCCTGATGCCCAAACCAACCCCCAGTTCTCCTATAGTGACTCGGGTGAGACCGACACACCTGAGCTTACTGGGCAAGGAGCAACACAGGGACATGCCAGTCCTGTGGCCAGTTCCCTTGCGGAAGCGCCGGAAACACGTGAGCCCAATCCCCAACAGGGCCACAACATCACCCATTGATGCAAAGCGGGCTGAGCAGCTCACAGGCCTGATCACTGACTTCATGCAGGACAATCGGCAGGCCAGGGAGGAGTGGCGGGATGAACTGAGGGCACTGGGCCAGGTCATTACAGGCAGCACCAACCGGCTCTGTGAGGTCCTTGGCCGGATAGCAGATGCCCTGGAGGCTGCACATGCTGAACAACAGCCCCAGCATGAGGGCACTCCCTCAACTAGCAACTCAACACAGACCAGCCCGCTCTGTCGGTCCCTCCGTATGATGCGCCGCCAGGACATGCCTCCCCCAGGCTCTGGGAGCGCACACTGACAATACTGCCATCCACATGTGGGCTATGTGGACCCTATCGGACTAGTGTGGGGTTGTTGTGGTGGGAGGAGGAGGGGGGAGGGTGTGTTTGGGAGTTTTGGTGGGAGGGGAGGGGATGAGGGTGTGTTTGGGAGTTTTGGTGGGAGGGGGAGGGGCAGGGGGTGAGGGTGAGGGTGTGTTTGGTGGGAGGGGGAGGGGAGTGAGGGTGTGGTTGGGAGTTGTGGTTGGAGGGGGAGGGAGAGAGGGTGGTGGAGGGTTTGTTTTTCACATTTAATTTTCACTTTGAATACACCGGTTGTTCATCTAAAAAAAACAGAGTGGACATTCATCATTGCGCATGTGTCATTTAATGTTGCACAGTGCATAGTGTACATGTGTCCCCACACCCAGTGCCTGATGTTCTGACATCCTCACACCCTCTGCTGACTTGTGTATCAGAAATATTGTCCAATCAATGATTGCCGCACAGCACATCCCTCCTGTGCATCGGCACTGTGATGCTGTCCTGCCACTTCTTCCTCCTCCTCCCCTTCATCATCATCAGGTGGTAGCAGTACCATGTCAGGTGGCAGGGGCATGTTCCAACGGATGCAAATATTGTGCAGCATTACACATGCCATGGTGATCATGGACACCTTCTCATGGCTGTAGATGAGTGCCCCACCCGACCGGCTGAGGCAACAAAATCGTGCCTTCAACAGGACAAAGGTCTGCTCAATCGCCACACGTGTACGGGTATGGGACCAATTGTAGTCCTCCTCGTGCCTGTTCTGTGGGTTTCAGACAGGGGTCATGAGCCACGGCTTCAAGGGATAGCCACCATCACCTGCATGAGAGGGGAATGAAGGTAAGTGTTCGTACAATCATGGCGGACAACTGTACCAGTCTTACATGGCAGCAGGTGATTTCTGCCCATAAACACATGTACCTGGATGCATTGACCCCATTTCTGGCCCCGCTATGTGTCCTGTGCAATGGAATGATGGAAGGGGTAGCATCTTCAAGATGGGTTATGGTGTGCACTCACATCTTGTTGCACGTGCATCGTATATGCATGCAGCAGTGTTGGCCTAAAATCATTGATGTGTTGTGTTCTGTGAGATTTGGTAGCAGGGAGTGTTGGCTGTAGTCAGTAGCATATTTGTCATTCTGCACTGATCAGTACCATGGTGACTTGCAGCACTCCCATGGGTGTGCGGAACCAGTGACACGCTGTGGTATCCCTGTTAAGCTCACTTCAATGCACTCCCAGGGATGACTGTCCTGTGTGGTGATATGCTGGAGGCAGCAACATAGTGCATATGCAGTGCATAGTGCAGGATGCCCTTATGGCGTGTGAGGGCCGCCGATGAGTGGTGCATGTGTTGTGGGATGTTGCCTGGTTACCTGTTAGTCATGTAGTGTTAGGTGCCGACCTTATTTCATCACTGTGTGATTTGGTAGTCATGTGCCGTATCACTTGCTTTGGGGCACAGTGTTCTGTGAGGTGCACATCGTGCACTGGCGTCAACATTTCCACCCAGGTGGAGTATGCATCTCCCCTCCTTCCCACGAAGGTGGAGTATGCATCTCCCCACCTTCCCACACAGGTGGAGTATGCATCTCCCCCCCTTCCCACCCAGGTGGAGTATGCAGCCAACCACCTCACAACCCCGATGCACTTCCATGGCTCAGTCAGGCAACTCACCAAGCAGCCAGGCACGTCGTCCAGCATGTCGCTCCATATAGCGTGGTAGCGTGGAGTTCCACAGGACCAAGGAGTCATGAGTTGATCCTGGATATCAGGCACAGCAATGTGTGATGATCTTGCTGGCATTACATACCATTACATACCATTTGCACGTTGATGGAGTGGTATTGCTTGCGGTTGCGATACGCCACTTCCATGGCATGCAGGACCACCAACTCCAGTGCAGTCGAGGGCACCTGTACAATTTGGCATGCCTGCCAGTGCATGGAAGGCAACTTTTGTATCGAATATCTCCTGGGGAGTCTGTGGTAGGGATATGTAGTCCCTTGTGTGCTTGAGGAGGGCATCCAGCACTTGGGTCAGTATCTGGGACAATAAGGGTTGTGATATGCCATTCATGTGCCCTACTGTGTGCTGGTAGGTGCTTGTGGCAAGGAAGTGGAGCACAGATATTCCCTTCAGTAGAGGGGGGATGGCGGTGCATATTTCTATGAGGCTCACTATGTTGTCATGTATCAGGTCCACTATGGTGGTGATGGTGTCACGGTCAAGCCGGTACAGGGTGTGGATCTGCTCTGGTGTTAGGTTGAAGGGGGTGGCTCTGATGCGAGGGATTGGGGCCTGCCAGCGTGGTAATTGTGGCTGTACTGGTGGGGCATGCTGGGCATGTCTCACCCTCCTTCTCCTCCTGTGTATCCTCTGTGGTGGGGGCTGTGGTTGTTGTTGCTGTTGTTGTTGTTGCTGCCTTGCAAGCAGGGCCTTCAGCTCCAGTAATGCTACTACTATTGGTATTATCTTGGTGTGGGAGGGGGTGTGGTTGGTGGGTGGGTGTGCTCCTTTTGTGCTGTGCCAGACTCCATTGCCTCCACCTGTGCTGATTGTGTGCACCTGTGGGTCTTGGAAACACTGCTCAGGGTTCTTAACACCTTTTCGGAGATGCCGGTATTTACTCCATGCCAGTAATGTACTTTTCGGCCTTCAGTAGGCCGTTATTTGCATGTCCGCATGGCTTGTGATCAGCTCCGGTTTACGGCATGCCCGTAATGCCGGCATGTTGTGTGGGGCACGCACGCCTGCACCGCTATTTACGGCATCGTAAAGTACGATGCCGTAAATAGCGGTCTGGTTGGTCAAAATAGCTCATAGCGGTAAGCGATGCCGGTAATCCTTTACCGGCATCGTTTTTACCTTACTTCCAACCTCGGAATGACCCCCATTGAGTTTACAAATGGAATCTTGACTTATTTATTTTGGTTCATCCGTTGTCACAGTCACAGTGAACTTGCAGATCTGTGAGTGGAGCTCTTCTTGTCAAATTGCATTTATCTTCCCATTACAGTATTGTAGCCTGCAATTTTGGAATAAGGGAGGGCACAAGCCTAGTATGCTGAGAAGAGTCTTATACCTGGAGCCATCGTCACTTGCTTTGACTTCAAAAATCGCTTCTTTGACAAAAGACCCTCTACCCATCTTGATTTTATGGTTTTAGTATGTTTGACCTCTCAAAGGAAGTCAATTCTTCTGAACAGAATCCTGGATGCTTTTTGTAAAGTTAAATGAGAAGACCAATGATTTCACCCATGTTTCTGCTTCTTTCAATGCACACTGGGCCGGCACTTTTGCAAGTGCACGGATCAGGTAGACATCTAAATAAGAGTACGTTTGGAGGCCTTCCCTTCTGGCGTGGGCTAGGAACTTGGTGAAGGCACTTGGGGCTGATGTTTGACCAAAGGGAAGTACATTGAATTGAACATGTTGACCCGCTTACCTTTGGTGCTTGAAATGGATCGGATATGGAAGAAGGCATTGTCCAGTTCAAGAGAGTCAGAAAATCGCAGCTCTGAAGTTGCCTCAGAACTCTCTGCAAAGTGACCATCTAAAAAGATTGGGATCTGAGAAACTTGTTGAGAACTCTGAGGTCCAGGATAGGCTCCAGCCCCCAGTCTTTTTCCAAACCGGGAAGTAATAAGAATAAACACCTTGATTTCTTTACATGTGGGGTACCACTCCACTGCCCCTTTGAGGAGAAACCTCTTCACCTATTCTCGAAAAACAGCAGTTATGTTATGTTAAGTTGTCTTATACTGCACACCATTACCATCAGTATGGTCTCCAGGCATTCATGTGGGGTGGGTTATTGAGGGAAGAGGGACTAGATAGAGGTTGTGCTCTTCTGTTGATGCTTGCAGAACAAGGAGAAATTGGCATCTGTGCGTATCAGCTTTCTAAGCAAATTTAGATTGTGTCTACTGATTTGTTGCATCCAGAGGCGTAAAGCCCAGTGTCTGGAATTGTTTGTTGTATATAAACATTTATTATGTTGGGTGTGTGTTTCGTGTGTGGTTTAGCTGTCCCATAGGCAAGTGTGGTACATGAGAGGTATGCTGGAGCAGGGATGGTTAGTGCATTGGATACTCTCAGTGTTCTTTTGAGAGCAATAAGTCAGCTAATCCCCAACTTCCTAAGTACAAAGCTTCTAAGTGTAACACATTGGCTGAACTACTCAATTCTTCTATGTGTGATGCTCTTGCAATTCTTCCAAGTGTAATACATTGGCTAACCTTCACCATTCATCTACATGCAGCACAGTGACCAACATTCACCATTCATCTGAGTGCAATACATTGGCCAATATTCACAATTCTTCTAAGTGCAATACATTGGCTAACCTTCACTATTCATCTAAGTGCAATACATTGGTGAACCTCCACAATTCTTTTAAGTGCAAATTATTGGCTAACCTTCACAATTCTTCCAAAAGCAGTGCATTGGCTAGCCTTCACAATTATTCCAAATGCAATACATTGAATAACCTTTACAATTCCTCCAAGTGCAACACACCGGCTAACCCTCACAATTCTTCCAAGTGCGACACATTGGCTAACCTTCAGATTTCTTCTTAGTGGAATACATTGGTAAAGAGCCTGTGGTAGTAATGTGGGAGTGGCAGGGTTTTCCAGAGCACAGTGTGTCAGAGGTATACATGGGATTATTTCAGGAACTCTAGGGTATGGCCAAAGGTCACTAGTGAAAGCATCCATTGGTCGAATGTTACCTCTTTCCACTGATTTAGGTAAGTTGAGAGGTCTCACCTCCACTGGCAGGGTTCAAGTGCAGGGGTGGCCGATGAAAGGAGTCAAGCCTGCATGGTAGATTGTCCTTTGAGATGTGAGGTGTCCCTTCACCTGCTGCTACCATTGATCTCCCTGAGATCCTTCCCTGTAATGCTCTCCAGTCAAATAGGAGGATCCTCTGTCGGAATGTGTATGCTAGGAGACCTGGGAATCTCTACCAGATCTTAAAAATAGTTCTCTGCATTGAAAGAAGTGGTATTGGTATCCGCGCTTCAGGGTGCCCAATGACTGGGCCACATTAATGTCGGTTTTAATTGGCAACAACCTTTGGTCCATTTTCTTCCCCAACAGATCTTCTCCATCGAAGTAATGCCTGATCACGTTTGCTTGAATGTCAGGCCTAAAGTTGGCTGCCTTGAGCAATCCTTGACGGCACGGCACGGCGCAGCACAGCACAGCTCCATTTATCTGCTGTGGAAACCCAGCAATAAATCCAATCAGGTACTCAGACAGCAAAGGTTGCGACCGCTGTGATTTCCATACAGCAGCGCAGAAATGGTCAAGGAAACTGGCAGTGTATCCCCGTCCCTAAAATATGGCCCTGAAGCACACAATCCTCTGGGTTTTATAGGGTTTTACACAAAGTTCACATGCGGCCTAATTATAAGGTAAGTCATAATGGTAAAAACCTATTTTAAATACTTCCTATTAAAGAAAAAATCTAATTATGAGTTGGGATTGCATGGGACACATCATGCAGTGTCTACTCAAAGTAATGCAAGGGGATAAGTATGCTATATTTGCCCATTTAGTACTTTCTTATGGGGTGAATGGAATATATTTACCCATTCCGTACGTTCTTTGTACCCTATACAGTAAATATCTCTTTACAAGCCAACTAGGCAGTATTTTAAAAACAAGTGGTACTTAAAGCACCAGAGATTCTTAATATAACCACCATAACTATAAGGATCCTGGTTTTGCATTGGTTTATGAATAAGTCTACAGGTGGTTAGGCTGGGTGCAGGATGGCACTCACCAACCCGCCCCCTGCCCTTATGAAGATAATACTAATGGTTGGTGACTTGGCAGACTGAACAAGTTCAGTGGCAGAGTACATCATCAACTTTAGCCACATAGTCAGCCTGTCAACTAGCTCTGGCTTACTGTGGCCACCCAACAATCAGAGACCACAATGCTGCATTGGCAGCCACTCACATGACGGTGAGCTAGTATCCCATTGGGACAGCTATTCCTTTCCTCAGTGTCCTCCAAAAAGGAGCCATCATTGACCACAAGCAAAGGGGCGGGGCCTGGTAGGGAAATGACCAAATCTAGAGGAATGTCCTTTAAGTCTCACTTCCCCTACAAGATGAAATGATGCCATTCTGCGCAAACTGGTTTATCAACTGTAAATACTGTGAATCTGCCGACTTGACCTCTTCACAAAATTATACGTTAGGTCTCAAGCTTCTTCCCTCCATAGGACATTGTCATTGTTATCCAAGCAGTGTGCACTTAGGGCCTCATTACAAATACGGCAGTGCCGTAAAAAAACATCAGTAAAACGGAGGTAACTCAGTTATCGTCGCATTACTGCACTACAATTTCGGCAGTGAAGTGGAGGATTTACCTCCAGCAAAAGGATGAAGGTAAATCTGTCTCTTTACCTCCAAAAATCAGCAGAACCACCATTGGTGTTAATTCCATCAAAATCCTCATGAAGTCCTATGGACTCCAATAAATGGGGACAAACCCTGCTTACCACCACTTGTAATCCGGCAGTAATTTCTGACGGACCAAGTGGCAGTAGGGTTAAATCTGTTTGGTGCTATTAGAGCGGATTTACTGCCGAAATACCACCACCTTTGTAATGGGGCCCTTAGTCTGATTCTTCTTAAGAAGATTGTTATTTCTAACTCTGCATCTATCCATTGAATGGTTTGGGTGGGTAAAAAAGATAACACCTTAGAAGGAACTATTAACTGAGGGAATGGTCTTACAAATTGATGAAGGGATCATCTCGTATAGGCTCTTTGCCTTGTTTGAAAGCAAGATACATCTGACTCTGGTTTCTGATGTATCTGTTTTTTTTTTGGAGTTGGTTAGTTTATTCCTCATGTTCACTAGAGCTGCTGTCTGACTAATGAGAACGGTTAAGCTACTTAAAAGGATCCTTATGTGAAAAACGACCCAAGTGTGATGTATTGTCAAAATGAGGATTAAGGGTGTAATCTGTGACAAGACATGGGTAAACAGACTCTTCTTAAAGTCCTGCACGTGCTTCTTAAATTTGCATGATGTTTTGTAAAGCAAGAAGTTCTTAAAAGCATCATCTTCCTGAGCAATGACGGTCGGTTTGAGGAAAGAGTTAGCAGCAGACAGCATCCAGGAGGCTGCTGGTCACATGACCAGACCCTGCCAAGACCTTGACCTGCCCTCCACTATTTCCCACATTTCCAGTGGCTATATTCAGACTCCAGCCCTGCTCCAGGCAGCCAGCATTGAGGGGCAGTTGGTCAAGTGACCAGGCTCTGCCACTGAACTGCCCTACCCACCACCAGTTTTCCGCCTTGCTCGCAGCTCCATTAGGGCTACAGCCCAGCTCCAAGCAGACAGTGTCGAGAAGACTGTTGGTCAAGGGACCAGGACATGGCGCTCCACTGCCACCACCAGTTTCCCACCTTTCTGGTGTCAACTTCGGGGCTGCTTTGCCCCTCTGAAAATGTGGATTTCATATTCTGTCTTGATCATAATGCCCTCTCTACCATCAAAAGCTGGTTTACACCCACCTCTTCTCACATCATTAACGTCCTTCTACCTCACAGTTACTATATCCAATATAATGACCGCAAAGGGAAATCTGGAGGTAGGGAGTCTGTGTCATTCATAATATCCATCCATAAAATCGACTGGCCTTCTACATTAATCCTGAAACCCACAACCAGCTCTGTCAAATCCTTCCGGTGCCAGTTCCCCTTAAACAAGGATTTAATCACCTTCCACCTCATCAACAGGCCACCTCAGGGGAGCAGTGACTTCATTGATGACTTCTCAAAATATCTTTCCTTTGTAATGGTTTCCTTCTTTATTAACATCTTTCTGAAAGGCATAAATGTCCCTTTGTTTTAAGCAGCAAAACACCAGGCCACTCACTACTCTCCCTGGCCAACTCAATGGACCTAAAAAAATCGTAATCTCCCACACATATCAAAGGCCACATGCTAAACCTCGTCTTTGCCTCTCTGCTAATTTCTTGCATGGACCCACTACCTCTTGACTGAACCAAGCATAATGCGATCCCTCTATTCTTATCCCTCGCATCATTGCCAAATAAAGGCTAGGCTAAACGCCCAATGATTGCACACCGATCTTTCAAGAACTTCCCACTAGAGGCCCTATAGGCAACCACTATGAAATTTCTCATCATAAGGCATGCATAGCGCTTCTGGAATCATTCAACCACTCGGCCAAGGAGTTAGTTGATGCCCATGGGACCCTAAAGCCTAGCCCCACCAAAGCCAAACCATCCATGCTGTGGTTACACTCGACATTGCCTCCAAAGAACACTAGATCAGATCCTTGCAAAAGCATTGGTGCCAAAACCACAACTCAGAGTATCTCACATCCATCAAATCCATGCACAAACAATACAGACACATGGTCTCCAAGACAAAGACTGCTTTACACATCTCTGCCATCGATGCAGCCTATAACAAGAGAAAAGCCTTATTCAAAGTAGTCATGCACTGTGCCAAGCTGACCCAATCTGAGGTCCAGCTTCACAATGTAAAATGTGACATAATTAATACCTTCTTCTTACACAACATGAACAAAATCAGAACTGTCATGGGGTACCTGCAAGTTGGACAAAGGTCTGCTATTCATCCCCTCCCACAGAACCCCCTGGAACAACTTCATGCACTTCTCCCCCAAGGATGTATCAGATTAATTTGCGATTCTCGAGCCTATTGCATTCTGTTTCACCTACGTCAGAAGGTGGAAGAGGAGCTTGCCAAGATGGAACAAGAGGGTATCATTGAGAAAGTAGTAGGTTCAACCCCGTGGGTCTGACCGATTGTTGTAGCCAACAAGCTCAAGTACCCCAAAGAAATCAGAATCTGCGTGAACATGAGGCATCCCAACAAAGCTATTTGCAGAGAAAGACATCTAACGCTGGACGACATCCTAGCAGACCAGAGCACAGGTATCCTCGCCACTTGACCTCAAGGTCAGGTACTACCAGGCCCCGCTACATGAGGAATCGAGGCCCATCACCACCTTCTCTTCACATGTGGGGCTATCCCGCTGTCTCAGTTTTGGCATGTCTTTGGCCGCCTAAGTCTTCCCACACACGATCAGGGTTGTGCTAGCAGGACTGCTTGGGGTCCTGAATGTGAGCGATGATGTCCTAATCTTTTTGAAGTTGAACCAGCATCACCTGCCATGAGTCACAGTAGTGCTCGAGAGGCTGGCGCAGCATGGCCTCACCCTGAAGAGGAGGAAATGCAAGCTCATGCAGTCCAGCATAGACTTTTTCGGATTTGTCTTCCACGACTGTGGCCTTTTGCCAGACCGCAAGAAGGTCGAGGACATCAAGATGGCGACGGCCCTGAGCTCCCCATTTGAGGTGAGAAGCTTCCTCAGCACGGTCACTTTCTGCAGGCGCTTTATCCCCAATCTGGCCACCCTTACAAAAAAAGCTGAGAGGGCTAACAAAGAAGGATCAGGACTGGCATTGGGGGGGTCACTGGAGAGCAAGGCATTTTAGCCACGAAGGACGCCCTAGCGGCAGACACCACAATGGCATACTTTGATCCCACACGACCCACATAACGCATGGTGGATGCCAGCCTGTCGGCCTGGGGGCAGTCCTCCTACAGGTGGACCAACAAGGTGAGCGCAGACAGGTGGCATATGCCAGCAAGGCGCTGACCCCAATGGAGAGATGGTATTCCCAAATTGAAAGAGAGGCCTTAGCCGTCCTATAGGGCTGCAAGCATTTTCACATCTATGTCTATGGACAGCCAGTGACTGTATTCTCCGATCACAAGCCCCTTGTCCCCATCATGTCGGGGTCTGCACCCCGCTGCCCATCCGGTTGGAAAGGTGGCTGTTACAGCTTCAGTAATATGGGGTCACCCTGATGTTTCACGCTGGGTCGGACACCCAGCTGATTAATTCTCTCACCATCCTCCGGCCCAGAGGAAGGCCCCTTCTCAGATGACAAAGATACGCCAGCATTCTTAGCCATGATCACGAGGGCGGATGTATCCCAGCTGATGTCGCTAGGCGATATTGCATCGGCCATCAGAACAACACCGGGCTGCAGGACCTTATCGGATAACTCCGTGCAGGGCAGTGGAGAGGGTTCATGTCAGGGAACCAGCACCAAACACCAGAGGCCCAGACCTTTCTCCAGGGTTTGTGAAACGTGAAGAATAAGCTGTCTGTGGGACATGAAAGAATCTTGCTGCAAGGGTCATAGATCCTGATTCTGCTCTCTCTCTATCCTTGAGCTAACACACGTCAGGCACCAGGGCGCTAGTAAGATGAAGGTTCACCTTTGAGAGAAGGTGTGGCTTCCGGAGCTTGAACGCAAAGTTGCCGAAGCCCTGCGTTGGTGTGCTTGGTGCCTGGCCTTGTGTCCGGTGGCAAAGGAGCCCCCAATTTCATCCCTGGTTCATGCAACGGCACCATGTGTGTTGTTGAAGCTTTGTCTTCGGCACAATACTGCAATCCTAGCCTTCCTGGTGGTGCTGGATCAATATTCTAGATACCCATTTGTGCAATTCATTGACTCCACGTCTTCAGAGGTTGTGATACTGATCATGGAGGAGCTGTTTGAGGCCTGCGTCATCCTGGAGTCGTTGGGATCAGACAGCGAGTCACCCTTCCAGAGTGCAGAAGTGGCATGTTTTCTCGACTTCTATGAGGTGGTACACCAACGCATCACCCCCTGCTGGCCATGGGGCAATGGGGACGTTGAAAGGTTGATGTGGATGCTTAACAAGGCATTCTGCATTGTGGTCGACATAGAGCAACCGCTGGGTCCAGCGCTTATTTCTTTCCTGCTGGCCACCCCTCATTCCATGACGGGATTGTCTCCGGAAAAGGCGTTCCTGAGACGCAAGATGATGTCACTGACCCCCCGAACACGAGTCGAGGATACTCACGATGCCAGATCCCGAGTGGATGAGAGAGGCCCAGGAGCGGGCAAACGACTGGGAGACTGAGCGACGACGGCTGGACCCACACCTGATGGAGGTTGGAGAGCTGGTGCTTGCTTGCACTCAGCGCCTGGCCCACAAGCTGTGTTTGCCTCATGAAACAACCCCATGGAGGGTCGCTGACAAGGTGGGCTCCATGGTCACGGCGGTGAGAGGATGGTAGTCCCTGACTTGGAACTGCAGCAAGTTCCGCCAACTCACGGAATCTCCGGGCTAAAACCCAGGGCTGGCAGATGGAGCACCCAAGCCAAAACCAGGGACACCAATGGCGGAGCTGCGTGGTGATGACTGGTGCCCCTCCCCGCCAAGTTGTGAAGTGTTGGACAGACCTTCCCGGTATCACCAATGGTGCGAGAGGCAACCGCCAGAGAGACTGCAGGATTACATTGTGGGGTGACATTGCATTTTGTTGATGTGCTGTTCATTTTTTTTCATTATATGGTTCAATGGAATGTTGTGACGTATGTCAGGTGACGCCTACGCCACAGAAATAAATAAATGGAACATGCATGCACGCGTGCGACAGTCCCGCAGTAGACACTGGAGTGTGCCTGTCATTTGTTCCCGAGGACCCGCACTCCCATGCGGGAATCACACCCAACAATAACCATGTGCCATGTCTTCTGGTCACAGCAATGTTGTGTGAAGTCAAATTTACTTGTCAGTGTCACAACCTACATCGATAACAGTTATTATTATTAATCAGGCACGTGCATACACATCCTTCTAGAGTGGTCATGACAACTCTGCACAGCACTGGTAAGATATCCGATCTTTGAGCAGCTCAGCCAGAGGTCTGGGGGCTGCTGGATGGGGCGCTCAGGTAGGGGACTCCCTGGATACTGGATGAATAAGGCTGCAGAGTAGCTCCCTCCTGCTTTGCCAGTATTCAAGACAGATCTATGTGAATACATTGCAATGATTGTATGCAAAAATAAATGTGGGGGGACACCTCCAGCAACCCTCTCACATTCCCCCATTTTAATGACTACCCCAACCCATCCCCCATCTATGTTTTCCCATGAAATCATTGTACACGATGAAATGTTTTTGCATTCGCAGTAATGGTCCACGCAGTAATGGGGTGTTTCCTTCAAGACAAGCAGTGGGCTTTTGTGTAGATATGGTAAAGGCACTTTCCAGGCACAGCCATAGTGATATTAACTGGCCACTGATGGTAGCAGGTGGAGAATGGTGTGAGTACCAGGGCATCTAATAGCAGTGCCTGGAAAATGCCTAGTAATTATAAACAAGCCGAAACCATTGGCTTTGCAAATGTTTGTTTTTAACAGGACTTCAGTGAAGGACATGCAGAGTGCTTATAAACCGAGCGGCTGAAGGAAGACCTGGTAAGACATTTGTATTACACCAGTAGCGGATTTACAACTCCAATTAAGTCATTTACTTTTAGAAGACTGCTTTGAAAAAACACTGGCAGGCACTCCGAGTGCAAAGTTTGATGGTAAGGCTTGAATAAAGCCAGCTCAAAGAGTTCCCATGATGAGGCGGTTTCGGTAGGGGTTTATCGAATAGTGGATTTAAGCATTTAGACGAATATTTGGACAAGTATTCTGCCATAGCCGAATCATTACCTTTTGAATAAAGTTATGTAGACAAGAAAAACACACTTTTAAAGGTATATATCCATCGTTTATTGCATTTCTTTTCTTTGTTGTCTACCGAAGAGGTTTGTGTAGACCATGAAAGGAATACATTATCAGATAATAAACTCTTCAATAATAGCACAGTTTATATTTTTGTACATCATATGTGTCCCTTGTTGGGCAGGGCCCAAGTGACTAAACCTTGCCCAAAAGTATAGTATGCATCTATGCAATCACTGTGAGGGGGGACTGGGATGTGTCTACTTGTACTTTCAAATGTTCCTTTTGGGCCTGTCCATCTTGAGCCTTCTGGCTTCAGAAAGTCACTGAAACACAACAGGAGTGATTACACCAATTAACAACCTGCTGACTGCTAAAGTGCTACTGAATACAAACCTTTCGGATGCTAAAGCCTTGCTCTCTCTACCTGGGCACTGAATGGGGATGAGGCATTTGAAAAATGTCTTTTCATTAATAAATAGTATGTGTTCTTAGTTTTTTGGGTGGTCTATGTTTTTGGTGTTTTGGGGCATGGTAAAAGACACCAGACAAAAATATTTAGGGAATGCTGAGTCCTTCATTGTTCTCGGCTGACCCTATAGTGCAGGGACAGTGTTGATTTTCAGATCCTTAATTGGCATGTGCATGTTGATTTTACTTATTTGTTTCATCCATTTGGCCCAATGTTCCTAAATTGTTACTTGCATCTCCTTGTCTTTATTACACACTTCTTTTTTACTCTCTAATGTTGGGAGGATTATTCCTGCTGCTAGACGTGGGTATTTTGGTTAAAAGAAATATAGCCACGTTCTTTAGTAACATCTGTCACTTTTACTCAATTCAATGGGACTCATTCTGGCAACATGAGAATGTTGGAGGGCAGGAAGTGTAACCTATCTTTCGATATTACAAGCACATCTCTGTCGCAGGCACACTTCCCACTGAGACATTTTACATGCTTTATAACCGTGGCCTGCAGGCTGAATACAGTTCTTTGCTGCAGGTACGTTACCTCATGAGCTATTTTACTCAGGGTCTAGAACTTACTGGAACTTCCCGGGATCTCTGCAGCAGTCATATCAATCCAAATAATTATATCATTTGGATTAGGAATTGGTGAGATTGCAACCTGTAATTTTCATATTTCTCACACAAGTCCTCTGCAAATCAATAAGCGCTTAAAGAAAATGCAATTTTTCCAATAGCAACTTCATAACCTATTGCTCAAGCTCAATGGCTTTCAACAAAAAAATACAGCAGAGACTAGAGTTACATTCAAAATATTGAAGGTTTTGCTTCAGCTTACCCATGCCCAGCAAACCACCAGATCAAAGTCTGTCTGTCCAGCACATGAAGGGCAGGGACTTTGTTTGCATTTTCAAACCTCTGCTCTGCCTGTATTCAATCAAAAAGTGACAGCACAATATTTTTAATGATATTTTTAAAGATAAACATGCCATGCCTGAATGATTACAGGCACCCAGTCAAAGCAGTACTTAATGTATTTTGTAGGTGAAACTATTCTTCAAACGGTAAGTATTCAGGTAAAGCCGAATATCTCATTTTCAGCTAGAATTCGGCTAAATACTTATTCGAAGCTGAATTTCTGTACACACCTAGTTTTAGGCGGAGAGAGGCAGGAACTGGGTGGGAATAGCCATAGGGATAAGCATTGCTATGGGCAGTCGATAGGTGGGCAAATAACCAAACAACACGTACAGGTTGTGTTCCCCTCCGCATATGCCATTCCTCCCTATCTGTACTCTAATGCAATAGTTTCGGCTTTTTGGTGTTGCAAGCGACACCTAATAGCCCAAACTAAAAATGAGACTGCAGCAGCCTGAACCACCAAGGGATTTTTGATTGTGGGCACAAAGTGTGTGCAAACAGCTAAAGAAGACATACCTGGCTCCTGCCAGATACCTCACTGACTTTTATCATGAAGCACCATTCCCAGCCTAATATTTTGGACCACCCACCCACCCTCTATTCTAGCCTTAAGTCCTCCCCTACCTACAGTGCCCTTACCCAAAGCATATCCTTCTGCCTCATTGCCCCAGCCACCGGCGTCATTAAATATAGGAATCTCCCACAGCTAGTCCTCCAAATACCTCATTGTTGCTGCCTTTGTCGCTCCCCATCCGCACCAGAAATTGATCCGGCAATTCTGACGTCACTATCAGGCCTCAGGCCTCTACTTGCAGATAGCACTTGAGGGTTTATTTTATCAACAGTCTCTCTGCTGCCAATTAGTGGGCACTACGCAAATGGCATGCACAGATATTAACCTGCAGATCACTGTAGAATTATTTGGCAGGCACTGTACGGTCTACTTGTCCTGCGGACAAAATGTTTTTGGAAACTTGTCACTGACAGCAGTCAACTTTTCTCAGGTGTAAGGGAATAGGATTTACCCACCACTGATGGGGTAATGCATCCTGGAGGCTAAGCAGTATATTGAGCCGTGTAGTCATTTTGCACAACAGCATGTCTGTAGTAAATGGAATTTGAAATATACTCATGCAGGGGCGCCGCCATGTGGCAAAGGATGAAGTTGTGCTAGATGTATTCTCCGAGGGACAGCACACTACAGACCCCCATGACGAGCTATTAATCTTAGTTTTTCCTCGTCGGACATCGGCGCACACTTCATCGGATCTCGAGGAGCACTGAGCCCACTAGGCAGAGGACTCGGCCGTCCAGGTAATGGATCTGACCATCAGCCACCAAGTGAAATCCAGAGGGTGGGCTCCCAGGGCGGCCAGCAGCACCAAAGGTGGACCACCAAGCTTGAGGGACTCTGGCAACCAGGTGCAGCCTGCGGGGCAGCAAATACAGCGGGCTAGTAGCATCCCGGTTCGGGAGCACCTGTGCAGAGGCACCCATGCTGGGCGCGAACAGCCGGAGCGGTGCCGCAGCTGCTCTGCTTTGAGCACATGCAGCCATGCTGAGACAAAGAGATCCAGCTGCCCACCTGACTGGAGAGGCTAGCCCACAGTTTGAGCAGCGGGTGTGTAGTAACGCTGGATACCAAATGTGATCTGTTTTGTATGCTGGCTGACATTAAGCAGGGCATTACACAGGAAATCAAAGCCTCTAGTGATACCTTCCTTCTCGAGCCATTCACTCAGCTACCTGAAACTCTCTCAGGGTCAGATGCTTCTTCAGGCAGAGAGGGGGAGGTGCCACCCTCTGGAATGGCCTCCCTGCCCCTCTGAAACTTAAGCTGGACCACCTGAAGTTACGGAAGTACCTCAAGACCTTCCTTTTCGCCTGTGCTTTCTCTCTCTCTCTCTCTCTCTCTCTCTGTCTCTCTCTGTCTCTCTCTCCCTCTCTCTCTCTCTCTCCTCTGCTGACCTACCTGTCTCCTGCATCGACTGGTTGCTTGGCTACCCTGAGAGCCTACTTGGTACCAAGCTGCTCCATGATTAGTGTCCCCTGCACTGCCTCAGTGCCTACCGCACACATAGGGGCTGTAACTATTACCCACAGTCCCCTGCATCCTTGGACTTACCCAGAGCTGCACTGGCCTGGCTGCACTTACTCAGAGCAATGCTGCCCTGAATGCACTTCCCCCCTCCCCCTGCACTTTACATCGCAGCTCTTGCACGATCTGAATGTCACAAGGACTAGTAAGATCACTGTATTGTCCTCCCTCTGTCTTCCTTCCCTTGTCTTGTCACGCATAGAAACACTTGTGTACAGGTGCGTTATAAATGGCTATCATATCATGAATTGTCCAGATCTATAGGAGATCTTAACAATCACATGCTGGTGGTGGAATCAAGATTTGACGACATGGAAACCAAGGTTTTTCGAGCATGCCCATGATCAGGTGCAGCGCCTGAATCAAGTGATTGGGCTGGAAGAACATGCCGAACTGGTGTAGACTAAACAAGAAGATATGGAGAATCATTTTTGCAGAAATAATATCCACATGTGAGGGATCCCATGCCGAGTGCAAGAATGAGAGCTAGAAGAATACATCTAGGAATTTTTCCACACCCTTGCTGGCCTTCGGGTGGTGCAGAGCTTACTTTGAATAAGACGCACCGGGTGGTGCAGAGCTTACTTTGAATAAGACGCACCGGGTCTACTCATCTTTTCAAAAACAACACAACCTTTTACCTGATGTGCTATCAAGAGTACACTTTTTCAGAAGAAAGTGAAGATCATGGCTGCAGCAAGAAATAAAGGGGCCATAGAGTTCTGTGGAGCAAGCATTGTTGTATTCCAAGACCTCTCTCTGTGGACTCTAACTAACAGGAGGAACCTCAATGTGGTGACGAGCTGGCTCCAAATACAGAAGGTGCATTACAGATGGGGCAAACTCCTATTTGAATTCAAGAATCAGCAACATGCAATTGGATCAGAGGAGGAAGCGGCTGAGCTGATGGACAGGCGTTTGGAAGGGAAGGTCGCAGAGGAAGGAGTGGCCACGTCGGCCCACTTGTAGTCTGTTGATGGGGAGTCTGTGATATCGCCCAGGAAACCGAAGGGTAGGAGGATTGACAATAAAAGCATGATCAAGAAGAAAACAGAGGCTTCCTCTAGAGACCTGAATTGAGAATGATAAATGATTGAGACATTTGGGAGCTGAGCAAACTTTTGCTGCCATTATTATGATTGACAGAAGGCCCACGAACTAGGTAGGGCCATCTGCTAAAACTGGCCAGGGTAAAGAGACCTTTGGATGTTGATGTTTGAACCTATATATGTGTTAGCTATCCGATGGGAATTGGGGGTAGAGTGGGGTAGTCCTTTGGGAGTATCGCCCAAGGTTAATGATTTATACTCTTATTTGTTTTTGGGGGATTATCATTTTTGGTGTGTGTTAGACCCATATCACAGTGATGCCATTAGTACAGTGTGAGCCAGCTTGGTCATAAAGGGATCGATAATGGCATCTTCAAATCTCCCTATAATAACCCTGAATGTTCAGGGGCGTAATTCTCCAATAAAGCAGAGATATGTAGATCGGTACTTCAAAGACTGTCGTCACTTGATACAGTTATCATTTTTCTCCAAGCAACTGAACTTCTTACGAAAGATGAAACAAACTACCCCAAGGCCTATTTTGCGAGAAGTGGATTTAAGAAACGAGGAGTCACCATTTTGCTCCGTAAGGGAACCCCTAGAAGTACTGAACACGCTGAGGGGAGGTACTTGTTCATTGCAACAATATTGAATAAGTGTAAAGTTAGGTTACACAATCTATGCTCCAAATGAAGGACAGGATGCCTTTATCGACACTTTTTCATGGGTCCTGGCAAGTTTCGCTGATGGTTATATAATACTCGGGGGGGGGGGTTGATTTCAACTGCGTTGTTGACCAAATTATGGATAAATCATTAGCATCCACTAGCAGTGACAGGAGGAAACTTCGGGCAATGACTAGATTACTGCGAAATCACTCTCATAGGTTTTTCCACCCAGGGCAGCGGGATAATACCTCTTATTCAGCTGTGCACAAGGGGTTTTCAAGACTAGACATGATTCTCTTGGCCAGTACTCTCCTCCCGATGCAACGGGGATAGACATATTCCTTAGGACTCTTTTTGATCATGCCCCAGTCAGACTGAAATTAGACCTTGAAAAGGCACTGGCATCTGTCAGGCCTTACTGCTGATTGAATGATTTCATTCTTCGGGATACGGCTATGAAGGCCCACATATTGGGGTCCCTAAGACATTATTTCTGGGAAAAGGATAGATAACAGCTAGACTTTCGGACAATGTGGGATGCTCGAATGGCAGTTCTTAGAGGGGCTATAATTGCTCAAACAGCTGCGAAAATAGCTCAACAATCCCTCCTGCAGAAAGAGTTTAGAAATTGGGAAATAGAGCATGCACAAAGGGGGTTTCGCCAGTCCCTGCGGGATCTTCGGATGGCCCAGCAGGTGTTTGAACCCCACTTAACTGAGAAAGTGGCCCAGTCCATCCTGATCACACAACATTATTATAATAAAGGCACTAAAGCCAATAAACAGTTGGACACCAAATTGTGTAAATTGTCAACACACAATTATATTATGTCACTTAAAGATAAGGGGGGCACAGAGTTACCACAGAGTATGGGAAGCTCTAAATAATGGAGAACTACTTTAGAACAGTTTCTGCTAGGCATCAGCGGGACCCAACTCACAGTCAAAACGTTATTGGCAGATCTCCCCCAAATCTCAGGGGAAATACAGAAAGCCCTAAAGTCATAGATAACAGACCAGGAAGGTGCTCAGGCAATCTGTACACTCCCGATGGGGAAGGCCCGAAGAATTGACTGCTTCACCAATAAGTTCTACAAGGCATTTGCTCATATCCTGCCTCCCCACCTCACTAAACTATTAAAATCATTTCTGAAGACTGGGAAAGTGTCTGCATCAATGGAAGAGTCAGCCACATTCTTGCTCTTAAAGCCAGGGAAGGACCCTACGGAATGCTCGGCTTACCACCCCGTTGCTTTGCTGAACACCGACTCTTGGCGACCCACTGTCCTTTGTTGGGAGACTTCAGTTCAGTTTCAGGGTTTCATATAAACCATGATAAATCAATTGGGTTAAACATAACGTAATCTCCTGCAGTTTTGGGGTCCCTGAAATGCTTGTACCCATTTCAATGCGCTGAGTGAGAGTCTCAATGCCTAAGAGTAAAAATCAACTCAAAATCCGAGACCTTGATGAAAGAAGAACTATTGAAAGGCTGGGACCTGCAGGAAATCTCTTGGCCGATCCAGATCCAAGCAGTCAAAATGGCATTACTTTCAAAACTGCTTTATGTATTCCAGGCACCGCTAATCCAGATCCCTGAGAGGGACCTCCTTCATCTCCAAGGGGCAATAAGGAAAATAATCTTGGTACACAAACCCCCCACAGTGCCTCAGAAGGTCCTCCTTAGGTCTAAAGGAGTTGGGGGTCTGAATATCCCTTCCGTGCAGAGATATTGCCGGGTGGCCCAGTTAGCGCCAATGTTGGAACGGGCGGCTGATGGGAGAAACCCAAAATGGAAGTTGATTGAGCAGGCATGTTCACCTTTCCAACTAGCTCATCTCCCGTTTCTTTTTAAGGAAGCTAGACACATAGACAAGGATCTCTTAGCGACCACAGGCTGCACCATAAGTCATTGGGACAAGGTGGGACAAAGTGGGTGCTCAGCAGTGCTTACTCCTGGTTTGAACAAAAAGGCTTTTGACAAATGGGAAATGCAGGGTTCACTAAGACTTGGTGACTTGTTTAAGGAAGATACTCCCCTCACATTTCAGGAATGTGAAGAAAAGATTTTCCTCCCAGATAAAAAAAAATTGTTCTGATATTCGCAAATAATGGATAACTAATAGTGGGGTAAAACACACAGGCATTAGGCCCCCTACTGGGCATGAGGTCTCAAAAAAATCAATTTGTCGTCACATCTTGGAGAATTTGTCTAGGGGGGTGAAATTCCCATAAATACTTAAGTGGGGGTGGGAACTGGGGATGGATATTTCCTGGGAATTTTGGCAACATACCTGGGTCCATAAACCCTCACGATGCACCCTGATAAAAGAAGGTGCATTGAAACTGTGCTTTCACCGGTATATGATCCTGCAGAGATTGCACAATGCCCATCCTGAATTTTCGGACTGCTGCTGGCATAGCTGTGACCAACTGGGAGACACGGCTCATATGTGGGGTTTTGGTCCAGTTATTCAGACCTATTGGGTAGAGATTCGAGCAAAAACTAAAGAAATGACTGTCCGGCTTCTGCCAATGTACCCATTAACTCTAGTCCTGGGTGACTTGCTTGACGATGATACTTACCCTACGCCAGGGGCCTAAAGCAGAATTAACATCACATTTGCTAATTGCAGCCAGAATAAGGCATGCCATGTTTTGGAAAACTCTGGGGACGGGGGGCAGCATTATTACATACTGGTGGATGAAGACATGGGAAATAATTGCTGTGTAAAGATTTTCAGCGCTTGCATCTGATAACATTAGAATACTTGCAAGAACTAGGGCTCCCTTCTTGATTTTGTCAGAGAGAAAGAACACATGCTATTTAGGCTACAACTTATGAAGAATCTGTCTATGGAATAGGCTTGGTAGACAGAATGTGGACAGCTGAGTATTTTAGTAACCGAGTGGGACACTACACCTACTATAGTTGCTGGTTATGTCTAGTAGTTGATTTGTCCATAATGGTGATGTAGAGCTCAATATTTATTTCTCTTTTTCTTTTCTTCTTTTACTTTAGGATGGGAAATTCATGTTACAATTGTTCAAATGGAATTTCGACTATGCAATGCTGCCACTACGTGTTTTAGACAATTGAACTGGTGCAGTTTTTTGAGATTTGAATAAAATGCAACTTTGAAAACAAAAAATATATTCATGAGTTGAGCACATATCAACGATTATGAATCGTTTTTACCCTTCACTGTGCATGTCTGGGCTTCGAGCCAAGCTAATCAGTTGTTTTGCAGTTATTTGTCAGCAGCATAGCTACTGGGATGCAATCAAATGGTCTGGGCAGCATACCAATGGCAAGTTTGATTATGTAAATAGTACCCAATGTTCTAGTAAACAATATCTAAGGCATTAAAAGACTACAATGGACTACGAGGGAAGATTAATGTGGCTTTTGGAAGATTAGTGATTGATGAGCCTGGACATAAATGTGCCTGTGGCGCATACAAGGACAGATTCCCTCGGCACATGCAAGGTCATATACCCTAGGCACATGTAGAAAAAACTTTAGTTTAACCTATTCCCAAGGATTCTGGTAAACAAACTAGTTAGAAGCTATAAAATCCCAGCTTTTGTGAGGGGTGGACAGACTGTTCAGCGGTCATGGAGAAACGCAATCAGGCTTGAAGGACCTGAAGCAGGCTGGAAATACTCTCCCCATTATGGTCTATGGAGAAGGGAAAGGTGGATTCTGCACCTTTTTTCTGCTTGGACTCTGAAGCATCGAAATTGCATTTGTGGGCTGCAGAGGCTCAGAAAGCCTTTTCCTTTTGCTCTTTTGGAAAACTACTCTTTTGATTGAGCTGCACAGGGATGCATTCCTACCTATAACAATCTGCTCAATACCCATGGAACTATCTCATTAAGATTTGGCTTATGTTTGCATCATGGTCAATTCCAAATGACACTACATCTTTTAAGGCTTTTGTTACAGCCATTAAGAGATCATGATGGATTTCATAAGTGTTTTTTGCCATTGGAGTTGATATTTTGTTCGTGACATTTGGATTTTACAGACAACATGCCTTCCTCCAGACCCAGGTTCTAGGCATTCAGCTTTCAGCACTCTTCTCCCTCTTCACAGAGGACTGTAGTGAGTATGAGAGTCCATTTTACTCATTTTTAATATTACATTGGGAAAGAAGAGAGGTATTCCGAAGGCAGTTTATTTCATGAGGATGTTTAGTGAGAATAGATGAGCATATTATTGCTTTTAAGAAGCTAGTATATATTTGAGACGGTTGGCCCATTTGGAGTAGAGATATAGGTTAGACAAAAATGATAGTGGTGTGTCCATTTATAACCTTTTTCATATTGAGTGTGTTATGTGTAGTTACAACATTAGTGGCAATGCTTTTGTATTACATATTTTATTTGTTTAAGAAATGTGCTTTGCAGTTGTGAGTGTTCTTGATTTAGAATCAATTCATGAGCATTTGTGCATGTGTATTAAGTGTGGGGCATCTATATAAAGTACTGTATATTGTTTTACAGTATATGGTGCATGTTTTGAACAGGAATGGTTTGGTAGAAGGTTGAACAGTAGACCCTTAAACAATTACATAACATTATTAAATGAGTCCTGATTGGATGAGTGAGGGTGGCTAACCTATTGCAGGGGTATATTGCCTACTCTCACTTCTGGTGCAAAGTGACAGGTATATGCTTTTATCTACCTCTATTCCTATCACAGCCCCTACTGGTCAAGTCTAGCACACTCCCCTTAGGGTAAAAGAAGGGCTCTGTCAGGTAGAGGTGATAAGAATCAGGTCAAGCATGATTCTTTTTCATTACAGTAAAAAGGAGAGAGTAATATCTGCCTGCACCCTCGAGGGAAGGGACTTCTTCCATGGCTCTGATTTGAACCAGGTTGTTACCCTCTGGAACAAGAGCTGCTGAATCTACTTGAAGGAGGAGATGAAGCAGGAGAAGTAGGACTTGGTAATCAGAAGCCTAGAGAGACAACCAAGAAGACCCAGGAATCCTCTGAAATTATAAGCCACTTGTGGTGGAACTCAAACTCTGAAGCCCACTGGGGAAGAGTGGATCCAGATGGAATCTTCATTGCTTTGAAGAGAATGCTGTCTGAGAATCTTTGTCCGGTGGGAGGCCTATCTAGCTACCCGCTCATTCAATCATGGTAGCCACAAAACCCACCAAAACCTTTTGACCTGAATTTGGGTCTCGACTGCCTCAAAAACGTAAAATATTCTTGGCTGGCCTTTGTAAGGACGGTCAAAGACTTTTCAGTCAAAATAGATGTCTTCTCTTTAGTTCCATCATCATCCGTAGATAAAGGAAACCAATCTGTTCCCTCAAAGGGAAAATGCCAAATCTTCTCTTGTACATCCTCAATAAAAAGGGTTGCTCTGGCCCATGCTGTACGGCACATGGCGACTCCCATGCAAATGGCCCTTGAGGCCATATCAATGTGATGAATGAATGACTCTCTCAATTCTTGAGCTATGAGTTTGGTTTCAGTGAGCCTCTATATGAAAGCTGGAACCATTTCCTGCTGAAAAAACTGCTGGAAATCTGCAATCTCTCTCCATAGGCACTGGTTTGCGGCCACTAGCATAGCATCACAATTAGCTTGGCGAAGGTGAAGTGCCCAATTCGAATACATATTTTTGCCATACGTCTCCAATAATTATTCTTCCTTTAAAAGGAGTGTAGATGATTGACCCGTGAGATATGTTGAATATTTTGAAAAGAAAGTGACTGCTGCTACCACAGAAGACTGTGGCTGAGGACTATCCGAAAAACATGACGAATCTGACTGCAAATGTTGATACCTAGACTCCACTTTCCAAGTTTTATCAAATGCGGATTGATGCATTCGATTTTTGCCCCACCAGAACATCCTTCTGAAAGGATATCCCTGATATGTCTTCATTCTGGAGAGTTAACACTCATGACAACACATCAGGTTCAGTAGACGTTTCTTCTGGCATGGGAAGGCCCAGAAATTCCTTAACTCCCCACATTCTACCTTGATCATTCTCAGTGTCGTCTTCATCATCTGTGACTGCTGTCATGTCATCTGGACCAAATGGCTCAGAAGATGGCAAGCTCAAAATTGGAGCTGCCGTGGTGTTGATTCCTGTAGGCTGAGGATCCCCTCCTGCTCCTGGATTCAGCTGGGCGACCGGAGCATTCGCGCCTGTTGCGGTAGTTGTGGGTGTCACTGCCATAGGAGGCAGTGAGGGGAGTAGAATTGCTGGAGGCACCGTAGGTGGTGGCACTGCTTGAGGAAAAGTAGGCTGAGGCTGCTAAGATTGTTGCGGCATAACTTTCCTGATCAGATCCCTGAAATAACCCACAATCCCCTCAGAGTACACTAGCCTCTGAAACCTGTCAAAAATATGTCCTCTGAGGAAGAGGTCGATGCTGCAGTCGGTGTCCAGGTCGATGTGGTGGCTGGATACAATGTGGGGTGCCTGTGAAGAGGAGGTGCACCATTGGGAGATGCCCCATACCTCATTGAAGACAATGGTAAAGGAGAGGCTGTAGTCCATGAAGTGGTCTTCGGGGACCAGTCCACTCTTATGAAAGCTTCTTTGCTAACCACGGGAGGGGGGAATAGATACTTGAGGTAGCTGATGTTGTGTAGAACCTGTGGAAGCCTCCGAGAAATGTAATTCAGGAGATGATACTTCCAATACAGCCTCTGCAGTACGTGTAACCATCACTGAGAAATCTTTATGCTTATCTGGGTGTTTCGCCGCCATCTTGTGTGAGCTGTGATGCAGCTGGGCAGAGTCCTGTGAAACTTTAGTTTTAGGCCGCAGAGCCTGGTCACTGGTGGAACCGAGACATGCCTTATTTGAGACACCAGGTGACTTCCTTAAGGAGTAGCTCTGCGCTAAAGACCCCTTGTCGGCACTTGGGGCATACCTTGGTCCCAAAGGAATATTCGAAGCAAGCGTGGGTAACAGGTTGATGATCCTCAGCCTCAGAGAGCCCGGGAGATTCCTGATGCGGAGGGGTCGCCTCTGGTTCATCAGACCCAGAACAAGACCTTGATGGGTCCTCAGTATGAGCACCGGTGAAAGCCTTTATGGCCCGGGAGTGTGGTGTCTAACCACTGAAGAACTTGCATTCCTCTCATCCGGATAAACTGAATGGACTTGAAGAAACACTTATCTGTGTGCGACCTCTTTGGTTGATGAAATCTGTGATATGCCATGGAGGAGGCCTCTGGAAAATATCCTCCCACTGTAGAAGACTTCGGCGCAACACGTGGGGTGAAAACCCGGCCTAGGAATTACAGTTCACCCACATGTGTTTGGGGCCTAAGCACTTAAGACACAGACTGCATGAATCCACCGCCGTCTGATGCTTACCACACGATGCACATTCCAAAAACCCAGTTACACCCGACAGATAAGAAATAATAGGTGTCACTGGTGTGTGGGTGGACCTCCCATCTCATACCCAAAATAGGCCCACCTCTTAAGAAGCAAGAGCATGATTGTCCACAAAGCAAGTTTATTGTACAAAATGCTAGGAAGGGCTAGATGATGCCGTAGAGTCAAACTAACCAGATTCTCTCTGAACCAGACAAAGATTTCAAGTTATATACATTGTGGCAACAGTTAGCACACTCCCACATATTTTGTTACAAAGTCATCCCCCCAAATATGATTGGTCGACCCTATACAAAGAAATCTAATCCCCTTCACTTCCCATGCTCTCATTGGATACATTTATTTAACCACCATCCCGTTTCAACATACATTTGCATTATTTCATATTTATAGCACACCCCTTTTTCGGGATCTTTCCATAGTAGGTTGTGGCATCATTGCATAGTTACATCTTCGCACAACAATCCTAACTTATTACAAGTTCCAACTCGTCAGTGACCTCTAACCCCGGTCGTGATGCACATGGCTTTTCCAAGTATACTTCAGAAATACGAGGAGGGAGCAAAACGAACAAGTTCCCTTTGAAATGGCAATAAGCATATTATCTGCCCAGACCTGATGGAATCCTCATTTCACACTAATTTCTAATGATTACCATTTCAGCATGCATGGCCGCTGGCCAAATCCTGGTCATTCCTGAGAAATTGATCGACACCTATAAACTATCTGTCCACTCTGCCCTTATGCACCCCTTGCACCGGGTTTGTTACCTGGCCCCAAACTGACACTACCAGGTGGCCAGACTTCCCTGGACACTGAATAATGGGCTCCGATGTACTTAAAAAGATTACATTGCCTCTCCACAATAGTACCAGGCAGTAAAGCCCTTGCCTGGCCGCAGCTGACCATTTTGATGTTATCGCAGCTGCCTGCATGTGGTTAGCTACCTTCCCCCAGCCTTCAACCTTGATGTACCGACTTCACAGCACGCACACATTTTCTCACCACCCCAGGTTTCTGCGGCCTGCACAACCCCTAGCTATGAGAGGTTGCACGTTATACAGATTTGTGTATTCACCATATGTCCCTTGTGTATGTATGTCTGTGCATGTACGTTCTAGACTACCACATCGCCTCACAGTGGCTCCTCTATCCGCAAATCTCCTTTCTCGCATGCACATATGAAGATCCTCACTTCCCATCTTTAGGCACTACGTGGCACACCACACGACTACATCGTTTTCATATTGCATCAGCAAATTTGTTATGTTGCTACACGCGTGCAAATCTAAATTCTATCAACTATACACAAAGTAACACTAGTGGTAACACTCGTCCCATTCTCATTAACTACACTAGAACCATGCTAAATCGCATCATCACCCCAGTCACCAACATGGTATGTACAACGCAAATGTCATGATGCCTGCCCCCGGAAGACCAGACCAGGCCCAGCAGCCCCGGAAACAGGCATCATGCCACTTGGAGCATGCCCAAAAGCCCCAGTTAGGGGCTGTTTGGGTGCAGTCCTGGCGCCTATGGCGCCAGGCTCATAAAGATAAAGTCAGTCCTGGCGCCATGGGCGTCAGGCTCATTATTGATAACTTATCTGAAGCAGACCATGCTGCATACTCACCTGAGACAGACCATGCTGCATGAAGACTCAAGCCAAATGAGGCTTAGGAGGGACTATTTTACTGAGGGGACTATTTTGTTACTTGGGTGGGGCTGTGGAAGAATACTTACCTGGAACTTCTTCCAAGGCTATTTAAACCACGCCCGGACAGCCACACGTGCTTTGCGTTATTCTGCTTGCTGCAGCGTAACGCTCACCGTGTTTTCAGCAGCTCCAGTCTTCAGCCACGCCCGCTTCAGTCCTGGGACTCCTGAAACAAGAAGAAAAGAAGGATAAAGGTTACAACAGGAGTTTTAACTTTAATCCTTACCTGAATCCTGATCCATCTCGCCACGGAGCTGAAAGACAGAAGTCTTTGAAGCATTGCTTCGCATACCTACGGCGCCGCGCTGAACTCACCTGCTTGGCGGTACTTCAGCATTCCATCACGCTCTCTCCATCTCGCGGCCGCCCTCCGACACCTAAGGAGACAAAGACAGCAAGGTGAGCAAGGGGACTCTCTAAGGCTATACAAGCTACCCCCAAGGACTTACCTGATTTACCACGGGGGGTACTTACCTCATCTCGGGTTGGCGCAGTCAACTCTGCTTCATCGCCATACCCCGGCCCCTAAGGGGAAAACCACAATAGACTTACCTGAATCTTACCAATTGCCATTTGGAAATCTTCGAGTGGATTAATCGGCAACCTGCAAGGAATCGGACAGAGTGAAGATCAGACATTTGAACTCTTATGAACAATTGGACTTTAGAGTCAATACTGGAACTCACCAATTCCTCTACGCCAGTGAAGTAACTGGTCATCAACGCGCCCCTGCGGTCGACGCAGGATGGAGAGCTCATCCTTCCAAACCATCAGGTGAGACTAAGGAGGGGACATCAAGAGTGATCTGTGGGAAGACAACAGGAGTGGGGAAGGTGGGTTGACACTCAATTCCACGGGTGGTTAATTCCCCTTCTCCTTTGCAGAAGAATATTCCTGCGACCCAGACGAACTAGGCTGAGCGGGTCAGTCCAGTCAGTCATCTCGGCGCTACACGTCACGCTGGTGGAAACAACAGCGGCCCAGTTCCGGTCGACGCTCCCGTGGGAACCAGGTGAGCGTAACAGCAAACCCCTCGTGCGCACCAGAGTAAAGTCCCGATCAAGTCCCGCTTACCCGCTTTGCCGCGCTTGTCGTAGCGTCTGGCGAAATTATTTAACTTGATTATTTGGGTGAGGATATTTATTTTGTTTAGCACTGTTACTGGAATTAAAATGAAATGCAGCATTGCTTCCTTAAAAGCAGGTATGCCCCCAGCATCAGTCTCACATTTCTCAAATGATGAAAAACCCTGCTGGAAAATTGTCAGCCGCAAAATCCAAAAAACCACGTTTGAGTTCCACTCCTCGTGTGAGTAACGTGAGTTCAAAATTTAAAACAAAAGCGGAAATATTGGCAGGCATGGACATCCGCCCCTTCTGTTGTGACTCAATTTTTCCGACCCCGTTACTACATGTTAAAACTAACAACGAACCCCCATTTCCCAGCCCCACGTCTGTTCCTTCGCTGGATCATAAAATTGACTCAGTGGCACCTGGAATTAAGATGGTAGCGGAGGAAGGCACAACACAAAAGGCGGTGGAAGCCGCCTTTGTTGCAGTTGGCTCTGTGACCTTTGCCAAAGAAAACGTGTCCCTCACAGATAGCATTTTGTTAAAAAATGTGTTGACAGGCACCATTGCTCCACCTGTTGAAACATCTGAGCCTGCTATTCTGTCCATAAGTGATTCTTCGAAGTCAAAAATATTTCATAGTCCAAATTCCACTTCAAATACCGGGGCTGTGCCTGTCATTGATTTGGACTATAATGCTACAGCTTTTTCTTCTTACACCTGTTCAGAAAATTTGTCCAAATCTCCTATGTTGTTTACAAATGTTAGTGTGGCTCAGTCGGTTGCTAATCTGTCCTTTATAGCCCCATACACCGCGCAAAATTCCCACCCAGAACATCAAAGAAGCAGGGCTGATTGGTCCTCCTAGTGTAAACACAGGAATTGCTCTCATGTCTATGAATACGGCCATCTTAGCCTTAGCTAAGTTGTTTGAGGCTCTAGTAACAAAGGCAGATTTGCACTCCACTCAATTGAATCAACTACTGGCAGAGCATCTCACACTTGCCAACAAATTGGAAAACTTGTCGAAAGCCGATACTCTTCCAAATAGCAGAAGGTCAATAGCATCCCAGACCCATCTTCCAGCTCCTGCTTCTTCACACGTTTACCAGACTATTCCTTGTTTCTTGAATCCCATAATTGATCACTCGTGTGGCTCAATTGACACTGCTGTGGAACACCCTCAAAAAGCTATATATCCCTTGTTTGACTCAAATTCAAACTCCGTTGATAACAGCAAATTGGGATTCAAAAAGCCTCCTTCTGTAAAAAAAATCTAAAAACATCAAAGCTATGGCCAAACGTCCCTCGCAAACTAAACTTTTTGTTAAAAACATTTCCATTCCGGCTGTTAACTCTGTAGTTGCGGCTAAAGCGATTGCTAAAAAATATTCTTCTCAATCGCAAAGCCGGAAAGCTAGCGCCCTCCCAGTGTCGGCAACTCCAGCTCCAGATCATAGTCCATTAAATGACTTGATTCGTGTTGCTTCTGACATGTCTAAAAATGATCAACAAAAACAGGTTTCCAACACATCTCCATTTAATGCGGCACCATCAATGCCTTGCGTGAACAAAGAAACACGACTCAAGGAATTGAGGCATGCCATTGATGAGTATATGGCACTTAAACCAGCCCCAAGAAGCTTAGCTTTTAGCACAAATGACATAACAACAGCTTCAAAAACTGCTACATCTGATATATATCGATCGCAAACAGTCTCACAGAATGTCTCGAACACTGTATCTGGAAAACCTGACCCCCAAGTGCCCGCACAAGTGCCTTCTCTAACCATTCCAACCACATCCCCTCGTGAATCTGTTGTTGCGGGAGACATGGATTTGCTGATTCAGTCTTCTTTGGTTAAGTTCTTTGAGAACTTCGGCTTTTCCCAGACCAAAGCCTGTCTAGAAAATCAACAAAACCCTAAATCTTTGCCACCAACAAGAAATAAGAAGAAAACATCCGTAGGATTCAAGCGTCTGGCAGTTCATGCCTTGACACTTACCTGTTTGCCCGCACCAGCAAAACAATACAATCTTAATCGAGCCTCTGTCCTCGCAATCTTTGGGGAAATTCCAGAGTTAGATGACATTGGAACGATTGACATTGAACTTGTTGAATTTGTTAATCAATCAAACCGCACATCTGTTAATCTTTGGTTTAATTCGAGGATAGTGGTGAACACCATATGGGCTGTGAAAACTCAATTGTTTGAGTTGGGCTTTAAGCTCCAGACCATGGCGGATCCCACAGACTCTCAACCAAATTGTACCCAGACTTTTAATTCAATTCACACTTAAAAACAAAACCAACTATCAACTCCTAAAACATGTAAGTGTAATGCCAAAACAAATCAATGTTAGAATAAGGTTTTGGGAAAATCGGCTGTGTCTTGCATTAGTTGGAATTCTAGAGGTCATAGTCACTTGTTAAATAATAAGAATGTGTGCTTGATCGATCACGATGTCATCATGTTGCAAGAAACATGGTTTACTGATGTGCCCTCATGGAACAATTTTGATGTTCTTTTAATCCCAGCAGTAAAAGGTCCGTGGGGTCGGCCCACATCGGGTTTGTTGACAGCGGTTAAGCAGTCCTCAGCATTAGAAATTGAACCATGGTATTCTCCTAATCCGTTCTTACAAATGACAAGAATTTGTGGGGGAATGTTCTCATGTGCCATTATAAATGTTTATTGGAACCCCGCGGGTATCTTGGATGGCTGCTTTTTGGATTGTACGGCTAAGGCCCTTGATATTGTCTCACTTGAAGGACTCACGGAACAAATACTTGTAGCTGGTGACCTAAATCTTCATTGTTTGGGTCCTCCACGCAAATCTGAAAGGGTTCGACTTGATAAATGGTCTTCCTTTGTGAAGTCAAAGAGTTTGCTTATGCTGAATGGAGTTCTGCCACAGGATGTTCCTCCGAGGCCAACTTGGCATCGAAACGGGTCCATGGGAATTATAGACTTTATGTATGCCACTGCTCGCATGCTAAACAATGTTACAGCCTTTCAAGTCATTCAAACAGAAGTAAGTGATCATAACATTCTACATATGATTTGGACCTCAACTCCTGATACAAATCAGTCTACTTCTGTATTCTTTCCGGGCTTCTATAATGTAAATTCTACTCGGAATAGATTGACATGGACTGAGTCTTCCCTGGTAGCCTTTAGAAATCATTATCAATCCGAGTTGAGAACTAGAAATGGAGGCTTTGGCCATAATAATCTAATCTATTATGATCTAATGCAACTTTTTCAACCTGGGTCAACTGCACATAAGCACAGGCAGACTCCTCACTTTCACATTTATGACCATGAAATAAGAACGAGAAAAGCCAAACTTCGGGCTGACAAAAGAATTATTGCCAAGCTTCCACCACCTTTGCGCACCCTTGCCCTAACCAACATTAAAACCAAATACACAAATTGGGTAAGAGGTTTAATAGCCAAGCTTTACCAAATTGATGGGAACAACATGTTGAAAGCCTTGGCTACTAAGAACTCTGCGTAAGCATGGAACATCATAAATCAAGCCACAACAGGACATCAAGTGGCTATTCAGATGAATGATGTAACGGAGGATAGGTGGATTCAATACTATTCTGCCTCATTCGCTGCTCCGTCCGATCGATTGGATATAGCTAGCCCTGGTCCTTCTTTACCTTTTCACATTGCATTTGATAGAGATGACATCCTCCTATGTATATCGCAAGCAAGTAAGTCGGGAGTCCCTGGCCCGGACGGTCTTTCGAACAAACATCTTAAATGTTTCCCGGACATTTAGGCAGACATTCTTTTCCTCGTATTTGAAACCATTAATGTCACACAGAAGATTCCTTTGTCCTGGAAACAGTCGATTGTTGTTCCCATCTACAAAAAGGGTGAGCGAGCTAATCCAGCAAGCTATCGCCCCATCTCACTCCTCGACGTGCCTGGGAAGATTTACTCTCGAATAATATTAAAGAAGTTGAAAGATTGGGCACTCCGAGACTCCAAAGTAGATCCCCTGCAATCAGGCTTTGTCAGTGGCTTAGGCACCCTCCCCAACATCATTACACTAAATATGCTCAAGTCTAAATATGCTATCAGGAATCAAGTTTTATAATTTGCCTTTATTGATTTCCGTTCAGCGTTTGACTCCATAAATCGTAACTTATTATTTCATAAGTTAAAGATTCTTGGTTGTCCCTCCTCCTTGTTGGCAATTATTATCCAGCTACACACTGAGACTACTATGCGTGTAAGACTCTCTATTGAGGGTCTTCTCTCTGCAGCATTTACTACCTTTCTCGGATTAAAACAGGGTTGTATCTTGGCATCGTTTCTGTTCAATTTGTTTATTTTTGATATGGGTTTTTCTTTTCTTCAAATACTTTCAGATGCCCCTGAAATAGGTGGTCAGCGTATTCCGTGGTTGCTTTACGCTGACGACTTGGTATTAATTTCTCAAACCCCTATGGGCCTGCAGAATTTGTTATCTGCTTTATCCAAATATGCCTTGGAGAATCACTTAACTATAAACACTGAGAAGTCGCAAATTATGGTCTGTAAGCCCCCAGGAAGAGCCAAATTACAAAATGCTGTATGGCACCTGCAACAAAAACCGATGGACGTAGTCTTAGAATACAAGTATTTGGGTTTGTTCATCCAAAATAGTGTGGGTGATTCATGGTACCCAAACAAACTGCGAATAAAACTTATGTCTCTCACATCTCAGGCCAAAATTCTAGTTTACAAGTACGGCAAATTTTCTCTAAATCATTTGCTCCTGTTCTACGAGCAAAAAGTCATTCCCATACTTACGTACGGTGCTGAATCAAAATTATACTTTAATGACCAGATGTGGGACAAGCTAGAGGCGACTTTTTGGAGAAAGGTGCTCCACTTGCCAAACTGTGTGCCCATGCTGCTCCTACGTCTCGAACTGGGCATTTACCCTTTATCCAGCAGAGTCAAATGGAGCATGTATGCATTCTTTCGTAAGTGTCTGCTTGGAGTCACCAATAACAACATTTAAGCACGGTTGCCAGATATCTGATCTCCTCCAATCTGTACTTTCCCGTCAAATGGCGTAGTTCAGTTTTGAACACTCTATTAGAAGCTGATATTTCTCTACAGAATTTAATAGAGAATCCAGCTAGAGCCAAAATTAAATACTATCAATGGCCGTGGATCCACAACTATGAAAATTGTGCAAAGTACAGAGACTTTAATATAAAGATCTTTGGCACTAATCGTCTAGGGCAGATGGCCGGCTATCTTGTAAAGTGTCCTTCGGCAAAAATTAGGAACCAGTTCTTACGCGTAAGATTGAATTTATGGCCCACGAGGGAAGTCCTGGTGAGGCGTAAAATTATACCCGCTGATCAAAAATACTGTCGATTTTGTGAATCTGCTACTGTCATAGAAACACTTCAGCACTTGATAGTAACATGTCCTTATTTAAATGCCTTACGCTTCAAACAATTCACTAAGCTAACAAATTTGCATTTGGTACGGGATGAAGGTGAGACATGGAGTATTTTAGTAAATAGTCCTAGATTCTCGATCTTAAAGTCCATGGTACACTTCTTGGAAACCATTTTACCAACGGAAATTCATTTTTAAATGTGTTATGTTATATTACAAGTCTACATATGTATGTTTGTTTCCCACTTGATATGTGTTTTTATTTAACATTTTTATTTAATATGGATGAATCGCTTTTTGGTTTCCCCTGAGAAGATTTTATATGCACATGTGTTTTTGTGTATTTTACATATATATATGTAATTTTAAGTTGCTCTCATGTCCCTCTTCGTCCTTCAACATTCTTGGTCCCAATGTGAAGTTTGAATTGTTTATTGAAGTTTGAATTGTTTATTGATGTATTTTGTATTAACATGTAAGTTTGAAAAGTTGATTGAATTCAGCTAAATCAAATAAATAAATAAAACATTTTTTTTAAAAAACCATGTACTCATTATTCTTTTTATCTCAGAGCCATTGTTCACTGCCATCCCTCAGGCAACTTTCCAGGATTTAGTTCCACAGGGCTATTCAATACAATTTGTAAATTGTGAGGAGAACAGAGGGGGCGCATAGCTGTTATTTATAGATCTTTATAGATCTTGACTGCAAAGCTCTCATTTAGAGGCATTTGGTTGGGATGATATGTCACAAGTGGGTCTACTGTTGGTCTGGATAACACCCACTTCTTCTTTGAACATTGTGTTTGGATATAGACCGCCAGGCCCGGCCAGATTGTTTTCTTTCCTTGAAAGCGGGGAAACAGAGAAATTCGATGACCCCTCTAGCCCTCCCCCTCCCCCTCCCCACCCCTCCCCGAGTACAAGGAACTGAAGGAGATTATAGTTAATCATCATGGTTTGACATCATTAAATATCTCACCATCTCATTCCAAAGGTCACTGTCTGGAGTTACTGTTGGTGAGAGGAAATAGATACCTGGCCTCTTTGATGGTTCCAACCATTTTGCGCAGATATTTTCATTGAGTCAGTATTCAGAGAAACAACTCCTTATTATTTGGCAGGTCTGTGTCCTTAGCTCAAAACAAGTTTTGTTGTTGTATTATTATAGAGGCTTTATTTGGTTCAACATTAAAGAAAAACCTTTTGCCTTAAAATGTACATTGAAACTGTAAGCTAAACAAATTGAATACATAAGATAAAATAGCAACAAGAGAAGAAGCCATCCAAAAATCATAGAAACCAAGACAAAAAAAGACTAAATGTTAAGACATCCAGGCCTTTTACTGAATTCCTCTTCAGTACCTCCAAAGTCCACACCATCTTGACTTACACCAGACTTGATTCTGGAGATTTCAATCAACAGTTTCACCAATGTTAAGGTGAGTGAAATGTGGTTGCCCCTTAGTAGTTCTGACCACCAGTCCTGAGCTGTCCTCTCAGCGTATTTCTTGGTGAGTTCAGCCATGAGTTGGAGCCTTTTCTTCTCCATTTTGGGGCATAATAATACCAAGTGCTTTAGTGACTCGACAATACCCTCACTTTGGCATAGTCTGCATACAGGGTTTGAGGAGTCGTTGGACCTAACTCTCAGTATATCTCTAGTTGGCAGTAGATTTAGTCTAAATCTAAAGACGTCTCTAGAAAAACTATTTGGGAATTGATCAAGGTATTTTGGCAGAGTATTTAACTTCCTTGACTCAGGGATTGGTTTACTGAACAAGTTCAGACCTTGGCTGTCGTCTTGCGTTGCAATCCAGTCACTGGCATATAGTTTCAGTTTAATTTTGTCTGGGTTCTCCTTTAGGGTTTGATCAGTTTCTCCCAAATCAGTGATAATAGCTTTACAAATTGATTTCCATTCCGATAAAGTCACTTAGATGTTTTTAGTTATTGCATCATTTAATACCGCAAAACCTCCACTCTCTGTTGCAACCAGGCATTTTTGGTAGGGCGCTAGCGACTTCCAAGTGACAATGGTCTTCATATCCGTCAAACCCAGTTCCATATGAAGGACTTGAATTGGTTTCCCAGTGGGACTCTCAACACTCTTTTCCAGAAGATTCCTTCGATAAAGGACCAGTTTTCTAAACAAAAGGAAAACACCATTTCAGCACCGTATGTTAGTATTTCCAGTACTTTCATCCGGTAGGAAATCAGGACTCGAAATTAATGAAGGTTTAGCTACCATTAATCCTTTATTACTAAGTGATGAGTTTTTTTTTTTACTATTGGTGCTATCATGGATGAGATTTGCTCTAAAACAGCACCGCTTAAACCCAGCAAGACAAAATATCTAAACCCTGGTTTCCCTGAAACTTAGTGCCCCTATGCAAACATTCCAGAAAATGGACCGGAAGTGGAGGTAGTTTTGAATGGGTTCTCAAGGCTAGATCGGTTTTGAAGGACTATGAACACGGAATTTTCAAAGCAAAATCGGAGTATCTTCATGAGAAAATTGATACAGCGAAAAATCACTCTAGAAAGTTGTTTTCAGTTATATCAACGTTTTGCTACCCGAGTCGAAATTCCGCTAGCATTGAACCTTCTTTAGACTGACTTCTTACACAAAGAAGGGAAATAGAAAGGTGGCTGCAGAGCATCGTCATGCCAGGAGTTCACCGTGGAGTGGTGGCACTGGTGTTTGCCTTGCAAACAGTGGTCGAGGCAAATGTGGGGGCATGTATCCCACTCGATCTAGTGAGGAGTCATGGGCGAGTGGGTGAGCTGCCTCGCTCGATGACTAGGACTTAGTGAGGACGTCGCCGAGTGTCCAGCAGGCAGATCAGAGGAAGGGACACAGGCACATAAGTACGATGTGTAACGCTGCATCGCTGATGCTGGAATTGAACGGTGACGGCACAAGCTACAACGAGTGCTGTTGACACATCTTGCACGACAGCTGCGAAAGCCTAGGAGGAGTTGCATAATCTCAGCTACGAGAAGTTGGTGAGGAGTGGAAATGGCATGGAAATGCACCATTTTGGCTGAAAGTATTGGGGCTAGTTGGAGGCAGCTGAAGGGTGCTACAGGTAGTGTGTGTTCTGTTTTTATATGGAAAGTTAGGTTATGCACTGTGTTAGCTACTAACCTTTAGAGAAGTTGCAGGTTTATGCTGCCAGAGCAGTGGGGACTTTTAGGAAAGAAAATATTTTGTTACTAAATGTTTTCGATGAAATTGGAGAGAGTAGCTGGAGTACCGATCTTGATTTAGAATAACCAAAAAGGTTTGAGGTGAATGTTATGTATAGGGGTATGGTTCGAGTGTTAAGTTATTGGCATTGTGAAATGCATGCCTGATGTTTAGAATTTTAGTTCAAATGGATATGAGAATTGGACAACACAGTTTATGGACAACTCCGGTGAGACACAGATATGTGTACAAGTGGAATTTATTGTGGACGTGACCCAGAAAAATGTGGATGGGAAATAAGGTGTTGGCCATTATTGGTCCCAAAAGTATGGAAGAGGATGGGAATTGTATTTGGGCAACACGGGTGTGACTCAGTTTATATGGATACGTAAATTCAAGTGTGTGCAACATTGTGTCGACCCAAAGTGTGGATGTAAATTGTTCAGCAACGCTATTGCCACCCAGACCTATGGGCATGTGTGTTCATGAGTGGGAAAGGCACTTGTGTGACCCAGTTTAAAAAAATGTGTGGATTTAATTGATGGGCAACACTGTGGTGACCCAAAAATTGGATTGGAGGCTATATTGATGGGCAACACTGGCTTGACCCTAATAAATCGTATTCACTAATCAGAGTCTCAGGAAGTATGTGACGTTGGATATAGTTAGTGTAAAATGTAAAGAGAGGAGGTGTGTGGTATTGTCTGCAAGCATAAGTGAAAGGAAGGAGGTGTCTGGTGGTTATAGTTTAGTAGGGTGTGATGTTACTGTTGGGCCTTTGAGTGTTAGAGAGTTGAAATGATTGTTTCTCCAGTGCTCCAGTATCGTCGGTTGGGAATATGTAGCCTGGGTGGCAGGGACCAGTTGGCCCAGCTCCTACAATCTTCTGTAACTTATAAGGAACCCTATTAAAGATACTTACCAGGAAACTTACCTCAAGAGTCATGGAGACCACTTTACAACAGACCTGAAACCTCTCCTTCAGTAATGAAATATAGAGAGGTGCTGAAGCAGAGGCCTAGGTTCATCAATGAGCTGGAAATAGAAAAGTGTGTAACTCATGAAGTTTTGTCTTTGAGGACGATGAAAAGCAATGGAAACGCCTTCTCGTAGGTGTCCAACAGTATGCTGGAACAGACCGATATGCGTTCCATTGCCACTTCAAATGAGGCTGTGACGTCAGTGCAATCGGGTGACGCCTCAAATAGTGAATGGTAATGCCACTTACAACCACCAAATATAATCTCCTCACGCTTATCTAGATTTATAAGACTTTTGCTCTACATCTAGTATTGTTCAGGTCTTTATAAGCTTTCAGAGTCAGTTACAACTACCAGGTCAAATCTCCTTGTTCCTACCACAAAACATTTTCTCTGCAACTAGCATTTGGTCTGACCACTTAAAGATGGTGCAGTCAGTTACAGCAACTGAATATATTCTTCCCAGCCCACCACGAATTACGCAACATGTTCTCTGCAACCACTGTTTGGTATGGTTACTAAAGCTAACCACTCATTACAGACACGGAATTCACTGTCTTGCTTCAAAAGACATATTATTCTTCGCTTTGTAGGCAAGGTTCCTCACTGTGCAAAGCAGGGAGTCTTAAAGGTCGCCTTGCCCAATACAAATAGATAAAAGTGGGTGGGGGCAGACCACAGATGACTGGCATGGATGCTGACAATCTGTGCCAGAACAGTTTAGCAGGACTACATGTCCCGGCGTCATCCACGTTCCTCAGCGCAGCCACCCAGAACTCCACGGTCTGCCCAGGAAATTTGCCCCAACCACATCTCCAGTCATAGGGGCGCTGCAGGTCCTCTCTTGCACACTTCCTCTGTAGCAGCATGCCAACCGCCACTTCTCCACAGTCACCAATCCTCGTTACGTATCCTGGGACCCGCTAATAGAACCACCACCATCCACTAATTTGCAACCGTCAGTTTCTCCCCTATTACCTCATGGTGTCTTTTCTAGGTGCAGATGTTGCTGCAACATAGGTCTGAGTGCCGGTCTCTAGGCATTTTGTTGTACTTCTGGTGACATTTACCAGGATGAGAACTCTTCTCTGACTTTTGGGGGAAAGGTGGTTGTCTTCATAGCTGCTTCTCCCCTTCTTCACAGCAGGTTCTTGAGTATCTCATCGCCAACTGTGTAGTATCCCGGACAGTAGGTAAGGCAGGCAGCAATTAGAAACAAAGCTGGAGCCAGGATTATAGAAATGAAATGCCTTTATTCGGTTGCAGGTTACAAGTAGGTAGGTAAGCAGGATATAAAGGTAAAAAGACAACCACCATGTATCTAATCCCATCCAGTCTGAACCCAATGGTCACTCCCGGAATATCCAGAGTCCCACATTCCATTAGCACTAGGCATCACCATGCACACAAGATGCCACAACCATTGCACATGGAAAAAGGGTCCGATTTCCCCACACACTCCCCAACACTGAGCATGGCAACCAGAAAACATTTTGGCCATTTGGACTGGGGGTATCTGCGATCTTTGAAATAAAGGCATCCCATGTAACTTGTGTTGTACTGATCCTGAGATTTTGTGTGCCTTTTCACATATCTGCGACCATGTTTCCCTGGGCCAAAGAGTTTTCTAGATCCTTCTCCCATTTTTCCCGCAAATTAACTGCTGTATCCGCCAAAGATGGATGGATTGACAGCTGATATTAAGCCCTTATTACCTAGAGCGCTTTGTAATACCTGCTCAAATTTCATCAGACAACATGATATTTTTTTCTTCCACTTTTCCTGAAATAGAACACCCTTCAGCTGCAAGTAAGGAAAAATTGGAAGATTTCTTGTCCCCAACTCTCTCTCTAATGGGATAATACCTTGGAACATCCAGTACCTCCACAACTGTCCTGTCCTTTCTAGGCCTCTGTCAAACTAGTCTTGAAATCTTTCAGAAAAGGAGGAGCCCATTAAGAACTCAAGGAAGATTGGCACGTGGATAGTTTATGTGTGATCATACCCTCCCACCAAATATCCCATAGCAGCCCTAGTAAATATCGTTTTATTACTCTTTGGTAGACATTTCCTCGATACCCATCACCACTCATCAAGTATAACTGAGAGCATGGAGTGTTCACCATTTCGGCTCATTGTCCTTCCCCAGATGGTCTTAGATGAAAATCCAAGATCATTAAGTTAGCAACTAAATAGTAGACCTCTGGGTCTGTAAACCCAACACCACCTTCCTCCTTTGCCAACACTAGCCTACTGTAGGGGATCCTTACCCTCGTGTGGTCCCATGGGAAAGTCAGGAGTTCCCTTTTGAACTTTGCAAGATAACATCCCAGGATGACCACAGGTAGCAATATAAAGAAGACAGGCAACGTAGTACATTCATTTCAATTTTATTGAGCCTACCAATCCACCCAAAACCTTCCTATTTCTGCTTTCAGACAGTTTCAAAATGGCAGGAAATTAAGGTAACACAACTTCTAGACATCACTGTCTAATCAAACCCCCAGATATTAGAACCCTTTTTCATATATCTTAAAGGGGTATTCCCTTAATCCAACCTTTATCTCCTCCCTTTCTGTTGCAAGCAGCAGTAATTGGGATTTGTTCAAGTTTATCTTGTATCCTTAAAGTTTCCCATATTTATTTAGCTCCCTCACCAGGGCTGCTAGTGACATTAGAGGTCTTAAAATGAAAAGCAAAAGGTCAGCCGAGAACATACCAATCTTTATTCCTTTCCTCCTATCCAAACACCACTCATTGTTTTGAGTTCTCATATCCTATCCATTAAGAGTTCTATCACCAGGGCAGATAACACGGGTGGCAGTGGGCATCCTGTCATGTTCCTCTGTGCAACCCAAATCTACAGTAGGTAACTCTGCTAACTCTTTTCACCGCATGTGGGTTTGAAGGTAATGCTTTTAAGCAACAATTCCAGTTAGGACCAAATACTTTTAATACCCGTTTAAGGAGTGCCCTACCCACCCTGTCAAATGTCTTCTCTGCATAAAGTGAAAGGACCACTGGGTGGTCCTCCATTTCCTCAGCAAAATGCATCAAGTTAATCATTTTGCAGACATTATCTGCCCCCTGCCATCCCGGTACAAATCCAACCGGGTTTGGAGGATTAAGCTTGGCAGGGCTCGTTTAAGCTGGAGGCTAATACTTCCATTAAGATTTTTTCAGTCCACATTAAGTAATGAGATTGGCCTGTATAAACTGCAGTTATATCAATAACAAAAAAATCAGGATGAGAAATCCTCAAGCAGTTAGACAATCTTTGGACATATTTATTTTGATCTCAAAGACAGTGTTTAAAGGTTACATAGCTTTCGCTAAGCACGAAAGTACCACGGACAAAATACATACAAAAAACAGGGAGTTATAACTATGCACAATCCTCAAAGGTGTGGAGGAATGATTCCCTGATACATAGCACAGGTGAGTAGAAAGGTTAAGTGAGAGGTAGCTCGAGTGAGTGCTGCCCGAGGCTGCTATTCAGTCCGGGTGTGTTAAACAAACAGTGTACACAACACTATATAGAAACATACAACAAGGGTTTTTTTAAACAGTTGCGTCACAGGTCATCGACACTGTAGTGTTTCGGCCACGGAGGCCTCATTAAAGCTTGCAATTGTGGAGGCCTTCATCAGTAGAGACTTGTTGGGTAGGTCTGTCCGTGGGTATTATCATCCAACAGGAGTAGGGCGGAGCAGCTGCGCTGTTGGCAATCCTGGTGTCAGTCCGAGGAATGGTGGTGTGGTAGATACACCATAGAGAGTGGACCTGCAGTGCCAGGATCTAGAGTTTCAAGTAGCACTGGGCTTGTGATTAGCTGTAAGATCTGCTCCGTGAATTGCTGGAGACTTGCTGCGTTCGCAGCTCTGCAGCAGCACTTTGCATAGTTTCTCCGAGTTGTCCAACCTTTTTTGCATTTTAACTCCAATACATCTGTTGATAGTTGGTTATATATCTAAAGCTTCATCTACCTTCCACTTTCGCTTTTTTCCCACTTAGTTCAGATATTGTGTAATGTAGTTCCGCTCTCATTGCTTTAAACTCACTCAATAGGTCTCTGATAGCTTGTCTTGTGACTGAGTTTCTTATCTTTCCATCTTTGTTCAAAGGAATCGCCATCTTTTGTTCTGTAACATTAATTTGTTCTACTTTTGCAAACTTATACAATTTCTCCCTCCGGCCTTTGGGGGAATCGTCACTGCACTTTTGGGGGAAGGAGTCTTTTTGTTTTGAATTAGTGTCAAGGGAGTTGCACCTCACGCCGATCTTAAACTACCTAAGTCTCAAAAGGTCTAAAGGAGCCATTCACATAACAAAGTAGCTGGATTCTTTTCTGAGGTCCTGTGTAGACTTCAGGCCTCCTCACCTTGTGCTTCTGCGCACCTCCCTTCACAGCAGTAATCCCTTACTTCAACGCTCAGTGTTTTCAGGCGGGACGCTGTAATCTTGACTCACACCAGCTCGGTTCTCTATCTGTTCGGCTGTGCCCACCTGTCGCAACGGGGAGAACAGGCTTCTTTTTCAATAGTGGTTGCACTTGGGCTCCGAATTGGCTGTGTTGGGTGCCTTCGCCTCCTTGAAGGTCCGGATGCAGTCCGGGAGGCATTGATCTCAGTGCGTTATGCGGTTTCTGTTGATGGTTTAGGATGCCCCCTCCAGAGAATTGTTCAAGGTCAGAATACAGATAAAACGGACACCAGCTTCACTCACTCAAGTCCTTACTATATTAGCCACTATGGGCATTTCCTTCTAGTTATTACTGCACTTTTCCAAAGGGACAGGAGGCTTTGAAGCCACGAGTGTGGATGGAACTCACCACTTAGGTGTCCATTTCGTTGTGCCCCCCGTTGGTCTCACCGTGACTACTAATAACAAAAGTCCTTCTCTGAAGGCTGATATTCAGTCAACGACTAGCCTATTTCCCTCTTTTCTTATCTTTCTAAGAGTTTAGAAAACATTGTTTATATACAGGTTTCTGGCACCTAAACGGTTAATGGTGTATCACCCTTCCTATCTAGTTTCTGCCTCAGCCACTGAAATGGCTTCACCTTATCTTTCAGATTTTCTCTACAAGCTTATCATTTCCACGTATCTTCCATTATGTGTGACAAAGTGACCTCCAGGTTATGGTCACAATGACCTGGGAGTGATATCACAAGATTCGCCAAGTCATGAAGACTTCTTACTAAAATATCCCAAAGACGAGCTCAGCATGCCTTTTTTGACGGATAAAACAAATAAGGGTCCTATCTCTGTGAATAACCCAGAGTGGATCCAGGAAATGTATCTACAGAGCCAAGACTATGGGGAAACCCCAATCATCCCACAGACGTAGCTGCCTCACCTTGGTGAGCACGGTTGCAGGACCTCTCTCCCGTTTGACACCCAAAATCGCTGGGAGAGCGCAACTCTTGCCTGTGCAACAACCAGACATCCAGGGAGGAATCCACGTCTTCCTCACACTACAGGGAGACTTGAGGAAAGGGAAATTAATGAGTTCCCTGCAGCTGCAATCCTGCTAGAAAGACTCCTTCAGCCAACACACCCTTTGAAGTCAGCGGGAGAAACACCCACACAACACAGAATAAAAGAGAACTGTTTTCCCAGTCCAATAAAATGACTTTATAGCACAAAAACGAATCTGCTTAGTCAAGCGGGCAGCCAGACCCTACTCAAAGGGGGGCACACCCTGCACTTGAGGAGGGAGACTCAAGACAGCAGCACCATGATGGCAGTTCACAGCACCACAAACAAAAGAATATATCCAACACAGCAGCTGACCTATTCAAACGTTTTTTTTATTTTTTTTTTATTATTAAGTTTATTGAATTTTATAGAAAACATACAAGCAACAAACTTATCAGCATTGTAATCGTAGAACTCATTGCATAGAATCCACACCCCATAACCACCCCCAACCTTCGCAGAATCTAAAAAGCAAAACAGGCCAACTTATTATCACATGTCATCCAAAAACCCACCCCACATATCATCAAACAATTTCAACTTTTTGTTCCTGCGAAGGATAACCTTCTCAATTCTGGCCACTTGCCTCAAGTCCTCCACCCATTCTGAACAGGTCGGTCTCTCATCACATTTCCATTTTCTCAAAACAATTTTTTTCGCAGAATTTGTAGCCCTAAAAAACCAGCATTTCTGTGGATAAGTGAGATCTTCCACTTTATCATCCTCACCCAAGATGATAGTGTTATAATCAAAATCCTCTTGCAGTAATAGAACCTCATTAATCTTTTCAGTGACACTCCTCCAAAATGTCCTCAGTTCATAACAGTCCCAGATCAAGTGTTCAAAGGAGCCGACATCATGCTTACACCTCCAACAGGACTCTGAGTCAATCATCCCTCTCGCATAAAGTCTCTGGGGAGTCCAAAACACTCTATTAAGAATTTTGATTTGGCGGCATTGTTCTCCAAGATTAATGGATGTCAGAGTTACGTTTTTACAAAGAAACCTCCACCTCTCCACAGTCATATCAGAGCCAAGGACCTCAGACCACTTAGTTAACAACCCCTCGGCTGGCGTGTACTGTTGGCTCAGATTTCTATATACTTTGGACGCCATACCACCTAATGTCTTATATTCAGGTAGCCATAACTGCCAACCACCGCCATCAACAGTTCTCTGGTTCCGCAGCAAACCTCTCAATTTTCTGTATTCACCCACTGTACAGTCTCTGAGATCTTTAATTTGTGAAAGTCTTCTATAGCTGATCCATTTGCCGTCTTCCATCAGATCACTCAACCATAGTACACCACTCAGGAGCCAGTTCAACCACAATAGCGGCCTCCCATTCAGCAAAATACCTGGATTCAACCAGATAGGGATGTAATCATTATCACATACCTTACGCTTACTTTTCTTCCATAGTTCCCTCCAACAAGTTCTCAGGAATCTTGTCGGCGGAAATGAGCGATAACCAGATCCATCCACCGTGGACAGTATGGCCCTAGGCGGCAACGGAGAAGAACTACTTGATTCCGCCAGCGTCCAAACATCCTCCGAATCTTCAATAAATGGAACCAGATGCCTGGCTCCAAAGGCCAAATGATAATTCTCAAAGTCAGGAACCCCCAAACCTCCACAGTCATGGGGCAGCTGCAATTTCCACAAGCTGAGGCGTGGCTGTTTGTTCTCCCAGAGAAAAGACTGGATTAAACTCTCAATATTCCGCCAATGGCCCTTCTTTACGTCCAGGCGAAGCCCACTGAGCACATAGTTGATTCGCGGTGTTGATGTCATTTTGATGGCATTCACTCTCCCCCAGAGACTCAATTTAAGTGCATTCCATCTCTTCAGGTCCACCTCCAAAGATTGAATCACATGTGTAATATTGACATCCATTATTTTGGAGACATCATTCGTTAGCCAAATCCCAAGGTATCTCATCTTATTCGGACACCACTTAAAGGGAAAACCCTGCATCTTCAAAACAGTGCAAGTGGTTGATGCCGGCAGCGCTTCCGACTTGGTCCAATTGATCTTGTATCCAGAAACCTTGTTGAACACATCGATCAACTCCATCAGCACAGGAATGGAGCTCTCCACATTCTGAACCACCACCAGCATGTCATCCGCATACAACCAAACTTTCTGGGAGGCTGCACCAAAGCGTACGCCCTCAATTCTATCCTCTTCTCTTATCCTCACAGCCAGCAATTCCATGGCGATCACAAACAGAATTGGCGACAGTGGACAGCCTTGCCTCGTCCCACTCCCAAGTTCAAAAATGCCCGAGTCCATGCCATTAGTCCGAACACAAGCAGTCGGCCGGGAATACAGCAGTCTTATCCATCCGATCATGGTATCTCCAAAACCAAAGCCTTTCAATGTACTTAAAAGATATGTCCATTCAATACGGTCGAAAGCTTTCTCAGCATCCAAGGACAACGTCACCACATCATTATGGTGTTCTTTGCTTTCATACAGTGTCAGCAACAATCTTCTCACATTTTCTGAAACATGTCTGCCTTTTACAAATCCAGATTGGCCTACATCTATGATATCCATCAGCGCATTCTCAATCCTCAAAGCTAACGCCTTGGCGAAAATCTTGTTGTCCGTGTTCACTGATCGGCTTATAGCTGCCAGTTTTCACTGGTGATCGTCCCTCCTTCAGAAAAACGGAGATTGAAGCATGTCTTGTTGAACTTGGAAGGCACCCATTCCTCAAAGAGGCGCGCAGCATCTCTAGCATCAAAGCAAACACCTCTTCTGGGAAAATTTTGAAAAGTTCAGCTGGTAGCCCATCCGGGCCTGGACACTTCCCAGAATTCAGCGCATAAGCAGCCAACCTGAGATCCTCCACGTTCAAATCTCTTTCCATACACTCCAAGGATTCCAAACTCACTTTCTTCAGATGGCAGTCATCAATGAATTGACCAATTGTACGCTCAGATAAGTTGATCTCTGAAGAGTACAGGGTTTTATAATACGACAGAAATGCTGCATTAATCTCCACAGGATCAAAAGTCACCAACCCATCCTGTCTTTCCACTGCATTGACAGATCTGCCACTGTCCATAACCCTCAACCGATGTGCCAGAAGTCGATCACATTTTTCTCCTTTTTCATAGTAGTTGCTTTTGGTTCTAAAAAGCAACCACTCAGCCTTCGAAGAATACAAATCTTCCAATCGTCTCCTTTTCTGCTTCAATATTTTAATAGTCTCATCTGAAAAGTTTTGCATATTATTTCTCTCAAGATCCTGAATGTCCACAATAAGCTTTTTCACTTCTGCATCTCTCATTTTTTTTCTTTTTGCTGGACAAACCAATCAACAATCCTCGCATATATGATTTGAAGGCTTCCCACACAAACTCCACCCTGACTTCACCAGTCCAATTCATAGATATAAAGAATCTCGCTTCTTGAACAATTTTGTCCACAATTTCATCGTCGTCCAAGAGGGAGACATTCATCCGCCAGGTGTTAGACCTAGGAACCGGAAAGGTCAATCGCAAGTCTACGGAGATTGGAGCATGGTCCGAAACAAGTAGTGATCCGATGTTACCCCTTTGGAATGATTGTGTACAGAGGCCAGAGGTCATAAAGAGGTCAATTCTCGAATAAGCATTATGCCTTGCAGAGAAGAAAGTATATTGTCTCGTAGAAGGGTTTTGCAATCTCCAAACATCTGTGAGGTTCCATTCATCAATTAGTCTCTATAATGCTGTTCTTTTCAGAGCGTTGGCATTGTCCACACCCCCCACACTTTTATCAAGTCCAGGTTCTAAAACCACATTGAAGTCCCCTCCCAAAATCACATTAATCGCATTTACATTCTGCAACATTTGCGTTAAAGCTACAAAAAAACTACCATCACCCCCATTCGGAGCATATATATTGCAGAAACAATACTGAGCATCCTGAATATGTGCAGTGACACATACTATCCTTCCATCCCCATCCTTCACACACTTCACCCCAGTGATCTGGAGATTCTTCCTAAAAAGAATACACACACCCCTAGAACCAGTAGTGAACGATGAACCATAAACATCACCAACCCACTCCTTTTTCCACTTATCTATATCCGCATCTAACAAATGAGTCTCCTGAAGCATCGCGACATCCACCCCCATCTCCCCTAGTTTACTCAAAATCACCTTCCTCTTGACAGCACAATGTGCACCATTCACATTCCAAGATACCACTCTGAAATTCCTCTGATAAGTGTAAGACATTGCTAGATCCCGTTTCCCAATCCTTGCAATGAATTCACAAGACACAATACTACCTAAACCTATAGTCAAGTAAAGAAATAAAATAAAAAATAAAAAAAACACACTCCTGGGCTTGAACCACCCAATCATCCAGAACATCCCTTCCAGCTACACGCTGAAAGGGACTACCCCCTCCCTCCCTTAGTTCAGCCTATAGAAAGCCCATAAAGGGTGTCACAGACCACATTTGGTCAAATTCAAATGAAGTTGAAAATACAATTTGGTCTAAAGGAATTCCCACAACTCTCCAGCAAATGAAAGCACAAATAAGAGCATTCCTGAATAGATGCAACATCCCCTACTCAAAAACGCTAAATACCACACCATGTGTCAATCACATGCCTAGACAAAACCTGAATTCTCTTATTATAACCATCAACGAATCACACTAATCCACCTACCGTCACAACCATCAGTGTAAACATCACAAATCCCAACTACTGCGGGCATGCTGAGCAATTGAGCGTGAATCATCACTAGAAAGTGTGAGCAAGTGTACAGAGAGTTGCATAATACCTGTGTCCCTGCACCCTACCAAATGAGATTAGAAGCCAGATACAGCATTAAACTTTTCCATGGCATTCACACACCAATCCATGACTATCCCGGTGGCCTTACCACTCACCTTGCCAAGCATAAAAATCAGAATCTCCGGTATTTCCTGGACACTACATTCCCCCATGTGACTTCCATGGCACAAAACTGCAACCCCCACCGTGTTAATCCAAATGTACTGTATAACTGGGCACTCCAGATATAACGTGTTGGCACATCACTCATTGTGCTTTGAGAATGGAATCAAACCCTCTCCAACGTAAGCATTACTGCAAAAAAAAACCTAATAGAAAATTCTGTCTGTGATTTGGTAAGTAGACAGAGGTGCACAGTCATATCTTAACCATAGGCCTCGTCAGTGTTCACATTAGATGACAGCACTATTACATTCTCACAGCTGATTTCGTTACTGCACGAAAGGAAACGTACCCATGCAAAGTAAAAGGTGTAGACTACAGTGGAACCCCAGGTACCCAATAGTGACAACTCTCACCTTCTTTATGCAGTGATGGTAATGGCATACAGTTGGCTTCGTTATTACAGTACAAGTACATGTCAAATATACCCCACTCAGCATGTCAGGGGTGTGCAACCAGGACAAGAACAACTGTTACATATGCAGGGGATTAGCATTGGGCAGCATACTCGCAAACGTGGCATTCCTTCATCTAATTCTGGCTATGGAAACACATTACAATGTGATCAACGTACCACAGCAGTCCGGGATAAAGCCGTGCAAAGAGCATTCCCCTCCCCTCAGCCACAACACATGCACCCCAGCCTCTACACCCACTGTGCCCCCCAAACACCTGAGCATGCAGCAAGGCACATTGCCCGGAACACGCGTGCTGCGGCCCCAAAGGAGAACGCGCCACTACGCCTTACCTCAAATGTGCGTCAACAGTGGCCGGTCACACGCATCCACCAATCCAACACACCACTGCCGGCAAGACTCCGAAGGGTGTCGCACAGCCGACATTTCCGGACAGCACGACACCTCCCGCACTCCGTCCAAACAAAAACAAGCACCATCACCTATAAAAAATCTATAGAGCGCGTACTGCCGTAGAGTAAAGCACCCATTATCCGAGCCCACATCAAGCCTACGCTCGAGCGAAAAACCGTTACAGCATATTTGAAACATTAATAACGCTCTGATACCTAAACAAACCAATTCCCATCTAACAAATTCAGGAAAAAATGAATCAATAAAGAAAAGTAACCTTACATCTTCACAGCTTCATACATCATGCATCACATCAATCTGCAATACTATTATCCAAGTTTAAGCCCCCAGCCCTCAGCCACTTTTCAGCTTCAACTGGATCCTCTGTGGTTTTGACACCTGATCCAAAAAATATCTCAGTGTCGCTGGTTTCACCAGCAGAGTTTTAATCCCCTTTTCTTGTGCCAAAGCTTTTGCACTTTTGAACGCCTTCCTCATTTCCACTATTTTCTTAGGGAAATCTGGATAGATTGCCAATTGATCTCCATTTAGCAGAAGTTTTCCTTTTTCTCTCGCAGCCTTTAAAATCCTTTCCTTTGCACTCACTCTGGACATCACCATGATGATCTGTCTTGGTTTTCCGGCCTGGACCAGCTTACCAGCTCTAAAGGAGTAATCCATGTCCATTTCTTTTAGGATGTTGTTACCCAAAGTTGCCTCCAGTACTCCTCTGACTCTGTGATCGAGGTTTTTGTCCAAAGCAGGGTCTTCACTCACACCCAGCAAGCGCAAGTTCAAGTTCCTTTGATCAGCCTCCAACATCAGGTTCCTCCTCTTCAAATCAGAAACTTCATATCTCAACTCCTTGTAGGCCCTATAACTCCCTGCAACCTCTGTGGCCAAGGTTGTATTTTCTGCTTCCACTTTGGTGACTCTATTCTCCAGGTGACCGACTTGAGAGGACAATTCACTGAGGGTAAACTTCATTTCCTTCACATCCTGGGCAATCTGGAGAAGCAGTGCATACATGTCACCATTCTCTGAACTCTCACCCATCTTCTCCCCTTGTTTAGCTTTTTTGGAGTTGGGGTTGTCAGGGATCTCAATCTTCTTCTTTGATATCAGCGCAGGATTCATTTTTCTCAATTTCCAATATTATTATTATCCATAGGCTGGGAGGGAGCAGGAGCAGTTGGTTTAAGCTGCTGCCTTGTTCACCAACATTCCAGAAACTCCTACGTTTTTACTCAGACTCAGGACTACGGAGGTTCCCTCCTACTGAGAATGCTCCAACAGAGCACCTGACCTTCCAATCCACTAAGGGAGTACCTTTTTGGTTCCAGCCCTATGTAACCACCAGCTTCTACGACAGCAGTGAAAGGGAGTTTTGGCAAACAGAACTTCCAATTTGAAGCATAAGGGAACTGGAGAGACAGAAGAAAACCTGAAGCTCTAGGCAAAGTAGGGAAAGTAGGCAAAGTAGAAGCTCTTGCCATGGAAAAAGCAGTGAAAGATGACCGCGGCCTTGACGAAGGAAAAGACTGGAAAAGAAAAAGTGTAGGCCTTGGCTAAAGGAAAGAGACAATCACCTAGGCATGAATACCGAAGAGAAGTGAGAGGAGTGGCCTGGGCACTAGTCCGGGGGAAAGACCAGAAACTTGCAAAGACTATTTCACAGTGTATGGAACTTTGCAAAAAAAAAAAAACAAGAGAAACTAACAACTTCTGACAATGCAAATAATCCACCTTAAACTAGAACTCATTGGGCCTCATTACGAGTTTGGTGTTAAAAATCGGTCATTACTGGCATGTTGGTATGAACGGGTCCGTGCAGTGCTTACCCCACAAAAAACGTCTGATTACGAGTCTGTGTGCAAGTGCGTCCCAGCATGCCGGTAAAGGATGCACCGCCATGCTGGTAACGTCCCCCTCCCCTCCGATAGCGGCATCAAGAAATGCGCCGATACCTCCCCCGTCATCATCGTGTTCCTAAATAACGGCATCGTCATTACCGGCACGTCATTACCGGTACTGTCATTACTGGCAACGTCATTGCCGGCACCAGAAGTAACGTCATCGCGCCGGAATGGGAACTGCAGCGGTGGCCATCTTGAAAAGCGCAATCCATTGCAATCCTCGGAAGACAGGACCTGTGCACCAGAATTCCCAATTAAATGCTGGAAGACAATGGCTAAAGTGACCAACAAAGGCTCTTCTCGCATGCGCAAACCGCACGTCACGATAATGAGCTGAATATGCTCTCGAACACGCATGTGAAGCCGGCCGACATTGTTTTCTGTGCGGAACTGCGGCGTCCAGCACAGTTGCGCACAAAACAAGTTTGGAAGGACATTGCAACGAAGGTCATTGCAGTGGGGACTACAACACGCACGGTAAAGGACTGTAGGAATAGATGGGACGACCTGCGCCTGCGAGTCCGTAACATACTCTCAGCCAACCGCAGCCAGGGGCAGGCAACAGGCGGCAGTCCAAACTCCCCCATCAAGTTGTCCAGGTGGGAGGAAACCTGCAACTTCATCATGGACATGGAGGCCATTGAAGGAGTACGAGGAGCAGAGTATGGAGTCCCAGCATTGGATGATGACGGTGAGTGACCCTTTGCATACCACATAAATCCCCACATACCCCTGACATCCCAAGTACAAAGTTAGCCACAAAATGTGAATCTGATGAGAGCAAATACATGGGCCATCATACACACATCCCTGTTGAGATGCTGGCCCCACCACTGTCACATCAAAATGCATGCTGCATGCCTCTCCAATACCTAATACACCCCTGATACACAATCAAACAGCACATTTCACAATGCACGCAAGCCACAACACAACTTTTGGCCTCGCAACAGACACCATGGAAAACATGTCTGCACCTGAGGGATGCCAATACAATCCCCCCCAATCTTGCAAGCACCATGTCCGCCACTCCAACAGGCACACAACAAAGCACATGGGCCAAACTGCACCAACACCAATGCATGCAGGATGCATGTCCCCTCATCACTGATGCCATACCTTTCTAACCCCCACAGGCACGAATTCTGACAGCAACGGGGATGATGCAGTGGCACAGCAAACAACAACTGCAAGAAAGGCCAGGGGTCAGGACGATGGCAGCAGGCCATCCACGTCCAGGGGTGCAAGGATGAGCAAAGGGGCTGACAAAGCACACACCAGTGCCCAACTGGGTGCACTTGCCCTAACACAGGTCGAGCAGCCACCTGCACCTGTCGCCATGGAGCACCAGTCTGGAGGCACCCGTACTGGCAAGCCACACCTGCATAAAGATGTTGCGGGCAGGAAGCCTGCCCACATGCATGCAATCGGCCCCCAAGGAGACACACATTGCCAGGAATGAGACCACATCAGTGGCAAGTGACCTTGACGGCATGCAGTCGGCAGGCACAAGTTCTGTGGGCGAGGCTGCAGCATCCGCACAACACAGTGCCACGAGGGGCATGAGGAGGACCCAAAGGCAGCATGTCAGGAGATGGTGTACACACGCATAGCCCGCAGGACAAACCGTAGGGCACCCCTGTGCATGAGCCTGAAGGTCATTTCAGCCAGGAGGAGAGGTCTCCACCAGAGGACAGACCCGTGTTGCGCATGTCCCACTAGCAATGCAACCATCCCGAACCACCTCAATCCGGGACATGGATGGACGAATGTCGCGAATGGAGACCTGTCAACAGTCAATGCATGACATAATTAAGCAATATGTGTCTGATGGGGAGGCAACATGCAGGGCCAACCGAGAGAACACTGTGGCCATCATTCGAACTGTAAACCGTACAGAAAAACGAGTCCATGAGGGCTTTGCATCCGTAGCACAAATACAGGAACGCATGGCCAACAGCATGGAGCAACAGCGCCCAGCGCATCCGAGCCACAACCGTCCACATCCACGACAACCACGCCAGCAAGCTCAACCCAAACAAGCCCTGTGCACAGGTCCCTGTGCACCATGCGCCGTCCAGACATGCAACCCCCTCCATCGAAAAGGGGGCGGCAATAGGAGGGGAACCTTGGACGCGTTGCTTGTCAGTCAATTTGGACACATATTGAGCTCTTGGTGTGTGGGGGTTTTTGGGGGAAGAGGTAGGTGGTGTGTGGGGTTGTTGGGGGCGGGGGAGGGGGTGTGTGGGGGTGTTGGCGGCAGGGAGGAGGTGGTGTGTGGGGTTGTTGGGAGGGTAGAGTTAGATGTACTGCAGGTGGAAGGTTCATTCATGTTCAAATGTATATCAGTTCAATGCACCTGTTGTGTTAAAAAAAAAATCACATGACTGGACATTTCTTCTTGAGCGTGTATCAATTTATTGCATGACAGTGTACAGTGCCCAGAGTCCCCCAATCCCAGTGCCCAGTGTCCAACATTCCAAATTCCCTCTTGATCCCAGTGCCTCAGAAAAAATGGGTGATCAATGATTGGCCCACAACACGTTCATCATGTGCATCACGACCAGCCCATTGTGCAGCATCTTCTACTTCATCTTCATCCTCACCCAGTGGTGGCTGGTCCAGGTCAGATGGCAAGGGGTACTTTGCGCCGGATGCAAATGTTGTACAGCATGGCACATACTGAAATGATCTTGCCCACCTTCTCAGGCCCGTAAATGAGTGTGCCACCCGACTTGCTGAGGCAGCGAAACCATGCCTTCAACATGCCAAAGGTCTGCTCTATAACCACACAAGTGCATATATGAGCACAATTGTAGTCCTCTTCATGCCTGTTCTGCGGATTCCTGACAGGGGTGAGGAGCCACGGCTTCGGGGGATAGCCGGCATCACCTGCATGGGAGCACAATAAGGTATGTGTGAGGGTATTTCTTCAATTCCATTCATGCTTAGCCTGTACATTGTTCATGCTCATATGCAGTGTATCGTCAATGGCAGCTATTGACTGCACATCTGCACAACTATCTGCCCTGCACACAACTTTGCAATCCATGGTGCTGGTCTTGGGTGACGTACAGGACTTAAGGGCCTTGACATTGGAATCACCACTCACCCAGATGGAGTGAAAAGGTCCATGATGTACTCACATGTGAGGGTTGTGTGGCAGGGGATGAGACCAAATGCATATTGGGCAATGTTTGATGCATTAGGCTGATGGCCAACATGATACATGTTGTTTAGACTATCATGCTTTTGGATAATTGATGACACCCTGCACATGTCCCTCGACATCTTCACACATGTCACAATGGCACAATGTGATTGTTGTTAAGGTCTGCCAGTGTAGGGATGTGTTCCTTGGATGATGCAGGCTGTCGACTTGCATGCTGATACTCATGTACTGTGGGTGATTCCCGCACCCATGTAGGTGTTTTTCACTACTTGATGGGTTCAATTTTAAGCATCCTTGTCACATGTGATTTTCCCATTAGCATTCATCTGCACATGTTGCCATGGTGTTATGCAGTGTTACTGTCGGGGAGGGGCAGTGACAGGTAATTCCCGGTGTGGTCATGTGTATTCAGCTTTGTGACTGCATGATGGTGCATTGTGGTGCTGTGGGTACGGTCAGATGATGTCTAGTGGACGAGTTCAGGGGTGTGCGCTGATTGTATGACATTTACACATTGGTGTGCGGCCAGAGTATGTCAGCCTCCATTGTCAGTGTCATGCATCATATTTGAATGGTATGGGCACAGTGTTTGCCAGCATGGACAGTGTCCAGACACCCCAATGAGAGCACACCCATGGCCCAGAGAGCAGACAGGTTGCATTTGCATGTACCCCCCCCCCCCAAAATACACTCCCATGGCCCAGAGGGCAGAGAGGTTGCATATGCGTGTACCCCCGCCACTAAAATACACTCCCATGGCCCAGAGGGCAGACAGGTTGCATATGCATGTAACCCCCCACTTCTCCCCAAAAAATACACTCCCATGACCCAGAGGGCAGACAGGTTGCATATGCATGTACCCCCCCCCCCAACCCTCAAAAAATACACTCCCATGGCCCAGTGAGCAGACTCACCCGCAGCCAGGCACGTCGGGCAGCATGTGGTTCCATATAGCGGGGTAGCGAGGAGTTCCGCAGCACCATTGCATCATGCGTGGATCCTGGGAATCTAGCGCGGCAATGTGTTATCTTGCTGGCATCACACACCATCTGCACATTGATGGAGTGGTATAGCTTCCGATTGCGGTACACCACCTCCATGGCATGCGGGACTACCAACTCAATGTGGGTGCAGTCGAGGGCACCAATGACATTGGGCATGCCTGCCAGTGTACGAAATTCAACTTTGGTGTCATTCACCTCCTTTGCTGTGCGTGGTAGGGATATGTAGGTTCTTGTGTGCTTTAGGAGTGCATCCAGCACTTGGTTTAGCACACCAGAAAAACATGGTTGCGAGATGCCATGCAGCTGCCCCACTGTGTGCTGGTAGGTGCCTGTGGCCAGGAAGTGGAGCACAGACACCACCTTCTGCCTTGGGGGGATGGTGGTGCGGATGCTGATCAGGCTGACCAAGTCTTCATGTATTAGATCCACTATGGTGGTGATGCTGTCCCTGTCCATGCGGTACAGAGTATGCATCTGTGCTGGGGTTAAATTGAGTGGACGGCCCCTATGCGCGGGATTGGTGGCTGCCTGAGGGGAACCACTGCCTGCACTGGTGGGATTTGCTGGGCCCGTCTCACCCCCCCCTTCTCCTCCTGCGTCTCCTCTGTAATCCCTGGTGTACTGCCTGCTCAAGGAGTAGCAGTTCATGCATGTCCTCCAGCTCCAGGATCGCAACTGCAAGTGGAATCATTTTGGTTTTGGAAGGGGTGTGGTGTGTGGGTGTGCTCTTCTTGTGCAGGGCCAGGCTCCATTGCCTCCACCTGTGCTGATTGTGTGCACCTGTGACAGTTGGGTACACAGAAGTTTGCTATTAACGGCTGATCCATGATGCCGGTGTTGCCGGCATTATGGTGGCCCTTCTTACCGGCATCTGGATGCCGGTATGTGCATTTCCGTGCTACTCATAATGTCCTCTTCCTTGCAGCATGCCGGTGTTACTAGCATGGCGGCTGCACGCCCACGCACATGCCGTTATGGTGGTGCACGGCTACAGCGGGTCCCTGTCGATGCCAGTTGGACCGGCATTGCAGGTCGCGATGGGCCGGTCCGGTAAATGCCTTACCGGTATCGTTATTACCAGACTGCCAACCTTGTAATGAGTCCCATTGTATGTGTAGTTTCTAACAAAGTGTTACAGCTGACACTACGTTACATATTCACTGCCTTTGATGCAATGGATCACGATTTTACTTCAGATTGTGTCTATGCATTGTATTTTGGGGACTGCCATATCTCGTTTAAATTCCTAACGTTCAACTCAATCTTTTATTGTTTGTTGGAAAAAGAGTCCTCTGATCCTCACTTCAGAAAGGCATTATTTCTTTCTTGAGCCTGATAACCTCCTCCATCTCCGAGGCCATGGTGCGGTGCTCCCCACCCCCACTCCGCTGCTACCACACTTATAATGAACTTTCCCCAAGGCAAAGCCAAGGCTATACGTTCCAGAAGGGTCATTATCACAATCCATGATGACCCCTTCACTGATCTATAAGGCTATTAGCACGTGGAGGTATGCTACTAAAAAGGAAATATTTGTTTGTGGGTTAATGAATATGCATGCACTACTAATGTTAATTTATTGACAAGGAACTAGCAACAACAAACCTTTACACATTTTGTGTTTCAATGCCGTTTTTTTGTTTAGGGAATTGATCCGTACATGCTCTGCCTCTGTTTCCGTGCCGTTTGTCAGGCTTTTGCTGCTCAAGCCAGAATGCTTGGAGTGAGGTCTATACCAGCAGTGTCTTAAGTGGCACTACAAATCGAGCCGGGGCTCATCGAGGGGGCGTGGCCTAACAGCAGGGGTCCTGCTGGCCCGTTAGGCCACGCCCCCTTGACGAGCCTCGGCTCAATTGGCTACTGGAACCACTGCCAGGCAGCCTTTTGCAGATTAGCACCCTCTCCCCTATGTGGGAGAGGGTGCTAATCTCTGCATTTATTTTGTATAGGCTTGCCTGGCAGGGGACAGCGCCTCGCCTATTCAGCCTTAATGGTGGTACTGCCCCTCGCCAGCTGGGGAGGGGCAACGTCACCATTAAGGCTAAAACGGTGAGGCCACTAGAAGCAGAGGCCTTTTTCTTAAAGACTGAAACTCCCACGAATCCGCGGGAACTTCAGTATTTAGAAAGCAAAGCCTCTGCTTCCAGCAGCCTCACGTTTTCTCCATAATGGTGGCGCTGGCCCACGTGCATCCCTTGATTAAACGGATGCCTCGCAGGTGCGGCGCCACAATTACGGCTGAAAGGCATTTTTTTCTGAAGCCTGAAGCTCTCGCACACGAGCGAGAGCTTCAGGCTGTAGAAAAAAATGCCTTTTCGTGTAGTGGCCGGGGCTGCCAGGGGAGATTAGTGGGCCCCGGCAGGGCCCCGCCTCAAAACGAAATTTCGGAGCCTGCGTGGCCCCAGCCCGGCCCACTTAAAGCCCTGTATACCAGATATTATAAATTGCACTGTACATATTTTAATGAGCTGAGAGGAGCTCTATAATGGAATCCATTTGCTAACATAGCACTAATCCACTGTTTCTGGGGTGGAATGAACCCCTTAGCCTGGCCCGGAAAGTCGGGCTTAACGCTATTAGCACCCGCTGGTCGTGCTGGGTGCTAATAGCGTTTTTAGGGTGGGGAAGAGACTGTTGCCATTCAGCAAAGGGAAGAATAGCCTATTGAAAGACGGCCACCACAGGCAAGAGAGAGGTGCTTGGAACAAGTCCCTTCTCGCTTTCCATGGCAGATTCCAGGGAATCTGGAGGGAGATGCGCGGGGAGGATGTGATCAGGGAGCAGGTAAGTGGAGGTCATAGGAGGTTGGGGGCAGTATGGAGGGGCCTGGGCGGCGAACAGAGAAGGAAGAGGTAGGGCGGCAAGCAGGGCCTGGCGCACGTGGAAGCAGCAATCAGCTCTCCTGGAATGCAGGCTTATACCTGCGGCTCCAGCCCAGGATTCCAGCACGCTGCTTGGCCGGCACCCTTGCGCCAGGTGATAATTGCAATTACTTGTTTTAAGTATGCTACTAAGAACCTTTCCCCTCCCAGATGCCAATACGTGTACTCCCCGAAGAGCTTGAAAAAGATTAGGGTTTCACACCTTGATTTTGGCCCAAGTGGTTTTCATATCTAAATATTTCAAATAAAAGAGCCTTATTACGAGGCTGAGTTTTTTTTTCTCCACAGAACGACTGAAATAGTCATTCTGAATATCTGCCTTTGCAAAGCATGCTGTAAATCGGAAAATCCATATTCGTTATCTTACATAGCAAAGGGGGCTTCTCAGATGCCTACTTTATCTCCCCCTTTGTATAACCCCACACATACATTTTTTTTTTTGCTTAACCGCGTCCCTTCAATGGAGCAAAAACCTTTGCACTTTCCTTTCGGACAGGAAAACAATCTGAAAAATGTCAAGGGCCTGATTACATTGTTTACCTACCATTCTTGGTTGAAGGTAAAAATTGGCATTAAAAATATGTATTTGACCTCATTATATGGTGCTAATATCCCCACAGTAATTCGACCTGACCCATAATCAGGTAGGAGGTACACATAGTGTATATTTCCAGATACTGCCTGTTTTTAATTTCACTATCAATTTTTTGCCACGGTTTACAGTTTACTTGAATTTAGCTAGCCCGTTCACAAATACAGTAAACGCTTTGGATTACACATTGGCCACAATGTAATGATACCCCCCGCATAGTTCCCCCAAGCACTAATTATTCTCTTTCAAATTAAGCAACACTGTGTGTTCCTGTCTTTCAGAGAGATCCAGTCAATCAAACAATGACACCTGGGGACGGGTGCCCAGCCCATCAGGTGGCTGGAACAGCAGGCAAGAACACACTGTACCACCCACTGTTTGCAGCCACCTGAGGCCCTTCCCCAGGTGGTGCCATCTTGATTGTGGGGAGGCAACAGGGAGCCTCTCCTAGTTGCCCCCCCACAAACCCGCCCTCAACCTGCACCCCCTAAAACAAAACGTGCCCTTTCCTGATCCCCTCCCACCTTCCCCACTTACCTGCTGGCCCAGAGCTGTGTGCTCTGGTCCTGGCGCTCCTCCTGCCCGTGGCCACCATAGAGATCATATGGCAGCGTGCATCTTTTTTCTTTTTTGGATTGGAGATTTGGCTTGTGCAATACGCGTGCAGCACATCTCCTGTCAACAAACCTTAGAGTTAGACCATTCACACCCCGGACGAACCCTGCGATGGGAACGGCTACCACCCTCTTGTCGGGGACAGACATGGCCGATAACAGCCCAGAGCCCTCGCTGAGGCCCTAGCTTCGATTGGGGTGGTGGACCATTGCTGGCTAGGTCTGCCCCCTGACGTGGTGTTGATGGCCATATTCTGAGCTCGAGGCCGAGGACTCCTGACTTCACTGCTGTCTTTTGCATCGCATGTCGTGTTGAAATAGGAATTCACTTTGCTCTGGGCAGTCGTCAACTTTGATTTCCGCTCTGGTCCCATTCTGACAGAGGTTTGGATTTTGTCATGTGCTTTCCTATATCAAAGTAAAGGGGGTAAGGCTAGGTCTGCCCCCTGACGCGGTGTTGATGGCCATATTCTGAGCTCGAGGCCGAGGACTCCTGACTTCACTGTTGTCTTTTGCATCGCATGTCGTGTTGAAATAGGAATTCACTTTGCTCTGGGCAGTCGTCAACTTTGATTTCCGCTCTGGTCCCATTCTGACAGAGGTTTGGATTTTGTCATGTGCTTTCCTATATCAAAGTAAAGGGGGTAATAAGTGAAAGGAGTATTTGATCACTGTGCCAGTTATTCATTCATGTATAGGAATACAAGGATTTCATATGTTTCACTAGAGGAATGATGCATTTGCTTACTAAGCAGGAAAAAGGCAGGACGTCCCACTTCGAAAGAATGGGCTGCTTCCCCAGGTTCCCCAAATCGCATGAAAGCCCTTCTTTAGCCGACCAAATATCTCACATAACAGTGTTTTAGGTGACAAGGAAAACGTCATGTTACGCTTTATTGGGTCAATTTCTACAGTCGTCATCATTGATTTCTCACACAGTAGCATTTGGTTTTCTGGGTTAAGGTTTTTACAGCCACCTTCCTTACAGTCCCTGATTCAAAAGCACACTGCACCCTAGAGAGTATTTCAACATAATTCCCTGCCTGAGTCAGGAGTCAAAAGAGCAAGCGGCAGCCTGGCTGAAGGGAACATCAATGGGTGTTCAGAAAAAAGGCTTATTTCTTGAAATGAGAAAACTATAAAACCAGATTTTAAATAGTAGCGACAACAAACAAATCCCTTCATCAGTCCTTTTTAAGGCTTGGAAAACCAGAAAGACCAAAAGTCAGGAATTCCATACAGCGGGAGGTGTTTAACCCAAGAGAGCTTAAAATAAAATATAAAGTACAGACTACTTTTTCAGCGAATCTCAAAATAGTGGTTTAATTATGCTTGGCTTTTTTATATTGCGCCATGAAAAGGTGCTGTAGGGCTCTATGCAAAGTCAACCATGTCAGCATTTTAGTGAAGGGTTGTGGACCCTAGTTCATCAATATATTTCATATCATAATTCAACGTTCTGCGCTCTATGAACATGAATACTTAATAGTAATCTTCAGTACAATGAGTCCCACTCTTCCTTGTGAAGATCCTCATCTTACATGGGTGAGAGTGTCCAGTAAAAAGCAACCGCAATAACCAGTGGTGGAAGTGTACGAAAAGAACTAGTGGAACTATGTTCCCTACTGGCCTGCACCCACTCCCCATAAACCCCAGTGCCACGCCCCCTCCCATGTACAATACAAACTCCAAAACCCATACGCCTACTGTTTAGGGGAACGTTCAGTGCAAGCACGTTAAGTGCAAGTTTCAACTTATTCCTACACTTTTATTTTAAAAAGAAACCGTTCCGGAACGGTTTCTTTTTAAAATAAAAGTATAGGAACGGTAAACCTTAATTAAAAGAAGTAGAGGAGCACCGCTCCCGCCCACGTTTACCACTGGCAATAACCCTTTCAAATAATTAAAAGATATAACCAGTTAGTTAAATTGTTGTTAATCTACCCAAGAAGTAACCCCAACAGTCGAGGCCATCTATCAGAGAGATGGATGGGGGCCTGGAAGTAGACCTCGGTGTAATAAAGATCACTGGTAAGTAATAAAAGTATTGCACTTTGTTGCTCTTATTCGCAACATCTTGTCATATTTCAGGATATACCGGGCAGAGTTGTCAGCTCAGGTGCGACGCAACCACACTGGGAATGGATGATGCCGTGTGACATGGGTTAGATACCTTCGGTGCACCCAACTCGCACCTTCATCCTCATGATGCTGATAAACTGAGTACTCCAAACTGGAAGAATCCCATATGAAGTGTGCAAAGCTTGGGTTCTCTGATGATGACTCTGACATCTTGGGATGTACTAGTAACTTCTTTAATTAAGTTCTTGTACATTTTATTAAGTACATCAAGTCAGTCAGGTACATTGGAGCTTAGGGCAACATGCACCAGCATCCTCTCACTCAGGGGTCTACATCTCCAACTGACTCTCAAAGAACACATTCATACATCAACATTCTCTCAGGCTGCATTCTGAGTCACTCACTCCAACATTCCAAGCATTCAGCTCAGGATCCAGGGGAAGCTTAGTCACTACATATCTCCCCACCCCTAATAACAACAAATAACATCTACCAGCAAAAGATACACACACACACACACACACGCACACACACACCATCCAAAGCGCGTGCATCCTTTACCCCAAAACAGCAACACTACACACAAACCAAAACCCTAAGAACGTCCTCACCCAGTGGGAAATATACTTCTCCAAACACATGCCTCTCCCCTTTCCTACCTAGTAAAGAAGAGACACCATCAACTACAACAAAGATACCCATCTAATCTCCTCAAGAACATCAGGCATACCAGCCCCTCTTACCCATTAGTCAACTCACAGCGCCAACTCACATAAATTACTCGGCTCCCTCACACCCACTCCAATTGCACAACTCACAGGCTGCACACTCCACATATTCCTAAAACAGGGCTGAGTATTTCAAATACCGGGATAACCAACACCTCAAAACTCAGTGTCTCTATCCCACATGTGCCCATGTTAAAAGAACACCTTTTACGCCACACCTCTTCCTACAGGGAGCTCTAAAAACACACTCACCGCACCCTAAACCCATCATTAACCTCTAAATGTAAATAAACAATTAAATTCACCCTACTCCCCTACAGCCAGTCTATACACACAACATACTAGCTGGAACCTTCCACTCCTAGAAACCAGGTTGGGTGTTCCTAATACACGGATGAACAACACCCTACAACATAAACACCCAAGGTGCTGTCACCACCCCTAACTGTCCCATGAAGCACCACCTCGAACCAAATACACTTGCTGTAAGGAAGCTCAAAATGACCACTCACACAACCGTAGCACACACTGCATCACAACCTTAGGCAACCTCACACCAAGTACACACACTACAATAATAATGTAAAACAGTTGACTACTTAGCATTTCAAATAACACAAATTCTACTAGTGAACTTCTAAAATCAACTATTATTGACAAAAGTCCCACCTGCAAATACAATCATTAGTGTGGCAAAAATGTCACAAATCCTGTTTCATCTCATTTACTGTAACATTACCAGTCCACACTGCCTATTGTTTTTGCAAGTCCATCTGTGGGGAAAAAACATTAAACATTCTATCAGCATAAACTATAATTTCACTAAAGTTAATGCACCTTGCCTTTTGCCCTTAACAGTCCATCTGGGGAGGAACACTGTTAGACATATAAACGACTATAAACAACATAGTTCTAAAGTCATGTGCTAAATCACAACTATGTAATGTCTAACAAAATTACGACCTTCAAACTCATCACGTGCAAACCATCAGTCACACCCAGGCCTCACATCACCACTACATAACACTTAAAACCTTAATATTATGGCAGGAACAAATTAAAAACAAATCATCTTTGTTGGCTGCTTTATTAGCTAGCTCCCTCCTGACCCAAAAAGTACCGTTAGGGAACACAGCCCCTCTTGTTTTCATTAGCTGTACCTCCCTGATCAGACGACCATATGCGCTCCAGTCACACACCCTTGTAAGGCGCACTTAAATTCCCACTCATCACCTCCATCACCACCATAGACCACGGCACCTTCCTTCCTTGCCGCTAGTGTCCTGGCACCCAAACCACATCGCCAGAGTTTATTCCTGAACATGATCGCACCAGTGCGACTCTCCTCCCATAGCTTCTTACGCAGCGCCAACTAAAAGGAAGAACTTCTGTTGCAACGTCGGACCACGTTGTAATGTCCTTTCTTTTGACATGCTTCTTGGCCTTACTCTGAACTCCTGTAGCAACCGTTGCTGTCGTGACGTCCTGCATGCTCCAGCTGAAACATTCCACTCAAATGCCAACTCCCTCAGCAATCTGCCTGACGTCACCATTACTGGCTGGCAGTCCCAGAGAAAAGAGCTCTGTGCTCCAACCGTCGTCGCAGCCCTAGCTGAACCATCTCTGTGCACCGATGCAGCCACAGATTTAACAGCACTCTCGCTGCACCGCATCTGAGCCCAGAAAGCGGGCCCCATGCAGTGCCTCCCCCACATACGAGGCACTCTGAGCCCCCGGCTCAGGCCACGTTAGCCCAACGTGTGCCCAACAGCTCCTCACAGTCACGAAGATGCCCAGTCAGGGTCATACCATTCCCTGATGCCCCAACTGCGATGGACACACTGAATCCCAAAGGTCACCACAGCCCTTCCTGCAGGAGCTGCACCCCCACTGAGGTGAGTCTTCAGCTTTGACTATCTCCTTGAGCCTTACAGTACTGAATCACAAACCCCTCCAAAACGCTGCACTTGGGCTCCAAACCCCTCCAAGGCTCACATACTGGGCTCCAAGCCCCTCCAAAGCACATTTAATGGGCTCTCATCCCTCTCTGCTGTACAGCAATGGGCACCATGCCCCTCCTAGGCGCAGCTGTGGCCTCCAAGCCCCCTCAGGTGCTACTGCCATGGGCTCCAAGACCCTCCATGTCGCAGCCCTTTGGGTTCCAAACCCCTTAATTTCGATCAGTGGGCCCTTAGCCCCACCAAAGTTCCTCTGCCAGGCTCCAAGCTCTCACTGTCCTTGGCAGGCCCACTGGCTCTAGTCCCTGGCACCGCTCTCTACTTCCTGTGCCTCTGTATCCAGCGCTGGGCCCCTCTGCTCCTTAAGGCAATCAGCGCTGCCCCTACCTGAGAAGATCTTCTTCCATGGTTGGAGGCCGGTGCATGTCCCATCCATTGTGCTGTCCTTCCAGAACAGCAAGCATCCTCATGGCCACTGTAAAGCTTGGGTTCTCTAATGATGACTCTAACATCTTGGGATGTACTAGTATCTTCTTTAATTAAGTAGTTCTTGTACATTTTATTAAGTACATCAAGTCAGGTACATTGGAGTTTAGGGCAACATGCGCCGGCATCCTCTCACTCAGGGGTCTACATCTCCAACTGACTCTCACAGATCACCACTCATAATACATCAACATTCGCTCAGGCTGCATTCTGTGTCACTCACTCCAACATTCCAAACATTCATCTCAGCATCCAAGGAAGCTGAGTCACTATAAAGTGCTATATAAAATCAACAATTTATTATAGGGGTCATTCCTTGATGGACACCGCTTGGAATACCATTTGCAAAAGACAATGAGACAGCAAAGAGACCAATAGAAGCACTACAATCAAGGGTTCTAAAGATACTGCTCCAATGGCTACCTGGGTTGTAACCACAACACTGATGCTCAAAGTGCAACCAAGACAGGACCAATCCAGGTGCCAAAAACACAACGTTGACACAAATGAACACAATGAACTTCAGCAAAAAATAAAGAAGACGTCTGAAACAATGCCAACACAGCCACAACACAGCCTCTCCATCAGAGATCATGCAACTGAAATCCAGAGGAAGGTGGAAGGCAGAAACAGACAGCCAAGTCTTACAGTTTGCTAGTAAGACGTTTTCATATGAAAGAGGCAATACAGCCAGAAAACAAACCCATGACCGGGAGAGCAATATAAAGCAAACGAACATTGTAGAAAATAACTAGAACTCAGTCTAGAGAATGCAAAGATTTGGCATAAACTGCACATAAAATAAATCTGAGGCGAACCTGTAAGAGACACAATTGCACCAATCAGGAACACTCAAATGATAAGTGAGAATACATTGTCCGAGTGCAACAATCAACCCAAAAATTGAAAAACCACCTTGCCAAATTAATCAAAGTGGAATGGGATGGAGAAGCTGCAGGAAGCAAGCTCTGAAATGACTGAACCTTAATCAACAAAACAAACTACACGCGGCTCCAGACACTATGCCAAAGAGGACCAACAATACTACAAAAGGCTCAATGGTAGATACCCTAATATGGCTACAGTATTGGATCAAGCTGTGACCAAGTCAGGGTGCACGTCATCAGATAAAGATAACCTCTTCTAAACCCTCACTGCAAAGAGAAAGACTGTGTGCAGAAAACAAATAAGGTAATGCACAGATCTCAAGTGGGGTCCAAAACAAAAGCCCCAAAAAAGAGACTGTAACCTGTACATGTGTTGCCCTGAATCAGTTGTTCATTCTAATCAGTCTTTGGTTTCTGTAATAAAATTCGAACCACCAACAAGTGGCGAGTCATCACCACCAATGAATTCCTGCAAAATGTAGGAAACATATCAATGTCAAATTTGACATACTCAAAGCTGCAGCACCAGAGTGCTTGCAGTGTTATTTCACCTGCCCCATAAGACCATTAAATCTGAAACCACGACCTCTGCCATCATCTTTTTGTGTTTTTTTCCTGGATTTTTCAGTGGCTTTTTTTTACAATAGATCATGGGGTGATGCCGGCTCCCTCAGGGGCTGCATGTTCTATGCAGGAGGGGGGTTTGACTGGTTCCCATCCTGCATAGCAAATAGATCAATGCTGATAAGAGTATGTGGTGTGAAGTCTGTCCCTGTGCATTTGCCGCATCAGTCCTCTCCCCCATGCTATGTAATTTGTCAATAGAGTGCTGGTAGATCTACTGAAGTAGTAATGTGCTACAATGCACCAGAACACACAAGGTACAAATACTTGCATTTTTCTGGAAGTCATTTCAAACTTCCCATGCAGACCTGACTTCAATCTCTAGTAGTAGGAGGAATGTCACCAACACTACCAGAGCAAGTTAAGCAAGTTAAGTCATTGAAATTCGCTCTGCACACAGTTGAGTATGGTATAGCACATCAAGGCACTAACTAATGCATACATGTTCTCCTCTATGCACTGAGGAAGCAGAATCTTCCAGGATTTTAGCCTCTTTGCAAGCTGTGGTGGAGAATGTGGTGAGGCGGATATGTAGAGCCTGCGGCGAGTCAGAAGGACATTGGGAGTCATTACGAGTTTGGAGGTAGCCATGGCGCTATTAGCACCATGGCTGTCTGCAAACCCGGATCCGGGTAGGCGGAATGGGGATTTACCGGGACATTCCGACCTTTGCGGACCCAGTAAGTCCCCATGCCAAATACCATTCCCCATTCTCATTCGAGGGCGCTAATAACGGGCCCGCAAATTGCGGGCCCGTTATTAGCTCCAAGGTCCCTTAAGGGGGTCCCGCTAAGAACGGCTGGTCAGACCAGCCGTTCCTGCTGGGACCCGCTAAGGGACATCGGTGTAGGGTGCTAAGGGTTTACCGGCATCCTTACCAGTGCCCGTAAACCATTACCGCCCACCTCGTAATGAGGCCCATTGACTCATTGAGGACATGAATCGTGGTCCCTGCCTATATTTCCAACTAAGGTGCTCATCAGTCAGTCTTGAATGTCCAAATGAAATGGTCTGTAGTCTAAAACTATCCTATATGACCCTACAACTAGTAAAACTAACATATATGCAGAGAATGACACCCTTTTCCTTGCGGGTATATATATATATAATACCAATCTGTAGAATTGTTTACCGATATGAAATTCTCAGATAGTCTCTTGTGACTTCTTTTATTAGTCTCTGTAACTCTTCTGTTAAGTTCACTATCTTTACTTTCTCCTTGGCATCCCCCCTTTTGGGCTTCATTTCCAAGACATATATCCTTTTCTACTTCCGGCGTATCCTAGAAGGATACTGTTCTTCAGGTAGCCTTTCTCTCTGTGTGAAGTAGAACTCAAATGGCTTTGTCCCACTGACTTATTTATTTGGTTCTCTGGTATTTTTTTTATTCACATATCCATTCCATCTGACATCCTCTTCTTCTGATATGAAATATCTTATGGGCTTCCCCTTCTCCCAGGTTATTTGTATACCTTGTTTTAACACTTAACATTTACATTCTCAGTGTCTCTTTTTCTGTCTTCATGATAATTTAAGTTCACAGACTTCATAGTTGTTTTGCCTTTCTCTCTCTTCCAACAATGTAGGTTCAAGTGATTCAATTATAAGTCTTTCTCATAACTTCTACTGGGACAAGTGATCTGCACAATATAATGATCTCTCTTTGGTCTCCTGTTAACCCCTTACTCCCTGTTACTTTCTCCTACGAAGAGGTATGTCTTCCGGAGCCTTGTTCCTTGCTGAACTCTTCTTGAGTCGCGGAACGGGTTCGCTTCACCACATTTGGCATTACTGGTGTTTCGGGTTTGTTCTGGTGTTCCAGTTTCTTGTCTCGGGCTCCTGTCCTGTGGCATTCTAGTGTCTGGGCTGAGATGGTGCTTTGATGTCTCAGCCTCTTATCAGGCTCTTGACCTGATCCTATCTCGGGTCGGGACTGCGCTGTGACTTTAGCATGTCAGTCTCTTGTACCAGAGTCCTGCCCCAAAGGTCTCTCGTGTTGGGGCTGGCTGTGCCATTGCTTTGGTGTGTCACCCTCTCAGATCAGGCTCCTGCCCTGCAGCTCTCTTGTGGCGGTGCTGTGCCTTGGCTATGGTACGTCAGCCTCTCTTAAAGCGCTCCTGCCCTGTTGCTCTCTCAGGGCATGGCTGCACTGTGACTTTGGTGTGTCAGCCTCTAGCTCCTGCCCTGTTGCTCTCTGGTGTCAGTGTTGTGCCATGTCTTTGGCGTGGCAGCTTCTCGTCTCGAGGGAATTTCAAACTCACGGTTCTCCTCTCGGGTGCATACTCCGCCTCCTCCCAATCTTTTGCAGTGCGGAGCCCTCTCTTGGCCACGCATGCGTTCATCTCTTTCTGTCTCTCTCCAGGGTACGTTACGTATTCATCTCAGTGTGTTGCATATGTAGATTTAAAGGCACAGGTCTATATCCAATAAGATAAGGGTATCGCTGCAGTTTCTTTGTTCCAGTCTTGATATGCAGAGGCCTTTGGTATTGTGGAGCTTGTCATGGAAGCCATGGTGTGTGGCACTGTAGGGAGTTCTCACAGGAATATAAGTCCTTGTTCCGTAAAGGGGGAGTCTCTCTCGAGGAGGTCCCACCACCCTTGACCCCTAGGTTGGCTGCTGAAGAGATGGTGCTTTGGCAGGGCCTGGAGGGGCCGCATCTGGAGCCTGCAAAAGGGAACCATATGGATGCAGGAGGACATCATGCCCAACAGAGATTTGGACCGGACTGTTGCAATTGACACTGTCGACTACCGCTGAACCATCCCTAGGTTGGTTTGTATCCTCTCCTCCGAGGGGGGTGCATCGCAAGACACAAGAAAGTGTTGAGCTGCGGCGCCCAGGAACAGTGCATTCTGAGATGGCACCACGCAGGACTTAGGATAGTTGGTGGAGAATTCGAGCGAAGTCAGAAGGTGTATGGTCTCTGCCATGTGCTGGGTTGCCAGAGGGGGCACGGATGAGCCAATCATCCAGGTAAGGGTAGACGTGTATTCCCTTGCAGCGTAGTTGAGCTGCTGCCAAGCATTTAGTGAATACTTTCAGAGTCGACTTCAGGCAAAAGGGAAGGGCCTTGAATTGGTAATGCTGCCCATGGATGACAAAATGCAGGAATTTCTGGTGTTTGCGATGAATGGGGATGTTGAATAATGTATCCTTCAGGTCAAGTGTTGCAAGGAAACCCCCTTCCTCCAGCTCGTCACATGTGCTGCAACATGACCATCCTGAACTTTTGGGACTTAGGTACTTGTTTAGGCGACGTAAGTCTAGGATCAGTCACCACCCTCCTGACTTTCTTACCAGAAAGTATATGGAGTACACTTTGGAGCCCCAGAGATGCTGAGGGACCGTCTCTATTGCCCCCTTCAGCAACATGGCCTGAACCTTCTGCAGCAGTTGGGCCATGTGAAGTTCTTGATGCACGACAGGAGGAATGCTGGGCACGTGCCTTGAAATTCTAAAGCATGCGCTTGCTGATGAATGTCCAGCACCCATTTGTCTGCGGTGATCTTTCTCCACTGATTGACAAAGTTTGATAGCCGGCTCGGGAAAGTGGGGACGCCAGTCCACGGCCGGCTCAGACCTGCTTGGGTGTATGTCCTGGATGGTGTATGATGAGGTTGACCTCCATTGCCATTGGACTAGGAGTGCCCCCCTGTAGGCTTCCTGGGTGGTGGAGCAGGAGGGCTGATGATAGGTGGTAGTGTACCCTTTGGAGGACCTGGAGACTTTTCTCCCTCGGGGAACAAAAAGACATCCTTCTTTGCTGCAAGGTCCCCAGAAAACGCACTGCCTCTGTGTCAGTCTTGATGGCCTGGAGATGGTCATCTACTGCCTTTCCAAACAGGTTGGCCCCCATCAAACGGCATGTCCAAAACCTTGGTCTGCACGTCCGTGCAAGAATTTGAAGCCTTCAGCAAACCGTGGCACCTTGAGGGCCACATCATTCCCCATCTGGTGGAACCCTGAATCCGCTATGTCGAGCATGACAGTAATGGCGTGGTCTGTAGCCACCTCTTCTTCCTGGAATAGGGCAAAGCCCTAGGCCTGCTTGTCATCGGGGAGGAAGTCCAAGATGCGCCAAGTTTGTACCCCAGCTCCTGTCGTATCGAGACAGTATGGCAAGGACGTTGGCATGCTTGATGGTGGAGGCTGCTGTGGTAATGATGCGCTTGCCAGGCACATCAAGCTTTTTGCATTACTGGTCCGGTGGCACCACGGATGATGCCGCAGGGTTTCATGATCATGTTCTGGCATTGGCCGATACCACAGAACTTGGAGAAATCTGAGACCTCACCTGGGGGCCGAAAACCAGGAACCTGGTACTACTTCTTAGCCTGTCACACTTTGATGATAGGATATTAGGCGCCTTCATGAACGCCAGTCCATCCTCTCATCCGTCGCCCAATAACGGGACCGAAACAACAGTCTTCCTTGAGAATTTGGTTTGTTGAAAAATAAAGTCTTTCTTGTTTTTCTCCTCTGGCACCAGATTGAAGAGTTTGGCCACCTTACAGATGATGGAATGGAAGGAGACAATATTGTCTTCAGGTGAAGCCCAGGCAGGCTAGTCGACATCTGGCGGTTCCCCATCAGTGGGAACTTAATCTTCATACTTATCCGTGTGAGTTGTGGTGGTGTCGGTGTCAGTGCCAGTGCCTGTGTATGTGTGAACTGGCTCCTCTTATACAGGGGGCAAGTGATCAAGCATAGGTCCAGGGGTGACAGGCACCCTATGGGGCGACATTTTACGAAGTGACGTTGGCTGACGCTGAAGTGTCCTAGGAGTACTTCTGGTTGAAAAAAGGTACAGGAGCAGCAGGCAGCCACTGTTGAATCTCTGCTGCTAAAGTATGCAGGCTTGTTAGGATGTCCAGTATCATATTCCTTGGTTCAGAAGAGGGTCCAAATGGAACAGCCATAGCGGGAGCCAGGCTCAAACCCTGCAGGGGTTAAATGACTGGTAGGGCTCATGGGATGGTGATCCCCTCTTGAGGCATGGGTCCATGGCCTCCCTCTTGATCGAGTAGAAGTACTCTGGAAGATCGTCCTCAGATCTGGTGAATATATGCAGAGATTTCCTTGGAGATCCCATAGGAGCCAGAGGAGCCACATTGGTGAGTTTGGCCAGGAAAGCTGCAGGTTGAAGTAAATCTCTCACTCTACCCAAGTCCTTCGGAAGGAGGATACTATGGGAATCGGCAGAACCGGAAGAGGCGCCACCGACGATGAGGCCGCAGTCGTTATCGTTGACGGAGGCCTCAGAGGCAAACAAACCCCAGGAGTAGTTGTGTAGTTTGAGACGATGGTCGCTGACAAACTTTTCATCACAGAAGGAAGAGCTGGTTTCCTGACTTCGTCGACAGGGTCTTTGGTGAGGTCATTGACGAGGAGCTTGTTGACGTAGCGATAGTCGATGGGACAGTGGTCTTGGTCGTTGACGAAGAGGCTGTCAACGTAGTGGTGGTCCTGGTGGATGGGCTTGTCATTGAAGTGGCTCCAGTCACTGATGGTGATGAAGACGGCAGAGCCGCTGACGGGCCTCCAGAAGATCTGCTCTTTCATGGCTTGTGTTTGGATGGGGTCAGTGATTTCCTCGCAGACAAAGGCAACCCACCAGCCAGCAGGCTAACCATCAACTGAGAAGGAGACGGAGACCGACCCCTTCCAGAACCTGGTCCCACAGTCGTGGTCACAGTGGAGAGTGCCTCTGCCTCTTCTTACCATAGGGAGTATGCTCAGAGGACCTGGCGGCATGAGATTAGGCACTACTGCGCCCCGGAGGCTGTGTCAGAGGCCCTTCCCCTACCCAATCCAAGCCACTAAACTCTGGTGGTGATCTCCTTTGGTCTTTGAGGGTAGGAACGGCAGATGTTGCATCCATCCGCATTGTGATCCGGGTGAAAACAACAAAGACACTTGTGGTGCCGCTACTCTAAGAAAATGTTCTTCTGGCCACAGGCCCTGAGGAGACTTTTCTTTGCCACATTAAACATGTTTGAAGTGAAGATGTAGGAGTGCTGAAGTCACAGAGTGAAGATCTGATGATGGAAGAAGAAAAAAAGGATCGATCTTCATCAACACTGGGTCCCCGCTGCTAGGAGTCACCGTGTGACGGAAGATGAAGAAGAGATGGAAGAAATCTTCGAAAAATGTCAAAAAACAGCAAAGAAATCCACGAATTTCAAGGAGCGAAGCACGAGGACTCCCAACACTGGTCAAATCTGAAGAAGGCCACTAAGGGTGGAGCTTAGGACGAGTGTCATTGGCTGGGGCAGTATGATCTAAAGGACACTGCTAGGTAATAGAGAAGACGAGGAGTTTTAAGTTTAAAGCAAAACTGCTTTCTTTTTACAGAAGATTCCTAGCTTGTCGGCAGATAATATCCATGAGCATTTAAATCCATGCAAACCCCCATGCTGGAGAAGTGAAGCCTTTTTGATGTCTTTCCTTCTAGAAGACATTGTGATGCGACAATGTTTTATTAAAGTTGACAGAGATTGCTTGTCTCCCTAATGTACTCAGGAGCATGTATATAAGTAGGTCAGGAAAAGAACTTTCTTGCAGAAATTCCAACCAAGGACTTTTAGACTCAAGGACCAATGATCGATCAGAGAGCGTAATTTAATGATGAAAAGATTGGAGGGGTATCAATGCCCTTAGCTGGACACATTAGAGCAAGACCCTTGTCACCCCCTAAAATTATACCCATGCCGGTGACTGGTGACCTATAAAGATGATTTTATCTTGGTTAAGTGGCTGCCAGTTATCAACCATCCATTTTTCAATCTGTGGAAACGTGAATTGAGTATGGGAGAAGTTCAATAAATGATCACCATTAAGTCTGAAAAAGATTTGGGTGTCAGTCGCATAGCTTTGAAATACATCACACAAGGCAGTCAGGCGGTTGTTAAAAGGTTTGATGTAAATGTTGAACAGTGATGAGAATAAACAGGAAAAATATGGGCCTCCCCATTTCTTTGAGGAAGGTGTTGAGACAAGGTCACCTATTATAACTTTAGATGAGCAACTCGTAAGGAATTCCTGAAATGAGTGTATGGTGGATTTGGAACCTCAGTTTTTTTGACACATCCTAGAAGAATGTAATTATATTGAGGCCTGGAACGATTCGACATAGGAGAACGGACATACACATTTCACACTTGAAGGCACCTTCCATGTGGAAAGGTTATCCACATTAAAGAGCACATTAGAATTGAAAAAGGGAAACATAGGTCTAAACAGTGGTCGGCTTATGCTGCCCAATGAAGACTTGGAGTGACCAAATAAGTGGATGGGAGGATTCCAATGAAATATTCTGTGAACAATAGAACATTTAAGAAATCGGGTTGTTAGAAAATGGTCAGGATACCTCACTAATATGTCCACAAATTACAGAGGAAAGGTAGGGTGAAGAAGTTGCAGAGGATTAATAGTCTTTTTACCCATGTATGTTCATTGGCTTCTCAGGGGGGCACAGGCGATTGTTCCGACCAACCAACCACTGTTCTGCAGTCCCAACCACCTCCAGTACCGGTGGTTTGTCAGCCCACAACAAGTGCTCATGAATCTCTGTTCCCTGTTTCGGGAGGGACCATGGGCCCTAGGCTCACTCTTCCTGGAGGAATGTATAGAGGGAAGGAGAGGACATTCCAGGACTGGCCTCAGGTCTTCAGGAGCCCAATACTCTTGACATCGCTCGTGAGATGGATATCCTTCCAGCTACAGCTCTGGGTAGACCTCAGGCATCCTTCCAGAGGCTGATGGCCAAGGAAGCTGATACCCTGGGGCTATCAGCCATGTCCAGATGAACATCCAGTTTGAATTAACAGACATTCTGGATGAAGGACCTAAAAAGAGATTGTGTTACCATTTAATGTAACCGTGGCAACCCCAGATGCTAGAAGTGTGGGAATGACATGCCTCTACACCTACAATGGAGAGAAAGCCGGCAAGAAAACATTGTCAAGCTCCATTAGTTTGCAGCCTTTTTGTCCAGCAATGCCTCACCTAAGAGCTTGGTGGTGGTTCAAGCTGCACCTGCTAGCTCGAAGAGACCCACTTCTTCTTCCATCTGACAGAGTAAGAGACTGGATGCCCGGGGAAAGAAGGTGTTCACCTCGGGCAGCCTTGCTCTCAGAGTAGTGAATGCCTCCTGTGCCTGGCAAAGTTTTCAGTTTTTTTGTCTGCTGTGGCCAATACAGCAGACCACATCCCTGAAAGGGATATGAGAGAAGGGTTTCTGGCAAAGCTACAGGGTAGCAGGGAGTCTTCCTGCCAGATACTGCAATCAGGTCCTGAAACACTCCAGGATGTGCAGGAAAAGATGCTGGCTATGCACTTCGATGGGCAGAACCTGTTTGGGGCGAAATTCAACATCGTACTATGGTTCAAGTCCTTCAAGTCAAAAACGAAGTCTTTGGATTTGGCCGTTCAGAAACCCTCTGCACCATCTGCAATGGGTCAAACCTTTGGCCCTCTGCCACCTGAAAGAGGCCAGTCATCCCCAGCAAGACTGGAGGGTAGACACTTCCCAAGAGGAATAGGCAGAGGTACCCCTAGTGGTGGAACAGCAGCAGCTACTGCCCCCTCAAGCACCCAGGGTGCAACACCTCTGTGAGGGATTCTGGCACAACCCCTCTGTGGGAGGGAGAATTTCCCTGTTTGGCAAGGAATGGTCTTGAACTAAATTCGACGCTTGGGCCTTGTAAGTCATTCAGCAGGGTTACTGTCTCCCTTTCATTCAGATTCCTCCAGACCACATCCTTACACCACTGCCTTGCCTTCAGATCCCATATTCTTGGAGGAGCCAATACAACTGGTTCTGCTCTCAGAAATGGTCAAGGGCTGCTACTCAACTTATTTTCTGGTTCAGAAGAAAGATGGGGGTTTGCACCCAATACCTGATGAGGCTTCTGAATGTGTACATGCGAAAGGACAAATTCAAGATGGTGACACTAGCCCAGATCCTACAAGCCTTCGATCTGCAGGACTGGTTGGTGGTGGTGGATGTTCAGGTTGCCCAATTCCATGTGTCCATTCATTGAAAGCACAGGTGGTACCCGAAAGGTCATTGTGGGCTAACCTCACTTACACTTCAGAGTACTGCCATTCAGCCTTTCTTCATCACCCAGGGTTTTCACCAAGCTGCTGGCAGTGGTAGCGACTTGACAAAGTAGGGAAGGCACCTCTGAGATTGCTCCCCAGGAAAGGCGATGGCACATTTGTTTCACATGTGCAGTCTGTTGCCCAGCTTGGGCTTTTTCCTGAACTTCAAAAGCCCAACTCTTTACTGTCACAGTCCCTCAGATTCCCCGGGGCGGTCAGGTACAATCGCCTGGGCAGAGCGTTCCTGTAAGGGGACCAAGTGGCGAAAATCTCTCAGATGGTACATGTCCTTCAATTCCAGGGACAATTCCCTGCCTCAGTCTTCATGCGTTTGCTGGGGCTCATGGCCTGCTGCATTCTGGTCACTTCAATCGCTACTCTATTGCCAGAGGTCACAGATTCAGGGCCACATGTCAGATCTTATGCAGGCATCAAGTCAAGTGCCTCGCATCATACTGGTCCCTGACGGCAACCCAGTAGTAGTTGCATTGTCACTTCAACCATAACCCCAGGTCATGTATGCATCCCTAACAGGTTCAGGTGCTCACCTGACGGTCCCAATTGTTAATGGACTGCGGTGTCCCTCAGAGTCTTGGGAGCACATCAATTTGCTGGAGGTGTGGGTCAATCGGGCTGGCCATGGTGCTATCCTCCCCTCTGTAAAAGGGCATTTTAAAGACTTCAGAACCTCAGTGATCATGTATGCATTTCAACATATTGAATACAATTCAGTTTTCTCTCCTAATATCTTATCATGGAATATGCAGTAACAAATATTATTTTTAAATATGTTATATGATAAGCTGGTGCCCACTACAAATATTTTTCTAGTGAGCTTCAAAATTTCAAATATTTCGCCATCCAAGTCCCTTAGATTCATCAGGGTGATCATGCACACTCGCCTGGGCAGAGCCTTCTGGCCTGGGGATTCGAGGCCTTCTGTATTCTGGTGTGCTTCAATGGCTTCTTGATTGCAAGTGGTCGCAGTTTCAGAGACACATGTCAGATCTCCGGAAGGTATCAAATTAAGTGGCTCAAAATCTTGCAAGGTGGTGCCTGAGGGGCAACCTACAGAAAGACATGTTGTTCCGTCAACCATGGCCTCAAGTGATGATAGTCATGAATCCTCCCCTGACATGTTGGGGCACTCACCTGTTGGACCGGAATGTGAGTGGTCTGTGGTATCCTTCAGAGTCTCTGGAGCACATCAATTTGCTGGGGCTAAGGGTGATAAGGCTGTCCCTGGTCGCCTTCCTCGCCTCCGTGAAAGGGAAATGTGTGCCGATTCTTACGGACAACTCAGTAGCCATGCACTACCACAGCAAAAAAAAGGTGGTGTGGAGTCCTTGCCACTTTGCAGCCAAGCAATGCAATTGTGATTCTGGAATTTCGAGAACAATGTCTGACGGCTGCCCATCTTGCTGTAAGAATGTCACAGCAAATGTCTTGAGCAGACAAACTTCAGCCTTTCACAGGTGGGAGCTCTGCAGGAAATTCTGGAGGAGAATTTCACCCACTGGGGGACTCCTCAAGTAGATCTCTACACTTCCAATGTGAACAGCAGGTGCACGTTATTCTGCGTTAGGGAATTTCCTCATCTGGGAGATTCAGTAACAGTCGAATGGACGTTCAACCTGCTTTATGCGTTACTGCCGGTCCCAGTATTTCTGCTGGTTCACAGGCGACTGTGCATGTCTGAGACCATGTTGATCTTGATCACTCCGGACTTGGTCCAGAAGAAGTGGTACCTGGATTTGCTGGACATGTCCATCTGCTATCCCGGATGCCTTCTGAGGAGAGAGGATCTACTATCCCAGTCAGAGGGGTGGGTACTCCACCCAAACCTCAGCAGTCTCAACCTTCATGCTTGGCTACTGAGAGGCAGAGATACATGGAGTGATGCTTTTCAGAGGATGTGCTCCTGTCAGCCCGGTGGCCTGCCACTAAGTCAATTTATGCATGTAGATGGCGTAAATTCTCCACTTTGTACTGCGAAAGGGAATTTTACCCTATTTCATGACTTCTATCCTCTGTCCTGGGTTTTCCACTTTGGCCCATCGGATCTGCAGATTGGCATTTTGAAGGGGTACCTAGCTGCTATCTTGATTTTTAAATGGCAACCTGAGCAGGGCTCTTTCTGCATGATCCCCACAATTTTTCAGTTTTTGCGGGTATTGTGCAATCAGTTTTCTCCACGCCAATTTGTGGATCCGGTGTGCAATATGAATTTTGAATTTGATGTTGATGTTTTTTATGGGTGCTCCATTTAAGTACCTGCATTATTGTTCTATCAGATTGCTCACCCTTAAGATGATCTTCCTGGTGGCCATCACTTCTGCTAATCAGGTGAGCGAGCCCCAGGTGTTGTCTGTTAAACCTCATTATTTGGTTCAGGGTCGGACTGGGACAAGAAATAGGCCCGGACACCCAAAAAAAAAGTGGCCCACCCCTCGCTTCAAAAAAGTGGTAGACACCTCAGAAAAGTGGCCCTCAAACCATCATACGTAAATCGCGTCAATTCACGACATTACGGAAAATGCTACTTATGGAGGGTTTATGTGTCTGTTACATTACAACATAACTCATGAAATAACATAACTTTGCATACAGTTCTGTGACAGGATCCACAGCTGCGAGGCGCAGGAGTGGCATGAACCAAACAACCCCACTGCGGTTTTGGGACCTGTTGCAAGTCGATGCTTATACAGGGCTCCGCAACCCCAGCAGGGAAGAAGGGTTATGGTGACGATGGGTGGATACGAAGGGGGAAGTAGAGATACCAGAATGAGGTTTAGGGAGAGGTTATGGATAGGTTGGGGATGTTAGAGTAAGGTTTTGACCACAGCGCATGCTTTCAGTGAGCTGTTACACAGCACTCATACAAACATATGTCACTACTTCTGACTCTACACACACATACCATATCACTATCGCAGTATACAAAGGCACAGTAGCATAATAAACACACATGAGGTAGTGCAGCACTTAGCTAAGGTTAGTTGTCGGCCAGAGTGTCCCTTGTTGTTGTCTCCTACGATTTTGTTGTTTCACTGCCACAATGTGTCATAGTAGCTGTTCAAATGCTGCAAGGGAGCGAGTGCTACAATTAGTGCACATATCAAACACTGCCGCATGAATGGCTCTGCTTTCAAAGTGTTGGTACCCCTGTGCCTTCAGTCCAGTAATAAAGACCCAAAAGCCTGCCTTGCCCAAATCCACTTACCCCCCATTTAGCAGACAATGGGCCTCATTACACGGAAGGCGGTAAGGGTTAACGGTCACCGGTAATGGTACCAGTGACCATTAACCCTTACCGCCTTACTACGAGGTCCCTTTGCGTGTAGGTACTTTAACGCCTGCTGTTTAGCAGGCGTTAAAAAGCAACCCGCAAAGGGACCAGGGTGCTAATTACGGTACCGCAATTTGCAGTACCGTAATTAGCACATTCCCCATTATGCCCTATGGGGCATAATGGGAATGGGGATGGAGATTCATGCCAACGGCTTGTTTCAAACCTGGTTCCAAGAGTCTGCCAGGTGTAATTGTAGGCATGCACCTCATCTTCAACTTGGCCAGAGGAAAAGCAAGATAGCGTAAGGCCTAGGGGCTGATGAAACCCCGAGGTCAAAAAGGTGAGAACTGCTCAGAAACGGTTGAGTCTTAGCTGTCGTTGACCTTTGCGATGCACGGAACACCATGGCTTTGTTGTAGTCCTATTGAAAACCAACTAAGAGAAAGCTATGAGCTGGGATCATCTGCCATTTCATCTGACTATCCAACCTGCATTTATCGGACAGTAGTGGAAGCATGACTGAATAGCTACTGAAGTTTCCACAGCCAAAGGAGAATGGGAGGACCCAGTTGTCCAGGTAATGACAGGTAACCCTTTGAGCCGAAGATGAGCTCCTATAACAGACATGCATCATAAAAATGTACAGAGCTGCATTTAAAATAAAGGGAAACATCTTGTACTGGAAGAGCGAATCTCCCATAGACAGATGGAGGAACCTCTGTGCAGGGGACTGATGGGAACGTTCAAGAATGCTTTTTTGAGGTCCACAGCGTATAACCAATCTCCCTGTGTCTGAGATGAAAGCAGGCATCTTGAGGGTAGACTGGCCCAGGCATGTCTGGTTCTTCATTGGAACGGCAAATACCCTGGAAGAAATCCTGATCCAGTTCCAGCGCGGGAACTGGTTCTAAGGTCCTCATGTTCAGGAGTTTGTGCCAATTCCGTGGGAGCACAAAAGACCAGACCTGCCAGAGTGGGGAAGAAGAGAGGAAAAAGGTTGCGGGGAGTGCGGGGGGGGTCATTCCGTTAACCCTGGAGACTACAGACTGGACACAATAATCCTCTCATAATCTGAACTACCCTGCTGCAAATTCTGAGGTCCTGTCCCCAACTGGAGATTTACTACACCCCGCACCACTCATCTTTGCTTCTCACATGCCTGGAAAGTCATTCTAAAGGTTTGCCTGAAGAAGCTTTTTGGGAACTCCTCCATTTCTTATTTGTGATGCTACATGAAAGGTCAGTCTGCCTCCATCTACTTTCAAGGAACATTCTAGGTTGAGAACCTCCAGAGTCTTTATAGTCCTGCCTCACCGCAGACAAAAGGAGCTGCTTTTGAAGAGGTTTAGTGAGGATCGCCAAAGATTCCGGTCGTATGGAGGCCTTCTTTCTGGTGAGATCATCCTTTGAGGAATTGAACAATTATGAGGCACAACATTTTATCTTTGACATCCTGTGTGAAGTTGGTAGGAAGTAACCAAGCCATTTTCTGCAGGTCTACACCAATCTATGTGCGCATAGAGGCTTTGTCTATGTGGGGAGCAGAGGCCTCAAGAAGTTCATGTGCGATTAGGTTGTCATCCACTAGCCCCGAACCAAAGGTCTCTTGTTTCTCATGGGGAAGGTGTCCCTGAAACTCTGCTACCTTCTTCCGTAAGCAGTGAATGGACGCTGCCAGCAAGGTACCAGCATTAGCATGATGAACCCAAATTTGCATACATCTTTTCCCCAGGGCGTTGGATGAGGATGCTGAGTAAAAGGGAAACAATGAGCTCTTCTTATGGACAGGGAAGCCGCTGCCACTGATGACTAAGGCATGGGATGTGCCACCAGATTGACTGTCAGAAGGCAGATGTCTATAATGCACCTACACCCTTTTATTAATAGGAGCTACAGAATGAGGCTTGCTGCAGATTTTACCTGTTCAGCCAAAATAGCCTTCCAGAGAATTCCTGATTTGTCCAGGCTGCTATGGCCAACCAATACAGTCATCACCCCAGCTTCAGGCAGAGTTGCAGCTGGAGCAGAAATAACTAAGAATTCAACCAATCACACCCCCGCCCCCGCCAAAGCCTGTCCTGAAATGCCTGAGCTGAGGAAGGAATGTCCTCCTTGCACTCTGGCGGGTCCTGCAGAGTATCCTCCGTTAATGGGGCTGAATATTTCAGCCCTGTGCCATCATCGCAGCGGCAGAGTGCTCATCGCTTGGCATTTGACCCATCTCTCGACTCACCCTGAAGGCAGGACCAGTTCTCCCACTGCAGCCGTTGACAAGGTTTGTGGCAAACGTTGAATGGGATGGACCTGCAAAAGACCCACTGCCTCAAGCTGTGGCATCAGCTCCTAAAGTCCTTTCAAAAAGGTGGATAGTGCTGGAGATTTCATAAACGCCCGAAAACGCACAAAGAATCAGTCCTTGCACACCTGTAAGGTACTGGCTGACGCTGGGGTGCAAGAAGCAGAAGAGCCTGCTGTCCATTTTGCTGGCAGGAATGGATTCCAGTATGGCTGTCTGAGTTGTGCTCACCAAGGGTAAGAGTACATAAGTGACCAAGAAGCAGCAAGATACTGTGACAGACTGTCACCTGTGAGGGGTGGAAAAGCCTAAGCCTTTCATTTTTAGGTATAAAATCGGGGGAATTCAGTCTCTGAAAGCAAGCTTGAGTAGTAAAGGTTGCTTTCATAAATCTCCATGCCAAGAAGTATAGTGTGAATATCTTTGCTGGGACTGTCTTTTGACATCGTCCCAGAAGCTGCCCAATAGGGTCCAGAGTGTTTCCTGTGTGAGGCTGCTGTTCCTTTTGTGGATTGTTTTGAAGCAGTTTACCTTCGCTTGCTGTTGCTGCCAGAAGAGGAGGAGCTTAACCCTTAAGAACTCACTCCCTGACACGGAGCGTCGCAGAATGTTAGGAGAGTTTCCTGTGGTCCAGCTACTTCCTTAAGGATGCAGACCAGGACAAAGGAGTCCTGCAAAGGACAAGAAGGCAGGTCAGACGGCATTTCTTGGTAAGATCGTCCCCTCCCCTTTGGCAGCCGAAGCTCTAGAAGCCAGGGAAGCAGAGGAAAGCCGGGCATCCACCCCCCCACCCACATATTCCGTTAACTGCCTGTGCTAAAGATAGACTTTTCTGCCCTTCAGAGCCCATAGGGAAGTCAGTACGGCTCACAGAGGGAGGAGCGAGGGACTCTTTGCAAACTCCAGTGAATGCCCAATCAAACATCCCACCAAATGTCCAATTACTTGGCTGCGGGCCCTTAAGAGTCTGGAGCGTCTTTGAAGATGAACAAGATCCTGGACAGGCTCTCGCCAGAAATCCTCATTAACCGGGCCGCTGTGCGGTCGTCCTCTCAGAGGTCATCAGAGGAGGAGCATTTCTACGGGGTGCTCTCGGTGGCATCACCTGTTGAAGTGGCCACAAGTATGGGTAAGATGTCCGGAGTGGTGGAATCAGACCGTTTATCATACTCTCCATCAAAAAGCCCCCTCGATCCTCCAAGTATTGAACTAGTGGTGAAAGACCCAACATCATTGTTCATGAGGGACTAACATGCACTGAGGAGGTCGTCTATAACAACTCAGGAATAGGGTGTCCCGGAAGCTTTGGCGCTCCCAGTTAATGCTTGGTCCCCGTTACGATTGAAATGACAAACTAGGGGTTTGAGGGGCTTGAGAGACACGAAATGTGCAGCCCCAGAAAGTCAGAATGGGTAGGGGAGTCAGGGAGGTTTGATCAGCAGACTTGCATGCCTTTATTAAACAATTGCAATATTGAGATGCCGTTGGGAGCAGGTTAATCAGCTCAGCTTGCTGGGCCACAGACTCGGATGACCAGTTTACTGCAGTCCCTCCCTTGAGACATAGCAGGAATGCCTTGAGATTCCCTCGAGGAAGAGCAGGAGAGTGAACTCAGTTACCCCCCCACTCCTACCCCCCCCCCTCCCGGGATAAGCTTCTGGCAGTTTGCTCTAAGAACAAAAGGTCTCCCTGAACTTAAGGACCAGTAGAGAAAATACTCACGAAAACCTGCTTAATCCATACATGCAAGCCATAAACGACAGCTATAAAGATCAATCGACCTGGACGCCCACAATGCTTACGAAATTGATCATATTGAAGCCTTTATAACGATACAAAAGAGGCTGGACAGGGATACTGAGAGAGACAACGTAACACAAAGATTCAGTAGAACAGCACAGAGACATTAAGGAGGAAACCAAGCCTTTTGTAAGGTTGTAAGGGAAACAATGACACTGCTGAAAACAAATAAAGCCCCTGACTCCATGCCTTGCAAACCGCCTCAGACAAGGTATGGGGCTGGCCAATCCATTAATAACAAGATTCAGATGATGACAGAAATAAATACACAGACGCTGATGGCGAGACCCGTTGAAGCCCTGATGAGATCTCTCAAACTCTTTTGATGCATTCCCAGGGCCAAGCTTCTCCAGTGAACCTCATGCACCCTGTGACATGGGCCCTATTATGGTTGTGTTGGAGAAAAATGGAAATCAGCTCCTGGCCGGGCTGGGTATTACACACACCAACTCATCCACCCATCGCCTGGAGAATACAGTAGACCTGACTAATTAATTTCCCAACCCTACCTTTACACATGCTGATCCCTGTGCCGAGGATCACAACTATTCAATCTTCTATAACAGGAGAAGAAAGACGCAGCCAACGAAGGGGAATAAAACCACCCCGACGAAGAAATCAAAAATCATGAAGCAAGTGAAGCAACTAAAATCAAACAGAGCCCGAAAATGTTTCCGTAATCTTAGGTGTTACTCTCCGGAAGCAATGGTAGAACAGCCAGAAAAAAGAATCGTAACAAAAGGGCGGAACAACAAGAGACACCTATTTCCCTGCAAGAAGATAGACCGTCACCTTGACAAAATATATAATCAATTGACATGGATATTACGACACATGAGGAAATGTCTGCGCCTACACACGTACCACAGCAGGTAAGCTTGGATGCCCTAACGGTGTCCCCAGGGTTTGTGATGCAAGCCCTAACTGGTGGCTTCGGCAAGTGAGGCCAATAAACCCCTAAACAATTCATTCATGACACTTGGGAAAAAAGGCTTAAAGCGGACTCTCAGTTCTGCAAGGAAAAAAGCCAGGATGATACTTCCAACAGGTTGCATAGACCATCCAAGTAAGTCAATCGGCAAGGAGTCAATTTCCGGCAAAATAACCCAAAAGTAACATCAAATGAGGGCCTAAAATCAGCTCTGTGACACAGGGGGCAATGGTGGATCCGGGTGACGCACTATTATTGGAAAGACTACTGACACTTGAAGATGGCCTAATATTAAACCGTCACAATGTCCCGTACCTCCTCAATCATATCCAGAGATGCGTGTGATTTACACAGCCGATGTTCCAGTGGTGGAATTTGTCAATGAAAACCAATTTGACAGGGTCAGATTGCACATCCACTCTGTCCTAATCCGGAACCTTCTGCTGGATGCTTCTTCCTATTTGTTGCGCTTGGGATCGAATATCACGGAATGCCGAACTGAGCACCTTGTGTGTTATAAATTAGTACACGGCCTGAGGGGAAAGATGGATATTACCCAACAGGATGCAAGGTCTATGGCCCCCAGACCGGGCTATAACCCTCAACTTCGTCCTGTTTTGAATGGAAACTTCATGACTGGATCAAGTGAAAGGGAAGGTAACATTTAATTGTTCTAATAACTCACCCTGAATAATCGTGGAAGAGCAAGAACAGAAAGATAATTGGGTACAGCCAGACTCTTGGGCCTGGATGGCTGAGGCCTTGGTATCCCTCCAAAAGGAGATGCCAGGATTTGGTCCAGGAGAGATCTATGCTAATGGCACCTGGAAAACAAGGAGGTTCATTCATTTAGCAGAGAGGAGTAACGCTGAGCGATTTGACATTGTGTGTCTTCAAGAATCCTGGCTGATTACACCCCCCCCCCCACCCGCCCCTACTGTGGATGGTTTTAGTGTTTACTTAAATCCGTCAACAAACAAAAAAAAGTGTGAAGGGCCCGCCCCACAGCTGGCCTACTGACAATGATAAGGAACGGGAATGGATTGAGAGTGACTGAAAAACTCAACCCAAACATTCAAGTGCTAATGGTAGAACTAGACCCACAACAAAAGGGTTCAACAGTCCGCTGAAAATTATGAATCTGTACTAGAACCCTGAGGCCAGTGGGATGGACCGTTTTGTGGACACGGTTGTTGCCCTTATCGACGAATACAATATTGCAATCTTGGATCGTTTGATTATCTTGTGCAGTGATTTGAATATTTATTGCTAGGAAGCACGTTGTGAGAAAGGCATGGTCCCAAATGGAACAGAGAAGGGGAAAGGAAATAGAGCTTCAGTGTGGCTCAGGGAGATGGATGATAGAAACCTTCATGTGCCAAACGGGCAAACCTTGGGGGATATACCAGGGGTAGCAACATGGCAAAGAGGACAGCAACGCTCAAAATGCTTGGTCATTTTTTGTATGTCAGAAAACTTGGTCCAAACAGTCATACCATGGTGCTAGTGCCATCGACTACCAGTTATCATGACTTGTTAAAAATTAGATGGGGCCTCCCGATGAAGCTCTGGTGGAGAAGGTGGCAAGAGGTTGTTTAGGTAGGTTCAGGGTGCAACAGGCACCAATTAAAACCACGAGATGTGCCTTTACTGACAAAATAAATATCGGGTTGCTGTTGACAACCATTCTGTAGGAATCAAATACATCCCGGCGTTGTCAGACTTCACGGAAGTGAGATCTGAGAATAGCAAAACTTTTCAAACTGAAGCATTGTTACGATAATGAGAATTTAAAGCGGAAAAGAACGCTTTGGAAGGTAATTAGGAACAAGCAAGCGTTATCAGGCCAGAACAGAATGGAAAGTCAAAAAATCCTTAGGCAACGATACAAGAATTGGCTCATCTCACATAAGAGTATTATGTACCAACAAGATGCTGAGATGATGTGGAGACTGATTTCCACACACAATACCAAGAACCTTTGGCAAATCCTGAATAGTATGGGCAGCCCCCAGCTTGCCTTACAAAGCAATGTGGTAGCAGAAGCAGACTGGGTTCTGCTCTACGGAAGTGTGTTTGGGAAACGGGATGGGAAAACTGTGAACCTCTTGCTGCCCGAGTTGGAGGAGTGGGTAATCCCATTTGACAGGGCAAACATTCTTACACCGATCAGCAAGGCCAGTAGTTCGAGAGCCCTAGTTCCAGACATGTTGAGCAAGACAGCCCCAGAAGATTGAGCAGATTTTTGCATGATGTTGTTCATACATACTGAAGGAGAGAACGGTACCGCAATCATGGATTCTCAAGAGGGGCAATAGGGCAGATCCTAAAAACTATCCCCTATTGCCCTTCTTGATATGCTAGGAAAGGTCTTTGCCTCCACATTTCTGGTGCAGCTGAAGCACTGGGTGACGAAGTCTGGGAACTTTGAGTGTCGGCAAACAGGATTTGTGAAGGAAGTTGGTTGTAGCTTAAACCTTTTGTTGATGCATTTGCTGAAGGTTAACGCAATAAGGGAGGGAACCAAAATATACCTAGCTTTCAAAGACCGGGCTCAGGCTTTCAATAGTGTAGACAGAGACCTGCCGTGGATGGAGTTTACAAATTGGAATTGTTTCAGCCGGTTAAGGCCCTTCACACAGAAACATTGATTCAGGTTAGACTGAACCAGGCTGGTCTTCTGTCCGAAAGGATTAGTAATTGCAGAGGCCTAAAGCAGGGGTTTCAGTTGGCCCCTGCTCTGTTTAACCCGTTGATCTAAGACTTAAGGGAGGTGATGATTTGCAAGGTTCCTTTCCTCCCAGAATAAACGGCAATCCGGTGGGCAGATTGTTGTATGCAGACGACTTAGTTATTTTAGATCAAACGCCCATCGGACTGCAGAGGAAACTGACCATATTACAGAAGTACGTGGACTGTAACGGCCTAAAGATAAATGTTTCAAAATCTGAGATTCTAGTACTGCAGCACCTTGAGGGGAGGAAGACATCCTTTAAATGGCGACTAGAAAAGGAATTTGTGAAACCAGTTGAAACAACAAGATACCTGGGCATGTGTATTAACTTCAGTGTAAGCAATGCCCCATGGACGGCTGCGCTTGGGTCTAAAGTAAAGAGTCTGGCTGCGAAGGGAGAAGCCATACACAAATGATTTGGTAAATTCTCGATGGTCCCAGTACTAAACATTTATAAACAGAAAGTGGTGCCAATTGCGTCATACAGCGATGAGTCTGCATTTTGTCTCCCATGGGACCTTCGGGCAACCCTGGAGGGCACAGTTTGGAGAAAGATCATACACTTCCCAAGATCTGTCCCCACAGTAATCATAAGATACGAGCTGTCATTTATCTATTAACGCAATGGTGATCTGGAGATCCATAGCTCTGTATCGTAAGTTTATTATGGAGATAAGCGCCCCCAAGTTGGCAGTTTTGCAAATGAAAACGGGAGGGTGCCGTGAGTAGGTTTTCGAAGAGTGGGCTTATCAATGTAGCAAGATAACAAGAGCTGGGAACATCTCAACACGCCAATCCTGATGCAGTTAAAAAAAAAAATGTGGTCAGAGATTGGATTAAGGCAGATGCAAGGAGAAAGATACATAGGTTGTTTGTGCACCTAAACAAGGAAACAAAATCCCTAAACGCACTGCCGACATATTTGGAAACATTTCCCAAACCCTACCATCGTTAACCTAATTATAAGGTTAAGAATTAATGTTTTCCACACAGGTAGTTTTGAAATCTTGAAAGGCAGGTGAGTCGGTAGATGAAACTTGTCGACTTTGCAATGGTGCAATAGAGTCTTTGCAGCACCTATCTTGCCCCCTCCGAAGAGATATAAGAACGACCTACTTAGGGGACTTCATACTGGAGAGGCCTTCATTGAAAGGGGAAGAGTGGTGATACGATATGATATTTATAACGCACCTGTACACAAGTGTTTCAAGGAGTGATGAGGCAACGGAGGGGGAACAGAGGGAAAACAGACACAGATCTTACTAGGCCAGGTGACATGGAGATCATGCAAGTGTAGGGGAGGGGAGAGGGAAGTGCAGTACATAGGATAAACAGTAACAAATAAATAAAATAAATAAAACTAATAGGTAAAACGTGCAGCCAGCTTGTGGCAAGTGCAGGGGTAAGTGCAGACATCAAGTGTCAAGAGCTGGTGGGGACTGTAGGGATACAGAAACAGCCCCCAAGTGCAGGGGTTGCCTGGGAGGCAGTGCAGGTGTGCAGCTGGCGGGTGAAGGGACCTGGGACCGAGATCAGAGGATAGCCAGGTGACCATTGCAGTTTCAGTCAGGAGTTCAGCAGGTGAGAGGAGGAGAGAAAGCAGAAGCAAAGAGGAAGGTATTGAGGTGCTTCCAGAACCAGAGATGGTTCTCCTCAAGTTTCAGGGAGGCAGGGAGGCTGTGCCAGAGGGAGGCCCCAGCCGCCGAAGAAAGATCTACCACCAACTCATTGCTTGGAGAAGCGACTGACCCTGAGGGAGTTGGAGGCGGATGAGCGAAGAGCTTGAGAAGGAAGATATTTAGGAAGAGAGTTGATTGAGGCCCCAGAAGGCCTTGTGAACAATGCAGAAGGTTTTGGACTTGATCCTCGCAGCCACTGGGAGCTAGTGCAGAGTTTTCAGTCCTGGAGAGATACGATCCCTGGGCTTGAGGCCAAGGACAGGTCGTGCAGTCCTCTTCTGGATGAGTTGCAGAGGGTGGAGAGTAGAAGCAGGCAGATTTAGAAAGAGGCTGTTGCAGTAGTCTAGCTTAGAGAGAACCAGAGCACTGGAGACAGTGAGCTTCGGGAGAAGAAGAGGAAAAGAAGAATACCTCTGAGGAGGTGCAGCTGGTAGTGTGACTTCTTAGAGACGTCAGAGATGTGAGGAGAGAAGGAGAGTGTGGAGTCGAAGATGACCAAGAGGTTGTTAGCCTCACAGGTGGGAGAAGGAAGAGGGTCAAGAGAGGCTGGCCAGAGAGCAATAGGAAAGGAGGGAACATGTGTGCCGATGAGGAGAATCTCAGTCTTACTGGCATTAAGGCAGAGATCATTGGCGGCACACCACTCCTGGATAGCGGACAGTAAAGGATGAGACAAGGAGAAGAGGTGGTGGAAGGGAGCCTGAATATGAGCTGAGTGTCATCCGCATAGTATTGAAAGTTGGGGTAGAGAGCAGCAATGCGGTGGGCAAGACGTGCCAGGTATTGGTTGAACAGCCAGGTAGCGAGGTTAGACCCCAGGCGAACACCACAGATAGCGATAGAGGAGAGGGAGGACCCATGTTGGACCTGGGAGGGTCGATCAGAGAGGAAAGCGGTCAGCCAAGCCAGGGCCTGATCAGCGATACCCACGTTATCACAGATGACTGAGCATGAAGGCATGGTTGACAATGTCAAAGGCAGAAGAGAGATCAAGTAAGAGGACGACGCAGGGTATTGGGGCCGAGGTTGGAGAGCAGGTCTTCACAGATGTTCAGGAGAGCAGTTTCCGTGCTTCTGGCAGCTCTGAAGCCAGACTGATGTTCATGGAGACAACCAACCGATTCAGTGTGAAGATTAAGCTGGGAGATGGCCAGCTTTTCCAGGAGTTTGCCCAGGAAAGGAGTGATGGAGATTGGGTGGTAGTTAGCAGGGCAGGAGGGATCGGCTGAGGGTTTAAGAAGAGGGTGCACAAGGGAGTACGTCAAGGGGAAAGGAAAGACTCCAGTGGCAAAGGAGTGGTTGCAAAAGTCGGCCAAAGCAGGAGCCAATGTGTCAATGTGGTCCTTGATGGTTTTAGAGGAACAGGGGAGAACCTGTTTTGACAAGACTTTCATATATCAGACTTGTCTAGAAACCTCATCTGGGGAGAACAGGGGAAAGGCAGAGAAGGAGGGAGGGGTGGCCACAGAAGGGCCTGAGGAAGAGGGAGGAGTAGAGGGAGGAGGAGGAGGAGGAGGAGAGGAAGAGAGAGAGGACAGGGTGTCCTGAGTTTTAGAGATGAAATGAGAAGCCAAGGCCGTGCAAAGGGCCTGGGAGTGGACAGGAGAGGTAGAGACTGCAGCAGGACTGGCCAGCTCCTTGCAGATTGTAAAGAGTTCGGCCGAGTTGTTGGATATCGCGGAGACGCGGGCTTAGATGAGGGCTCTCTTCTTGGTGCAGACAGAGAGCCGGTATTGCCTTTGGAGCAGGCGGCAGGCCAGTTTGTCAGAGGGTGTCCTGGAAGCATGCCAATTTCTCTCAGCCACCCTGCACTTGCGTTTAAGGGTGACTAGGTCTGAGTCGTACCAGGAGTTGAGCTTGGCTTTGGGCTTCAAGCAGAGCTTCATGACAGGGGCAAGAAAATCAAGAGTATCAGATATAGCAGAGTGGAGCATAGAAAGGGCTGTGTCAGGTTGTGAGTCAAGCGAAGGAGGAGGGGAGACGAGAAAGTGGCGGCTAACAGCCTCAACTGCCATGCGCTTCATGGGTCAGATAACCGATAAGGTAGGTGGCAGTGCGGGAGTTGGCTTGGCCTTGGCCTGAGGAGTGGAGAGAGTGAGCTGGGAGGAAAGGCGAAAGTGATCACTCCGGGAGAGAGGAGTGGTGAAAGGGGAAGGTCTGTTGAGATCAGAACATCCAGAGTGTGCCCTGCAGAGTGAGTCGGGACAGAGGGGAGGAAAGAGCGAGAGAGTTGGAGAGCTGGCCGTGAACCATGTCTCGGTGAGACCAAGGACATCGAGGCCAAGTTCTTCAAGGAGGCAGCAGATGTCAGAGGAGTGTTTGACAGCTGAGCGAGAGTTTAGAGTGGCAATATGGAGAAGGTTGCCATCCTTGAAAGACTTCCGGGGAGGGGTAAAAATCGGAGGTACACCCTGTAGAGGTGTAGAAAAAGCCTGGGGGGGAGGGGGTGAGAGCAGGGGGCTTAAGAGAAGGAGCGGGGGCAAGATAGCCAAAGAGGAGACAGCAGGGGGAGGCAAGTAAGCCGTGGAGGAAAGAGAGGGGACAGCAGGAGAAGAAAAGAAAATGATGAGGCTCGGGAAGCGTCTATCAAAGAGGCGAAGGTTGGCCTGAGGGCCTTGGACCAAGACAGTAGCATTCAGGTAAACATTAATGATGGATTTAGAGGAGTGGAAGGTGCCACCGGGTGCCACCATTAATGGGAGAGGAAGAGAAAAGAGAAAGCACAGAGAGCATATGAAGAGTCCATAGGTCTGGTGAGGGAATGAGAGGGAATGACAAAGAGGATATCAGTGAGGGTTTGCCTGGAGAAAGCACTGCGATAGGAGGCCTGGATTGCAGACCAGGATGTCATTTTTAAACTTCTTCCTACCAGATTTAGTGAGGAGAGCAGGATAGTTGATAGAGAAGCAGTTAGAAAAGATAGAAAAAACAGAGCACCATACAGTAGGTAGGGAGAGGCGAGAAGGAAGGTGGGGTTACGGGGAGAACACTAGGGAAGGAGACAGGGAGAGGCGCAAGCAGACGAGACAAGAGTAGACGAGACAATAGCAGATAATTTAACAAAGCGACAAGAGCTCAGACAATAGTAGACCAGTTTGCTAGATGAACGCTTTGCTAAGAAGGCAAAACCAAAGACAGCCCTACTTTCACAATGTAGTTTAAATACCAGAGAAAACACACCTAGGTCTTGAGAGTCCTGTATAGTGTGAGAAAGGCCTAGGTTACACAATGCAGTTTAAATACGGCCAATAACCATAGTGTTATCTCAGAGTGGCACATGCTAATAATCACAGTATTATTCTAGTGTACGCTGGTGGGTACTTTATGTCAGGGCGGAAACTTGAAATTAACATTGGCCTTCAGGAAATATTTGGATGAAATGTTTAGGATATTTGCACAGGAGAGATGGGAATTAATTAGCAAATGGCCAGAGCTCTGAAGCTCTAGGAAGAATCTGTGGGTGGTTAAAGAAAGGGGAAAGGGTGACATTTTCTTTTTTTTCTCCTTTTAACTGAAATTCTGGTTTTCCTGCGTCTGGATGAGTGGTAAATATTGGTGTTGTGGGAATGGTGGAAAGGGCGTTAGGATTGTGATGTTTGTTTTAGCTTTGATTGAAGATGGTAAAAGTTTGTAATACAGTAAATACAGAAAATATTTTAAAACATTAAAAAATAGTGTCAATGCAGCAGGTTCAAAGTTCACCTGTGCATTGCTGCACACAGCTGCTGGAACCCAAAGTTTCAATAGGCAGGGAAGGTTTTGAACCGTGAGCACCCCTGATGTGTTGTCATTTGTCTGGGTTGGCTTCGACCAAAGCAATCATTTGGATCCCATCCAGAAAAACCTCTTTGAGAGAAGGCTGGTCACCATTTCATTTCCACGGTGCAGCAACACTCATTGGAAAGTAGCTGGGGGGGGGGCAGTGCTTCAAAGAAAGCCATGTCAGTACAACAGCCGTTATCATCACAGCGCCGACTATTAGAGACCATTTCAAGTAGGCAGAGGATGGGGTGGAGTTAGGGAAGCCCAGGGGAGGACTCCCTGAGAAAGGAGGATTCCACCATCTTGGGATCTCCTTGGACTCCCAAACTTCCTTGCCCATTCCCACATTCAGCATACTCTGGGTATGACATCACAGGGCAAACAACTCTTGTTACAGCAGCTAAGACTGGGCCCATTACAGACAGCAAGAAGGGAACAATCCACTGTGGCCTTTAGCCTATATAAAAACAGAGGGTGAGGAGACCCTTCCCTTAGTGGATTTATCTTTGGGCATTTAAACTTCATTTGGAACCTGGTTGACAGTGCAGAATGATTTGTGAGAGTACAAAGTCCTCTGGCATAGAGCCAAGGACCAAGATATCCAGCGAAGAGCAGAATCAAGGACTCGCCTTGCCACAGGGAAACCTGTACAAAGTCAACTAGGAACACAAAAACCCAGAAGCAGCCCAAAGCCTGTATCCTGCTACAAGACACTTTTCAGGCCAGCTCAATCATGCTCCACTCACTTAGAGCCACTGTAAGCACTGTGATCTGCATTCCTACTTTTAAATTTGTTGGAACACGGACACAACCAATTGAAGCCAATCCTCTTGACTCAACTGCTGGCTCAATTCCACGGAAGCCATTGACTTGTCGCATCTCGAACACAGACTCAATCCAGTGGAAGCTTTGTCTCCAACTGCAACTCTAACAGCTGGAGGTAATTTCCTCAAAGTCTTGAACGCCAACTCGATCCATTGGGAACCCTCGTCTCCAATTGTCTTGATGCTGAAATGACATTGGCAATCTCATATCAACACTGTTGAGAACTGCAGTAAAGCACGTAGCAGTCTGGCATGGTGCGGTTGCGACCAAAAGTAAAGCATTTGAAAGTATCTGAAGTGGTTCCTTCACCCTGTCAAGCCTTTAAGGACCAAAGGGACCATTATGAACCCACTGTATCTTTTTCAAGACATCAATACATTTGACATTTGTTGCTGAAATCATTGCACGTGCTCCCATCTTTGAACTCAGAGTGTCATTATTCCAAAGTCTGTATTCTTTGCATTTTCATTTACACAGGTGGGTTTTAGTGGCTTTTGATCAAGTGTGTGTATTTTGTTAGTTTAATTAGATTGCATAGGATTGTACAGCTTCGGTTGGCCATTCTTTTATTTTGGTACCCTAAGATGGTTTGGTTGGCTTCCTTACCAGCTCACACATCTGTAAGAGTAGAGTCTACCCTCAGCCCACATTACCAGAAGATGCAGAGGTATACCTGTTGGGCTGTGCCTGCTTTCTTTGCGATTGGGATCATTGCTGGCTTAGTTGTGCAGGGCAGAGGTGTTTTATTCAATACCCATCCAGTGGTAGCAGAAGTTCTTTCATCACAAATACTGAGTTAACCAAGTCTGCATTGACATTGACATTGAAGGTGAAAGAACCCCTTGCATATTTGGAAGAAGCTGTACTGGTCTTGACTGATCACTAGATGTGTTGTGGCGCAACTCCCTCGAGTACAGTGGACAGGGCATTGCAGAGTCTGTAGGCAAACTAGTGCCTTGTGGTTCATAATAAGCCTCCTTTTTGTGTTCTCCAGAATGTGTTGCAGTAAAGGGCTCTGGATTCTGTTTGGGTCCAGTGCCCCTCACTGTAAGGTTTTCACCCTTGAGACGAGTCCCGGTAATGGCAGAATCATCAAGAACGCAGGCCCTTGGAATCCTTCCCGACTAGTCCATGCGTGCACCAGTCTGAGACCCTGCCAGGAACTTCGGCGAAAGCGCCTGTAGGCGCCTTAGTGGCCTCGAGGTTGTCCCAGGTAGAGCAACTCAGCGCCACTGAATAACTTGTTCAGTCCCTCGTGGATGTGTACACATAAAGAAAGGAGATATCGCGAAGGGGTGCTCTAAAGGTAAAATAATTACCAACCTTTCCTTGAGACTCTACAAAGACAAGCAAAAGATCTGGAGGAATCGAATGGAAGATCTCATCCCAGTGGACCAAAAACCTATCCAGACCCAGGTGCCACAAAGCATCACTGGCCACAGACATATCACAGTAATGGTCAGGACCCAAAAACCCCAGGCAAAGGGAGCGTGGGTCCTGTGCCGAGTAGTGCCGTGTGCATGACTCGCAAACTGAAAAACCAGCAGTAGGGTGGGGGAGTGAAGGCAAAGGTTAAAAATTACTTCAAGGACGGAAAAAGTGCCTGGATGTGCTCGCTGCAGGCTCCATCCATGTGGCAAAAGACACTGGAGGGCATTGCCGGTGGGCACCACCATCGATCGTGTGCCAAGTCATATTAGGTGAATTATGACTGCACCGCCAAATGTATGTTTTTGGAGGAAACATGTAATGTATTCTGTGCAAAATGTGCCAGTCTTGTCCCAATGGGATGGACACCCAGAAGTATCAAACAAAGGGGACAAAGTCTGTGGCCACAGAACTAAGCCGCTATGGCTGATGTTTCATGTCTGGCCGAGCGCCTGCTCTCAATCCTTTAAGATACAGGGCATTGTCATTTGACGAGATATGACCCCTGTGGCTCTGCAGAATTTCATGCATGAATACATGCCACAGAAGATCCATCTGTAAATCTAACTAAACTGAAAGTGGTGCAATGGGATGAAGTACATAGGCAGAGAAATGCATGCTAGGCGAGAGGAGTCTTTAAAAGTGCACAGTGCACGATTACCTGCTGATCCAGCATGCTAATAATCCATCTTCGTAAAGTCATAGGATACGAAATCTATCCAGGTGGTTCAAGTTTAATGTGTCATCCCTTAGGTTTTTGCCAAGTCATTAGATCCACGATACATTTGCACATGGTTAGATCTGAGGCTTTTGGAATATACGGCACCAGCATTTGGTGGTGGTTAGCTGCAGAGAAATTAAATGATACTGAAAATGCTTTGTTTAGTCATATTCTGGGGGTATTTCCCAGCAGATCAACTCATAACAAGTACCTATAATTGAGCAGGGCATTCTTAGCAGACTAAAGCATGATAAAAGAGACACGAGAGAATTCAATTGGAGTCATCCTACAGATAAAGTCCATGCCTTTCCCCAGTTTCAATCCATAAAGAATATTTGTTGTGGGTCAACTGTTAAAGGAATACATTATTGCGTGTGTGCTTCTGGCTAGGAGGCTCGATGGTCAAGAGAAGATGTAGTAAAAACAGTAAACCTGACTGCGTGCTCTGTGGTTATTTGTCTACTCAGACTTTGATGCACTTGGTTCTATTCTGCCCTCTGTGCAAGTTACTCAGACGGACAGTACCTCCGTTAAAAGGGAAGAGGTTTCCACGATGGAGACTTGCATTCCATGTGCTTGCTCTTGGCCCATGACATTTATATGTATTGTGTCATGGAAGAATGTTTACGACAGAAGTTCTCAATTAGAGAGAAGTCCACTCCTGTCTCTGCATACACTAAAACGCGTTTGAAACCTTTTCAACTCAGGAACAACTTTGTGTATATTTGATGCATATGATCTTCGCTGGATCTGTAATAATACCTACATTGCTAGCATACATGGTGAGAGGTGATCACTCCCGGAAGGTGCATAATCTAAAATGTATGTAAAATTTAAAACAATCATCAATTATGACGGCACCCCCCACCCCCATACTTAGACAGGTTTGCCATCAGAATGTCCCCATCAAACTGAATCTTAAGTGCTATGTATACGAATGTGCTCATGCAGCCTAAACAATGTACATTAAAATGAACGCTTCCACTGTTCAGATAGTGGCAGGAGGCTGAAGCACGAGCTAAATCAATCTTTACAAGACACCTGGATTATGTGTCTGCTTCGTCAAGATATTGGCATTGACGTCTACCATAAAACGGGTTATAAAATTGCGAGAACATGTACATACTCGTACCAATGATTCTGTCATTTGTTTCCACTGGTAACTTAATTTGTTATTTTGTTCCATGTATCAAATGTACATGGAAGGTTTTCTAAATGTTTGAAAGAAATTGGTTTATCCCGATTTGAGCCACTCTGAACTTTACTTCAAATGACTTACCTGATTTTTGATGAACGTTCAACATTTTAATTTGCCATTTAGCATTTCAACATTTTTCACTAGTGTGCCTACTCAAGGCGCACATTTGTAATATTTTATTTTGGAAATGTGTGCTTTTATGGAACACACTTTCTCAAATAAAGCTAAACTTGACTGAACACAAAAGATTTTGTGTGTTTTAACAAAATGTTCTTTCCGAAACTCATGGACAACATATCCAGCGCCTCAAAAACTCCAGCACATTTGCACACATTTGGCTTGATATGCAGCAGATGTAATACCGTCCCACCATCTTTTAATAAGAAAATCGTTCACTACCCATCATTAAAACACTGTAGTCACCCCAATTATAAAAAAAAGCCCCCCAGTAACCAAGAGGTTACCAACCGGTGCTCAACTTTTTAATTTTTGTTTCATTTCTAATGCACTAGACAAAAAAGCCAGTAACAATGTCAGGGGTTCAGAATATAAGAGATGGTTTAAGTTACTTACCTGTAACTATTGTTCTCTAGCATGGGTCTGGCATGGATTAACATGCTCATGAATTTTCTGCGTCATCAGGGTGGGAATCCTCAGTAAAAGAAAAAAACAGTGTCACTTTTACATGAAAACTGTATTTATCCTCTAAACCAATCACTGCCCTCTGGGTCACACTGCCCGATCCAATGACAGTCCTCTCCCTAGGCCCCCATCTTCAGATTTGGTAAGCACGTAAAGTGGCAGTATGACCAAGAAGAGTCGCAGGTGGCAGGCTCAACAGAAGCAATTAACTCTTAACTCTGGAATAGGCTCACCTCAAGAAAACAGCACTGCTTGGCCAACTCTGGACTCCTCCCTGGAATCCCTGTCGACGCAGTAGAACTTTGTGATTGTGTGCGTGAACCTTCACATAGCAGCCCTGCAGATGTCCAGCAGGGGCACACCAGATAGGAACGCTGTCGTCGCAGCGATCACTCTGGTGTAGTGGGCTCTCGGATGGCCGGGCAGCGGTCAGTTCACCAACCGATGACAGTGCGTGATGCAGCCGGAGAGCCACCTTGAAATTGATATTTTATTTCTATCGCGCTCATACACAAGTGTTTCAGAGCGCGACAAGGTAACGGAAGGGGAACAGGGGAGAACAAAAACAACAATCTTACTGAAATGGAAGCCTTGGACAAGGCCTTCCCATGGTTCACAGGACCAAAGTTCACGAACATTTGTGAAGTCTTCCAAAACTCCTTTGTGTGTGCCATGTAGAACTTCACGGCCCGAACAACATTCAGCTAGCGCAAGGCCCTCTCCGCCAGAGACTAAGGTTTCGGGAAATAAACAGGTAACACCAAAGGCTTGTTGAGGTGGAATTCCGACGGAACCTTTAGCGTGAAAGAGGGGCGAGTACGCAGCACCACTCTCGATTCGTGGAAAGTCAGGTACGGTTGCTTGCAGGATAGGGCCTTGATCTTACCTACCCTTCAGGCAGAGGGGATGGCCACAAGCAAAGCCATTTTCCACGAGAGGAATTTGAGTGGGGCCTAATGCAAAGGCTTGAAGGGGGGCCACCCCCACGAGCCTAGTCAGAACCACCGAGTTCCCTCGCTGGGGCAGGTGCCTTCACCAGTGGGAAAGGTCTGAAAAGTCCTTTGAAAAACCTCTTGATGAGTCAGTGGGACCAAAGTGAAGATCTTCCTGGTGACGTGGTGTAGCGGGAGATCGCCTTCAGATGTACCTTGGGAGGCGTGCGCCAGTCCTGCCTTGGCCAAGGATAGCAAGTACAGAAGGATCTGCAGGGCTGTGACCCTCAGAGGGGTACTCTTCTGTGACCAGTACCACAAATTGAAACGCTTCCACTTCTGACCGTAGCACTTCAAGGTCGACAACGCCCTGGCCTTGGCAAGGACCTCCCTGCAGCCCGCTGGCAATGCATACCCTCCGAACTCTAGGGCTGCAGGAGCCAAGCCCTCAGGTTCAGAGATCCTGGGTCGTGATGAAGGATCACACCTCCTCTGGTGGGAAGATTTGGAACAACCGGCAGCTTGACCAGAGGCAACGCTGATGGGCTGAGAATGTCCGGGTACCAAATCTGCCTCGAACACACTGGGGAGATGAGTATCATCTTGCATTGGCACAGAGCGTGTTGATGACTCATAGCAGGAGAGGGAATGTTGGAAATGCGTACAGAAACATCCCTTACCATGGGAAGGAGAACGCGTCCCCCAGGCTCCTCGGTTGGTGGAATCTGCTGGTGAACTTCTGGCACTTGGGGTTCGCCGCCGTCACAAACAGATTAATCTGGGGTCTGCCCCACTTGACCAACAGGCGGTGCACCTGATCCTGATGAAGCTCCCACTCGTGGCAGAAGCACAGTTCCCTACTGAGCAATGGTGTTCTTGACTCCCGCCAGGTGGAGATGGATGAGGAACATCCCCCGTCTGACGGCCCATCGCTTCCTTGGAGAGCGCTGGGGATAGAGTGCCCCCTGCTTCCTGATGTAAAACATGGTGGTGGTGTTGTCCGTGAAGATCCTCACTACCTTGCCTTTCAGAGACGGGAGGAACGACTTGAGGGCCCAGAACATTGCCTCTAGCACCAGTATTTTGATGTGAAGATCCTTCCCCTCCGGCAGCGACAGGCCACTGGCGTGCAGACAGCCGTTGCGCACTTCCCATCCCTCTAAGGAGGCATCCGTGGTGACAGTCATCTGGTATGGTGGGCTTTGAATTCCCGGGCCTTTGGCGATGTTGGCGCAAACACCCCACGATACTATCGCCCAACGGAACTCGTTAAATGAGATCTTGTCCGTGAAGCTTCCGGACAACTGTATCCAATGGGTGTCCAGGAATTCCTGAAGGGGTCGCATGTGAAACTTAGAGAGCCAGACGAGGTAGATGCAGGACGACATGCCCAGTAACAATTTATGGCCTGCAGCGTGGCCATCTTAGTAGACTACAGCCAATGCACCTTACCTAGAATGGCTGCTATGGTCTCCCCTGAGAGCGACGCTAGGCAAGACACCGTATTGAGTCTGGTACCCAGGAACAGCGCGTTCTGTGATGGTGTCAAGCAGGACTTTAGACAGTTGACAGAGAATCCCAGATACATTAGAAGCCGGACGGTCGCCTCTGTGTGTGTACGCTGGCCAGATCCCATGTGCGTGCATGAATCAGCCAGTCGTCCAGGTATGGATATATGTGTATGCCCTGTAGACGGGCTGCCACTGGTGCCAGGCATAGCGTGAACACTCGGGGGGCCGACTTCAAGCAAAAGGTAGGGCCTTGAACTGGTAGTGCTGTCCCTGCACCACAAATCGTAGAAACGTTCGATGTTTCCTGTGAAAGGGGACATGGAAATAGGCAGGTCCAACGACTTCAAGAAGTCTCTTTCTAGTTGGCCAAGCACATGTTGCAACGTGACCATCCTGAATTTTTGGGACTTTAGGTATTTGTTCAGACCTCGTAGGTCTAGGATGGGCCTCTGGCCCCCAGTCTTCTTTCTGACCTGAAAGTTACTGAAACAGGCCCTGGAGCCGTTGGGGAACTAGCTCTAGCACCCCTTTTTGCAGCATTGCCCGTACCTCCTCTAAGAGCTGAGGAATGTGCTGCTCCTGACAGGTAACCGGAGGGATCCATGGACACCTACGCTGAAACTCCATGGTGTGTCCCTGGGCGAGATGGTCTGTTACCCATCTGTCGGTGATCTTTCTCAGCCGGCCTCCCACCAGGGTGCACAAGTGGGGGCCAGACATCCCGGCCAGTTCAAGCTTGCTTCAGCGCCTGCCTCCTGCCCTGCGGGCGACGCTGTCCTCCTCTACCATAGGCCTGGAAACGGCCTCTGTAGGCTTCCTGGGTTGTGGATCTAGAAGGCTGTCGGTATAATGTTGAGAAATCTTTGGAGGACCTGCGCAAATTTCCCCTGGAGGAGCGAAAAGAGCTGACCGTTTCCTTGCGGCTGCTGATACCACTGAATCCAGTGATGGCTGTGAACTCAGGCACTTGGGTGTGAATTCCGGCACCCTATATTTCTTCTCCTGCCTATCCCATTTGTCTGGAGCCGTGCAAGGGTGAGGTCCAGGCCCTCCTCCCAGATGTCGTCCAGAGTGGGCACCGCTATGATAGTCTTCCTTTTGGCCTCACACCTCTGGTTCAAGAAGCCCTACTTCTTGGTTTCCTCAGGCACTAGCTGGAATTTTTATAGTTTTTTTTATTGATTTTAAAATGGTATAGTTTGTTACAAACTTTTTATTTACATAAATTACGATTTTGATTGTTTAAACTAAGACATGAAAGTGGAGAAAAATAGCATAATACAACAACCAAACTGAATCAAATAAACAGACTGAAAGTAAAGTAAAAAGAGAAGTTTCTTGGGACACGTGAGGTAAATAGTCATCAAAGGCTTCCTGTGTAATTCATCACTGATCTGTTTTCTAGTCCCAACACATTCTGTAAAAATTGCATTATCGTGAAGATTAGTTTGTTTTCTCGTCTGTTCATTATTAGTGACCATCGAGCATCCTTGTCCATTTGTTGGGCTGATATGTTGAAATGTTTGCCGAAGATCATCCTTTGTTGCATCACTACTGCACATATCATTAGTAAGTGGTGTACTGTTTCTTGGGCTTCATTGTTTTTGCAGAAACGACAATATTGATTTATTTTGGGAATTTGCAGAGTCATTGCTAGTTTTTCTCTTGTTGGTAGATTGAGTCAAATTTCCATATAAATTGTACGCACCTCGTAGTCAGGAAATGTTTCCATATACTTTGGGATCTCATTTAGATCGTATGTCAGATTTGCATTGGAGATTTCTGCAATACAACAGTTTGGCTTTGCAAGTCTTAATCCAGTCGTTTTCTGCCAGCTTGATTTTTGCATACTGTGGTCTGTTCGTAAGCATTTCGACTGATATCTTCGTTCGCTAGCTGTCGAAATAGATGTTCCTTCCAAGTCCGCAGAACTGCATTATTCATGGCGCTGGGATTGAATTTCAGAATTTCAATTGCTGATATTTTGTCTTCAATCAGCAGTTATCTCAGTAGGTCTAGTTGCTTCCATATGACTATTGATGACAATGATTGTGTCGCAATTTAATGTCGAATTCTCGTCATTGCGTATTAATCAGGAAGTCTTAAGATTTTTCTCCAGAACATTGCCTCCAATCTTGTCCTGTTTTTGGGTTGTGAGTAAATCATTGCGTCGATACCATAAGTGATTGCTGGGATTACTTTCTGCCTATAGAATGATGTTATAGGCTTGAAGGAAAATTTTCCAAACTTCTGATGAAGGACGCATCCATGTCTGGCTAGACATTGCATTTTTCTTTCTAGGGTAGTGAACCATTGCTTTTCTAGTTTCGACTGAGGTATTTAAAGGTTGATACTTCCTCTAGGCATTTATCATCGATGGTCTGTTTCATTGGTCTTTGCTTCCTGAACGGGTGTTTCACTCGCCTTTGCAATATTTATACATAGTTTGTTTGTCTTCATATAAGACCCACGAGGTGCAGACCTGTGATAGTTTCACCAAGAAGAATAATGTCATCAGCATAGAGCAGTGCTAGAACAGGAACAGAGTTTAATTTCGGGGGGGTTTAAAGCCAAATTATTTAGGTGTTCTTCAGCGTCTGCTGTGTACAAATTGTACAAGGTAGCTGCCAAAGGGCATCCCTGTTTTAGGCCTGTTGATGTCTATCAGAGGAGTTGTTATGCCATCCCTTGATATGGAGATGTTGGTACAACAACTTAATTGGTTCAAGTATCTCAGTCGGGCATTTCCATGCTGCTAGCTTCTTCCACAACTTCGTTCTTGATATCGAGGCAAATGCCATATGTAGATCTATAAATGCTGCATAGATCAATTTTTTTTTCTATTGCTTCGTGCTTAATCAAATTCATTATTAGCAGGTTTAGGTTAGTTCCAACATTGGGCGTAAAACCAGTTTGTCACGCAGAAAATCGGTTTGTTTCCGTGCCCCACTCCTTGAGTGTTTTGAGGAGTATTGTAGCAGACTACATAGTGGATCCAATAATGCAATAGGTCTGAAGTTCTGTTGGTTATCTCGTGAACCTGGTTTGTTTAATTGGTTTTTATAACATGCCTAATACCGTACCTGAGTTCTGTTTATAAGTGCGGATCCAGGATTTGAACCTCTGATTCTCTGTTTGGTCTTGCTTCCAAGTCCAGCACGTTGCCCCTGTGCTATCCTCCTTTCAGATAGCTCAGAGGCTCTGAAGATCATGGAGTGGAGCTATCCCACCTCATCCGGTGGGAACACCCTATGTGGAGCATCCTCGTGAACATCCGTCGTTGTGGCCGTATCCGGGTCTACATCTGCTGGGGTAAAGGCTACCCGATGTGGTGGCGAAGGTTGAAAACACTTCGGTATTTCCACTGTATGTAGTTTCATATTTGGGAAATTTTGAGGTATGGTTTCTAAACTCCAAAGTGTTGCTCCATTTTAATATTTTTTTAGATGCCAACCCAGGAAAAAATAATTAAAAAAATATATATTTCACCCGTAAGGCTTTAAGCACACATTGTGGTTCAATGTTGTAAAATCCATCTATAGTTGTGTTTATGTGACAGAAACAGTTTTTAGTCCATACATTTCTAGGGCAAGCCTCTTCTCTTCTATCCTCCAACCCTGGATAAGCATTCCACCAGTACTGTCCAGGGCCAGGCACCACACAAGGGATCAGATAGAATGGTTGGAGGGCAAGTGGCTTGTCCTCCACAAACACATTCCAAAGCCTGTATTGCGTGCAGGGCATGACGAGGGACCTTCCCTCCTTCTTCGTCATGGTCAGAGGACGCAAAAAAGCCCAAGGGCCTTCTAGAATCTTTGACCATCTAGGACCCTGGAGGGGCACGGGACTTCACCGTCAACGGGTCCCCACTGTCGGCAGATGAAGCAAAGGGCACCCAGGCTTCTTTGAAACAATAATCAAACTTTTTCTGTCAAAAACACGAAAAAAACGTACAAATAGCTTGGAGAGCAAGCTCGAGGACTCCCAACACTGAAGCGTGCAGTACAAAGCTGAAGATGGCTTCCAGAGGAGGGGCTTAGGGAGGACCGTCATTGGATGGAGGCAGTATGACCCAGAGGACAGCAATTGGTTTAGAGGAGAAATATAGTTTAAGTGAAAGTGCTTTTTTTTTTTTACCAAGGATTCCCAGCCTGACAATGGGGAATATTCACAAGCATGTGAATCCATGCCAGACCCCATGCTGGAGAATCAAATCAAAACAGTTTTCAGTCTACGTTTAAAAGTACACCAAATCAAGTGCGAGTCTCAGATTTGACGACCAATTGGGAAAGTCTCTGTATGCCGAGAAAATGAGGCAGATTATTACCACCATGCCCTCACCGGGACACAATTCCTATTACTCCGAGATCTATTGGCAATTTTTACCCTACCCATAATCCTAAAGTTCAAAGATCAGATGCCGCCCTGTTTTTGAACGTTACCAGGCCAGCACTTTATATTTTAAGGGCTTCCTTCGATTGAGACTGTTAGTTTTTCAACATCCATGATCACAAAGTTTCTTCTGTACATGACAAGTCTTGTCGGGAGAATCACAGGCATACAGTCTTTGCAAACTGGTAAATTCATAAGCAAACAAGGTTTACACTGGGTAGGGACAGAGCATACAAGACGTAAAGATCCTTGGGTACGTCTGCCAGATACCACCGGCAATACTGGCGTTGGGGATGAAGAGTCAGGGCACACCTCCACTGTGGTAACAGATTTAACTTCCAGACAAGAAAGATCTGTCTGGCAGGATTTATCCTCAATAACTATGGCAACCCCGGCCCAGAACCCCTTTGATGTGACCATGGTGGCCTCAGTACCGACCAATATCAGAAGTGTATGGTTTGTTTGCCAGATCCCATCAGTCTTATCCGGCCGCAACTGTAGCACACAACTTAAAGACTCCACCCAGGCACAGAGCTCAGTGAAATTGGTACATAGGTTAAGATCTCAGATTTTTTTTTCACAATGCCACTGCTCGGTACTGAATTACTTGTATTGCATCTCATCTGTCTCTACTTGGCCTGGAAGGGTTCGCGAGAGGCATTCCAAGGTAGCCCGATCGGCTCTATTAATTAAAGTTTCTAAAGACATGGATGTGGAAACATCTACCGTTTCCAAGTCTGTACAAGGCTTAGGTAGAATCATACTGAAAGATCATCAACATTGTTAGTTAAAACAGCTCTCCGGTTCTGGAGACGCTGCCGCCTCCTGGCGCCCTCTGCCAAGATTTTAGACCGCCTACGCCCCTTAGACCTAGGAGTGGTAGATGAGTGGTTGTGCTGTAGGGAAGCATGTTTAGATATTATATGTGGAAACCCTTGGCAGGTACCTGAGGGTACCTAATCCAGGTGATTCTCCCGCACTAGTCCACCCCCAGGAACTGGATCCAAAAGCAATGGCTGTGTCCTGGCCACCTGGATGAAAGATTTCCCCCATGGACTAGCAGGTGAGACACCTTCAGGTTTCTCACCCAATGGATTGGAGTATCTACTTCGGTTGGGATAATTGCATGCAAATAGGTTCTATATACAGCGCTTTGGCGAAAGGACTACATAAATAACAAATCATTATTTTAGTTTGGATCTAATAGCCAAACTGAACCCAAGATGGCAAAAGAAGCTTGATAAACCATTTGCCAAAACACAAATCTGTACCTGCCGTTCTGCCTCCCCAGCCCCACAATGAAACATACCATGCCCCCTCCGCCAGAGCCCTCCATTGCCAAATGCAAACTGTTTTGCTTTTTACCCAATTTATTTTTAAAAAGTGTGCTCTAAAATGTAGAATTTTAACAGATTTAAATACTAATTCTGGCGCCGAGTCTGTGCTGGGAGCAGGGTGGAGAGAGCCCCGGGGTCTGTGGTGGGGTCGAGAGTCTCCATGGACTGGGCTAGGAGTGGCATGAGGGAGTCCAGCAACTGATGGAAGCAGCTGGGGGAGGAGAGGTAAGTGGGCGAACCCTCTTTTTTGTATGGGGGCTTGACTCGAGAGGGTAATATGTACAATGGAGAAAGAGGTGAGTCGAAGCTACCCTGACCGATGGCGTGACATAGGGTCACCAAGGTTTGCAGTGGAGCTAAGAACAGTATTAGCTCTCGAGGACACAAAAACACTATTGGTTCGGTAAAGATGGCTGGTGAGTGTGGCTAGAGGGATGGAAGCAGCGAAGTTTCACCAGGTACCGAACGGTCTTCAGGACAGGTAGATCAAGTCAGGTGGTAGAAGCCGTCAGCCATGTACGCGTTAAGTGCTGCCTAGGTCAGATTATTTTAAAGTCCAGGTAGTAGGACTGGGGGGCTGTCTGCAAGAGTCAGATGCCTGTAGCTGAATCTCTGCCTACGGGGATACGTGCGGCGGCGGTCAGCTCTTCGGATGAAATGAGCTGTGTCACTGTGTGTCACACAGTGACACAGCTCATTTCATCCGTAGGCAGAGATTCAGCTACAGGCATCTGACTCTGGTGAAACTTCGCTGCTTCCATCCCTCTAGCCACACTCACCAGCCATCTTTACCGAACCAGAAACACACGTGTCATAAAAAAAACTGTCTTTGCACTCTGTATACTAACCCACAAAAATGCATACTTTAATATGCTCACTGTGCATACCTTCAGCGCCACGGCGCAGATTGTAAAAAACTTTTTTTTCCTGTGTTAGAGTAAAATAAAAAAAACCCTGGTTTTTGTCAGTTTCACCTCTCTCCAAGGGTGTTTTTGTGTCCTCGAGAGCTAATACTGTTCTTAGCTCCACTGCAAACCTTGGTGACCCTATGTCACGCCATCGGTCAGGGTAGCTTCGACTCACCTCTTTCTCCATAGCAGTTGGGGGAGCCCAGGGCCTAAAATAGGAGCAGTGCGCGGCAACGGCACGCGATAGTTCATAGTCATTTGGACTTCCTGTCCATTTGGCATTTTTGGTGGGGACCCCCGGCCTGCCTACATTTTGCTCAGGCCAAAAAAGTTTGAAGATCCCTGCCGTACACACATTCACACACCCACCTAACCTGGAATCTCCTCAAGGTACTTAAATATGCAGAGCTGAACTGTACAAATATATTCATTTATACCCTTTATTCACAGTAACCTCGGTCTTCCACAGCCTTCATGAAAGTGAAGACAAGCCTCCCTATTATTTTGGCCTATTGATCAAACACAGCATTACTTTGAGGTGGTTATACGCTGGATCCCTGCAGAATCTAGGATGGGTTTTTACAGTTAAAGTAAGACTGTTTTCTATATGTCGGTAAATTCAGGAAAAAAGAGGTAAAACTGAACACAGGTCTGATTGACGGAAGCAACTGCACTCCTGTGCATGGTACGGCTTGACGGCTACTGACTGGCTGTGGGTCCCTCCCTGTAGCTTTCTTTTTGCCAGGCTGGAGGCTAGAGTTGACAGTGGAGTGTGTTGACTTATTTTGTCCCGTCGACTCATTTCAGGTGCTCTGATCTGGCCCTCCCTGCTGCCTACCGGTTGCTGCACGGACACCTGGGCACCAGTCGGGTCGCTTGCTGGACTAGAAGCCAGCTTTACTCGGCACACCTGACACGGTTGGTGGTGGAGAGAGGTGGGGGCGAGCCCTGAGAGGGCGACGGCATGATAGACTGACAATTGGTGTGTTGGTGTCTATCTTTCCACATGCCGATGCCCCACTAGCTCAGCACACGCAGATTGTATTTCCCTCGTGGGCAGTTGTGGTCTGTACTTTCTGCAGCCCCTCTTATTCAGTTTAGGCTGTCTCCAGCTGCCGCATTGGAGGATTGCCTCATCTCCCGGCTGTTTAGTTGGATGTTTTTGCTTCTGCCCTGTGCTTTTACGTTGCATCTCAGGGTCTACATTCCTGTGATATCACCTGAATTTTGAACTTTGAATTTGTGTTGCCATCTTTACCCCTCAAGTTATGGTGCATCCTTATTTGGGGGATTGGTTTTTGTGTCATTTCACACTTTACTCTGATCATGCCTGTCACTAGAGCACATCTTAACATGATATGTAAGCATGCAGCCAAAGCAGCCCATACTTCTGTCCAAGCTAAACACAATGATCCAGGTACAAGCCAAGGGTTTCCACATGTAATATCTAAACATGCTGCCCTGTAGCACAACCCCACATACTATTCCTAGGCCTAAGGGGTGTAGGCTGTCTAAAATCTTGGCGCAGAGTGCCACGAGGAGGCAGGGAATGGAAGTGGGACACCGGAGGGTGAGACGTGGTATCCCCTTCTTAATAATACCGTTTCCCCCATCCTACCAGGTAGGATACTTAGGAATTCAACTCCCCACCCTCCTTTGTGACAAATACTTTTTCATAGACAGTTCACCATGAGAGACAACGGACTAACACCAGAGCTGTATACCTGACATGTCCCAACCCCATGGGCAGGTGAGGTCACGCAATTACGGATTATTACACACACCTGACTTGCATCGCATTTCCCCACACGGATAAAAGGCAGAGCACAAAAGCATACTCTGAGCAAGGCAACACGCAAGATGACAGTTTAGTACAAGGAGAAAGGCGGCAAGACCAGAGAAAGTCGCAAGGAGGGAAGTACCCGTGACCTCTAAAGAACTTTCATGAGCCTTGGCAAGTAAGAAACCGAAGACCAGAAACTGAGGCTGATCAAACCTGCAAATTGTGTCAGAAGTACCCGGGACTCTGCCGCGTTCATAACCAATGCGGGAAGGAGCAATTGCCGCCATGGTACTGTTCTTGGCTCCACCAACAAAGGGCCATCAGAAAAGACAGCACAGCTGGTAAGTCAGAGACTGATACCAAACCAACTTGTACAAAGAGAACAATGTGTAAGGCATTTGTAAAGAGCAACGCAGAGATAATTTGAACTTTGCAATTGAACTTTGGGAGGCCCAGAAAAGACACCATACACAGTAGTCCAGCGGCACATGTGTGATCATTTGAAAGTCTCCGTTAGGTATACTACTGATGCGGAGTGTGAGTAAAAGGAATAATGAGATCGAAGTGGTCATGCAATGGGTCAAGCTAAACCCTCAAAGTGCATAACAATTGGTCCGGGCCAGGCTGAGGGAGACCAATTAAGTGTATGAAAGGGATCTGAGCCTGGCTGAGGGGGTTTAGTGTGAACCGTGAATCACCCGCAAAGGAATTATCTGAACTTAGTTTTGAAGGGATATGAGCCCAGAAGAGGGGGATCCAAAGTTGAACTTCTGTTGTGCAAAGTGATCAGAGTCCGGCTGCTCCAGGGTGAACACCCAAAATTGAATATTGGAAAAAGGAAAAGAATGTTTGTGTTTTCTGTAGCTGGACCTCCGCGTCAAGAGACTTGCGAGAACCAGAGAGACTTGGACCCTGAAGGTCTTGAACACTGTAAATGGAACTGTATCCTTGTGCCCCAGAAGCCAGAGTGTGTCATGATGCCTACCCCCGGGCATCAGGACCAAGCCCATCAGCTCCGGGAGCAGGCATCCAGATACTTATTAAAACCCCAACAGCCCCGGCTGGGGGCTCTTTGGGTTCAGTCCTGGCGCCTTAGGCGCCAGGCTCATCATAGAAATCAGTCCTGGCGCCATAGGCGCCAGGCTCATAGACTTTACTTACCTTATGCAGACCATGCTGCAAGTGAGTCCAAGCCAAGGTGAGGCCTGGATGGGAATATTTTATTACAGGGACTATTTTTTACTCGGGCGTGGTTCTGGGGAACTTCTTACCTGGAACTACTTTGGAGGCTATTTAAACCACGCCCTAACAGCAGCACACGCTTTGCATTATTCTGCATCCAGCAGAGTCACGCTCACCGTGCCTGCAGTCAGCATCCAGTCTTCTGCCACGCCCGCCTCGAATCTGGAGCTCCTAAAACAAAGAGGAAAGAAAAGGACAAGGTTAGAAAACTAACTATTTTCGAATTCCTCACCTGATTCCGGATCCAGCTCATTTCAGTACGCGTCACATCTCCAGCTGCAGCACCGCGCCATACTCACCAGTTCTCGCAGCATCTTTCTATTCGGCACTGCCTCCATCATTTCTTTGCCGAACTCCGGCACCTGGGGGGACAAAATGAAACAACAAGGTGAGCCGAGAAAACCAACAAATACAACTCTTATCACCATAGACTTACCTGATTTACCATCGGAGGCATTATTCTATAACTCTCCACATCTTCATGTGCCGCACCTGCAACGAGAGAGAAAACAACACGTTAAACACGTGCAACATTTAACGGACAGCGTCGGGTAATACAGGCTCTTACCTGAGCGCCACCAGCTACCACGACAGCATCTTCTCAAAAACTCAGCTGCAAGACAAGGAAGGAAGGGGGGAACAAGAGTGAACATCGGACATATTGAACTCTATGAACTTGATACTTACTGGTCCTCGCCAGGAACGTCAGAGTCAATACTCTCTGGAACTCTCCCACACCTTCAAACCAGTGAAGTAATCCATGCAGTATGGAGAGCTCATCTTTCAAGAGTATAAGGTGAGATTGCTGAGAGGGCACTTCGGAGGTGATTAGTGGGGAGGACTGAGGGGGGGGGGGCATCACTTGAATCCACAGGTGGCTAAATCCATCTCTCCACTTGCAGGAGAATACTTCTACGGGTCAAGCAGACAAGATTAGGAGGCCCAGTCCAGTCAGTCATCTCTGCACTACGCATCACGTTGGTGGAGACCGCAGCCGTCCGGGTCCAACCGACGCCCCTGTGGGAGCCAGGTGAGCGTAACAGAACGCAAAGCCTTTCTATAAATCCTCACCCGGGCGTTATGGAAACCTCACAAACCAACCAACTGGCCCAATTATTGGGGGAACTTAGGGCGGAAGTGCACTCCGCTCGCCAAGAGACTAATGCCCTCAGGAGAGAACTGATGGTCTCGAAGGAACGCACTGACGATCTGGCTAGGCAGCTGCTGCAAAACCAAGCAGGGCAAACACCTTTACCAGGACTCGGGGGGAATCCAACTCCTGTTTCATCGAGCAATCCGGTGCAAGTGGTTTTACCAGGGGCTATTCCTTTAGCTCCACCTGAACGCTTTGCTGGGGACCCAAAAAGGTTCGCCGTGTTTATGAACCAATGTCGCTTGCACTTTTTATGTAGACCTGGAGCTTTTCCAAATGACCAAGCCAAAGTAGCTTTTGTATTATCATATTTGAGTGGCAGTGCAGCTGATTGGTCGATTCCACTAGTCAATCAGGATGACCCTCTTCTTCGGGACTTTCAGGGTTTTCAAATGAGCATGGAAAGACTATTCGCTAGACATTCCCAGGGACAGGCCCTGGATAACTAACTTTTATCCCTACGACAAGGTAACCAGGATCTGTTAACCTATATTGCAACCTTTAATAGGTTGGTGGTGGAAACCGTATGGCCAGAGGTAAAACGAATTACACTATTTCATTGTGGACTTTGGGGAGAACGTAAAGATGTTTTGGCTCAAATTGTGAACTCTCCTCAGGCAGGATTGCGCAGAATATATAGACTTAGTGGTCCAGTTAGACCATCGACTTCAGAATAGAAAGGCTGACCGAGCTAAGTTTGAGAATCAGGTATTGGTTAAACCCAATGTCACCCCCAAAGGAACAGATGCAGCAAAACCTATGCAGATCGGGGGTTAAGGGACCCTTAACTCGAAAGGAAAGAGAAAGGAGACGGCAGATGCAATTGTGTCTATACTGTGGGGCCTCAGGACATTTTCTACGGTATTGCCCTATAAAACCATCCAAGAAAATAGTCGGAGTCGCTGATAGAAATCAAACAGAACCTGATTCGGGAAACGACCACGCCCGACAAGTGTAGAGGTCCGCTTGCCGAGCTTGAAGGAGGACATTCGGACCTTGCACCTAATCATACCAATGGTCCTTATTGATCCAAGGCATCAATCACGTATGCACGCAGTAAGGGCATACATTGATAGCGGGGCCGTAGGAAACTATATGGACCACGAGTTGGCTTCTAGGATGAATCTACCTGTCTGCAAAAAAAAACTCTTCGGATGTCATCACCACAGTTAATGGAACTGAAATTGCCTCTGGGCCTGTAACTCATTCCACCACAGAGATGACACTGTTGGGTCAAGATGGGCATCGAGAGACTATTGTGTTTGATTTAATAAAAGCCCCACAGTTCCAAATACTGGGGATACCTTGGTTGGAAACGCATAATGCTAGTATTGATTGGCGAGAGAAGAGAATAACCTTCCCAGATTGTGCACACACCGGTTACCCAGAAAAAACCTTGAACAAAGGCCTGGCCACAGTCGCTAATCCAGTTGTGCAGTTACCTCAGGAATAACAAGAATTCCAGGATGTTTTTCAAAAAGAACAGGCAAACACCTTACCACCTCACAGATCATACGGTTGTCAAATCGACGACATACCTGGTGCACAACCTCCATGCAGTAGGATCTACGCCCTTACGGAACCCGAAAACCTTCACCTACGACAATACTTGGACCAATACCTTGCTAATGGCTTTATTCATCCATCCAAGTCCCCTGCATCCTCAGCTTTGACTTCGTGCCGAATAAGGAAGGTGACCTCAGAACATGCATAGACTACCGCGCATTAAATCAGATTACAGTGAAAAACCGATACCCATTGCCTCTGATCCCCGAATTACAAGACCAAGTAAAGGATGCTTGCATCTACACTAAATTGGATCTCCGAGGGGCATATCATCTGGTACGTGTAAAGAAAGGCGACGAATGGAAGACTCCCTTTCGCACCAAGTACGGATTATTCGAATATCAGGTGATGCCCTTCGGGTTGTGCAATGCACCAGCAGCCTTCCAGTATTTTATGAACGATGGTCCTTTGTGAACTCATTGACATCTGTGTTGTCGTATACATAGACGATATTCTAGTGTACTACTCCTCAGAATCAGACCATGTTAAGCACGTGCGGCAGTCCTTGAGAAACTACGCCAGCACAAGTTATATGCAAAATTGGAAAAATGTGTTTTTCATACTACGGAAGTTGAATTCCTTGGATTTATCCTGACTCCAAAAGGAGTCCGAATGGACTCTCGAAAGGTGGACGCAATTCTCAAGTGGCCATCACCCAGTTCAGTTAAAGGGGTACAAAGCATGCTCAGATTTGCTAATTTCTACCGCAGATTTATTCCGTATTTCTCACATGTTGTACACCCCATCACAGCACTTTTGCGAAAAAACAAACGCTTCTTGTGGACCGAAGAGGCTGAAAAGGCCTTCGAAGAGCTGAAAGCGAAATGCACGTCTGCAACTGTCTTAAAGCATCCCCGCCCTGAACTTCCATACATAGTTGAAACTGATGCATCCAGTTTAGCCATGGGAGCTGTCCTGTCCCAGAAGGATCCTGAAACCGGTCAACTTCACCCAGTAGCATTTTGGTCCAGAAAGTTCTCGGCACCCGAGTTAAACTATGCGGTTACCGATAAAGAGTTATTAGCCATCAAATCCGCCTTCAAGGCCTGGCGGCATTATCTTCTCGGTGCCAGGCATACCATTACTGTAATCACCGATCACCGCAACTTGCAGTATTTAAAAACAGCCAAAGCCCAATCGATGCGCCAACTTCGATGGGCATTGTTCTTTGCCGAGTTCGATTTCGTGATCACTTATCGACCAGGCTGTAAAAATGGCAAGGCAGATGCCTTATCCCAAATAGGGATGGGAGAAGCATATGCGAACCCGGAACCGGTGCCTATAATTTCAGAACAAAGAATTCTTGGCATAACTACTCTACAGACACTAGAGGATATTCATGTAAAAATCCAACAACTCTTCGATCCAATAGCCCTGCAGGACTGGGTAAAGAAAGGCCCGGACTACTCATTCATCAATGACCTACCTTATTATCAAGGGCGACCATTTCTACCACACAAGAACTAGTCATCTCCAATTATCATGACACCCTGATGGAAGGGCACCCAGGTATGGCAAAAACTGAAGCTAAAATTAAAAGAATTCTGGTGGCCCACCTGGCGAAAAGACGTAAAATCATTTGTGATGTCTTGTGGCATTTGCGCCCAAAACAAAAGTCAGAAGAAAAAACCAGCTGGCCTTTTACAACCTTTGGACATTCCACCTACACCATGGCACACCTCATCTTTAGACTTTATTACAGATCTACCTCCATGTAATCGGTTTAACACCATTCTAGTTATTGTGGATCTTTTTTCCAAGATGACCCACTTTATTCCTTTAAAAGGATTACCTTCTGCTTCAATTCTGGCCAAGGAGTTCCTCGAGAACATTGTTCGAATACATGGATTTCCTTCTGTATTGGTCTCTGACCGAGGTAGTCAATTCATTTCACATTTTTGGAAGAAATGTTGTCATTTGGTGCAAATCGACGTGAGGTTATCAACCAGTCACCATCCCCAGACTGATGGTCAGACGGAGAGGACCAACCAGACCCTTGAACATTACCTACGTTGCATGCTACACCAGACTGAAAGTAATTGGAAAGATATTTTATGGATTTCCGAGTATACATACAATGACTATACATTCAGGAACCGGACAAAGCCCCTTTTATACTATATATGGACATCACCCTCGAACCTCAGAACTAGATTCGCCTCAGCACTTAGCAATGCCCGCAGTTACTCATTTGCTCTCCACTATTACGCAAGCCTTTAAGGAGGCAACAGAACATTTGAAACAAGCAAAAGAGAAATATAATAAAAATGCTGATCAACATAGAAATGAAACTCCACAATACCAGATTGGGGATCAAGTTTGGCTGGCTACAAAACACATACCTCTGAAGGGAACTTTGACTTTTAACCCTAGATATTTGGGGCCTTACATAATTAAGGCCATTATCAACCCGGTGGCCGTCAAATGGAATTACCCTCTAATATGCAAATTCATCCTGTCTTCCATGTTTCACTTTTAAAACCAGTTCAACCAGGGACAAAATTAACCAAACCACCCCACCCCATCTTGATAGATGGAGAACCTGAATTCGAGGTGAAAAATATCCTGGACTCCAAGATGGTTAAATCAAAACTTTTTTATTTAAATCGATTGGAAGGGCTACGGACCACAAGAAAGGTCATGGGAGCCTAGTGACCACGTTCATAGACCTCAGTTGGTGAAGAGATTCCATCGGGACTTCCCAGACAAGCCAAGGGGAAGAACAACTTTAGGAGGGGCCTTGGGGGAAGGGGGGAGGGTAGGAGTGCTGTCATGATGCCTACCCCCGGGCATCAGGACCAAGCCCATCAGCTCCGGGAGCAGGCATCCAGATACTTATTTAAACCCCAACAGCCCCGGCTGGGTGCACTATTTTTTACTCGGCGTGGTTCTGGGGAACTTCTTACCTGGAACTACTTTGGAGGCTATTTAAACCACACCCGAACAGCAGCACACGCTTCGCGTTATTCTGCATCCAGCAGCGCAACGCTCACCGTGCCTGCAGTTAGCATCCAGTCTTCTGCCACGCCCGCCTCGAATCTGGAGCTCCTAAAACAAAGAAGAAAGAAAAGGACAAGGTTAGAAAAACTATTTTCAAATTCCTCACCTGATTCCGGATCCAACTCGCCTCCGGACCTGGAAAGAACATCATTTCAGTAAGTGTCGCATCTCCAGCTGCAGCGCCGCGCCATACTCACCAGTCCTCGCAGCATCTTTCGATTCGGCACTGCCTCCATCATTTCTTCGCTGAGCTCCGGCACCTGGGGGACAAAAGAAAACAAGGTGAGCCGAGAAAACCAACAAATACAACTCTTATCACCATAGATTTACCTGATTTACCACCGGAGGCATTATTCTATAATTCTCCACATCTTCATGTGCCGCACCTGCAACGAGAGAGAAAACACGTTAAACACGTGCAACATTTACCAGACAGCGTCGTGTAATACAGACTCTTACCTGAGCGCCACCAGCTACCACGAGAGCATCTTCTCACAAACTCAGCTGCAAGACAAGGAAGGAAGGGGGGGGGAACAAGAGTGAACATCGGACATATTGAACTCTATGAACTTGATACTTACTGGTCCTCGCCAGGAACCTCAGAGTCAATACTCTCCAGAACTCTCCCACGCCTTCAAACCAGTGAAGTAACTGGCATCAACGCGCCCCTGCAATCCATGCAGGATGGAGAGCTCAACTTTCAAGAGTATAAGGTGAGATTGCTCAGAGGGCACTTCGGAGTTGATTAGTGGGGAGGGGGGAGGCATCACTTGAATCCACGGGTGGCTAAATCCATCTCTCCACTTGCAGGAGAATACTTCTACGGGTCAAGCAGACAAGATTAGGAGGGCCAGTCCAGTCAGACATCTCTGCACTACGCATCACGTTGGTGGAGACCGCAGCCGTCCGGGTCCGACCGACGCCCCTGTGGGAGCCAGGTGAGCGTAACAGAGTGTGTGCTCTGCTCGACTGAACCGCCTTATCCCATGCTGAAAATGTGGGGAAGGGAGGCCAACCGCCCGAACATACCGACTTATTTAGTGAACAATTCTTTCTTTTTCATGAACACCCCCTCCACCCCCCATTATTTGTACATTAGTAGTAAGGTTGAGGATATTTTTTGTAAAGGCCCTTTCAATTTGGCAAAATTCCACTAGGACTACTTTATTATTTCTTTGATGGTCGTAGCTTGCTCCCATTTGTAGATTTAGGTTTAGATATGCGTTTATCTCACCTTGTGAAAGTTCAATAAACACCCTTGAACTGTGGTCACTTGTGTCTGTCTTACTGTTGATGCCATCCTTTCCTTACAGTGGCATGAAACCCCCTCCAAGCCCCCTCCCCCCCACATACCCACATTGCTGTCACTGTTGAGTGGTTTAAATCCAAAACATAGGGCACAAGCTGTTGATATGAACATTTCCACTGAGAAAAACAAATTTAGCTACACTTATACCAGGTAAAACCAAAATCGTCAGGGTAATGTTGACCCAGTCTATGTGCCCCATAACATTCCCATTTAACACTCCTGATGCCAGGAATTGTTTTAAAAAATGTTTTGGGAGTCTGGAATCTAGACTAAAAAAAAATTAAGAAACACGACCCCCCCCCCCAGACACTGGATGTGCCTCCCACTGCTCATGAGGCCACGGCCCCCCAGTGGGTCGCGCCCCACAGTTTAAATACCACTGGTCTACTCTAAGGGTGCAGAAGAAGGACTGACACAAAGGTGGCATGTTTGGGACTAAAGACTTTTATTGAAGAGATAAAGCAGGAGAAAACCTATCTTACCCTATTCCTAAGAGGGGTTTTCCTGCCTCAGCTAAAGGTCTAAAGTGACGGACAGGATTTCTGTTAAAGTAAATAGTGTCCACCCCCTTGTGTTAAGAACACCTTACTTCTGCCCCTTACACTAAGGAATAAAATACTACTGTTCTGGCCAGAGTTCCCCACAACATATCTTTGGTGGGCCAGGAGAAAGACTCCCTTCCCCAGGTTCCAAAGCAATCTTACAACCAGGCAGAATGATTCTCATCCCCAGGCCAGTTTCTTCTTTGATTGGGCCTACTTGGTTCACCCTCCTTGCCAAGTGCGGCCACGAGGAAGATGACATATCCGTGCAGGGATTCTGTCTCCTGTACCTTCCAGCCCCTCCCGGTCCCCGCTACTCTCCCATTTACCTTGTCTGCTCCCGGGATTCACAGCCAGTTCTTCCTGGGCTAACTTTCTTACTCCATGTGCTATAAGGATGACTGTCTCGGTGCCTTCACCTCACACATCTCCTGCCGGCCCTTGGACCGACGGTGTGGACCCTGCCTCTTGCTTTCACGTCACCATTTACCAGCCTCCCGCTACCGCCTGGATGCCTTTGGGCTAAGGAGTCCTGTTGTCCTGACCCCTGGAGCGGACTGCTCTTTGGCACGTCCTGGCCTTCTCTGCGTCTCCTTTGGGTTCCTGGTCTCTCGTCCTGATTGGCTGTACCTCCCTGAAAGGGAGTCCTTTTCTTTTTGATTGCATGAAAGGAACCATGCCTATGCGGAAATCTATACTGCTGCAGTTCCTTCTTGCTATTGCTCTTAATTGTTCCTGTAGCCCACCTCGTCCTGGTACTTTGGTTTGGCTATGTTCTTGATATTCCTATTCGTCCAAGTACTTTCCAGAAGCTTGAGGTAATATACTTTACAATACTACATCAGTCAACTGTCTACAAAGAGGTTATTAGAAGGAGAGGCTAGGGTGTGTGGGCGTCTAATATTTTCATAAGGGCTAAATCCTACATGATCATCCTTCTGCCTGGGGCGGAGGATGTCCCTCACCATGAGAACCTCCTGAATTATACAACCCCCTGGGTGACTATTGGTCTCTCCTCGAGAAGGGACTACATCCAGCGATTCGTCACAGCACGCAAAAAGTGCAGATGAAAGCCAGCCTCTTGGTAATTACAGCTCAGCCATACAAGGGATGCAAAAAATATTTTTTCCTAGCAGATTTTTAGCTCAACTTTTTCCATTCTACCAGGTAGCAGTGTTAATAAGTATTAATAATGACAATGATGGAAACAGGAGGAATACAAGAACAAACCAAGAGGAAGGGAGAAAGTGATTGAGTACAGACTAAGAGTAAAGTGGGACCTGAAGGATTTTAGAACTGAAAGAAAAGTAGAGTGAATTAAAGAGCTGAGCATGGAGATGTGCCAAGTATGGGCAAAAAGGGGTAAGGAAAAAGAGAGGATGTTCACTTACTTAGATGGTGAGCAACATGGCTCATCTATAATAATCCTCATGGCTGCTCTAAAGTGAAGAGGGAAAACGAAATGCAGTGATAGCATTTAGAAAAATCCGATATCATCTCCCCTGTTTCGCTGATTCTACACTTAGCAAACAAAAGATGTTTTATGTCACAGGTTTAGTGATCATTGGTGTCAATGAGTTATGAGATTGACAAAGAAATTAGCAAAGCATGCAGCAAGATGTCGGGTTGCATGGAGCCTCAATTTCTAAATGTCACTTAATTTGCACCTTGCAAAGAACACCTTAATCTTACATGAAATGCATTTGTTTAAGGAAAATACATGCACCTACTAAATATTGCATAAAGACCACACGCAGAAACCTATGCAGCTACCCTAATAGAATGTTTTGGTAGCTTTCACACATAAGCGTAAAAAGGGAAGGAAATGTATACTCGCCTCGAGCACACCAATAACACAGCTTGATGTTCATTACTAATTATGTAATTCGGTTACCTGTCCTGAAAACGAATTGCTAACAATATGTGGAGTACATATTATGCTTGGGGAGCTATGTTAAGGGTGATACAGCAGTAGTTTAATAACATATGAAAAAAGACAACATGGAATTTTACAGAGGGGAATCACCATAGTCTAAACTTCAAATTTCACTTGTATTAAAGGGTTATCTTTGTATGCAGCTAGAATTTTAACACATTTCTTAAATAGGAACAACTAGAATTAAACTAGATCACACTTACTACATTGATAAAATACATGGTGCCGTTTTATTTTTGATGTATTCACCAGAAGGATACAGATACGATTTATTGCTAAAGTACACTGGAGTTCAGATAAACATATTTACAAATTCTGTTTATTAGCTTTTGTTTTGATATACAGAAAAAAAGTAGTCAGCATCTTTGTAATCAGCATACAGAATGTTAACATGACAAACGACCAACAAAAAGTTAAGGAATGTTTGTTGCTTTGCTAAGTGCAAAAAGGAATAAATATCTCAAGTGTACGTTCCGCAGATGGAAGAAATCTCTTAAATACTTCCTTAGAATACTGTAGCAGCCTGGATACAGTGATGTGCCTCAGGGCAAAGGAATGTCAAAACGAAATCAAATTGGAACTACTGAATTTCCTTAACGTACATTAAGCTAGACTAATGCAATATACCGTGTTCACATTATTTATACACCGAATGCGCTCTCATCGAAGTACCTTCACTTTTACTCAGTAGAAAAGGGGTTCTTTTTTATTTTGTAAAGAAATGAATTATAAATCCATTTTAAAGATGGTACATATTTTTTTATGTTCACTGGGCATAGCCATTTTACTTAAATGAGGGCAAATTTGGCACTTTTATACTGATGTCACCAATGTTAATATTTCGTGGCATCTCTGGAAGGTTCATATTCTTTACAGCAGACACCGCTCTGGCTGGAGCGCCTGCTAAACCAGCCTGTATACAGAGATAAAGAGAAGAGACAAAAGACAGGTTAGGAGTGTTGAACCAACACCAGCTTGAAGCGAGGCGACTGATAGTTGCAATCTTCAAATTTGATTTAGGTGCGGCATGGCATTTGTTAAAAATATACATTAGGAAACAGTCCTCATTACTTACAAATATTAGGCAGACACATGCAATCAAATCTCAGTAGAAAATATTACTGAACTAATCTGACCACAAAATGGCATCCTTGAAGTTGTAAGGAAAATATTGAAAGAGGAAATGACAATGAATATACGATGGCGCTGCAAAGAAAATACAGCTTCTATAAATGATGCACATTGATCATGTTGACACGAGTGGATTTCTTAGAAGTGCAATGGGTAATATATACCTTGGAACAAATCGATATTTTGTCTCATAGTGAACATCAATTCGTACTTCTAAACAAAGATATAAGCTGCTGTAATTGCACTACACATGCACATTACTGTGCTTAACCAATAACATATACGAAGAGTGCATTCACACAATAAGGCTTCCAGGAAATTAGAAGTCTTGAAATTCCAATGGAAAAACATTTTTAAAAGATATATATAAAGAAATGTGCAATCTCGTGATAGTCATACAATCATATAAGTATTGACTTTAAAGAACTAGCTCCCCAGGCTAAATATCACTATACAATTTACAACAAAGGATCATACGGCAGAGAAGGACTGCTGACCTCATCCAATCTTCTCGGGTCTTCAGCTTGGCCCAAGCTGGCTTGTGGGACAATTTTGACTTGCTTATGCGACTGCTTCTAATTGCATACATGTTTCTATTTTCACTACCCCACTGGGGAGTTGGTTCATGTATTCCCTACCCCGCCACTGTAATAATTTAATTTAGAGCCTGCCCATCTCTATTTTAATATCAAGAGCTTACTTCTAAAACAAGTCTTCCAAGTGCTCTCCTTTTAGATGTACACAACCATTTCTGGATGCTTTACTCTACCTCTCGCCAGCGTATTCAATTTAACATTGACAATCTACTTATTGGAGTGGTGTTTTAGACCATGCACACAACATTAAAAATACAGTGGTCAAAGAAGGGGGCTCTGTAGGAACGAAGTTCATCATAATCACCCAATCAATGCACATTCAACATTTCAAATTATTATTGTTTATTATCAGACCTATATGGAGCCCCTTCCTATCACACAATCATAGGAAAAGCACAATATATCCATGCAAACCACTTAACCCTATACGAATATAACACATTTAAATACAACTCAAATACATACAATAATCAATTTCTCGATGCATGAGTAACAAGGCACTATCCCCAACTATTAACACTCAGTCTTCGATCTGCTTCAACTCGCTTTACATGTTTCAGACCCCAAAGTGAGGACCTTCTTCTGGAGATGCAGTGTTACACCAATTTGTGATGATTCAATTATTGCACAAACCCCTTAACAGTGTTAGATTTAACACGTAATGTATGCAGTCCATTTGGGACCTTGGGATGTCTAAATCAAGGAAAATAAAGTTCAACCTAATCACTGCCTCCCAACCCTCATTTAGAAACATACAATTATTTCAAAATGATGACATCTCAAATGTACAATGACTATCTTAAACAAGTAAACTAAAGCTCAGTTAATCCATAGTGTTCTGCACTTTACCACACTGTGCGAGACACTGATGGGTCCAGATTGGAGGAATAACAAAGGAATTACAGTAACCAGTAACTGCAAACCCCCAAATTATTATCAGTTGGAATACATGCATTACAAAAAAGCCAGCTTAACTGTTACCAAATTTAGCTGCTTTTCGTATCACTTTCAGATGCTGTCTTTTGGAAAAATAAGAAGACACCTTATTGCGATCATTGGTGAACAACTTTAATTGTGTTAAAAAATGTGCTTAACTTAAATGTGATATTGAATGTTACAGGCTTAACAACTGTCCAATTATCATCATGCACATTAGACCAGTAAAACTCAACACTATTCAGCTTTAGATCCCTCTGCACTCTGACCATACTGTGCACCACACCTCTGCGATCAAAGTGATCAGGATGCGAAATATCCTCGACTGATCATGAACTATGCCCAACGCATCAGCTAGACAGTTATTTATCATTCTAATCTTGCCTACTAATGGCGCCATTTTGGAAAATTATTGTTCAAACATCATAATAAGCTCCTTTGCCCAAGAAGTCCAAATTGGAAGAAATACTGGCAATGCAAATTCACATTATCAATTGTGCACGACTACAATAAAATAAAGCACGATATTAACTTCACCAAATCACCATACAAAACCAATTCAATGTTCAAAACCATTCAAATTCTTCATTTAAACCTTCAATGTAGCTCCTATTAAACAGGATATGAACTGTTGTTCCCATCTCCACAAGAACCTACATGCTTTCATGACTGTCCATCTGATATTGCTTTTTTCATGTTCCGTCAGAAAATGATCCACCATCAGAGCGTTTAAATTCTTTCTTCTTAAGCAGCTCATGTACTCTATTATCATAGTCTTGACTGAACTTTAGTCATTCCTATGTACATCCGCTGACATGGACAATAAATTGAATAGACTACATTAGGTGTATTACAATTAGTAAAATCTTGTTGCCACATTTTAGGTAATCCTATTCAATCTCCTCAGTATGACAAGTAAAACTGCAAACGACACATGACCTGCAGGTATATTGCCCCTTGACAGTTGGGAAACCCAAAGTTTTAACTCTTTGTTCTTACTTTGTTGCCCAATATCCATGCAACCCAAACAATTTGATTTGTGTAGTTCTTTTGTAAGCAAAAAGGGGTTTAATAAGGTGAAAAATGCCAATGACACAGAATTGCCTTCTTAATCTTAAATGTCATGAGTTAAGGTGGTCACTATCTATATTGTACCTCCCCCTCCTCGTTCTCTTGTTTTTCAACTAATTAATCCTCTGTGATTTTGTCTAGTTCTTCTCCATGAATGTCAAACTATTATTTTCGGATAATCTCTTGCCGATAGATCTTGGCTAAAGTACTGGCCTCTAAATCATCCTTCCCAGTGCTATTTGTTCTGTTATCCAGGAATTGTCCAAATTGTAAATTATCCATCAAGTCTTTGGGATGAATTGAGTCATACCACAGTAAAGCATTTCAATCTATAGATTTCTTTTCATCTTGCTTGCAAACTTAAGGTGGGAATCTAGTATGTTCAATCAGATCACAAACTCCTGCCCTAAAACGGGTGACCCTTCACAAATTACAAAACTATCAACATATCGTTTCCAGAGACAAAAGGTGTCGACCTAGAACTTGAAGAAAAAATCTTCTTATCAAATCTAAAGTACTTCTCAGTAAGGATTAATCTAGTGCACCAAATACAGTTTCCAAGCTCCAGTAAGAGCTTGAGGCTATGCATCCAAATGTGATTCCACTTACTCAATAGCTTACACCTGTGGAATGTTTGTATACAAGGACACCACATTCATTCCTATTAAACGCCGATTAAAGTCATATGGCACCCCTCACACTATTTTAATCATGCTTTAAGTGCCGTTCACATACAAATGCATCTCTGGAATGTGAGTAACAAATAAATCTAAATATTGTGAAAGGGGTTCCAATACTGAACCAATGCCAGACACAATCGGTCTACCTAGGAGAGGCTGAAGAGGTTCATGATTTTATGGGAGATTATAGAAAATCGTAATACGTGCATGTTTTGGAGTTTAAAAAATCCCCTTCTGTTGTGAGATTGTGCCTGATTCTGCTTCTTTTGCTAGACGTGCTATGGTTTCCATTAAGTTTCAGTTGGATCATTATTTACTCTACGATAACCCTTTTCTTTGTTTAATTGTCAAAGACATTCAGTAATATAATCTGTCCTGTTCAAAACTACAATAGCACCACCCATTTTTAAGCTGCTTTATGACTTGTGACTTGCCCAGGCCCCTTTTTGCTTATAAAAGAAGGAACATCAGAAATGTGCTTTGCACACAGGTATCAGGAAACAAGAGAAGACCAAGAGTCAACTTCAACAGAAACCTTGGGTTTCCCTGACTGTGAAGGGGCACTATACTCCTGTGGGCCATGTGTAGTTTGCATACTTACTCGTCATACTAAGGTGATTGACACACGAGTACCTAAGATATGGCAATCAAGATTTCACTAATTGTAATACACCTAATGTGGTCTTTACGATTAGTTATCTACGGCAGCAAATGTACACAGGAGTGAATACACATTAGGCCAAAACCAGTATAATAAGAGCAGATGAGCAGTACAAGAAAAAAACTTAAATGCTCCAATGGGGGATCATTTCTTGATGATAGGACAGGAAAGGGATATTGGATAGACAGTCATGAAAGAATGTAAAATGTTGGATACTGAATCAATCGTTCTTGAGGATGTGGGAAACATAGTTCACATTCCTTACGAGGAGCTCCATTGATAGTTTAAATGAAGAATCCGTATGGTTTTGCACATTGAACTGGTTTTGTGCGGTGGGATTTGGTGAAGTTAAGGTCATGCATTGTTTGTTTGCAGTCATGAACAACAGAGTGTGAATTTACACTGACAGTATTTATTTTATAAAGAATATACACAGACACATTTCAATTGTTTTAGAATTGCAATGTTGATCAACTTCCCCCATCTTCTGTCTAATTTGGACTTGACTAATTAAAGCACATGGTGAAGCGTTTAAACAATACCTTTCCACAATGGCACCCTTTGTAGGCGAGATTAAAATGAGAAAGAACGGTCTAACTGATACATTGAACAAAGTTCTTGATCACCCGGGGATGTGTTTCTAACCTAGCCGGTTCGACAACCGTTGTGTGGTACACAGTATGGTTAGCGAAAGAGATGGGAGCTTGAAATTGCGTAGCAGTGAGCGTTCCTGGTCTAATACGCGTGATGATCATTTTACAAACATTTGAGCCAGTAGCAACTGATATCACATTTAAATTAAACACATTTTTAGGACTGATAATGTGGTTCCCAATTGGTAGTTTCAAGGAGACCACCTTTATTTTTAGGAAAAGCTGCATCTGAAGGAACTATCTGATATGAAAAGAGAAATCAGCTAAACATCCCAAAAGGTAGGCTCGCTTTTTGTAATGCATGCATTTCCACTTGTAATTAGTTGGGGTTTAACAGTTACATATTTTTGCCATTTCTTTTTTTATCCACTGTTGACCTAGAGGTTTCCGGATAGTGGTGAAGAACACTATGGATTAAGTGAGCTTTAGTTTACTCGTTTAAGGTACATAGTCATTATACATTTAGTGAGATGTCATAATTTTGAAATATTTCTGTTTATTAATGGGGGTCCGGATGCAGAGATTAAGTGGAACTTTATTTTCTATGGCAATCACAAGGACTCGGATGAACTGCTTATGAGGGCTCAGTCTAACACTGTTATGGGTTTTGTGCATTCATTGAATTGTTACTAATTGGTGCAACACTGTATCCCCTGAAGAAAGTCCTTACTTGGGGGACTGAAACAAGTAGGACAACTCGAGTTATAGCCAAGAATTAATGTTAATAATTAGTGATGGTGCCTGGCTAATCGTGCAATTAGTGATTGGTGAATTGTAGGCATTTGAGTGGGATATAAATGTGCAGTATGTATGTATTTGTTTTTGTGGTTTGCATTGATCCACTTTCCTTTTTTTTAGGATTGTGTGATGGGAAGTGCGTTGAGATGGGTTTGATGATAATCCATAATAATTTTAAATGTTGAATGGGTATTGAATCATTATAATGGTACTTTGTTCTTACAAAAGCCCACTCTTTGATCACTAGGGCTTTAATGTTTGCCGTCACTTTAGGATTCCCAGGGCAGCCCAGTGTTATGGAATGCGTGTCCCTCTCTTGAGTGAATTGTAGGTTTGAAGGACACAACACACTGGTAAGCCAGTCCCTGCACTTTTTTCAAACCCTCTTGTAACTTCAAGGTGTGCCCGGAGAACCCCAGGAGGAGACTTGCTGGGAATAAAGTGCATTCCGCTGTTCTTCCTACAACTGCTCTCTTCTGAGGTTGCTTTTAGGTTCAGTTAGGCGGAATACTCTCAAAAGAAATTCACAACCATGTTATCTTCAGAATAACCTGGCCTTTCAAGGCATCACCAAGATGTTGCTGCAATAATTTACTTTCAAAAAGGTGATGCTCTGATTTATAGCACCTGAATACTGTAAGAAGATGTAGATGTAAAAATAACGTACTGGCATTATGCTCTACCCCACCATGACTTAATAAGCAGGTGTATTTTAAATCAGCCAACCTACCAGCTCGGTTAGCCCCTCAGCAACAGCAATTCAACTAATGCAATAAAAAAACATATAAAGTTGCTCACTTCCGTAGACTCGTTCCCTTTGCACTGGTCCATCTGTTCAGGAGATGTGACAATGATACCCCCTTGTTGCCAGGCATTGTGATCAATGTGCATGCAAAGGTATCAATTTTAAGCACGAATAAGGAAAGATACTGCAAATAAAATATGATCCGACGAGCACTAGCACAAAAAGGAAGGCAGTGCTTATCGGAGTTGTGTGGGGATCTGTCACTCTACAGGTTTATTTTTTCGGTATGGGAAGTCCGGGTGGGGCAGGAGTTCTTATCTGCCGTGGAAATCCATGTAGCCATCTACTCAAAACAACAGTTGAGAGCAACCTCTGTTATAAAAGAGCTCTGGCTCACTGGAAATCAGTACTCTGTACAGAGGTTAATCCTAGTGGGGTGTAAAGAAAACCTCCTTTGGAATCAGCATGCAGACAGATAGCTATGGAGCAACAAATCAACCAGATGTTAAACTGGAGGGACAACATAATCTGTTCCAATGCAGTGCAGCTAGAAGAGAAGTGCAATTAAACAAGCATCCAAACAAGTCTTTTTCATGGTTAATGTACAAATAAAAAAACAGTTGTATATCTTGGTGCAGATTAATGCAAGCATCAATACGTACTGTCGGATAGAATACAATACATGTAGACAAATTGACTTCTACGCTGACAAAATACTCAAAGCATGAACATTGTATACTATTTTCTATGATCATGCAAACTCAGTGGATTACAAACATCATAGAATATAGCACAGACAGTGAAAAATGAAGACATTGTGCATGCAAACATGGTTAAACAGATCACAAAGCCCTTCTACAAAACAAGCCATGGATTTCCTAGACTAGAATTTAGATGAGGACGCTGCCCCACAACCATTATCAAACTATTGATGGCAGAACAAGGTTTGTACCTTTTTCAAGCAACCAAACATATTAACCTACCAGACACTTGCTAACATGACAAACGTTTCAAAGGGGCCCTGGGCCTGGCAACATGTAGAGTATGCGTCACGTGTACTGTGGACACAGTAATAATCTGGTCTTACTTATTTCATTAGATTGTTTCCCGCGACTTCCCAGTAATGAGGAGTGTTGTGGATCTAGCATGTTACGGAATCCTAGTGTCTTCCTGCATATATTGAATGGACGTGCGCAGGTTCCATTCATAGTCAGGACCATGTCAGTGCAGCGTGGTCAGCGCAGGATACACCTGAATTTTACTGCCCTTTCAACACAAGGTGAACCATACTAACAGTTTAAACAACAATGCAAAGCTTAGGGTGGACTATCAAAAGGCAGGACTACCGCTCTGCCCACTGTTCATGAAACCCGACTGATGTATAAGCTCATTTCATGTGCATATGCATAGAATACAGCAGTCTGGCATAGTAGACTGGTTCTATCCTGGTAAACAGGCTAACAAAGATCAAACGCATATTAAGGTGTGTCTCAAGTGTTCAGGAGTCTCCAAAGTCTTTTATATTTTTTCTTATTGGCAACCTTTTTTCCGCATAGTTGTGTTGAAATGCAGCAGACCAACTTTAAAATGTGAAAAAAATAGAGAGCTTTAGCGGTAGGCCCAATAATGCATGGGATGTTGGTGCCGACAGTCGCAATTAAGTAGACTCTTGTATGAATAAACAATGAAATGATCTGTACAGAGTAAGGAAATGACAGAAAAAAGCTGATGTACGAAAGTCTAAACTTGTGCAAAGCAACATGTCTACATGCAGTAAATATTGCATTTTCCCAGCAAGCAAACGATGCACGTGCACATTCATTGTAGCATGTTCATGTAGTTTTACAAGTACACTAGTCCTTACCCTCCAAGAGGAAATACATGTTCTTTTCAGGTGGACTTTTTTTTTTAATCCCGTTTTTGTACACAATATTGTATAATCACGTCAAATGCCACAGACATAGCCAACTTATGGCCAGACATGGGTGCAACCTATACCTGGTTCAAATCTACGAAGTACAATGGTAACAGGTGCATACAGGTATGTCGAAGCTGGTTGTTGTACCCAACTATGCTTTATTCGAATGAAAAGCTGGCCTAGTATCCACAGACAGACCTGAGATGGTGTATTGTATGTGTGAAACCCATGCGATGTTCATGTCACTCACAGACCTTTCACAACAGGGCTGCTAAACCAACTGGCTACCCAAGACGAACACATGAATCAAAAGCAGGGGTTTATGAGCTCAATGGATAGATGAGGTACAGGGGACCAAAGAATGGCCACTTCTGCATCCCCATGAGGGTAAATAAATGAACAGAATTTGAGAAAGAAAACAAAATGAAGTCTGGAAGTTTTTTCAAAATGAGGCCAAACGGATAGGAGAGACTTGTACACACAGAGTATCAGAATTTCAAGGGTCACAAGTATAGTAATGGATGGTGGGAATGATCGAAATTTTCCATCAATTGCCAGACCCCCAAAAGAAGAAGAAACGAAAAAGAAAACACATACGTGCAAGCAGAACTAAAAAGAAGCATTGCTGACAGCTCTTAACATTGCAGCTCCCTTTCTAGAAAATGGAAACTGTCTGTGGGGTGGAGTGGAAGTTAAAATAGGACTGGCAAGGAGGTGGAAGGAACACAGGGTTTGCTGGGAAGTCTCTTAGACCATCTACTTTTATCTGTTGCTCTTATCGGACGACAGAGAAAAGTATTTAATGCGTTTTAAAGATTTATCAGAAATAAACATTTATAAACGGGCCATGCCCCGAATTTGGCAAATGGGCGATGTTAATAATTGGTATGCATTAAGCCAATAGAAAGTTAGGTATCAACGCACTTGCAGACTGCAGAAGAGGTGGGAATGCCCAGTTTTCCGACACCACACAGGGCACTGAAAGAGTGACTCTGCACAGCTGCATGTAAAGCTTAATTTACAGTTGCTTGCTATTAAGGATCCATAATTTGGTCATGCAGTGTTCTACGAAAGGTAACTACGTAAAACATAAGAAATGGAACAAACACAAAATAAATAACTAAACAGAAGAGTTCACTAAAAGCATTAAAATGTGCTTTTGCCAATATAAGATAATACAAACTATAAGAGGGGCTGGCATGAATATAATGGCAGGATTTGCCATTTTGTCGTCTGGCCTGAAGAAATGATATTTCTCTGACGTCATTTTGTTTTCCCTTTATAAGTACACCAAGTACATTTTGTCTTAAAGTCAGCAGTACCTGTGTCTACCTGTCCTGTCTGGGAGACTGAAAGATAAAAGTCTGCAAGAAAGAAGAATGGAAAGACCTAGAATGATCAGAAGGTTTGAAAAATACAGTTGGACTTTCACAAAAAACTGAAGACTAAGGTTATACTGAGTTTCAAAAAAAACCCAAAATCTCAACATGACCGATTAAAATAACCATTAATATACAGTTTCTCTTCGGTTTCACAGAGAAATTGTAAAGTTAGAAGTATTTTAGGCTGCATAAAGAATGTAAAAACAACACAAAACACAGCTGCTCACAAGTCTCAAAATACAACTTTCTTTGAAACGTAATAGTCTGTTTACCCGAGGCCGCATCAGTAATTTAGGTTCAAAGATTACTCACCACAGTGACTTCTGTGCTCTTAGTTATCAGCCACCCACTTGTGTGTGACATCGTCCATAGCTAAGCAAAAGGGAAATCAATGACATGAGTGGATTGGTCAGCGCCCAGTCCCACCCGCACATTCACTTGCTTGGATGACCTTGACTCAGTTGTGTGCCCAGAGGGCTGGAGTAAGTCGACTTGCGAAGAGGCAACAGATGATGGGATGCTCAAAGGAAGGGCTGCTGCTGGACGAAGAGTAGAGAAGTCACTGCGCTGAGTTTTTTGTACTTACTCTGTCCTCGGCCCATAGGGAGCTTCCCAAACATTGTAATTATTTGAAGTGGAAGGTTTCAGGATCAAGGTGTTTGAGCATAGAATATTCCATCTGAAAGACTGGGGAGTTAACAAGGGTTGGGTGTAAAACGAGTGGCTACTTTGCAGCTAGTCATAAAATAGGATGATTTTAACTTGGAATAACGGACATGTCCCGGTCTATACCAACCACTAAGAACATTTGATAAAAAAACAAAAAAAAAAAAAGAAAACGATTTATCCAATCAATGGAGGCGAAGTAGCCAAACCTTTGGAGACAGAGGCACTAAAGGAGACATTACCTGGAAGATATACATGTACAGTGCAGCTATGCAGCAGAAAATAATGTGAGTAAACTTGTACAGCCACTTGGGAACACTCTGGAAACATACACCTTAAGAATTAAATGAATACCCAAAAAGTACTTTAGTTCTGGGGAACCATTTGTGCATAAAGTACTACAGAGGCACAGTAATGTTGATCCGATTGCCAGGTTTTACCACAAAAAAAACATTCTTTAGTTCTAGGTGACAATGATACATTAGCAGACCCTACTTTGAGAAACGAGCAGCCTCTAGCGATGCCTACCAGGATGAAGAGCTACATGGGAGCTAGTCAACTGGGGATTTCCTAAAGCCCCTCATATGTCCCAAGTCAATAGACCTCACGAGAACAGGAGTAGATAGGAAACAACCCTTCACTCGCAGCCAATGGGATCAGAAAAGAAAGGAAACTGTCCCAGTGATTGCCATACACAATCTTCTCTAAAAGCCCACCATATAGCCAAAGGGAACCCGCGGTTTACAAGGGTGAACTTTATACAGCCTTTACACAGTTTGTGTAAGCATAGTATTACAGGGTTTACACATCTGGCCCCGATTGAGACACCCTCAGTTTCTTTCTGCAAGAGCTAAGACGAAGCCACTAGTTATCAGAGCGGACACCAGCCGCCTGGCTCACATCCATACAAATCAGCAGGGGCCAGGAGACAGTCACAAGAAGCTAGCCCTCATTTAAACTCCCCGCATATCACCTGCAAACCACTGGCAACCTTCCATACGGACTCACCAAGGTAGTACACCAATGCTCATCAGTCGGCAAAAATTGCACGTTTTAGGGGGATGCCGAGACTACACACTGCACTGCAGGGCAAATCCAACACTGGCATGACCTCGAAATTAGGGTTTTAAACCATCAGCCCAGGGGAAAGATGATTGAGATCTGTTATCAGACAGTATAACATTATCATCATTAGTTGAGAAACGCAAGGGGGACTCAACTACATTAGTTAATAAACACTCGGAAACTAAACAGTCAAAGCCAGGTGTGAAAAAGGCTAATCTGAGATTAAATCAGAGTTATCTGAAGTACTAGAAGGGCCACAGTTTGTGGCAGGGAGAGCAGACCGGATTGGGGACCTGAAGGTAGGAGGGAGGAGGGAGGAAAAAAGAGCCAGAGGAGAGCAGAGGCAGAGAAAGCTAAACACATAAGAAGAATGTTATCTCAGATATGGACTAACACCGGACCCCAGAGTGTGAAGTCCCTCTGAAAGATACTAGTGTTGACTGGTAGCTGAATCTTGAGAATATCACAAGCTAACAAAAACCCTACAGCATGGGGAAGAAATACTTGATTGGTAGAGTTCATCAAAAGATCTCCTCATTAGCCCAGGAGCGCTAGATTTTCACGTCGGCGAATCAAGACCAATGCTGGGTGCTATATCCCCGAGTTCAGGTTTCAAGCCAGAAATTGAGCTGGGAGCCATTACCCTGTGACTGTGCGTTATCGTAGTGAATCCTGACAGTGCCAATGCTCATTTAGTTAAGTCCTTGACAAAACAAAAGAGGTGCTGGCTGAAAGGTTTATAATTCATCTTAAGCTATGGCATCTTCCTGGGCAACCCTCCAGACCATAGTTCTTTAGTCTGCCAAGCAATTACAGAAAGGGAAAAGACCATATATAAATCGGGCTTGGTACTGCCCCAAAAAGGGGCAGTCCAGCCTTAACAGCTAGGTCACAGCCTTTCTGCACGAGACCACAAGCAACCCCAGACATGGTTCGGCCTCATTGGGCATCGGTTTCTTGGGTCTATAGGGCCAGCAGGCAAGGGACTCACGTGTGGGCACACCCTTCCCACTCGAGGTGACAGAAAACAAAAGAGATAATGGCTGAAGGTTTAAAATCATCTTAACCTCTGGCATCTGCCTGGACAACCCTCCAGACAATCGTTCTTCGGCCCTAGCACCAATTTAAATACACCCACCCAGACACAGTCCAGCTATGCCTCTAAAGTTTTAGTTGGAAGCCTAGGCCAACAGGCAGTCATCCCAATGCATTTCAATTTGTGGCCAAGGTCTCGGGGGCTACACAAAGCGCTACACCCAGTGAAAGGACAATAGACTGGAGAACCTGTGTGGAGGCTAGTATCACTAATAAATTGGGAACCCAGATATGTTTATAGTTTACTTCATCCTAAAAATTGTCTGCTTAGATCAGTCATAGAAAATAAAATCTAGCAGTGTTATGAGAAGGCCTTATCCTCACAGGAGTTAATTCGCATCTAGCCTGTTACTTCTGAATAAAGGTATTTAATTAAACACATCTGGCCCATGTGTTCAGTAGATCCATTGCCACACCTGGCACACTGTGGGAACAGAAAGTCCTACAATGACCAATTGACATGGCCCACTTGTTTCCCAGGGAAAAGGCATTGCGACATCCTCAAAGGTAGGGTGTTGAACATGCCAATGAGCCAAGAAGGAACTCACCAAGAGCGTTAACCCCTTAATAATAATAATTTAGCATTTATATAGCGCTACAAACCCTCAGGCATCTGAGCGCTGCTTATTATTACCCACGGTGTGTGATGCTCACTTATCGACCTCAGAAGGATGAAAGGCTGAGTTTGGCCCTGCCAGGATTCAAACCTGCGTCAGCAGGCTCTGCACAGATGTCAAAGCGAGCACTCTACTCGCTGTGCTATCGGAGAAGGGTACAACCAATATCAATTGGATAGGACGGGATTGCGTTTTGCCGACAGGCTTTTCGATAGAACTTTAGCCAAAAAAATTCCATTGGAAAAACAAATAGAAAAATAGAAATATATAGGGGAGGGGTTAAAGGAGGTGGGAAGGGGGTTGGGATAGGGGGAATACCATAACACAAATATAGATTCATTTCTTCAATGTAATTGTTTCGGCAAAAGCCAATCGAAAAAACTCCTGTTGGCAAATGAACATAGAACCAGATAGGACACCACCAAGGCTATGGTTAGCCCGGACACAAAGAGAAGAAAATGGATTAATGGTCTTCATCACTGGAGTTTCATTTCCCGGAAATGTCAAGCTAAACCAAAACGTGAAGGAATGGAGACTGGTGTATTGGAGGGCCACAGATGGGAAGAAGTAGGAGGTAGTAATAAAGCATCTGAAGCAATCTTAAAAGACATGGAGCTCACAGGGATTGTCCCTTGCAGGGATGGTGAAAGACTATCTCAAAATAGCTATGCGGTCACAAAAAGCGACTCAATGGGTAAATGGCCCACCATACAGTCAGTTTAGTAACTCGGCCTACTGTGTTTTGGTGGTTAGGGCTTTTCTACACATACTTCCACAAATGTCCTACTGGGCAAACTGGATGACTACTCTGAGTGAGAGGGTCTAACTATAGAGGGAATGCCCCGTCACCCCTCGGCCGCCCTGATAATGTGTTGTACCATACCTGAGTGCAACAACTAGCCATGGGCTAAATTAGGCTTGTATTGGCCAAGATTCCTGCCGCAGAGATGAAACACCAAGGAGGAGAAGGGAGGACGTGTAAGATGGAACAACTTGGCGAAGTGGAGGAACACTGAAAGAGTAGTAGTTGAGTGTTTGGAGAGAAGTGTGGGAATAGATGTAGTACTGTTAAGAAGGATGAGGGAGATGTTCCATCAGTGTTGTGAAAGAACAGTAATGAGGAAAAAGATGTGGACCATAAGACATTGAGGGATTCTGGAGTGTTCGTCATGTCTTATGAATAGGAGATCAACAGTGGAGATCTGGTCTGGAGTGCCTGCGATATCGTGGATGTGTAAGGTCAGCAACGGACTGCGTAGAGGTTTCACCCTTGTCAGCTGGTGGTTGGTGGGCACCGTTGGGTCGTTATCCTTTCCCTGCATCTTCTGAAATGTAACTTGAACTTCATACCAATAAAGTAACTTACCTGTAACGCACGTCTCGGCATCCTCCTTCCAGACGACTTAACTGACCCAGATTACAACAGGTACACTTAGGAAGGGTGGCAGAGAAAGCTTGAGCTGAAGTGACGAGGAGGCAGGGGAACACGAGTTGGAGGACTGGAGAACAAGGACACTGAGATAGTGGTCAGGAGAGGCCTAAAGAGAATCCTGATCAGATCCAAGGGCCATCTCAAGTCTTCCTATGGCTCAAGGCCTTAGCTGAAGGGCAGCTTGAACGCTACACCATCTATAAGCAAGCCAACCGTTTCCAGTGCAGAGCCAAGACTCTGGACGAGGTTCCTAACCCTAAAACAGGAAGAAGAGGAAGAAGGGGTGTATGACCCCTTAAACCAGAGATTATATGAGCAATGCGTTAATCTGCCTGGGGAAAATCCGAATCCACACTTGTTACGAATGGGAGAACCTTTTGTTTGGAGACATTTTCATCATCCTGGGAGACTAACTGGAGAGTTTTTGCTTGTACTCACCCGATATAATTTCTTGGGGAAACAAAAAAAAAAAAAATATATATATATATATATAATTATTTAAAAAAATAGTTCCTCACCATAGTGACTAATGTACTCTTAGTCCATAGTCCCCTTTCCTCCATACTGTATGGGTGTCCCTCGCTAGGGACGGGAGACTGAACCTTTTTCACCAGAAAAAAACCCTCTGCCCCTTTAAATTTGGAGGTGCGCAGGGGTGCGGCCCTGGGAGCATGCGTTTGCCTGACTCCACCCACCACCACCACCACTCCTCAGTCCCCATTGACGTGTCGACAATATTTAACATTGCCCAATGACTCCATTGTTATTAGGGGGGGGCGGAAGATGGTGGGATGCAAGGGGACTACGGACTAAGAGTATGTTAGTAACTACAGTGAGTAACTATTAATTACTCTTACGTCCCGTCCCCTTTCCTCCATACTGTATAGGCGATTACAACTGAATGTAGCCCTAGGGTGGAGAGGAGACCCTCCTTAAGAAAACAAGTCCCTTAGAACCGCCTGTCCGAAGGCTGTGTCTGACCTAGAGGCAGCGTCCAAACAGTAGTGCCGACAGAAAGCCCAAAGGGGAGGTCCAGGTGGCCGCCCTGCTGATGACCTGCGACGGACATGCCGATGGAATGCAATGGCCGTGGCTCTGACAGCGTGGGCATCCATGTTCATTGGCAATGGCTTGTGCTGCCTCTCATAGGCCTCCTTGATGGCAGAAACCATCACCTTGCTATGGAAGCCTTGGAAGCCTGATAACTGGGCCTTGAACCACTGAATGTGACAAACAGGGCGTCCGACTTGCGGAAGTCCTTGGTCCTTTCCAGATAGTATTTCAGAGGGCGTCTGACATCCAGACAGCGCAAGATCCTCCGAGGCTCATCCTTGGGGTTGGCGAAGAAGGTGGGTAAGACCATCTCATCGTTAAGATGGAAAGAGAAGGTTACCTTGGGTAGGAATGTAGGGTGCGTCCGTAGGACCACCTTATCCCTGTGGAAAGTTGTGTAGGGCTCTGATGCCACCAGAGCATGCATCTCGCTGACTCTGCGAGTCGAGGTGAGGCCCACCAGCAGAGAGGCTTTTATGGTGACCAGCCGGATGTCCACAGACGCCATTGGCTCGAATGGTTTGTGCGCCAAGGCGCCCAACCCTACATTGAGGTCCCACACGTGAATTCCTATAAACCCCAATGGCTGCCAAATATGTGCGGCATGTGTCCACCTGTACACCAGAGTGGGCAATGTGTGCCGAAAATGAAAGCACATCTTCCAACATGCACTTAAGGGGGGGTCAATCTCATTTAGAGTCAGCCCAATGGCCGAATCTAGCACATTTGCTCTTCTATTGGGCCCTAGTAGCCTTGCTTCTGGCACCATGAATGATTTCTAGGTTAGCCTGAGAAAGTGCTTCAGCGTGACCTGCTCAGGAACCAAGCTGCGAGGGCTAGCTTGTGAGGGGCAGGCTGCACTACTCTACCCTGCTGTGTCAGGAGATGAGCTGGGCCCAGCGGTAGGTGAATGAGAGGTCTGTCCGATAGGCTGAGGAGCTCGGAGAACCAAGGTCTCGCCACACACCAGGGTGCTATGAAGATGATGCTGAGGTGACAAGACTCCCTGACTTTGCAGATTACCCTGTGGACAAGGGGTATGGGCGGGAAGACATACGCCATCATAATGCCGTTCCACGGTATCTGGAATGGGTCGCCCAGGAAGCCGGGCCCCGACTCTGCAATGAGGCGAGCTGCTGGCATTTCCCGTTGTCCCGGGAGGCAAACAGATCCACTTGGGGGTGCTACCATCTGAAGAATATCTCCTTTAGTACCAGGTCAGTCCGGTCAATTGCCACTTGTAACTGTCCACTCCCAGTCTGCTGAGCTTGTCTGCTTCCAGGTTGGACTCCCCCAGTGTGAAGTCTACTGTACGAATGGTCCTTCACACATTGCGGTCCCTCAGATTGTTTCTTTCCGCCATTGTGGTTGGTCACAAGGTGCAGAGTTCCTTTCAGGTGGATGCCTTTGACTAACTAAAGTTTATTTGTAGACTTTCTCTTTCTATCCTTTACTGTCCGCCTGTTGCCGTTGCATCATTACTCCTCGGTGGACAGCTCCATCGTCCACGACGCCTGACTGACTCGACGACCAGTCACTGTGGCCTTCACGGGCCTCTGCCCTTACAGTAGGGAGAGCGGGGGGAGGTTTCATATAGTTGCATCCCTTTAGAGAATGCCTATTTTGCCACCCTTTTCTCCCTTTGTCGTCAAATTGCCCTTTCCATTTACTAGGGGAAATACCCCCTTTAAATTTTGTCCTACTTTTAATCGGAAAATTCCAAGGATACGCATCGAATGTCCATCCAGAGGCGTAAACAGCCTTTCCTGCTTAAGCCTGACCTCACAAGGGCGGTCAACCCTTGCATTGCAAAATTATTGAAGCCAGCGCCGACAGACCCCCAGCTCAAACCTGACTCACTTGTCACAACTACTAGAAAGAGGGCTGGCACTCCTCTGACATTGGCTGAAGCCCCGCCAGATAAAGAAAGTAACCAGATATACACCTTTAGTTGAAAGGTTGCATCTTCAGCAGCCTAACGGGCAAGACTTGTTAATAACACCACCCTCCTATCTAGTTATGGCTGTCACAAGTGGGACGAGTTGAAACACCAGGTTGAGGCGGTTACAGAACCTTTAAAGTCTCAGCTGCTAAGCACCATTTCAGAAGACAAGCAGATATCTAGCTGCGTTCTTAAACAACCTTGACGCTGCAGATAATGCGGGTTGCATAATTGCTGAGGGCCCCCTTATCAAACGCCATGCCTGGCTTTAGACAGTCTGGGTTTGAATTGGAAACACAGGCCACCCTGCTTAACATGCAGTTGAACCTAATGCCCTCTTTGGCTAGGCAGTCTAAGATTCCCTAAAAAGTGCAAAGGAAGAGTAAGATACTCCAAGTCCCTCAGCCAATTAACCAACCAACCCTTCGTCCAACGAAGATCCTGAACTTCAGGAGGTTTAGGGGACAGGGCATGCAACGCTTCTCTGGATTCAATCAAGGCGGTCAGTCTTTGTCATGGGGCTACACACAGGGACAGGCCTTCTAATTTTCAAAGAGGTCATACAAGATCCAGAGGAAGAGGTAGAGGCTCCCGGCCAGAGGCGCAACCCCTCCCAAGCAATGACAGTCCCATCCCATCCTACCCCGGAAGGGGGTCGCATCTCACATTTCGGCCACACATGGTAGGGGATTACATCAGAAAAGGGGTACTGTGCACTGTAGCAAGCGGGTATTAAATAGAACGCTTGAAAAAACCACCCACCCGCCAAGACACAAGATGATGACATAAGAGCGGTGCATACTACCGGAAGAAGTAAAAACCCTGCTGGACTAAGACGCCATGGGACTAAGATTGTCCCAGCAAATCAGATAAACAAGGGTATTTATTCAGCTTACTTCTTTGTGCCAAAGAAAGACCTATCCGTGCATCAAGTGCTAGATCTGCGCCCAGCGAACACATGTCAAACCTCAAATGTTTTGCCCGACTACGCTCCAAGAGGTAATCCCCCTCTTAAAACTGGGCTTTACATGGAAACATTGTATATGAAAGATGCATACTTTCATATTTCAATGTTCCCAGCGCACAAAAAATATCTGCGATTCCAGATAGCGGGAGTACACTACCAGCTCAAGGTGCTCCCCTTCGGAATCGCCTCAGGCCCGTGAGTGTTCACTAAGGTGCTTGCAGTAGTGGCAGCAAACTTCCGCAGAGAGTCAATCCTGTGTACCCTTATCCAGACGCCTGGCTAATAACAGGGGAGACTCTTCAAATCTGCAGACACACCACCCAAAGAACTATCAACCTTCTTTTCCAATTGGGATTCTCCATCAACGAGAAAAAATCAAGTCTCGTTCCCAGCAAAATAAAAATTTCTGGAAGCCATCTCAAAGACAGGAGGAGATGGCTTTCCCGTCAAACGAGAGGATACAAAACATTCTGTTGCAAGTACCTCATTACAAAGCCAGTCGTCGGATAACTGTACGCAAAGCAGTGCGCTTGCTCGGAATGATGGCCTCATGCATACACTTGGTTCCACACTCGCACCTGCGCGTGCGCCCAATGCAGGAGTGGTTAGCGAAATAATGGTCTCAGGCAAGCGGTCAGTGGGACGATCTAGTAGTTTCTCTTATCCTGGTACAAGCTCTTTGCTGGTGGTCCAAGGACAACCTGCTAAAAGGAAAACCGCATTCCACCTGAACAAGTGATCCTAACTAGACTCCTCACTCCCCGGATGGGGAGCTCACTTCATCCACCACGTAGCCCATGGCCAGTGGACACGCACCACAGCCAAAATACACATCAATTTCCTATAACTTCTGGCATTTCTCAAAGCTCTACAAGCTTTGCAACAACATCTTCCAGGTCAAACAGTGCAAGCTCTCACAGACAGCACCACACTGCAGGGAGGCACACACTCTGCAAGTCTGTCCCACAGACATGAGAAGGACGGCCTGGCTCCGGGCTACTAAGTTTAACCTTGATGTCCAGGAACGCATATTGGACCTGCCATTCGAGGGTAGTGACCTCTTTCACTCCACCACGGATGAGGGATTGGATAAAAAGAACAGCTCGCAAACCGCAAAAATCCTTATCTATTCTTATGAAGGCCACAGCCAAGGCGTACACCCCGTCACATCAACACTCTGACAAGGGGCGGGCGTTTGGCGGGTTGTGGGGCTTCAAAGAACCAGACCATTCACTGAGTCGGCACCAATGGAAACAATAGGGGGGCAAGGGTTTCTTCCAGTCGCCCTCCTCTGCAACAGCCTCAGAGGGAAAGAAGGTATGACACATCCCTCCTTTGGGGGGCAGGCTTGCCTTTCACGTGCAATTTTGGTGCCAGAAATGTTCAGACCCCTGAATCCTATCAGTAGTCTCCATGGGGTACCGCCTACCGGTCCCTTTCTCTCCTCCCCTCCCACAGATTGGGACAGCAACTCTGTTGGCGGAGATCCGTTCGCTCGTCGAGAGCCAGGCAGTGGAGGATGTCCCAGCCTCCCAGCGAGGATTGGGCTTCTATTCCAGTATTTTTGCCATACAGAAGAACTACCAGGCTGGCCTGAGAGTTGTTGGACCTTTCCACCCCCAACCTCTCCCTTCCTCTACAGAAATTCAAGATGGTTACTCCAGCGCTCATTGCAGAGACACTGGCCAGGGGAGATTGGATGTGCTCCCTAGATCTTAAGGACGCTTACCTACACGTCCAAATTTGGCAGCCTCATCGGTCCTTATTGCGATTCAGGATCATGGGCTGCCATATCCAATACAAGGTGCTACCCTTTGGCCTTAACTTAGCCCCCAGGGTATTCACCAGGTTGATGAATGCGGTGCCAGCCCTCCTCCAGCCCCAGGACCCACCCAGTTTACTCGTACCTGGCTCGTCCAGGCCACATCTCTGAAGGCGGTTCACCATACCTCCTCCACACTGATGAACACACTCCACGACATGGGGTTCACTATCAATATCAAGAAGTCTCAGCTGCATCCCACGCAGAGCCTGACCTTCCTGGGCCTCATCTGGGACATGAGCTCCGAGAGGGTCTTTCTCACGGAGGACAAGGTCACGGCCATCAAGAGAGCCACTGCTAACTTCCTCTCCAGAGCAGTGACCTCAGCCTGGTGGTACCAACACTTGTTGATATACTTGCAGTGGTCCTACTGGCCATAACCCACACAAGAACTCAGGATGAGGAGATTGCAGCTGCACTTCGCAGCCTTATGGAATCAGGAGAAGGGCTCCCAAGAGGAGGCAGTCAGCATTTCTCCCCTCTGACCTCAGTTGGTGATCTGCGCACTTCATTCTGCGGCCGGGCAAGCCCTTCCAGGCATCCTCCCCCTCGGGTCACCATTACTACGGACTCTTCCACGGAGTCTGGACTCAGCAGTCCCACATCAATTGGCTGGAGCTGAATGCCATCTGGCTCGCCCTCAAGGCCTTTCTTCCTCTCATTGGGGGCAAGGTAGTACTCCTCCAGACGGACAACTCCAAAAGCATGTTCTATGTCAACAAGCAGGGGGGTACCAGGTCCCCTCCACTGTGCAACTTAGTGATCGGCATGTGGGAATTGGCAGTGGAGAACATCTACCTCATGGCCGTCCACCCCTGGGGGAGTCCAACCTGGAAGCAGACAAGCTCAGCAGACTGGGAGCAGACAGTTACAAGTGGCAATTGACCGGACTGACCTGGTAATAAAGGAGATTTCTTCAGATGGGAGCACCCCCAAGTGGATCTTTTTGCCTCCTGGGACAACGGTAAATACCAGCAGTTCGCCTCACTGCAGAGTCGGGGCCCGGCTTCCTGGGCGACCCATTCCAGATACTGTGGAACGGCATTATGATGGTGTATGTCTTCCCGCCCATACCCCTTGTCCACAGGGTAATCTGCAAAGTCAGGGAGTCTTGTCACCTCAGCATCATCTTCATAGCTCCCTGGTGGCTGGCGAGACCTTGGTTCTCCGAGCTCCTCAGCCTATCGGACAAACCTCTCATTCACCTACCGCTGGGCCCAGCTCATCTCCTGACACAGCAGGGTAGAGTAGTGCAGCCTGCCCCTCACAAGCTAGCCCTCGCAGCGTGGTTCCTGAGCAGGTCACGCTGAAGCACTTTCTCAGGCTAACCTAGAAATCACTCATGGTGCCAGAAGCAAGGCTACTAGGGCCCAATAGAAGAGCAAATGTGCTAGATTCGGCCATTGGGCTGACCCTAAATGAGATTGACCCCCTTAAGTGCATGTTGGAAGATGTGCTTTCATTTTCGGCACACATTGCCCACTCTGGTGTACAGGTGGACACATGCTGCACATATTTGGCAGCCATTGGGGCTTATAGGAATTCAGAGGAGGGTGTATTCTCCTCCTCCAACCCGGTGGTCAAGCGACATTTGGCGGGCCTCCACAGACTCTACCCGCCTATAAAGAAATGACACCAAGTGTGGGTCCTCAATGTAGGGTTGGGCACCTTGGCGCACAAACCATTCGAGCCAATGGCGTCTGTGGACATCCAGCTGGTCACCATTAAAACCTCTCCGCTGGTGGGCCTCGCCTCGGCTCTCAAGTCAGCGAGATACATGCTCTGGTGGCATCAGAGCCCTACACAACTTTCCACAGGGATAAGGTGGTCCTACGGACGCACCCTACATTCCTACCCAAGGTAACCTCCTCTTTCCATCTTAACGAGGAGATAGTCTTACCCACTTTCTTCGCCGACCCCAAGGATGAGCCTCAGAGGATCATGCGCTGTCTGGATGTCAGACGCGCTCTGAAATACTATCTGGACAGGACCAAGAACTTCCGCAAGTCGGACGCCCCGTTTGTCACATTCAGTGGTTCAAGGCCCAGTTATCAGGCTTCCAAGGCTTCCATAGCAAGGTGATGGTTTCTTCCATCAAGGAGGCCTATGAGAGGCAGCACAAGCCATTGCCAATGAACATGCATGCCCACGCTGTCAGAGACAAGGCCACGGCCATTGCATTCCATCGGCATGTCCGTCGCAGGTCATCAGCAGGGCGGCCACCTGGGCCTCCCCCTTTGGCTTTCTGTCGGCACTACTGTTTGGACGCTGCCTCTAGGTCAGACACAGCCTTCGGACAGGCGGTTCTAAGGAACTTGTTTTCTTAAGGAGGGTCTCCTCTCCACCCTAGGGCTACATTCAGTTGTAATCGCCCATAAAGTATGGAGGAAAGGGGACGGGACGTAAGAGTAATTAATAGTTACTCACTGTAGTGACTAACATACTCTTAGTCCATAGTCCCCTTACATCCCACCATCTTCCCCCCCTAATAACAATGGAGTCATTAGGCAATGTTAAATATTGTCGACACGTCAATGAGGACAGCTGAGTGGTGGTGGTGGGTGGAGTCAGGCGAACGCATGCTCCCAGGGCCGCACCCCTGCGCACCTCTAAATTTAAAGGGGCAGAGGGTTTTTTTCTGGTGAAAAAGGTTCAGTCTCCCGTCCCTAGCGAGGGACACCCATACAGTATGGAGGAAAGGGGACTATGGACTAAGAGTACATTAGTCACTACGGTGTGGAACTATTCTTTTTTAATAATTATATATTATTATTTTTTTTTTTTTGTTTCCCCAAGAAATTATCTCGGTCGAGTACAAGCAAAAACTCTCCAGTTAGTCTCCCAGGACGATGAAAATGTCTCCAAACAAAAGGTTCTCCCATTCTTAACAAGTCTGGATTTGGATTTTCCCCAGGCAGATTAACGCATTGCTCATATAATCTCTGGTTTAAGGGGTCATACACCTCTTCTTCCTGTTTTAGGATTAGGAACCTCGTCCAGAGTCTTGGCTCTGCACTGGAAACGGTTGGCTTGCTTATAGATGGTGTAGCATTCAAGATGCCCTTCAGCTAAGGCCTTGAGCCATAGGAAGACTTGAGATGGCCCTTGGATCTGATCAGGATTCTCTTTAGGTCTCTCCCGACCACTATCTCAGTGTCCTTGTTCGCCAGCCCTCCAACCCGTGTTCCCCTGCCTCCTCGTCACTTCAGCTCAAGTTTTCTCTGCCACCCTTCCTAAGTGTACCTGTTGTAATCTGGGTCAGTTAAGTCGTCTGGAAGGAGGATGCCGAGACGTGCGTTACAGGTAAGTTACTTTATTGGTATGAAGTTCAAGTTACATTTCAGAAGATGCAGGGAAAGGATAACGACCCAACGGTGCCCACCAACCACCAGCTGACACGGGTGAAACCTCTACGCAGTCCATTGCTGACCTCACACATCCACGATATTGCAGGCACTCCAGACCAGATCTCCACTGTTGATCTCCTATTCATAAGACATGACAGGCACTCCAGAATCCCTCAATGTCTTATGGTCCACATCTTTTTCCTCATTACTGTTCTTTCATAACACTGATGGAACATCTCCCTCATCCTTCTTAACAGTACCACATCTATTCCCACACTTCTCTCCAAACACTCAACTACTACTCTTTCAGTGTTCCTCCACTTCGCCAAGTTGTTCCATCTTACACGTCCTCCCTTCTCCTCTTTGGTGTTTCACTTCTGGCCAAGCTATTTCACAATTTAACTCTATTATCCATTATAGGTTAGGAAGCACTAGGATTCTCCACCTCCCTACCAATCAGTTTGAAGTGTAATTGCCCACACTGGGAAACCACATTTCGCTTTTTAAGTAAGTACCCTAGCATCTACCTTAGAGATACTGTTAACAATAATTACTATTTGATTTCTTACATTTACTTATCCTTTACATGTTATATCCACGAAAAGTTAAGTTTGTCATTCGTTTGTCACGAGCCATATTGAGGGATTAGCTCCTATATTCACCTCTGTATTCATTCATTCATTTCAACATAATCCCTACTATGTAAAAGGATTTCCATGTATGTACCATTGCGTTTCTTTTCTGATCTGTAGAGGATCTTATTAAAATTGTACTTTAACAACTTCCTTCAGTGTTAGACCGCTGCTAGGGTATATCACCTCAACAAAGGCATCGCCTGCCTTGATTGCTAAAGAGGAAGAGAGCAGGCTGTAAGTAGTGTTTCATGGGACATCTAGGTTTCGATGGCAGTACTGTGATGGATTTACAAACGGTCACAAGGGCTGGTATCGTTTGCAGTTACATCCATTTGGAAGGATCTGCTTCAATGACATCACTATTGATGAGAGATTTGTACAGTTGAAGAATTTCTGATTTACAGGAGAATCATTTGAGGGAAATAATTATTTCCATAAGTTCTGACAAATTGCAGGGAAATTGTTTGATTCTGAATATTCAGAGGACAAAGAAGGAACGTGCGACTACAAAGACGTGTTTGCCACCAATAACAGGGAAATAAGGTACATAAGTGCGTTTCTAAAACCATTAAGGTTGGAAACAGACAACAATCGATTTAAGAAATGTGACTACAGATGGGTGCACTTATAAAGAGGAAGCTAGTTGAAGGCAACTTTATGAATATTGCTTCAGGGTTGCAAATTGCTGAGAGCTATTTGGCTTTTGCTTGTAAGCTAGAAGAGCCCGGTGAGCTGGATAGCAACATCAACAAGGAGCTACTTTTGACTACCACGATCAACTGGTGTCAAATATGCTGATATGGCATTAATTACGTGGGATTATGAATGTGTATAAACGAACATTGGAGACATTTTAAAGCACGGAGTAATATATAAAATGGCCAAAAGGTGGCAGTTTGCATCTCAATGGATGTAAAATTGTGGCATGCAAAGTATTAGCTCCCCATTCCCCATAGGTTGCTACTGCTCACTGATTGATTTCTAATACCCAGCAAATGCTTTTAGCTGCTACTCATCACATCTTTATTTTGATCTTGGTTGTGTGAACCTCAGCTTAGCCAGTGGGCACTCAGTGCCAAGGAGGGCCTGAGAGAGGAGTGATGCCTGGTGCAGGGTGCTGCCTGGTGCAGGACATACGGAATTGGGCCTTTTCAGGTTGAGATGAGATAAAACATTTTATCGATTTGGCCTGAAGGATAATCTGTGTTACTGATCATGTTTATTATGGCATGAATAGGTGGTGTGGCTATGCTTATTGGCCTAGTAGGTTTTGTTGTGCTGAAGACATATTGGCATTGGAGCTTGTGAAGTAATCTCTGAGAAATTCTACAGTTGCGATTGATCATGCTCTTTCCCTTATAAAAGAGATGAAGGCCTTTGCTGCTTTGATCAGTACTGGTTTCTAAAATCCTAAAATGGAAAAATCTATCTTCAGAACAGCGGTCTAAATAAAGGTTTATAAACAGGAGAAGCTCCTGGGTATTGGACATCACCCAGAAAAAAGGAGCTATGTGGCAAATGTAACTTTCACTAGAAATGCAAATGTTTTGTACATTATATAGGTTCCGCCATGCTTTAAATGTGTTCTAGTGGTTTCATAATGCCCCTTCATACTCTTTGCAAACATGCAATGTCACATAGCTATGTTTGTAGGACATCATTTGGCACGAGGAGGCGAAAGTAGCTCTTCCCATCATGGCAACCAGGCTAATTTATGCTAGAATCAGGGGCTAAATCGCTCCCAGCAATGGTGATCACCACAGAAAGTAATTTCATTTATTGGGTCTTAGAATGAATATGCACCTCTTGCTTATGACTCGTTATAGGCCTTTGGGGCATGGATCAAAGTCTAGTTACTCCATTAGATGCGTGGTCAAGGACTAAACAAACCACATTTTTCTCAGCAGTAGGGTTACCCTGCCCTGACAAAGACGATTTAAATACAGTATCTGGTGAGAAAACATTACGCTACTGGCACTACCCCTTAATTTCAGGAGATTTCAAGAGAAAATACAAATAAATACATCAAGTTGTCAACGCAAAAGGGGGATGCGACACATATCTACATTCACCAAACCTCCCTGCTATTTATTATGCTGCAAACTACAGGTTATTGTCCACCAAATATGTGCCCTGATCCTCCGCTACCAAATACTAAAGTTGATCCACTAAAAATGTGTTCTACTGTATTTATTAAACTAACATGATACATATCATCTTATATTTCAAATCCCCAGTATTGACACAAATGCCATTGTCGGCCTAATGGATCGAGACAAAACCTGCACAAGCCACAATCGACCTCAGAAGGAGGAAAGGGTGAGCTGTCTTTTGCCGGATTTGAACCTGTGACCTACAGAACACACTTAGACTACAGCAGCAAGTGTTCAACTCGCCGAGTTATCTTAACATGCACATCTTACATTTCAATTGTACCTTGTGGCACTGGAACCGATATAACAAGAAAGCAAATGCTGTCCCCACAACTGTAGTGAATGCTCGTGGTTCGTAGTAAAAGCCACGTGCACATCTGAAGTTACCTTTCAGTTACATTCATACCGTATGGCACGGCCGCTATAAAATACACAAAGCAAATGTCATAACTGCAGCTAATGCTCCTAGTATATGATGTGATATGGCATTTGTAACGTGCCTATACACAAGTGTTTCAAAACACGACGAGGCAAGGGAGGGGAAACAGAGGGAAGATACAGTGATCCTACTAGGCCAGTTGACACTGAGATTGCGCGATTGCAGGGGGCATGGGGGAGGGGAAAAGTGCAGGGGGAAAATGGGGGGAGGCAGTGCAGTACAGTACATAGGATAACAGTAAAATAAATAAACAGCTGGTGGCAAGAGCATAAGTACAGACATCAGGTGTTGTCGAGTGCTAGTAGGGGCTATAGGGATACAGCAACAGTCCCCCAAGTTCAAAGGTTGTCAGGGGGCAGTGCAGGAGTGCAACTGGCGGGCAGGGGACCAGGGCCCGAGATCAGAGGGTAGTCTGGTAACCAGTGCAGTTTCAGATTCAGCAAGGAGATCAGCAGGGGAGAGGGGGAGAGAAAGCAGAAGCAAAGAGGAAGGTCTTGAGGTGCTTCCGGAACCGGAGATGGTTCTCCTCAAGTTTCAGAAAGGCAGCAAGACTGTCCCAGAGGGAGACCCCAGCAGAAGAAAGATCTACCACCAAATCGTTGCTTGGAGAAGTGAGCAACTCTGAGGGAGTTGTAGGCGGATGAGCGAAGAGCTCGAGAAGGAAGATATTTAGGAAGAGAGAGGTGTAGGTATTGGGGCCCAAGGCCCTAGAAGGGCTTTAAACTTAATCCTCACCGCCACTGGAAGCCAGCGCAGAGATTTCAGTCCTGGAGAGATACAATCCCTGGGCTTGAGGCCAAGGACAAGTATTGCAGTCCTGTTGTTGATGAGTTGAAGAGGGCGCAGAGTAGAGGAAGGCTTTTAAGTAGTCGGATCTCCCAGACAATTTCGTTAAGAAGAGGCACCAAACAGGACTGACCCATGTCGTCACTCCTCTATGCAATACATCTAGAACCTGCTCCTTTCACTTACGGCACCCAAGCACTTTCTTCCAGTGGTAATCCTAGAAATCGAAGTGTTTAGAGTGGTAGCGGGTTGGATAACATCTCCAAATCAGAAATCCTGTCAATGGATGGAGAATCCATGACTCAGGCTAAATAAGTCACCCCATTCAGGTGGGCACCATGGGGCATAAACTGTTGGTGGTGATGACGAAAACACCTGGGCTGTATGCTGCAAACTATCAACCACTGTTCGAAGCCCTTAAGATTTAACTACGTAAATGGGGCCCACTATCTATCTCAAGGCTTGGAAGAATTAATACTGTCAAGATGGTGGTCGGGCCCAGAATACTTTACTTCTTTCTAGCACTTCCAATCCCAATTCCCCAGACGTTCTTTCGGACCCTTAATAAGATGCGCTCTGCCTTCGTATGGAACAAATCCCTGCGGGTTGCACTAAAAACATTAATGATAGCAGTACATGAGGGTCGGCTGGGCCTACCGAATTTTCTATACTATTACAAAGAGACCAAATTGCAGATTATTAGGGACTGGCTTACAGGTACAACTGAATACATTTGGACACGAATGGATAAGGCTGTGTCAGCTGTCCCCTCAGGTGAGATCCTATCGCTAAACAGGGCAGACGGACCACAAAACTCACAAGTGCACCATTATGGGACTGATTGGGACAAGTGGGCCAACGTATTGACATCACATGACATCACCTCCTTCCCCTCCCACTTTACTCCAATGTTCCATAACCAACAGTTCACCCCAGGGTTGGCGCGGGGCACTTTCAACCGCTGGAGGGCTGCAGGATGTGTAAAGTTAGGGGACATATTCCAAGGCCAGGAGATGCAATTGTTCAAAAAAAGCAGAATTGAGCTGGGGCTAGTAGCGAGGCAGTGATATCTTCAACTGAAACACTGGTTGACGCCCCATGTCCCCCAACAATAAACTAGTGGCCACTAGACCCCTAACAGTCAAAAATACCTCACAACAAATCCTGGCGATAAAAGCCTTCAAGCATATACAAAATGTTGTTAGAAAGCGCCAGGCACCCCGATAAAGAGTTCCTACATGAGCAGATGGGAAGAGACTACATGGGGAGGTCATAGAGGTGGAGGACTGGGAACACTTATGGAGCGATATTCCTAAACTCACTCGGGCCATGCAGGCTAAGGGAAATTTGGAATAAAGTCTTGAGACAATGGCACTACATTCCCGTGCGTCTGCACTCAATCAGCGCAAACATATCAAAGCTGGTGGCGCGAATGCAATTGGCCTGGAGACTGGGCCCATATTTGGTGGAGCTGGCCAATGCTATCAGAATTATGGGGTCCTGTTAATGACAATATGGTGAAAATCTTTGGTGACCAGATCAAGAGGGGCGTCAAAGAATGTTTGCTAGGACTTTACGACCTGGAATGCAGATTGTGGCCAAAGTCCAGGTGCAAATCCTACACAATCCTGAACTTCGCGGCGCTGCTGGTCATAGCACAAAGTCTGGAAATTCGCAGCATTAGAGTGGATAATGTACTCGCTACAAGGGAATTGCACAAAGTTTGCAAACTAGTGTGAACTAGTTCGGCCCTCTCTACATGATGACTTCAGGGAGCCATATTGTCCACAAAGATTGCTTATAAACCGAATTGCTCACACTCGTGTATTTGGACTATAACCCTGCTTTCTAAATTTACAAGTGGAGGAAGGGCTGGAGGGGAGGGGTTTGAATGGGTTTCCATGTTTAATGTTTCCGAAATTGAAAAAGCCAATAAAGACATGTAAAAAAAACAAAAAACGAATAAGAATTATTGGTATGGGCTTTCATCTTTAAGGTGGGATCAAAGACACAGCCTAAGACGTTTACATATTTTTGGATGGGTGTTCTTCCATAGATGTGTCTCAGCCACAACCCCTTCACCTCCCACTGAAAAAGGTTTCAGTTTAAGCCATACAAATGCACATGCAAAACACACATTCCCCCCTACGTGCAGAGAAAAATGTAACTCAAAATGGCACCCTTAGAATGTTACTGGGACATGAATGTGGGACAAATGCATTGCCTAACCTTGCAAAATTACTCCCAATTCCATGATAATTGGGTATCTAGCGTTAACAAACATTGTTTTACTTTGTGTTTTTTTCACATCAATGCCTCATGCGAAATCTTTAGGATCAATAGGAAGTAAACAGAACCTATAAAGGAAATGTTACTCGCCGCAGTGACTAGTGTACCCCAAGACCATGCTCCCTTTTCCCGCTTACTTTTTAGCCATCTGTCCTATATGGACAGGACTGAGTACATGTGTACGGCCAACAAAACAGGAGGCATCCACAGACATGCAGGGCATTTCCCGATGCATTCCTACTCTACCCACCAGTCCCTTTTTTCCCCCGTTATACGGAATTATGTACAGCCACAACTTTAAGAAAGGTGGAGGCAGGGGCTTTTGGAGGAGTACAATAGTTACCAAGGTGGTTAATCTTTCCCTTAATCCTTCCACCATACTTTATGGGAGATTAGCAAGCATTTTTTCTCCCAGAGATGGAGGTTTAGGGACTAAGCAAGGTGGTTTTTGGAGCACAGCCTGACCAAACCTTGCATCTGCTCTGCTGCTTTTGTTAATGCAGTATGCTTGCAAATGGCAGAAGGTGAAGACCAAGTAGCTGCCCAGACAATAATCGGCCAAACTTGTTTCTGAAACACTACCACTGAGGCTTTTGCAAGCACAGCATGTGCGTGGAAGCCATTTGGAGCAGTTTTATTCGGTCCAGAATAGGACTTCTTCATAAAGGCCACTACAGTCACTAATTATTGTTTTCGATGCAGAAGAACTCAGTTGGGAGATTGACTTCCTAAACCAGGTAGTCCTGTCCAAGTAGTATTTTAAAGCCCCTTTTCCATCTAGGCAGTATAACATTCTGTCAGAGACTGGTGGTTTGGGAGAATACTGGCAGTGAGATCTATTGGTTCATGTGAAAGTTACCGCTTTCTACAAGAATTTGAAATGCATGCGCCTAGCTACTGTGTCCTTGTGGAACATTGTGTAGTGCTCTGAAACAGAGAGCTTGTTATCTCGCCAATTCATTTGGCTGATGTGATCGTCCCAAGAAAAGTGTTTTTCAAAGACACGAATGTCAACTCTGCCAAAGCTATGGGCTTGAAAGTTATATAACCGTTGGAACCAAATTCAGATCGCACACAGGGTGCCGTGCTTTCCCTTCAGGATAGGTCCTTAATAGACCCTGAAAGCAGCACCGAAAAACAGGATTCGATATGAAAAAAACACTCACCATATGCATGTCTGTAGGCGCTTATTGCAGCTAGATTGAAACAAAGTGTGACACGAGTACGAGCAGGCGGGTTAATATTCGCGTATATGAATCAGTGGCAAAACCTAATCCACTTACTCCTGTACTGAGACTATGTGGAAGGCTTTTTGGCTGCCTGAATCTTCAAATGTTCCTCCGAGAGGCCCAAGTTGCCCAAAGTTAAGAGCTCAGGTACCAGTTCGCAAGTTCACTAAGTTCAGCGATGTAGGGGAAGTGTAAGGTGCAATCCCCTGGTGTCGTGATGGACGATGCCGTTGTCGGTTGCCGTGCCGATGCGCTATCTCTACATGCCCGGGGTCTGCAGCCTGTTACCTGTCTTCCCGGGACACTGAAGGTTGCTGGCTGTACACCCCGTGATGGAACGTGCACCTTGGGTCGCTGACGGAATCTGTCATACCGAGGAACGGCACGAACAAAGACACATCCCTACCTAGCGTCCAGGGGTCCACTCTGTCAGATGAATGGACGCCAAAATAACAGCAACAGGGTTCGGATCAGGGCCCCCACAACCGGGTTTGCAAGATTACAGGGATGCCAATGGTGGCTCAGTCGGGGGGCGAGGCATACAGTACTTACCCATTTGAGGGACTTTCCAGCATGATTGGCGAATCTGTGTCGAACCAGATAAAAGGAGACCAGACACACACACACACGTTGCCTGTTCTTTAGTGTAGACCGTCGGACTGCAAGAACTGAAGGCAGAACACTGGTGGGCCTACCCTGGGGCCAATGAATAGGAGAATTCAGACAAGGGGAAATCCACCAGATGTTAAGAGACTAAATAAACCCCATGATGGTGAAGAACCAACAAACTGGCATATTTATGTTGAAATGTCTAAATAAAATTAATCTTACTACAGCAAGAACAGTGGTGATTGTCCATGATTTCTACATTGGGCGACAAAGGTGGGATTTGAGGACTACGTCATGGAAGGACTAATCAAGATACAGATACAGTCCCAACAAGCTATAGCCGACCGACAGGCATTTCAGCAGGCCATACAGTTGCAAGGATCGCTCCACAGCCCGGGACAATACAAACGAGACAATACTGCGATTCACTGATGCTGTGGGCCAGTACACAAAGCCAACCACTCGCCCAGTCATCTATACTGCAGAAGTACAAGGATGGGGAGGACCCAGCGTTTTTCTTCACCAGCTTCAAACAGATCGCACAGAGTGCAAAATGGCCCTCAGAGGTGGGGACAATATGTGGCACCCTTGCCGTCAGCCGTCATGCAAGGCGCCTACCAGGCGGTTAACCCCAACGGAAACACGCTCTACGGAGAAATAAAGATGGCAGTGCTAGATAGACTAGGGCTGGACAAATGGTCATACCGCATACAGCTCTGTGAAACCAGACTAAAGCATGGCGAAAGCCCAAGACAACTGTACTATCTGGTCAAGGACCTAGTAGAAAAATGGCTACAACCACCGTCAGCCGTGGTCCAAGAAGTATTAGACAAGGTCATAACAGAGCAATTCTTGGAGGCCCTACGAGGGCCTCCAAGAATTGCAGAGATGGGCCAAGCAGAGATGGGCCAAGCAGCATCACATACCAATGTTGACAGAAGCCGTGGATATTTCCTCGGCTTACCAAAAGCCGTTTATAGTAAGGCACCTACAACAGGACTCCATCCCAGACTGATGATTCAAACCACAGAACCACACCCAGCAAGGGCGATTAGACCAATTCTTCTGAGATGGAGACCCGAAGAAAGAATAGGCAAGCCAGAAGAACGAAGGCCTGGAAGTGAGAACCAAGGCTCTACAATAACAACCAGGTTCCACCAACCTAAATGTTTCGACTGTGGAGAGTGGGGGCACATCGCCCGGTTTGGCCTGAAAAGGAAGGAGGTCAAACCTATGGATATCGGGTACATGAGGGGAGAACAAGGTCGACATCTATCTGGCCCATATACTGTGGATATAAGAGTTGATGGAGGTTCTACATAAGCTTTGTTGGAAAGCGCAAGTGGACAAACGGCGATATCTCCAACCATGAGTGTTTCTCCATATTTACCCAACTAATTCATACCCATACCCTGCATACACGGGGATGTTAAGTCATATCTGGTAAAGAAAGTGCATATAGAAAGTACAAAATGAAGAAACCGATATCCGAGCCGCTGTTTTGCCCTCACTGCCCACCCCGGTTGTGTTAGGGACAGACTTTCCTCTGCTCACAAAAACGATGGAGACCGTTGACGATAACTGGTCACAAGAAGCCCCTTTCACGCATGAATTGATAGAAGAAAGCAAAGAGAAACCAAGAAAAACCAGACGAGAATTAAGAGAAAGTCGCCTAGCACAAAGCCGAGCCATATATGCGACTTGACCTATTGGGAGCTAGCTGACCATGAGGAATCCATCAGAGCAGAAACCCTTGGAGAACCCACCCTCAACGTGGCTAGGGAGAAAGCTGTACAAGGAGATGAGCCCAACATCAAAGAAGGACCTGGGTTCACATATACACTTGGTATAAAGCGGAAGATGGAGGAGTGAAGGAGAAGTTGGTCCAACCAAAGACACATAACATACTGGTGATCCAACTAGCACATAACCACCCATGTGGAGGACACATGGCTTCACTTAAAACACAACAAAACCTATTGAAGAGGTTTTACTGGCCAGGAATATACGGTGATGTGGCCAAGTTCTGCAAGGAATGTGCTACCTGCCAATTGACCAGCAAAACCATTCCAGCGAGGGCGCTGCTACAACACATGACTCTGATAACTGTCCCCTTTCAGAGGATTGGGATCGAGATCATCGGCCAACTCGAACCGGTTTGTAGTGGACACAAGTATCTACTTGGAATAGTAGACTATGCTACTAGATACACGGAAGCATTCACCCTTCAGGGGATTTCAGCATGAGAAATATGTGATCAGCTTATCTTTTTTTTGCCAGCGGAGGTCCTCACGGATCAAAGGACTAACATTATGTCGACCATATTGAAACAAGTATGTTAAAGACTACAAATCAACCAACTAAGTAAGGACGTCCGTGTACCATCCTCAAACGGATGGCCTCGTAAAACATAACGACCATCAAAAAAATGCTATGTACAATAGTGGGAACTAAAGGGAAGAACTGGGACAGAGCCATCTCTTTGATTCTCATGGTCTTGCGGGACACACCACAGTCCTCTATGGGATACTCACCATTTCAATTGTTGTTTGGAAGGCAGCCATGGATGATACTCGACATTGTAAAGGAACAATGGGAGAACAACGAGGAACTATCCCCGACGGAATATGTTGAGGAACTAAGGACCCACCTAGATGCAATGTGTAAATTGGGTTTATAACAGGAAAAGCCGGATGAGAACCTTCAAACCTGGCAACCAGGTATTGGCGCTATTACCCACCTGCACAAACAAACTCTTGGCATGATGTAGGGGCTTATATATATTAAAGGACGTGGTGGGTTCAGTTAATTACTGAGTGCACCAGCCCGACCAAACCCCAGCATTCAAGATATACTACATAAACCTGTTGAAGAAATGGTCGGGACCGAATCTGGTGGCATTGATAACCTCTTGTCAGACGGATGAGGATGAAGAACATGCATTCGACAACCACTCGTCCACTATGATCGATATACAGGGAGGTTCTTCTCGGACTACAAACAGCATGAAGAAACAAAGATTATAGGGTGATATGACTGGGCATTTTTGAACCTCCCGGGCAGAACGTGCCTGGTCGAACACTGGTGCCTGGTAAACCCTCTGCATTGTCCACAAGGCCTTCTGGGGCCTGGGGCCTAAATACCTTCAACTCTCTCTTCCTAAATATCGTCTTTCCCGAGCCCTTCGCTCATCCGTCTCCAACTCCCTCAGGGTCAGCCGCTTCTCGAAGCAACGAGCTGGGGGTAGATCTCTCTCCGCGGCAGGGGCCTCAATCTGGAACAGCGTTCCTGCCTCCCTGAAACTTGAGGAGAACCATCTCTGGTTCCGGAAGCACCTCAAAACCTTCCTCTTTGCTTCTGCTTTCTCTCTCCCTCTCCCCTGCTAAATTCTTCACTGAAACTGCACTGAATCTGCAACTGGGCCACTCTCAGCGACCTCGGTCCTGGGCCCAGCCACTCTCCACTTGCACTGCCTCCCTGGCAACCCCTGCACTGCGGGACTGTCTCTGTATCGCTACAGCCCCCCCCCTTCCCAGCACTTGTCTGCACTTACCTTGCACTTGCCACCATCTGGCCCTATTTATTTATTTTTATCCTACTTACTTTGTACTGCACTCCCCCCCCCTCCCCTTCCCCTTGCACTTTTTCCCTTCCCCCTACCCCTGCACTTGCGCGGTCTGAATGACACCTGGCCTAGTAGGATCAGTGTCTGTCTTCCCCTTGTTCCCCCCCTCCTTGCCTCGTCGCGCCTTGAAACACCTGTGTATAGGCGCGTTACAAATGCCATATCATATTAACACCATACCAAGTGTAAGATTGAGACCGTACAGGATCCCTGAGGCCAGGCGACAGGTGATAAAGAATGAAATAGACGAGATGCTGCATTTGGAAATTATCGAACTCTCTAATAGCCCATGGTACTCCCCAATTGTTTTACTGCCAAAACCGGACGGGTCGACCCGGTTTTGCATAGACTATAGGCAACTGAATGCCAGCTTGTGTTACAAGGCCTACCCAATGCCCAGGATGGATGAACTACTGGAAAGATTGGGCTCAGCCCGATACCTCAGCACCATAGACATCACGAAGGGCTATTGGCAAATTACATTGAGAGCCGCGGATTGAGAGAAGACAGTGTTTGCCAGTCCACAAGGTTTATACCAATTTAAGGTGCTCCCTTTCAGGTTGCATGGAGCCCCCACTATGTTTCAACGATTGATGGACGTCACACTAAGGCCAAACGAAGCATACGCAGCTGAGTACCTAGACAACATTGTGGTCTATAGCGATTCTTGGGCCCCTCACATGCAGCACCTAGAGAATGTTGTTGGTGCTTTGGACTTGGCCGGGTTCCATATCAATCCAAGGAAGACGGTATTGGGCGCATTAGAGACTAAATACCTGGCATACACTGTAGGGGGTGGTGTTATCCGGCCTCAGCACACAAAAACCAAAGCCATTAATAGAATTCCTGTGCCCACTACCAAGAAGCAGATCAGAGCCTTCCTTGGCTTCATCGGATATTATCACCGGTTTATCCCAGAGTTCGCAACAGTTGCAGCCCCTTTGACGGATCGCCTGAAATCCAATGGGTCTGGTGATCTGACATTGAACGATGCAGCTCTAGAGGCTGTTGAAAGCTTGAAACATTGTTTCACCACAGGTCCTATGTTAGGTTGCCCTGATTTCCATTAGTCTTTCTTTTTGCAGACTGATGCCTACAGAGTCGGGTTGGGAGCGGATCTGTCGCAGGAGGATGAAGAGTTGTACCCATATGTTTTGCAGCCATAAATTGCTGCCTAATGAACTTCCGTATTCCACAATAGAAAATTAGTTCCTTGCTATTAAATGGGCTGTCTATGCCCTCCGTTACTACCTACTAAGAAGGCGTTCTAAGCTTTTTACTGACAATGCACCACTGCAGTGCCTAGCTAGGCACAAAGACACAACCCATTGTATATTGCGGTGGTTAATTTCCCAGCAGCCTTTCGACTTTCTAACATTGCATCGTCTGGCACACGTCCAGGTTGTGGCCGATTACCTGTCCCAGTGCGAAGTCATACCCGACCTGTCTGAGACGGTGGGGGTATCTGAGGTGCAACCCCCCGGTGTAGTGATGGACGATGCAAATGTTTGTTGCCATACCGGTGCTTCTCTATCTCTACAAGCCCAGGGTCTGCACCCTGTTACCAGTCTTCCCGGGTCACCGAAGGTCATTGGCCATACACCCCATGATGGAACATGTACCTTGGGGCGCCGACGGAACCGGTCGTCATACCGAGGACCAGCACAAACAAAGACACATCCCTACTTCATGTCTGGGATCCACTATTGGATGAACGGATGCCAATATAACAGCAACAGGGTTTGGATCAGGGCCCCCAAAACCAAGGTTTGCAAGATTACAGGAACGTCACCTGAAGCTCAGGCAGGGGGCGGAGCATACTGTACTAACCCGTTTGAGGGACGTTCCAGCATGAAGGGGGTTGACTAGCAAATCTGTGCCGCACCGGATAAAAAGGAGACCAGACACACACGTTGCTTGTTCTCTATTGTAAACCGGCAGACAGCAGGAACCGAAGGCAGAAGACAGGTGGGCCTACCCTGGGAAATACACCAAACATTACAAGTCTAAATAAACCCCTCGAGGGTGAAGAAACCACAAACTGGGACATTTATGTTGAAGTTTCTAAATAAACTTAATCTTACTACAGCAAGAACCGTGGTGGCAGTCAGATTTCTAAAGGAGTACAAAGAATCTTCACCCCCCGCGGAAAGAGCATCTCCAAAAACACTGTCAGAGCGATTGGTCCTTCCTGCACAGTTTTCTTGAGATCCGAAAACCAGGCCGTTGGCACCAATAAGGCGTTACAAGTATCACAATTGGTGGGTGCGTCACTAGACCCTTTCTGATCCTTTTCACTATAAGAGGGACCAGAGAAAATGTGTATATATTGGTATTTCCCAAAGGGCATTCCTCTGCAATAGGATGCCTACTCCCCCCCCCCCACTTCACACAAACTGCTCACATTTTGCATTGTTCTCTGATGCGAGCAAATCTAGGCAAGAGGTCCCCAAACTCTGGAACATTTGTGTTCTTGATTGGTGAAGTGCCCATTCGGGGTCGATCTTGCGAGAGTCTGCTCAGAAGGTCCACCTCTTCATTTATTTTGTAACCCTGCAAGGTAATTGCTCTTAAATATATACATTTTTCCAGAGCCCACTACCATATCTCAATGGACAGCCTGTAAAGTGCTATAGATTTCATCCCTCGCTTCTTGCTCATAGTTTTACTTTATTTATTTTAACACGGCTCATGCCTAACACCCAGTGTGTGTGCACATAAAAACAGGACAAAAATACAACAGAAGGAAGACAGCAGGAAAAAAATAAGTCCAGAACCAGCGGATTCACAAGCATAACTCTGCTGGCTTAGTCATTAGAATTAAATAAATGTGTCTTTATAGCTTTCTTAAAGCTAAAGAGATTAGATCTGCCACAAAGCATCTGGTAGCTCATTCCAGAGTCTTGGGGCACAGTGATAGAAACACGTGCCACCAAAGTTCGTAAGTTTGCACCGTGCCAGGTGAAGTTTGTTTTTTCCATTTGACCCGAGCACCCTCACTAGGGACCTCTTGCAAACGATCCTGACAATATTTGAGGGCATTACCTGACCTGCATTTATGCAGGGTTAGAAACTTTTGAGACAGTCTGGGAAACAGTTAGCCAGTGAAGCGATCTTCTGTCTGTCACATGCACAGTTTTCTTGAAACCTTTCACTGCTCCGAAAGCCCCATTTTGAGTACTTTGTAGTGAATGCAGATGATTTAGTGCACCCATTAATAGACCATTGCAGTAGTCGATTTTGGTGGTAACGTGCGCCAGCCAGATATGCCAGATTCTTAGAAGACAGATCGTGCTTGACTCGCTTAATTTAGTGGCATAGGCACAGGTAGATCAAAGATGTGCCACATGATTTTCATAGTGAGATTAGAGTAAGAAATGACTCCCCTCCCCCCAGTTTGAACCACTGCAATATTACATCCCGCAATTTTACGTTGGTGGTACGATCCGTTGATTTTTTTAGATGCTGGGCTGATCCCAGTATTAACAGCTCTGTATTGCTGCAATTCAGGGCCGATGAATTAGCAGCCATCCATGTTTGAACCACCAAATAAGCATGGTTGATGGTCAAGGAATCAAATGCATGATTTCCAGACAGCTCAAAGCCAAACTGAGTATCATACGACTAATTGGTGTATTTCACCATAGCTTTGTCCACAAGATTGAATAGCGGACGGATTAAACAAAGGGGGGTACGCATGAGCCCTGTGGTACTCCACATGACAGCAGAGCGGAGGGTGCTCTAATGTCAGCAGATGATACCCTGGTGAGTCTAGAACAGAGGAAAGATCTGATCCATGCGTTGGCAGAAGCAGAGCAGTTGAGTTCTGTAAGCCTTTTGAGTAGTAGCGAATGGTCAACGCGATCAAAGGTGCTGACCAGTCAAGCAGCATGAGCATGGCAGTGTGACCTTCTATAATCCCAGTGAGATTGTGCATACAACACATGCAGGTCATGTTGTCGGTTTGTATCAGAACTGTTGTGCGTTTTAGGGATGCTAGCAACGCAACCAGAAAGTGTCTGAGCTTCAACATACTTATGTTCTCCTGCTGCGACCAAAGGCTCTTAAATAGAAAGTTGTCCCAACCTTGCACCAACCCTTTGAGTGAGGAGTATGTGGTCATGTGCCTTGTGACTACTTTTCGCAAATGGGCAGCTTGCAGGCAGGTTCGATTGTTGAGCCCACCAGTGCAGAGCCAAGAGTTTTTGAACTACTAACAACGCTGACTGCAGGTTCGATTGACATGTGATTTCACCCATTCTGCCCCTTTGGGGGTATAAGCAGCACATGAGATCTACCATTTCATGTCAGAATTCCACTCATATAAGAAACCAGCATTAGCTTAATATAGTGCCTTGAAGGCAACGATGCGCTACACGCTTAGAAGACAGTTCATAGTACAATTGAAGAGGGAAAATGGGACGATCCCTTCCCCCGATCCCTGTCCAGACAATGGCCTATGACGTCACGACCTAAGCAACCACCGCAGGAGGAGTTGAGCCCTATGACTGCTGCCCCGGACGTCAAGATCCACCGTGGCCACGCCCCGCATACCCAGGGCAGCTGCATGTCACCCAAAGCACGTGGTGGGACCTCGGGTGGAGCCGACACCAACCATATGGACCAACTCGATTAGACGTCACCCACCAGTATTGCCATTGTTAGAGATGACATGGCGGCATAGCCAACGGACAAGGACACACGTGCCACCAAGCACCTAGAAAAAACACACACCAACTCACATGAAGAATATACTCAGTGCTATGACGTAGAGGACCGCTTACACTCACGCATCATTATTTTTCACATAGGCCAACTACTGCACCGCAGAATCGCAAGACGCCAGAAGAGCTAGTGTATATGCTTGCAGACGTTTCGCTACTAAAAACCCTGAACATGTCACACTGTAGATGGACTAATGTATAAGGACCCAAGTCGCACTTCGCAACCCGCGTGTATGGACTGTATGCTGCCACCCATAGACTAGGCCAAGGTGGGCTGCAAACCAGAGTCCCCAGGGCCGGAGCAGCTCAGACGGAGCTGCAAAGTGCTGATCATGCAGAACAAACCCTGACGGGAGCCCCACAGCCAAAGCCACGAAGTTGCAATCTACACGCCGCGCTCCCAGCACCAAGGTTACGCCTGCCACTGCTAAACACTCCTCGGAGCAGAAATACAAATCAAATCCCCATAATTCTGCTTCAGCCACAGTCTCTCAACACGTGACCAGGCCGACCTGATACGATACCAAGCTCCAAGGACCAGAGAAGCTCTGGGGTCTCACATCTGGGACCCAGACTGCAACAACGAAGTTACAAGTTGGACACCAGCAGCGAAGGGAAAGGGACATTCAACAGCCAGTATTAAGACCTGTCCATTGTCCACCACTGACACAGTCATACATTGTTGCCAACACCAGGTACATCACAAGCTGGGAACGACGATGGTCCCCGGTTTGGGGGCTTGTGGATGTACCAATCAGGATACGAGAGGCTAATCACCGACAACACTATAACTCAACCAATCACTAACTTTCTTTATGTAGCCCTTTTTAGGGACGACCCAAGCGTACCACCTGACCTCTTCTCCACCACTAATATTTTCTCCTATACTGATCCATACTGACCCAACCACTCAGGGAACCAACCCGGAGTACCATTAGGTTTAGGGGCTAGTTTTCCCAGGTGACACACGTAGTAGCGTCATCCGAATAGAAAAAGGGCCTGCAAGCCCATCATCGCTGAAATGTTCCTTGGGTACCTATGCTCCGAGAACCTGTCCCCGTCTGTTTTTTGCAATTAACAGCAGTAACTGTTTGTGCCTCATACTCCTTTGGGAAATGCGGGAGGAGTTGGAGCCTCCCCAACCCCGGAGGTCCGCGGACGCCGCTGCCGACCCCCGGGAAATCACCTCAACAAGTTGGAGGCACTGCTGAGATAGATGGTGAGATAGACCACAGCGAGACCGTTTGTGTCAAGGTGGCTCGGCAACGTGGCCCCCTCTGCCGTTGCCCCTTTGGAGGACTGCAGGACCATTGCGGAACTGCGAGATGACCGGGCAGCGCAATCCGGAGATTGGCTGTCGGGAGCCGACTTCAGAAATTTCCCGCCCGTGGTTGGCGAGTGTCCAGATGTGGTCCAGACGAGGGGAGGTGCAAAGCTGATTGGGAGGGGTGCCCGCAGCCGAGCGGCACCAGCAGGTGAGAGCCCGATGTAAATATAGCACACGCAACCGGCGGTGCAATGTTTTTCGGGTGGCGGCAGGATTTGTGAACAGGGTGGCAGGTGTTTTTACAGTGTGTTAGGAAAAGATTTTGGTCCTTTAACGGCGATCGATATGTAAGGTGTAGTTCGGAACGGAATGAAGGCGGTCCCTTCGGGTGATATGGAGCATGCTGGGTGGGGCGTTGAGCTCCCACGTGTTGACTGGTGGATTGCGCTGATTGGTCTAGATCGCAGACACCCGTATAAGGGGTGTGGCATTCCTATGAGTTGGCGTTGTAGGTCGATGAATAGATGAGGATTCCTATTAATTGAGTGTTTTAGCTTGGTGAATAGATGACGTATTCCCACAAGAGTTAGCTAGATTGTTTCTCAGTGCAGAAGATAGTTGGCTGGTTAAGCTCCCCTGGGGAGGAGGCGACACAACAGGTGCAGCACAATTATAATAACGGAAGTAATTAATGAATACTCCACTCCGGGTGCGGTGGGAAGACAGCTGTGGGGATTGTGGGGAAATAACATTGTCAAAATTGGCGCACATTTTATGTTGCAACTGTACGTACCGGTAACACAGTGTACTAGATGGTGACTTCACCCATAGGGCTTGCACAGGACACTGCGGTCTTCCTCAGCGTAATTGGAACAACAGCACACGGCTAAGGAGGGGTGAAGGGGGGCATGCTGCTGCGCACGGAGAACACCGGCACGTCCTCAACCAAAGGGGTCGGGGCAGCAGTGCGACCAGTGGGAGGGGGAAGAGACTGGCATACACGGCGCAGGCAGTGGGGACAGAAATAAAGGAGGAGGGGTTAGAAGAATACCGCAGGTGTGCCAAGTAGCGGCCGCGCTGAAAAGGCAGGGTGGCTCAAAAGCACGCCGCGCAGGGTGCAAAGACGCAGGGGGCCTCGCGCACCACGGGTCAAAGGGGGCCCTTGTCCCGAAAGGAGGGGTCTCAAGGGGGCGATGGCATTGTGAAGAACAGGAGAGCGGTGGTGGCCAGCACGAAAGTACTGTAATAACAGTATTGCTTTTCCTTGCAGCGGAAAGTCGGAAGTCCCCAAATTACGGGGCCAGCTAACAGTGGTATATACATCTGTATATTTGAAAATGTCCTCGTATTACGGGTTAGGAGCAGACATTGGGTTCCACACATTAACAACACCACTCCAGCAAATCTGCGCAAAACTACCACCGCACAGAGACAAAATAGTAAAATACAGTATTGAATGGACCAAAGGGACAGTCGAGAGGATAAGGATGCTGTGGCCACCCAACGGTAGTTTTAGAATGGAAGCACAATTTTCACTGTTAGCGTATCTACACAACACATACAAGGGGAAGAAATTGGCAAGCCACTTAGAGGTTTTCGACCTCTGGAGGATGTTTCAGGGGTATAGCCCGAGGATTGTGAGCATGCAGGAGGTAAAGAAAGGATGTGTGTGAGGGGGAAGGGTGTAGTGTGCCCACGGCTCCTCCTCCTCCTCCCAGCGGCGCAGCAAAAAGCACAGAGGAGGAAGAGGGGTCATACCCAATAAAGGAGGTAAAGAAAGAGACCAAGGATTTGTACCCAATGAGAGAATTGAGAGAAGCAGCACGACCCCAGTTAACAGCCGCCGAGGGATACTCAAACGCCTGCACACAGCCCACCTCCGTACGCACAAGAAGACCACTACCAGAAAGAGTCGGGTACAGGAGTACAGTAGACTCTAAACAGGCACAGGTGAGTTCTGATAGCATAAAAAAGACCCAAATAGGTTTGGCGAGTGTAGGACCAGACAAGTGGATAGCAGCGCAGGTGTTATTGAAACTTCAGAGGACGGTAGCAGGAGAAGAAGAGGATGTGATAAAGAAGGTAGGTAAGGAGAAGGTAGGTTACACTCGGAAGGGGAGCGAGGTAAGTACCAAGGAAGAGGGAAACATGACGAAGGAAGAAGAGTTGTTGGAGGCGAAACTAGCAGATCTGAGGGAGGCGCGAAGTGTATTGATTAGACTACTCGAGCAAAAGGAGCGGGGGAGGAAGGTGAAGACTCAAGTGGGAAGGGAAGCACGAGCGGGATTAAACAAGCAAGAGTGAGAGAGAAAGAAAAGGGAAGAGGATCGCATAAGGGAGATTGCAGAAAGGATAGCACGTATGGAGCAACAGGAGATCAGGAGGAAAGAAGAGCAACGGGAAGAGATCGACAAGGAGATGACACTATGGAAGAAGAAGATTATATCAGAGAGCGAACGGAAGTACAAGGAAGGGAAAATAGTATATTGGCAAAAGAGGGCAGGGTGTGGAACGATGAGGACAGAGACGCAACGGTGCTGGGACAGGTAAGTTGACGCGATAATGAAAACTTCATATGGCGAGAATGGAGTTAGAGAATGAAGGCGACAAAAGAAGCAACCAAGGGCTAAGAGGAACCAGCCAAGCACCTAGGAATAAGATCAATGCATGTCGTAGTAAAGAGGTAGCAATACCACAAGTACGGGGAGACACGGAGGGACAGGTGAGTACACAGATATAGATTTGGAAACCTTAACAGTGGGAGGAACATGCTCACGCACAAAATTGACATTCTCAGACGGCTTTTGTAGTTTGGAGAAGGAGGAGGAGGGATCTTGCAGAGGACAGAGTGATGGGAGTGGAGAAGGGCTAAGTAAACTATACATCACACGCACAGGCTGCGGGTCCTCATGGGAGTGCAGGGCATAAGAAGAAAAAGAAAAGACAGGAGGGCAAAACATCACAAAGGGAAGGGACACTACGACCAATGACGCCACCAGCCCAACACACGCCATATGTCAACAGACTTCGAGACCTCCCAGGATGCAGAATGGAGGGACCAGCCACCACACACAATAAGGACCAGGCGGGCCAACAGGGAGGTCCTAAGGGCATAGGGGACACGGCTTTCACAACATCTTACTGAATTTATCGAACTATTTTCTGACATGGAAGAGGAGAGAGAGCGCGCACACACACATCACCACATCGACGCATGCCAGAGGAGATGAGAGAATACACACAAATGCCATTATTAGAGAGGGGGGGCAAGGCCACAATATGTCCCACGGAAGCATGCAGACAAAAAGAATATTAAATGCAGACTACCATCTTTGAGCGGAGGGGGGAAAATAGATATATGAAATGGAGAAGCTAACTGCAGGACACAAGTTAGCAGTTGGAGATGTGAAGGGGTTATTAATTTCCATATTGGGTGATGCAGCAGATGACATTTGGAAGAGGGCGGGATTCCCAGGGGGTGATATCAGTGACACTTGACATGACGGGGCACCATTTGCAAATTGCAGACACGCACTATGGGAAGCGCTGAGTGTACAATATCTGGACACCTCAGACATAGGGGCAATAACGTCACGGAAAATGCATGAGAACGAGGACCCGGTTAGTTACATCCAGGAAATTCAGGAGAAGTGGCGCCTGGAAACACGGGAGCCATGGGACAAAACGTCAACAATATTTTACCACATACTGATACAGGGGCTTCCAGAACCAGTACAGAGACAGTTAAAAATATTGGTAGGAATGGAAGCAAAAGCATTGCCAGAAATACAGCTGACGATAGTACATCACTGTAGGTTATGGCAAGAAAAGATGAAACAGAAAGAAGAAGATAGTAAGGCAGACAAAGCAAAACTGGTTCAGAAGAAATTGTCAAAATATGCCATGGAAGGTGCACTGATAACAAGCCCCACCCCACCAACACCAGCCGCTGCACAGCAGTCACAACCACCGGCAACACTGTCACTCCAAGTACCAATTGCAACACAGCAATTGCCACCACCACCCCCATACACAGCTCAACACATATACCCACCACCAATGGGGGGGTGGATACACATCAATGGGTAATGGCTACACAACCAACCACAGAGGGAGGGCTGGGCTAACAAGAGGGAGGGGATTTGGTCCAGTGGGACACCGGCAGGGGGAGGGTTCCGAGGGTTTAACCAATATGGACAGCAGGGGTATTTAGACAACACTGGAGGATACCTGTGGCAAACACGAGAGCCGCCAACGTGCTGGACTTGTGGACCGGTAGGCCACATCACGCACATGCAGGGCAAGGCCGACACAAGCAGGATGGGGAGAGCATGGGCAACAGGGTTACAACGGGGGACAAAACTAACACCAACAACAACAGCTACAACAAATGAGCAAAACACACACGCAACAGCAAAAGGGACTGGCACAACAAGTGCCACAACAACCACAGCAGCAAACGTACATGACGCCCACCGCACAACAAATACAGCAACAACCAGCCCAACACCAAGCACAACGACAAATGACAACGGCACAAAACATCCAAACGGTACAACAGCTCACACAAATACAAGACACCATACAACCACCTACAGACACCAATACCACAGACGCAAATGGGGAAGGTAATGATACCGGGCCACAACCCGTACACAGGGAACGGACAATCATTGTACCCCCAATAGGACAGCCCACAGACGTCCTTGTTGTGTCCCATCCTATCGGTAACACCTAAACCTACGGAGGAACCACGCATAAAGGTGGCGATAGGTGACAAAACATTTTCTTTCCTAGTTGACTCAAGAGCCACTAGATCCTATATCGGGGAAGGGAAGTTCAACTAGTCAGGCAATGCCATGCACACTCAAGGATTCTCTGGGGCTCGAGGGCTGGTTCCTTTCACTGATATCATCTTATCTGTCTGAAATCACAAACTATCTCTGCCACTGCTATACTCAAAACAATCACCATTAAATATACTAGGGAGAGACATCATGAGCAGATTAAACATGACTATATCCTTCACTGACAAGGGAATAGTATGCTCAACACCGGGCATAAACATGCTCACCGCACGACACATACATCAGGCTTACTGTGGCAAGACAGTGGCAAGGGCAGAACCCCAATACGGAACAGACATGGCAATAGCATGGCTACCGGGAATTGAGGGTAAGGTGTGGAGGAGACCGTTAGCATACCTTTTCAGACCAGAAACACCCACTAGTGAGGAGGAAGGGGCAATATCAGTGGATATCGAGAATATTGTGGCAACCAAAGACTAAATTGTTGCTCATGCCCAGGACGGCGAAGGGAAAGCGTGGAGGGCAGTAATAGCACTGGCTGAAGGATGCAGGCTGACGGAGGTGTCAGACGAGGAACTGTTCTCAGATGAAGTACGAGATGGGGAGATGGTGTTCCAGAAGAATGTCTACATTTGGTTAAGAGTGACGTACAAGGAGGTAGCACAGAAAATGGCGATGGCACTAGAGAAGTCCGTCCCCACACAATCAGACGAGGAAGACTTAGCAGCTGTACCCGCCTCCCCAAGGACTACTAGTCCATATGATGTGGGATGCATAAAAAGCATTGGAGGGGTAAAAATAAAGCTAAAAAAGGGAACAATGCTGCCCAGGGTGAAGCAGTACCCACTGCCCAAAGAAGCTGATGAAGGGATTTATGAAACAATGAGTGCCCTAGTGGAAAGAGGAATATTGGTACCATCAGAATCACCATGCAACACTGCGGTATACCCAGTGCGCATGGCAAAGGGAGGGTCTTGGCCTTTCATACAAGATTTAAGACCTCTTAACCACATTGTGGAGGCAGAGTACACGATAGCAGCTAAAGCAGCCACGATACTGTGCGGAATACCAGCAGAGGCATCACGGTTCCCGTGAACGACCTCAAAAATGCGTTCTTCTCAATACCACTGCACCCCGACTCACAAGATTTAACAAGTTTCACATACCGCAACACAAAAAGGAAACACACTAGGCTACCCTAAGGATATTGCAAGCCACCATCCATCTTTAACAGAGTAATACAAATGGACCTAGGGAACATCGGCCTGGAGAGCACGGTTCTGCAGTATGTGGATGATATCATCCTCTGCAGCACCACTGAGGAAAAGTGCAGGAGGGACTCCGTAAAGATGCTCACAGTGCTGGCTGAGAAAGGATCATGGCTGACAAGGAAAAACTGCAGTACTGTCAGGAGCAAGTACTATACATAGGGCAGATCATTTCACAAAAGGGAAGGAACATTGCACCACAAAGGGTGCAAGCAATAAAGAACCCCACAGACACAAACGATAAGGGAACTGCAACAATTTCTTGGCCTATGCAACTATTGCAGAGCATGGGTTTTCGACTACAGCACATACATACAACCCCTATTAGAGGCTCTCAAAAAGGCACAAAGGGGGGCGAGAAAGTTGGGATGGGCAAGAGAAATGACTGATGCATTTAAAGAACTAAAAGAGGCCATTTCAACTGCACCAGTTCTGGGTACCCCCAACTATGATGAGTTCTACATATTCTCACATTGCTATGGTGCAGTAATGAAGGCAGTGCTAACACAAAAGACAAGCATGGGACACAAACCAATAGCATTTTACAGCAGCCATTTGGATCCAGTAATGATGGGAAACTTCCCGTGCGAACAACATTTGGCTGCAGCAGCTTTTGCAGTAGAAAAATCATCATCATCCATTACTATGGGATGCTCCACCACACTATACGTGGAACACGCCCTCTTCGCAATATTAAACAAACCAAAATGCAAACTGACTACTCAGAGAGCAACAAGGTCATTCTCTCTAGACCGGAATTGAAAATAGTAAGGTGTAGCAATGTCAATCCAGCAAAGTTCATAGCAGAGGAAGTGGCCGAAGGAGAATATGTACATGACTGTACACATGCAATTGAATTTTTCTCATCCACTAGGAAAGTAGAAGAAAACGCCCTAGAGGGGGCTGAGTGTTATACATTGATGGCTCATCGACATTGATGGGTCATCGACAATTGACCAAAGTGATAGTGTGAGGAGGACTGGAGCAGCTGTAGTGCGATTGAGGGAGGATTGGACATACGTTGCAGTCAAATGTGTTGGATTACCCCAACAATACTCGCCAAAAGCAGCAGAGTTGGTAGCACTCATCATAGCTTTAGAAGAAAGCAACACGAAAAGAGTAACAATATACTCTGATAGTGCATATGTCACCTCAACAGTACATTCAGGATTAATAAAGTGGCTCAGAAGAGGATTCAGGAGAGCAAATGGTACTCCAGTGCAACATGCTCTCCTCCTGGGTGAACTAATAGAAGTAATAACATACCCAGCAAAGGTAGCCCTGGTGAAGTGTCAGGCACACACGAATGGGGAAGATCCAATATCAATATGCTGCGTACTTTAGCGAGACATGGGACGTCCAAGAAAAACAAAAAGATAAGGGGAGGATAAGACAGATGATAATGAAGGATGGGTACACACACACTTCCCAAAGACAAATTATGGAACTGCAGGCGGCAGCTCCAATGGCAGAAAAGGAACTGTGGGTTGAAAGAGGATGCACCATGTCCCCCACAGATGCGCTATGGCGACAGAGTAATACAGGGAAAGGTGCGATGCCCCTGGCCCTACTGAAAACAGCTCTGGCCCAACTACACCACTCTACTCACACAGGGAAAGAAGTAATTGCAGCACGAATAAAAGAATCATGGTTCTGCCCCGAGCTAAACTCACACGTTGCAAATTTCATTAGCAATTGCCTCACATGTCAACAATTTACGGCCGGTCATACGCTGCAAGTGATCAAAGGTACAATACCCCATCCTGAAGGACCCTTCTTGCACCTACATATTGACTACGTCGACATGATCAACATATGTCAAGGATACAGATACATGATTGTAGTAGTATGCCAATTTTCAAGGTGGATTGAGGCCGGCCCGTGCTCTCATGCAGATGCATTTAGAGCAGCTACATTTTTAGTAAGGGAGGTCTTCCCGAGGTGGGGGGTTTGCGAAGTATTGTGGTCAGACAATGGCCCCCACTTTGCCAATGAATTATTTCATCATGTAACTGCACTTCTGGAGATCAAGCCTAAGTTTGCCTGTGCATATCACTCATAAACCAATGGCATCTGTGTAAGCCTCAATGGCCTCCTGAAAGAAGCGATAGCAAAAACACAACCAACCAACCAACCAAAAAGAGCTGGCTCTATTTCTTTCCTCTGGCTTTGTTTGAATTGAGGAATAAACCAGGTTCGGACCACCACCTCACACCACATGAGGTGGTGACCGGACGCCAAATGCACCTTCCCCTCCCACGACCATCAAGGGCAATGCGTGCTAGTTATGCAGCAAGTACTGTTTTTGGTGAAGAAAAGCATGAGTATGTCTCTTCCCTGGTTACTAGTGCCGCTTTTATCTCTCAACAGATTCAACGGACGCAGGGCGGGTCAGAGAACAACCAACGGGAAACAGCAACCAACGAGGAACAGGAGCTGACTGGACAGTAGACCGTGAAAGAAGGAGAAAAGGTACTCCTTAAAAACTATCAGGGAAAGTGTAAGGCCCCTAGATTTACGGGGCCCCACACAGTCCAGAAAGTGGCCCCTGGGGCCATAAAATTGTCCGATAAGGACATTTGGACACAAATCCACGACATCAAGCCCTACAAATCACAGACCTGCCCCCATCCCTACAGTGACAGGGCCAACACTTCAGCAACGACACCCAACAACAACACAGCATAAGCACTAGATACCCCAAAAGACACAACTGACCAACCACCCATAGCTCGCCCCATGGTTACGAGGTCGCAGACAAAGTACGCCCACACACCAGAACAATAAAATTATCATTAAGAAACTGCAAATAGAAACTGGAAAAATAAGCTTGACTAAAAAAAGCACCTGCCAACAGCAAAAGAAGAAGATTATTGGAAAGATCTGTAATATACACCACACTATGTAAACATGTGCATGCTCTCTTGTCTCGCACATGCAGGTATTGCGCATTATTATTGTTGGATGAAAATATCTGACAAAAACATACGCCACTGCCCAGGGGCAAATGCTACCCACAGACGATATCCCAGAAGCACTGTCACACCAATTTGTATAAATTATAAAAAGGCCAAAGTACTTAAGGCCTAAGAGAATACGCATCTATTATAACGCGTTTCTCATGCTAAAAGTACGATCATTCCCACACCTCCACGCAGCATTACCTGCCTTGAGAGATAGGACGGTAAGGAAGGTGTGGGAGAGGCTTTTCGCCTGGGCATTGAATGACCACTTGATATGTAGGGCTTGAATAAAACACTAATGGAAACAACACATTTTTTGAGATTTTCAGGCAGGCACCTATATCATCTAAAGTAAAGTAGCTGCAGGACGGCAGCACAGGTAAGATAAAAATGCCAGTGGTAATAGCAACTGTAATAAAAATATTGGGGTTATTTTTCGCCACTGGTCTGATAACTGTTGCTGTCTGGCAGGCCTACTATGGTTTTCACGTGACTGCAACTCCCACAACTAACATTTCCCCTACCACGGCTGCAAGGAGAACTGTGTCAGGTGGTAGATGTAACACAGGACCCAACGTAAAAAGAGGTAAACGTAGTGCTTCTATAGATGTACAAGGGGTGGACACATCTTACGGAATACGCACATGTCTCCGACAACATGTGGTATAAACACATGTTCATAATTAAGGACACGACAAAGGACAACTGCTATGTGTGCTCGTTGATCCCATACGCCATGAGCGCCTCAAGAACATTTTTGGCTATTGAAGTACCAGGAGCACAGCAGAATGCCTTCTATATTTAGCATTATTTCAAACACGAGGGCGATTTCAACGTAAACAGGCAACATTAAGATGGAAGTCAGGGTCAACATACCCCTACGAAGACAACTTCATCAAGACACTACCAATGTATGACAATTATTGGCAGCTGACTGAAGGACTTCAATACATACCCGATGGACCCGACAAAGGAGACACAAAAAAAGGTCACATTGACCTACCTGCCATGCAAATGGAATGCAAGAGAGGTTGGAGGTGAACCCGGGTGCTGGGAGAGACCACCAATACTAGTATATGGCAAAGTATATACGAAGAACGGATGGGTGGATGGAGTAGTAGGAAGCAAGGTAGTGACATTGGCAAATGCATCAGTGATGACAGTACAAGAGGAAAATGACAAATGCTACAAGGAATGGACAAAGGGTGCAGCGCCGCTAACTTGGTTGGACAAAGTAGAGGAACCAATAACGGTAATACCCGTTGCAGCACCTACACTATGTTACCAGCACAATGGTGAGGCTGATGTTGGAGTAAACGAAGGATGTAAAAAGAACAATAAAGATCCCTGACGGGGGAGCAGGAACAGCCGCACTGATGGACCACTATTGGGCCTGCAGAACAAAAGCTTATAACAGCCTACCACCATCATGGAATGGAGTATGTACCATGGTACACGTCAACGTACCTTCCCTGGTAGTACCACAAAAACAAATCAACCTGGAGAATTTCTCTAAGATGGACGAAGGAAACAAACGGAAGAGAAGGTCCCTGGATAAAGCAGAAAGAGCCGCAAGGAGGGACATTACTACAGAGAAGAAAGTATCCAGAGTAAAAACTCAAGGAGAACCACTGACTGGAAATTACCTGTGGAGAAGATCAGAAACAACACTGAGTGAGATTCCACCAGCACACAGACTATTTAGCAGAGCGGCAATGTTCTTTTCCTCTGTGATACATCCAGGAGTGCAGGTGTATGCGAATGCAAAATGGCTACAGATAAGATGGGAGCTAATGATGATGATTAACTCCACCGTTAACGGATTCAACGCAATTAAAGAAGAACCAAGAGCAATAAGGATGGTGGCCCTACAGAACAGGTATGTGCTAGACCTGACAGCAATGGAAGGAGGTGTTTGTGCAAAAAATTGGAAGTTCCTGGTGCACGTTCATTCCTGCAAACGACGAGGACAACAGCACATTATCCGCAGCAGTATCACAGCTGGCCAAGATGCATGCCAAAATGGAAGAGGGAGCAAAGGGGGTGAAGAAGGATGGTAGCTGGTTTTATTACCTCTGGTCATGGATGCCATCATGGCTGACGGATGGTCTCAAGGTTGTGGGAAGATGCATGATCCTTGGAATGGCTTCACTGATGGGGATAAAGTTATGGATGGCAAGGAAATGATAGTCATGCAAGTGCTAATGCCCGCTGAAGACGACAAGCACGCAGATATAACAAAGGAACGCGAGTGGCTGTGGCAACATATAGTGGAAGCAGACTTGTACCCGCCATCGATAAAAGTGTAGAATCCACGAAACCCGAAGAGCTATGTTGGAAAATAGGTTTATTGCAAGCCGGGTGGCAGATGCGTATACATGCACTGGTCCTTTGAAGATCATGTGGACCGATACGGACACCTGGCAGGAATAACGAAGGTATGGTGAGTAAGAGGTGATAAGAGTGGATGATTTTGTGGTCGACAAGTCGACCAGAGGGGTGACTGAAGAAGGAAAATGGGACAAACCCTTCCCCCGATCCTTGTCCACACCATGGCCTATGACATCACGACATAAGCACCCAGCGCGGGATGAGTTCCGCCCTCTGACTGCTGCCCCAGACGTCAAGATCCACCGTGGCCATGCTCCGCACACCCAGGCCAGCTGCACGTCACCCAAAGCACGTGGTGGGACCTCGGGTGGAGCCGAGACCGACCATATGGACCAACTTGATTAGACGTCACCTACCAGTATCGCCATAGTTAGTGATGACATGACGACATAGCCAATGGACAAGGACACACGTGCCACCAAGCACCTGGATCAGACACACACCAAGAATATACTCCGTGCTATGACGCAGAGGACCGCTTACACTCACACTCACGCATCGTTATTTTTCACATAGGCTAACTCTGCACTGCCAAACGCAAGATGCCAGAAGAGCTTGTGTATATGTTTGCAGACGCTTTTGCTACTAAAAACCCTGAACAGGTCACCCTGTAAATGGACTAATGTAGAAGGACCCAAGTCGCACCTCGCGACCACCGTGTATGGACTGTATGCCGCCACCAATAGACTAGGCCAAGGTGGTCCGCAAACCAGAGTCCCCAGGCCCGCAGCAGCTCAGACGGAGCTGCAAGGTGCTGATCATGCAGAACAAACCCTGACGGGAGCCCCACAGCCAAGGCCACAAAGTTTCAATCTACTCGCCGTGCTCCCAGTGCCAAGGTTACACCTGCCACTGCTAAACACTCCTCTGAGCAGATATACAAATCAAATCCCCGTAATTATGCTTCAGCCATGGTCTATCAACACGTGACCAGACCGACCTGATATGATGCCAAGCCCCAAGGACCAGAGAAGCTCTGGGGACCCAACAACAAAGTTACAAGTTGGACACTAGCGGCGATGGGCAAGGGAGAGTCAACAGCCAGTAGTAAGACCTGTCCATTGTCTTACCACTGACACAGTCATACATTGTTGCCAACACCAGGTACATTACGTGCTGGGAACGGCGATGGTCCCCGGCTTGGGGGCTCGTGGATGTACCAATCAGGATACAAGATGCTAATCACTGACAACACCATAATTGAACCAATCACTACCTTTCTTCATGTAACACTTTCTATGTAGCCATTTTTAGGGACGACCCAAGCGTACCGCCTGACCTCTTCTCCACCACTATTTTCTCCTGTACTGATCCATTCTGACCCTACCACTCAGGGAACCAACCCAGTGTAGCGTTTGGTTTAGGGGCTAGTTTTGCCAGGTGACACACACATTAGTGTCATCCGATTAGAAAAAGGGCCTGCGAGCCCATCACTGTTCCTTAGGTACATATGCTCCGAGAACCCGTTCCTGTCCCTTTTGTGCAATAAACAGCCGTAACTATTTGCTCTTGTGTGTGCCTCATACTCCTTTGGGACGCAGGAGGAGTTGGGGCCTGTCACGATGCCTGCCCCCGGAAAGCCAGACCAGGCCCAGCAACCCCGGAAGCAGGCATCATGCCACTTGAAGCATGCCCAAAAACCTCAGTTAGGGGCTATTTGGTTACAGTCCTGACTCCAATGGCGCCAGGCTCATAAGAATAAAGTCAGTCCTTGCGCCATGGGCGCCAGGCTCATTACAGAAAACTTACCTGATGCAGACTATGCTGCATACCTACCTGATGCAGACCATGCTGCACGAAGCCACAAGCCAAATGAGGCTTAGAGGGACTATTTTACCTCAGGGACTCCTTTCCTCTCGGATGGGGCTGTGGAAGAATACTTACCTGGGACTTCTTCCAAGGCTATTTAAGCCCCACCCGGACAGCCACACGTGTTTCGCGTTATTCTGCGTGCTGCAGCGTAACGCTCACCGTGTCTTCAGCAGCTCCAGTCTTCAGCCACGCCCGCTTCAGCCCTGGAACACGTGGAACAAGAAAAGGAGAAGGAGAAGAGGTCAGAACAAAACCCTTACCTGAATCCTTGATCCAGCACATCGTCGATCTGGAAGAGAGAAGTCTTCACAGGTGCGTTGCCACGCACCTCGCAGCGCCGCAATGACCTCACCATCCGGGGCTGCATTCCTTTACTCCATCGCAAACCCAGCATCTCCAGGCCATTCTTCAACACCTGGGGGAGACAAGAACAAATAGGTGAGCAAGGGCAATACAAACCACCCCCAAAGACTTACCTGATTACCACAGGGGGGTACTCACCTCATCTCGGGTCGGCACAGTCAATCCTGCATCACCGCCGCACCCCGGCCCCTAAGGGGAAAACAAGGACAATACAACCTACCCCCAAAGACTTACCTGATTTACCACAGGGGGGTACTCACCTCATTTCGGGTCGGCGCAGTTAATTCTGCATCATCGCTGTACCCCGGCCCCAAAGGGGAGAACCACAATAGACTTACCAGGATCTTACCAATTGCCACTTGGAACTCTTCTAGTGGTTTAAATCTGCAAGGAATCTGGCAGAGTGAAGATCAGACTTTTGAACTCTTACGAACGATTGGACTTTAGAGTCAATACTGGAACTCGCCAATTCCTCCACGCCAGTGAAGTAACTGGTCGTCTACGCGCCCCTGCGCTCCACGCAGGATGGAGAGCTCACCTTTCCAAATCATCAGGTGAGATTAAGAGGGGACTTCAGGAGTGTTCTGTGGGCTGACAAGGGGAGTGGGAAGGCGGGTTAACGCTCAGATTAGGGGAGGTTAATTCCCCTTCTCCATTAGAGAAAGATATTCGTACGAGTCCAACAAACGACGTTAAGTGGGTCTGTCCAGTCTGTCATCTCGGCTCTACGTGTTACTCTGGTGGAAGCAACAGCGGGCCAGTCCAGATCGACGCCCCCGTGGGAATCAGGTGAGCGTAACAGGGCCTCCCAAACCCGGAGGTCCGTGCACAGTCCTGCTGACCCCCGGGAAATCACCCCGACACAATACAACATTTTGGAAATAACAATATAGTGCTGTATGCAGCAATAATCACTCAAAGCGCTAGAGGCCTGTATTTGTCTATAAAAGTCTAATTTTGCAAAAGCAGCCACTTAGTGAAAAGTGTTTTATATGCGTTTCTTTTATTCATTGCTATATGTATTCATTCTAGTAAAGCGCTTAGTAGTCTTCATATATGCATGCATGCAACAGGTCTAATTAAGCAGTTCAGCAAAAGAACCACATGTGCATGCATACTGAGCCAGTATGCCGTAAACCTTGAATACATGTGTAGTCTCCATATTAATGGCAACCTTCCCATGAGGAAGAGCCAGAGTGCAAGCCGAAGTCCTTGACTCAGAACCCAGACTGATCTCTTTGCCAGACGCTTCAGAGCAACTTGCTTTCACAGCAAAGTTCTGAGAACTGATTAGAAGACGCTTTGAGTGTCTTTCGAAGAGCCGATATTGTAACTAGACACCAAGGGCTGATAATTTAGAAACGTACTAAAGGGGGAGGTGCTTTTTGATTTGTTGATCTGCATGACACATGTAGGGAAGGGACTAAACGTCTATGCTGCATAGACTTCAATTGCCCATTAAGTGACAAGTAGTTTTTATAATTAGGGACTTTCAAATTTTACCCATTATAAACCCCATGCAAGCCCATATAGGGGGCTGGCTGGTGACAGTAATACAGTGTTATGATGCAGCGCTGAATTAGAAGAGAGCAGGATTAGAGGGGATGTTATGCTTCTTAGAAGCTAAACCTTAAAAGTCATTTAAATTGCAATGGGGCTGGCTTGACTGAACAATGCTTTAAATTTGGTTTGAACAATGAGATGTGCTTTGCATTTTATGAGGAAATATTGAATTGCATTGCTTGCCTTATTGATTGGTTTCAAGCTAAACCAAAAACCTAAAACAGGGGGTTGCTTTGAATTATGCAGTATATTTGATCTTTATTGGTCTTGAAGCATGGATAGGGCTTTTATTTGAGTAAAGCCCATGACCCATGATTGTTACTTGATGTAGAGTGTTTTGATTACTGAAGAGACACTTGCCATTTCCCAAATGAAGGTGCTTAGATTCTAGGTAGAACAGATAAATAATTAGAAGGTCGTTAATTGCAACAAACATGTTGGACTATTGTGTCGCCCTAGTGAGATTATACTGAACGAGGGTCTTCTATTTATAATAAATGTGTTATTTTTACAATGTGGTCATTTTTAACTTAGGTATGTTTGTACAATGAAATGCCAACTAGGTTATGTGATGTATAATGCCTTTCTCTATGAAGTCTTTGTCTCTTCCTATCCCTGCATAAATATGTGCATTAGGTGCAACGAGTTAAAGATCAGCGAGTAAATGTATCATGCATCATCTTATCAGGTGTAAGGGTGGTGTATGTGAGCGGGGAACGGACATCTACTCTGAGCCCCCCCCCTCCAAACTCATTAATTATAACCAATTGCTGCAGAGCACAGTTCCACCAAGGTAAAACGAGGAAGCCGTTCTCTAGGTTCTGAACGAGTGTACGACAACCTACCCGGTTGCATAGAAGAGCGCTACATTTTACTACCAGCTAGGCTGGGAGGCGGAGGGGTCCCAACCCGATTAAAATCAGAGCTCTTATTCAAGCCCGGTTGGTGCGGTTTAGGACACAAAAAAATGCTGGATTCCAGAGCTCTGCCAAATACCACTGTATCGGTCTCATCCTAAGCTGAGCATGTGGACAGAGATGACGCATGCAGTCATCAATCACAGTAGGCACTGGAACCACTGCAAGGAAGCGGGTTACCGTTGGTTGAAGGTAGTTGATCTGGTACTGAGTCGGGAAAACCCAGCCCAGGACAGAATTACAACGCAGGTAGATGAAGACCATATTGTGTGTTGGGACTTCTGATTTACCAATAGCCCTAAACTGCATAGTAAATCCAGAAGCATAGCAAGGTCTTGCCTTGTCTTGTACTCTGAGGCTGCTCTGGTCATACAATCGTCCAGATACTGGTAAATGTGCATACCTGATTGATGTAGATGCACACCTACTGCGGTCAACAGCTTGGTTAACAATATGGGAACCGTGTTCAGCGCAAAGGACAGAACATTGTATTTGAAGTATGGCTCTCCCAATGTTGGAGAAACCGGAAGATATTCCAAAGCTCACATCTCCAGAGGTTTATGTACCACTTTCAGAAGCCTTTCCGAACCTGCCTGTATCAAGGGAGGTAAAGGGGAAGAGGCGGAAAGAGATGGTCTCTAACCCTTTGATACCACAAACGCCCTCAGGGTCTTGCTCCATCTGCCACAAAATACAAACTCGCCCTCCAACTGGAGATGGATGGACACGGATAAGTATACCATTTTTGCTGCTCCTCAGCTTGTGAGCACAGTGCTGGATGGACGGTAAAAACCCCCGTTCGTAGTATGCGCTTTTTTCCCCAGGTACTAGGCGATTTGTCTGGCTGTTTTTGCCTCATTTTAAGCTATCCTTAGAAACAATCTGAGGTCTTCTATCTAAAGTCTCATCGAGCCAGCATGGAAGGCCTTTTGAGGTTGTTTCGCTAAAACCGCCAAAGACTTCGCAGGAAAGGTAGGTGTCTTTCTTAGAGCTCAGCCTCATTGAAGGGTAGATCTAGTATCTTGTCCTGAGCATCTTGTGCAAAGTTAAGCGCTTTCACAGTATTGTTCAATTGTCTGCTCCGAATCAACAGCCCATGAGCAGACATGTCTATGTGGTGTGCAGAGGCTTCCAGAAAGTCCTGGGCTACAAACTTGGAATTTGCCACCCCTGTACGAAAAGCTGCTTGATTTTTCGCTGACAGTTCTCCGTGAAAGTCAGCCAGCTCTTTTCTAGGGCCTTATTACTTGCTGGCAGCAATACGTTGACATTAAATTGGTCTTAAACGCAACAAAGTTAGCGCACACCTCCTCTCCAAGGGCAGCCAAAGGCTTTTCTTTGCCAGGGGTATAGAAGATGAGGTGGTCAAGGAGGACAGAGGATGGTTACCCCACTTGATGAACAGTGATGCCACCTACCAGAGGACAATGGACCCTATGGTTGACTGTGTCAGAGCTCAACTGCCTGTAACATAGGTCGAGGAGCTTGCTAGGGTAGAAGAGTGAGGATTGGTCCACACCTTGGACGCCTCAGCAATTGCATCTTTTTACATGGCAATGCCCGAGAGGTGGAAAACTAAGGCCCAAACACCAAATAAGACTCCATGTTCACTGTGAAGGTCAGCTTCCACTGAAAGGTTTAGGAAATTTGCCACACCGTTTATCCTCTCAAGAACAACTTGGCTGAGGTTGGAAGCTCTTCTGATCTCTGCAAAAGTGTTATCGGCTGAGGCCTGCCTTGCAACCAGCAAAGGATCAGAGTCCCCCCCCACCCCATGGGTGGGTAGCTGTGAATGGAGTAGGAGTCTGGGGCTTGGGTGTCAGTGGAAAATCCACAGGGCAGAGCTGCCGGAATTGGAAGAGTGGTGATACGAGAGTAGGAATAGGGTTGATGACAGTCAGTATACCAGGAGCCAGAGGCTGCTGAGACAACGGGTCCTTAATCAACTCGAAGTACAACATCATAGCTTGCAACTTCCATGCGTTTTTGGAACCGATTGATATTAAGAGGACGCCAGAGTTCACGACACCAAAGGAGACAGGATCCACATAGAGGGATTGTTCGGATACCAGTACTGTTGCTTGGGTGGATGCCCCCATGAATCAGCATAACACATAGCTGAGGAAGATGGGTACTGCTTGGACCAAAAGGACACCATAGTCAGTAGTAGAATGGAGTGCAGGATTGGTCTTTGCGACTCCTCCACATACGAGTACTGAGGGAGCTCCACTCAGTATTGAGGCGAGGGTCTAGCTGACATGGAATCTGTGGCTGTCAAAATGATGCCAGCCTGTCCTGAGTGCGCTGCCATCTTTGCTTTGATGACTGTGGCACAGCAGAGGAATTTTCGGGCTTAAAGTATCTTCCCTTGATCATCGCTGAAGTCTCAATCGAGTCCTCCGACTGAAATCCGGTATAAGTGGCATGGACCGTGGAGTTCCAGGCGCCTCTTTACAAGTCCTTGTCAGATGCTCTGCGGAGCCCTCAGCAGTAACGCTGGTCACAGACCCAGTGAGGTCCTCGGCATTACCACAAGGACATCCAGTGAAACCCTTGGCTTGAGAGCCTGCAATAGCCTTAGAGGCTTATGGGTTGCTCCAGATATAAGATGAAGGCCTTAAATTGCTCCTGCTGGATGCAGCTGCTCCAAGAATAATGTCCCTTCACCAGATGCATAAGAAAAAATAATTCCCCTACATGATGATCTCTTCACTTGACAAACTGCCCAAGGTGCTGTGTAGGAAGCGTTCCAAAGATTTCATCCATGTGCACCAATCCTTGGAGCGCCTGGTGTGAGAGAGCATCAAATGCTGCGCATGTGTCTCAGCGATGATCAGGGTCCAGACACTCCATAAACAAGGACTGTGGTTCCTGCACTGAAAAGTGACGCAAGCCCCACCAGCAACAAGAAAACCCTAGTTTAATAGCAGACAAATGGAGGAAACTGACAGGATACCTGCTAGAACAATTACAACAAAAGTGAGGAAAAAAGAAAAAACACTGAAGTGCGCTTCACTGTGTGACTGGCCTGGTCGACATGGAAAAAAAGAACTGATGGCTGGCTTTTGTCAGGCAGTACGCACACTGTACCTCAACATTTTTATTTGGAGAACATTTTTTGTTTTATGTGCAAATGTATCATTTCCGTACCCAAGAGACAGACACTCAAATAATGTAGGAAAGGGGACGAAACGGGGGAGTAATTAGATTTCTCAGATTTACCAAATATTTTGTTTGTTGTTGTGCTCCTCTCACAAATGCAATATGCATATCATTGGTGCAAACCTTTTCACTGTATTAGACCAAACCACTCCAATTAAAATCTATCCATAGACTTGAATTTAATCCCGTATGTTTTTTAATAGGGTAGTGAAATCAAATTAACCTCTCCTCCTTCCATGAAAGTATAATTTATTTTTATTAGCTCCACTTGCATTCAAGATAGAATATAATTTCTTGATGACCTGGTATACAATTTTCACACAGTGATTCGAGACCAGAAACAGCAAGGAGTACTACTATACAAATGTAACTGCAATTTACAAAGGCAACTCTAGGCGAAATTGTCTCTTTAATGCAAAGAGAATAAGGTTAAAAAAAAGTGTAAGCAGATAACGTAAACTAATAATGCAATCAGGTGTAGCCTCAAAGCGCTAATTAATGCACAATAAAAAAATCTTCGTACATTAGCTTCAGGAAGAAGTGCATTTTACCCTACTTAACTGATATTCGTTTTATTTTCCAAGACCATAACATGATTCCCATCAATCGTCAACTTCACAATAAAAAATACTTTTCACTGTAGCCTCTCAAACGCTTCTCATCATTGAAAAATGTAATGGTGCTATGGTTATGCATGTGTAGCCTCAGCTAAGTTTGGCAGAGCAATGGTGATCACGTGTGAAAAACGAAATAGCAAAAAAGCATGTATCATTTTATATATGGAAGGCCTACATAAATTCATGTGGCATCCATATATTAGAAACGATGTTGTCATGCTGCTGTATAAGGTTTATACAAAAGTAAAAGATCAATAAATGTAGATCATATGTAATAAATGATCTAGTAGAGTGGTATGGATGGTTGTGAACTGGGGATTAGGCATAAATGAACCCAAAGAACCTGCTGCACCAGTAGATGATTCTGCCCTAGGAAAAATAACAAATAACTGAGTGACGACCAATATTAGTTGTATACCACATGCTATGTCAGTGTATAACTATGCTAGGAAATAAAGGAGCATCTACAAATGTGAGACATACGTATACTCAACAGGTTTAAAAGCATTTAGAACAATGCCATCTAAAGAATCTAATTAGGTTAGACAAACATGCAAAATGCGTAAACACAGCCATCTTACCATTGATCATGAAAGTCATTGGCATAGAGTAACCTTTTATTCAAAGCAGAGTCCGTATTATTGGGCACTAAAAACAATATGCTGCATTTCTATTCCAAAAGACAACCAATAATAGTATTTAGGGTAGTTGTTTCCAAAGTTTGTTTTGGATTCTGTTGAGAGCAGTGGTAGAAGTGTGCCAAAATAAGTAGTGGAACTGTAACTCAGGCAGGGTATGGGGCAGAGGGCAGGGAACAAGGCGCACCAAATGTTTCAAGGGGTTGTGGATAGGCCATGGTGACAGAAAAGTGGGTGGAACAGGCCACAGTCCTGTGTTTTTTTCATTAACTTCTCTCAGTTGGCTAGTCAGTTGGAACATTTATATATGGCCTTATGAAATCCACTCTACTCACCGATCGTTAAACTGCCAAACCCATACTTAACAACAACCTGAACAACAACTGATTCAACATGGTCGCGCCTCAAGCAAAATGTGTGCAGTCATGAATAGAATTTGGTAATTTATTACAAAGCCTAGATCCCAACACTGAAAATCTTTTCTCTGATCTGAAAGAGTCTGTGGGATGAATAGTCTGTGGTCCTAAGTACACACAGGAGTGCATAACAGTAGTCTAAGTGACCAGTCAGTATGGCTCGTACTTTAACTGCACGTTTGTTGTCCAGTGGCATAAATGTGCAAATCTTATGTAGTTCTACAATTTTAAAATTCAGCAGTAAACAACTCCTTCATTACGGCAGTGATCCCCGACTCACTCAAACATGCTTTAGTGATCCCCTCGCTTAAAAAGCCTTCTCTCGACCCTGAAGTGATGGCCAACTATCACCCCATTTCACTCCTGCCTTTCCTGATGAAGGTTTTGGAGGCACTAGTATCTCCATTACTATCTACATTTCTGGAATCCACTCAGTTTCTGGATTCCTTTCAATCTGGCTTCTGACCTGGCAGAGGTACCGAATCCATTCTCAACTCTGTGATGGATGACCTTATGCGTCTTGTTGATCAGGGCGGTGTCGGAGCAGTCCTGCTTTTAGACCCGTCGGCTGCGTTCGACACCGTCAATCACTCTCTTCGAATCTCACGGCTTTCCGAAGCCGGAATTTCTGGTCAAGTCCTCAAATGGTTCATAGCTTTTCTCACTAATCGCTCTCAGTCAGTTTCGCTTCCCCCTTTTTGCTCTGCCCCTGTCTCTCTCTCTCTTGTGGTGTCCCTCAGGGCTCAGCGCTTTTCCCTATTCTGTTCAACATCTATATCAGATATCTAGTGTTCCTCATTGAGTCTCATGGGTTCTGCTTCTATTCATACGCGGATGATACCCAGATACTGGTCCTTCTGGACCTAACAAAACCTGAACCAGTTTACAGGCTGAAAAAGTGTCTGGAGGAACTGGGACTATGGATGACGCTGAACTGGCTCAAGCTAAACGGCACAAAAACGGAAGTCCTGGTTGTGGGTACTTCTACCCCTCACGTGTTCTACCACTCGGCTGATTTCTGGCCCTCTTCCTTTACCCGTCCCATCATTTAGGAACATGGGAGTGCGCTTCTCGGCCACCATGACCATGGACGAGCAGGTCGGAGCAGTTTGCAAATCAGGTCACTTTAAACTCAAGGTTCTCCGAAATGTCCTCCCTTTTATTCCCTCTGCCAGTGAGGCGCCGGTTCTGGCAGCCCTGGTCCTTAGCGTCCTGGACTACTGCAACTCACTTTATCTGGCGCAGCCTGCCTATCTGATTGGTCGGCTGCAGCTGCTTCAAAACGCTGCAGCCCGGTCCATCATCCGCCCTCCTTTTGGAGCCCATATGTCTCCCTTATTGCGACAACTCCATTGGCTCCATGTTGCTCAGCGCATTGTGTTTAAGTCTATGTGTATAGTACACCGGGCATTTCATGGATCTGGAGCAGAATATCTGCAAATTAAATTCACACTATCAGCCCACCAGCACCCTTTGCTCCCTAACCACCCGGTGGGTGGTTGTACTCAAGTTCAAGCTGGCCCGTAAGGGTGGCCGTGCTTTCTCTGTCGCTGCTGCAAGAACATGGAATGACCTTCCCAATCCTTCACGTGACATCTCAAATCACCCCGCTTTTCGTCGAGGATTAAAAACCCTGCTTTTCTAACTGCGCTCCTTTCTGCCTGCCTCCTCAGTGCCAAGATGCCTCCGGGTGAAGTGCGCTTTAGAAGTTCCGATAACATAACAAAATACAGTCATGAGAAATGGCCTGGACCTTTAAAAACTAACATCTAAGCATTTAACCTGAAAACAACTTGACACGTTTTCATTAAAAAAAATCAGGGGGATGGGGTGTTGAGAGATAACTTCTTAGTGTTAGCAGAACCTTAAGATGAAACCAGATCGAGTTCATCCAGGCTGAGCTGCCATTCACTCTTTGTGAATGTACAGTGAAGCAGATTTCAGTTTACCTGTATCTGCTGTTGGGTTAAGAGGTAGGTTTTAACTTCAAAATTAATGGTAAAAATGGTTATCAAAAGTATGGAACTGTTAACAGTAAAAAAAAAGAAAGGTGGTTCAGCTTGCAAGCTCTTTCCATAGGGCCGTATTAGCTACTGGCAGCCAAACCTTGCCATTAATTCAGAAAAGAGTTAGCTTATACCTTCTTTCCAAGGGCGTCCAGAAGCTTCTCTTATCCAGGGGGATAGAAGATGAGGTGGCCAAGGAGGACACAGAGCATGATCCTCTTGTGGAACAAGGACACCACCTGACAGAACTATAAAGGCGACTATTTCAGAGCTCAATTGTCTGTAATACAGGCCACGGGAGGAGCTTGTTGGGGTAGAAGAGCTCACTTAGACCAATGGTTGAGAGTCTAGGAATGTTGTTTACATGGTTCCTAGCAATTGATAGCTACCCTGTTAACATGATGCCACACAACGAGGCGAGCGCTACCCATAGGCACATTTGCTTATACATAAAGGTAGTAAGTTAGAAGCAAAAACACTATTGATGTCAACCACTTGGGGTTGGGTGAAACTGTCTGAAATAACAACATATACAAATATCTAAACTTTGGTTCGCGCAAGTTACACCCGAAACTGTTACAGTAAACACCACAAACTTTTTAACTAGGGACCACACATTCTATTTCAACTTTATAGGCATATATAATGTCAATTCTTTTACACTTAAGGTTTTCACTTCTCACAAAATATAACTGTCCCCTCCACTTCACTCATAATAAAATGGATCCACAAAATATTTTTTCTAATTTGCAATTATCTCTATAGAAAGTCCAACAGAAAATTAGTTTATAGTCACCGTCATCAACTAGCCTGAAATGGCTAACTCAAACACATTCTCAAAATTATTTGGTCATTGGGTGGCACTGAGAAATCTTGGCAAGTTGGGATGTTACTGGGGGAGTAGTTGCCTATAAGTGCAGCTTAATATCACAAAAGTTATATATTTGTAGTGTAATCCAATATTCAATGTACTCTCAGACATGCCAAACTGTTGCACATGCTAACAAACAGTTCTCAAGTCAATGTGTAAATCGGCTGTGTTTCATTTGGGTTTGCAGGACAAACATGTTTTAGAACATGCAGATTTTACAAGCATGCTTGGAGAGGTCTACGACTACTAAAGACTACGACTTACCTCGGACTTCTCCAGTTTGTTCTGAGCATCGATTTGTGTGACAATTTCATTCATATTTGTCTCTAAAACCATTCCTCCCATTACCATTTCTGCCAAAATATTGTGCACCTAAGACAGAAAAACAGAAAGAGAGGAAGGAGAGCAAATGACAATGTAGAAGATAACACGGTACTGCAGATGTGTAAAGCAGGCATAGTTCACTAGTTTACTACATTTTACATTTCTTATGGTTCCTCCACTTGCGAACAAGGGGGCAGAGTATTGGAAACTACTTTGTCAACCTTTTAGAATCAAAAACTGCACGGCCATCATGGGCATAAGGAGATCTTGCATTGTCCTCTCCTCTCAAGGGTTTAGGGCACATGTTCATAACAAGCATTGCCAATGCCAATAGTTTGGGCTTTTGTTACCTGAAAAATACGCACAGTAGTTAAAAGTATTGGTGTTTGGCAATGTTTCTAACAAGACTCCAGAGAAGGACGCGCGGTGCTCATAAATTGGGTGGCTGAAGCAGACCTGGTTTTATTACACCATGAGTGGGTTTACAACTCCAAAATAAGCCATTAACTCCCACATGTCCGCTTTGAAAAAAAGATCGACAGTCACTTTGAGCACAAAGTTTGATGGTAAGGCTGGTAGGAACTAGGTGGGGATGGCCATAGGGATTAGCATGCAGAGTCAATGGGTGGGCAAATACACTAAAAACTTTGTGTCCCTCCTCATGTGGCATGTTTCCGTATATGTACTCCAAACAAGACCTATAGACTATGTATGCCTCCTCATATCATTCCTCCCTATCTGTACTCCAATGTAATAGTTTTGGCTTATAGGTGTTGCTTGCGACACATAAATAGCCCAGACTAAAAATGTCCATAAGGCTGCTCCCCCACTGCAATGTAAAAGACCGTCTACAAAGCTGTGATGTGGAAGGTGACCCAGAGCACTGGAAAGGGTTATGATTAATTCAACACCTTCTACCCATTACATTTCTGGGCTGTAAGGCAGCGGAAGATGTGAAATATGGAGTGCAAGACTCTATTACAAATCTGGAAGATGAGTAATTCTGAAGGGAAACCAAGACACACAGTGAACATACAAGAATGATTAGAAAAAACGTGTATGCCCAGCAAAGAATGCACAGAACTGTAAATCCCCACTTGTGTTAGTCCAAAGACACACTATAGACCTGCGCACGCAAAATGTCACAATTGTCCATCAGTGATATCATGACAGTCTGCTCTCAAGTTCCGAGAGGAAGAGTCCATTTTTTTCAACTGTGCTGACACCAATGCCAGTCACCTCATCTGAGGGGTATATCTGTCACAACTAGGGGACAGATGTATCACAGTCTGAGGGCTGAAAGTGGGAGGATGCAGGAAAAGAAAAGCAACTGAAAATTGGCTGGTGACTGCTAAAAGACAGAAAACATTGTTCATGCCTACAACCAAGCATGCCCAACAGCACCTTATTCTTATGCAAAAGGCACGAATTGAGTACATTTTCATGACAGCGGCCGGATAAAGAAGACTACAGTGAGTGGGGCAACTTTAAAGAACAGTGTGGGATTACAGGAAAGTAGGTCACATGCGGGGGGGGAAATGCTGGCCAGGAGTGACTTGAGGGCAAAAGAGTGGAATACATTTGAAAGGGCAGTTGCCCAACAGAAAGGCTCCAGAGGGAGACGAGCAGAGGTTGTAGGCAGCGGACAATGTGTGACTAGTTATAAGGGCCTATGAGTGGGGCAGCAGAGTAGCTCAGTGAGATGTGTACTTAAGAGCTATCCAGAGTGCTGGGGTTATAAGAGATGGGGCCATGTAGAGTACTTGGGCGAGTGTCTGATGATAGGCAGAGCATACTTAAGAAGTGGTTTAATCTTAAAGCTGTATTAGTGCTACGGGGTACTTTACAAAACTCATTGGGTGGAGGTAATGAAAAGACGTTGTCGTGGGTAGTGTAGAAACAAAAGGTTAGGTACTGTGGTATTGGTACCGTGGGGGGTGTACCTGGAGTTTAGGGTATTCGGCCGTCCTGGCTTGTGCGTGTCTTATGCATAGATGAATGGCTGGGGTGCCTAAAGCTAGGGATAATTCAGGTTGCGATTCTGCGAATAGTTCCTGTGGTGGGAGTAGTTCCATATGAGAGGGTTTACTTGCAGAGGGGTCTTGAGGGCGTGTTGGAGAAATAACTTTTGATGGTGGAGAATCGAATCTAGGGGCCCATTTCAAATGAAAGAATCGAGATGCCATCCACGAATGCCAGAGGTTACGGCAAAATCAACTAATGTAACAATGAATGCACACAAAAGTGTCATTATTAAGGTTACCTTTGTTACAGGTATCCCTTTATTAGGTTTGTCAACGTTATTGCAACGGGACATCACATTTAAACTAGAACTGGCAAAGCGCACGCACAAGGTTTTAATGGCAATCTAAAAATCTAACGCCCTTTCATTGAATACGAGTAATTTCTGTTTTGTAATACAGTACTAAACAAGCATGCTCCCCCTTTCAAAAGTGAAGATAAAAAAAAAAGATGTATACTCTTGAGTAAGGCATCAGTGAAAAATGATCATAACATGCAGGCTCCTAAATCGGCAGCAAAGGAGAAGTCACCATTTGCTGGGCTCTAGCAAGGAAGGTATGAGGGGCTTGGCGTGAATTGCAGGTTTGGAAGGCATGGACACTCTCCTACAGTACCTGTCTTTTCTTTCCTAGCTGTAGGTGGAATGTAAAAACAGCTTTAGCCCCCTGCTGTATGTCATGTGTCCTCTTGTGTGTTCGTGGGATTTTGTTTGCACTTTGTATTTCTAGCTCCACACTGGTGGGCAACGCAGCGCATGCCAGCAGCAAGGAGCTAGAAATGCTGAATACAGGCAAAATCCTGAGAACACATTGATCTTGAGTACTGTGCTCTGTGCGTTTGCGGGATTTTGTACACAAAGAGAGAGAGAGAGAGACTGACAGACAGAGAAAGAGAACACACACCACAGAGGTGCATTATAAGACTGGTTAATGCCCGTGCTCACCAAGAAATGAGAGGCAAAACTGTATCCTCCATGGTTAGTCAACACCTGAAAAAAGCCCATTACTACCAAAACACTGTCTAGGAACTTCATTCGTATGGCAAATATTTTTCACTCTGTGAACCTTGCTGCCGTCTTTTTAACCACAATGTAAAATAACGTTAACTCTGGCAATGCTTAGTAGCATTTGCAGACCCCCTCACCATTCTACAGCTCTCAACCAGAACATGCCACCCTTGGGCAACCAAATATTTAACCGAAATTGGCTGCAGCGAGGTCTATAACTCCTCCTTGATCGCCACACCCACAAGGATTCTCGCCATCCACCTTGAGAGAATGTAAAAGGGCTACTGGTCACAGCCCTCCAGATAAGGTGCGTATGAGGCCTTTTTACACACAGAAATCTTGTCAATACGGCCCTTCTAATTCTTCCTTGCGTACCACTTACACAGGCTATTTACGGCAGCACCCCCATGAATCATGGAGCTCACTGGTGACAGCCTGGCTAGCAGCAGCTTGCAAATTCACTTTTTACTTTAGTAATCTACACAGTTCCTTGGAAGAAGAAACTGGGATGAGTCCTGGTCCGTTTAATTTTGTTAACACTCCCCTCTGTTAATGATTCTATCAAGATAATACTTTGAGTAATGTAAAAGGGAATTTTTTTTGTTCACTTTGTTCAACTGCCTGCATTTTGCATATTACAGTTTTATTAAAGCATCTTGAATCATGAACATGCTTTTCACTATGCTTTAGGGCTGCATTTCTGCTAATTGGCTTTAATAGAGGCAGTGCAGTTGCAGCAGCATGGGAATTTCATACTTTGTTATCTTTTCATCACAGAAGCACACCGATTGCATAGCTAGGCATGTGGTCTGAACTTTAACTCCCTTTCTGGCCACCCACTGAAGCAGGTATAATCGGCACAGGTAGAAGCAGTGCTGTATATATTTTCAGTGGCACAGATTACACCTGTACCTCTCAACAGGACTGCTATATAGTCAGGCAAAGTAGCCTAAATTATCAACAGAGCTGCTATACCGTACGCATGTCATGGAACATTGCCAAATATTCACAGCAGGGCTGATTGCATTATGCCTACATTTATTAACAGGACTATGTTTTGGGACAGTACGTGAATTTCTTAACAGAGCTGCTGTTAAGAAGGCACGAACATGTGTTGGCAATTTCTGTAGCGAGCTAAAGTACAGAGCAAGAACAGTGTCTGAGCTCTTCCCACCAACCTCCAACAGTGTGAGAATATGGCATTGCTGTCATATACTTCAATCCCCTCTACTCGGTCTTAAGCTTTTCAAAACTTCTGCTTCTCCCATGTCAGATTACTGTGTCCCACTGCCAAACATCTAGCACATTTCAAGGCCTCGTTATGAATCTCCTGACTAATATAGGATAGACCAAACAGGCTTAGAGATTTTGACAAGCCATGTATGTCAGGCAAGCTTCGGAACTGCCAGTGCCCTAACCCTATGTTCCTTTCAGTGTCAGACTGTTGGGAAAGGCAGCTCAGTGGGTCAATAACCCTGCTGCAGAGATTATTTTGTGGCCTGTAATTTCAAATCCTTTTAATAGGTGATTTAATGAGTCTGCATTTAAGATGCAGGTAACATTACATTTTAACACAGTTGACTTAACTTCCGATTTATTTATCAAAAGGACTACTAAATGTTCAGCGATTCAGAACACACATTTCATCCCGGATGCTCTACTTGTAATGGCTCATAACGCATCTCATCAGGTCTGCTACACCTGTGATGGCTCAGAACACACACATCTCATATGGTCTCTTGTACTTGTAATGGCATACAGTGTTGGCAAAGCATCTGTATTCAAGCAAGTGTTGCATCTGGATAGACAGACTTCTAACCCTATAATTCCCAGCCTAATGGTCAAAAGATGTTTTGCACACATCTAAAAAGGAACACCCAATGGTAAAGATGTACTAGATTTTTAAATTAAAAAAAGGCATTTTTAGCTACCTGGATATTTATGGGTGCTATGCTAAAAGAGAAACCGAAAAACAGGAGAGAAAGAGCAACTCGGCATACAGAAGAACAAAGATGTTGCAGGGAGGTGGGGGACGAATAGGCAGAGAACATACTAAAATATCCAAGACACGAATTTGAGCTACAGGAAGAGAGCAATGAGCTACATGATAGGGCAAACAAAGAAAGTGAGAAGGGAAACAAGTTAATAATAGGACAAACACACAATAGGAGTGAGGGATAGAAGCAGAGCAATAAAGACATTTGGTGACAGTAAAATAAACAGTTCAACAGCAGTTGGGGAGAGATGGAAATAGAAAAACAAGACTAGAGAAGGGCAGGCCAATAACATAAAAGACAGTGCAAGAAAGATAATCTGAAGGAGTAGCAACCACAACCAAGAAAATGAAAACAGATATAACCTGAGTAGTGACATGAGAGAGGAAGGAGTTATATCAACCGATATAGCGAGATATAGGAGTGAAAAAGCAACAATAGAATGCAGGGATGGGAGAGGCAGCGTGACAGACTCTACAGGCACTACAAATAAATAAAAATAAACATAGTTATGCATGTGAATAAAGAAAAATATACCTATTAAGATAATTATTGAAAATAAATGGCCCCAATTCGTTAGATTATCAAATCAAAAAGATGTTACAGTCATGTAAAAATCAAATTACATTTTTAAAAGCTGAAACATACTTGGATAGCCAGGTTATGCTAAAAGTGTTTGCAGTGCTCATTTTAGAAGAACTAAACGGGTGGGTTGATGATTAAACATCCTTTCCACATTTCAGGTGTTTCTTCGATCAGGACTTGGTACTTCACTGAACGGGTATGATACTTACCCACTTAAGTGCACAATAAAAGAAAATCCTGGGGCGCTGCCCATCTATATTACAAGCTTGGATTTGTCAAGCGCATTTGATAGAGTAGATAGATCTCATTTATGGTGGAAGCTTTGCAGATGGCTTTTGCCGGAAAAGAGGTGTTTTTTTTTGTCTTATTTGTATTGTTATATAAAGAAACTAAAATCTGAGTGCGGCTAAATCAAGAGGGTATGTAACCAGGGCCATTAATACTAGGGGTGTAACCGTTATAGATACCATGAACAACTTAATTGAACTATAATAACCGTCACGTCTTTTATACCGGTATACCGTTTTAGGGCCTGCAGCTATTAAGTGAGGTTTTCAATCTGATTTGGAAAGGCTGCAGTAAGTAAGTGCTGCACAGTCTGGATCTTGCACTGTGGGATGTGGCATCTGCCAAGGGGGCTTTGTTTGGCAGACAAGAGCATAGGAAAGTGAGGCCACATTAGCAAACACAGCTTTGATGCTGCGACCGCTCTTTCTCTGTGATCAGTAGAGTTGGGTTAAAGATCCGCCGATTTGTAATTTTCCCACCAATTTGAAAGATGGGGAACTACACATCCCAGAATTCAAAGGGGGGAATGAACTGGATGCCCTTCTGATGCATATCCACAAAAATAGTTCACTGTAGACTGTATGAACAATGGGCCCATCAGTGCTTTGGGCTAGTATATAAATTAAGCCGCCCCATGCCCCACACTGTCCTCCATGTAGATTTGCACATTGGGACTTAGAGTTGTTGCTTCGCTTGATCCTTCACCCGCCTTCTGCATATGGCACTGGACTCAAGCAGGCAGGACATATTCTACATTTAATATGAAATATCCAGAGCAATGGGGGCGAGATATTTCTCAGGTCTATCCTCCATTTGTGACACCACCCATGAAAGCATTCCTTCGTCTCAACTCACATGACAAGGGTCCTAATGCGCTCAGACCTGGGAAAAATGGTAATGATGGGGCTGTGGTGCGGTGGTGGTGGCCCAGGCCATATTTGTGCCGATATGCATTTAACTCAAACTTTTGTGCCACTATCTTTAAGAAGATAAATGAACATCTATTACAAGAATCAAGAAAGAAATCAACAGCGCCCACTGAACGCTGTCCTGTTGGGATTACATGGTCAGTGGCGACTCCAACATCAGACCTTTATAATACACCAGACAGATGGTATACAAGCTATAGAGATTTGATCAATATGTACCCTTTCGGTGAGGGTGTGTTGGCTATGACATTTTGACAAAAGAAACAATTACATGGGCTTTCAGACCTCACATTAGTGACTTTTCTCCTTTTAATGGGATAAAGCGTTATCAAAACAAACTTTCATGGCTGATCGCAGCGAGGGGTCATGATGCCCATGCCATGTGGTTCTAAATTTATGCAGGTCGAGGCCGATTTTCAAAGTGATGACCTGTGACTAAGCAGCAAGCTCATTGCTCAAAATGTGCATTTTAACACTTCCACTAGTCACTCTTTCATTCAAGATGATCAACAAGTGAACGCCATGAAAGACCAAATCTGCAGCCGCCTTAGATTCCTGGAGGATCAGCTAAAAATGCGCAGAGACAAGTTTCAAAATGCCGACAATTTTATGACCTTTAAGAAAATATTAAGATTAGTTAACTCCACCTGCTATACCGCGATAACCATGATATACCGTCATTTGGCAAGAAGGTGATCCTTTGTTTGTCTACGCCAGCACTGCTTGCTTGCCCCACTACTTTTTGATCTTTACTTGGCTGACTTGGAGGAGTTATGGAATCGGACAAATTTGCTACCTGGGAGGTGGGGGTCAAATGAGGAAGCATTAGTTTGCCTATGCAGATGATATTCTCCTCTTTGACCCCCACCCCGTTGGGGCTACAACGAAAATTGGGTCTGTTTTTTTTAACATGCGAGGGGTAATAACCTCCGGATTAATGGCTCTAAATCTAAGGTGCTCATTTATTCTACTAAAAGAGCTCTGAAAATATTTCAATGGTTTGTAGGGGACCAGCATCTAGATACTGTAAAAAATGTGATGTATCTGAGATTTGATCTTCATGAAGAAACGGTCTTCATCTGTTATCACACAACAAAGTTCTATAATTCACCCCTAAACACTACTCGTGAACTGTATCAATTCTTGACAATGGTTTAAATGTAAAGTTCTGTTTATTCAAGGGATTCTTCTCATCTCCCTTTTCAGTCCAATTGTACGGGTCTCTATATACTTGCGTTTCATAGATTTGAACCCTTGTGGTTCGTTCCCACTTATTACTTCAAAGGGGCTCTCCAGACCCTGTTGCTGCGTTATATTGAATACTGTTCAATTCTGGTTTCTTGGGTTTCCGTAACCATTCTGCATTTTACTTTTTAGTTCCAGCCTTCTTATCCTTCCCCGAGCAAAACCGCTATTTTGTATCTTCATTGGGTCTGCTCCCTGGGGTTGGCATCTCCACAGGCAGCTCTCCCAAGTCTGCTTCTCTCTTCGACTTGCAAGGGCCGCTCGGACGGCTCGTCCATTAATCTCTGGTTCTCTTCTCAATGTGGGTATTGCTCCGACAGACCCTCCACTGCAACCAGCCTCAGTAGTAATTTTGTCTAGACACAGACTTGAGGCTTTGTTCCTGGACAGGATTCTGTTGTCTGTTAGTCAGCAGGCCACCGCAGCTTCAGCGTGATCACGCCACAGTGGAGACTGCTTTTCTGCCACCATCTCTGCAGCAGCTCTTCCACTGCACGGTCCTCCGGTGGTCCTTCGTTGTCTGCTTCTTGTGCTACCGCAGGCTCTGCGGTACTGCACGGCTCCAGTCCTTCTGGATGCTTCGTCAAAGGCTCGCCTCTGCGCTGGATTCTCTCTGGGTTCTTTGTCTTTTTTATGTTTGCTACATTGTTTCAGACAAGCAGACGAGAAGGGTACAACGTTGCTACTCGTTATGCTCAGCTCTACAACAAAGTGAATTGATTTGACCAGGTTCAAAGAGTGACCTTTTGGAAAACAAACTGTTTATGCTTGCTGGATTGCAAATGGCTGTGGAGGAGACTAAAATGACTGGTTATTTTTCAGAAGAGAAACGAAAAACATCAATCACCTGCATGGTCTTTAATGTCAATCTTCTTACAATTAGTTATGGAAATCTGCATAATGCACTAAGCTTGACTTGAAAAGGAAATGTGCTCAAGCAAACACTAATCTCTGGGCATATGTCGGCATACAGTGGCTCCTCTAGATTGTCTGTGCCTGGGAGGAGGCTCCATAGTCTCCCATGCAGACATATGCCCAGAGGTCATTGTTTACTCCAGCACTATCTTTTCAAGTCAAGCTTAGTGCGTTAAGCAGATTTTGGAAGTCTCTCTCCGCCTTAACACCTAGGCTATCATGTTGCCCCCCGCATCACCCGACTAGCTAGACGCTGTCTGCCACTCTCCTCCCCACCACACTGTACAGCTGTGCACCTCTGTATCCTAGCCCTGGCCCACTGTATATCTGTTACCTCTGAAAAATTCTTTGTTATGCATCTGTACTTTTGTATACCTCAGTAAAGCGCACTGTTGCTTCTTGAAGCCAGGTCCACGCTCAATAAATACAATAATAATAACATGCCTGTGGGGTCTTGGTAACCTTTCAAGTCACTCTTCTCCCCTTGGAATCAGATCATGACCAAAGCCAGAGAGAGCTGCATACGTGGAACAATAGAAAGCTACAACCTTTTTGCAAAGTCCATTGGCACACATCTGGCCATCACCCCTGATGGAGTCCATGGTAAAAAGAACTGAGTGACGTGAATCATCCCAAACATAACATGGTAGCTCATGGGAAAGGTTTCTGCCAACAGAAACAAGCAAAATCTCCATCCCAGATGTCCCTCTACCAGCCAAGGACCAAAACCTGATGGCAATAGGCTACTGCCATCTCCCGTCAGGATCATCTTTCGACTAGCTTGCAACGTGTCAATTTCCTGTAGCCTCCACTTCTTTCAGGGCTAACCCTTGAACTTGGCTGGGTCCCAAAAATCAAGCCAATCATATCGAACAGTTTTTGGCTCACATCTGCCAGAACGACAGAGTTGGGTGTACAATTATCCTTTCCCGCTCTTCCATCTAGCCAGTGATTTCCTCACATATGCTTGAGAATAGTAAAGTAATCTCTAAAAAGGGGTAGATTAACTGTATGTCAATAAGGATAATGTCACACAATGTATGGCTGTATCTTAGTGTAAATTCATAAAATACTTACATTAAAATGTAAAAACTATTACAAATGAGAAATTCTGTATATTTAAAATGCAGCCAGATTTGTTAAAAGAAATGATGCGCTTCATGGAAGGGTTGGTTTTAAAACACACAGTGGTTGGCATACAAAATGAGAGAAAAGCTGCCACCTACTACTTAATTTTCTTTTAAGTGCAAGAATGCCATACAAGCAATGGTTTATTAACTAAATTAACTAAGGATCCCGACTGGAAAAAGGAGGTCTGTTAGTCCATGCACCCAAAGCAAGGAAACAAACTTTGTGAAAAAAACATTACTCAAAGGCTTCAACTAACTGCACATTTAAAAAAAAAAAAAAAAGCCGATTACTTAGCAACTCTGTGGTCACATCTGAAAATTCAAGATTCTACTAACTCAAGATGTTATATCTGTGGATAAATGAAATCACTTCCTGAGGCTGTTATGCTGTTGAAAAGTTGAAATACCCTGCTTGAATTCTGCTGACCCCAAGGGTGATATTGTTAACATCTCTGTAAAATACCCAGCCAACCACATGTTTCTTTTCAGGTCGAATGTTTAGTTCGATCGATAGCGCAGCTCAGCACAGTACCTTGTCCACATGGAAAATTAAATCCAGCTCACAGACATTTTCAAAACATTTGTCTAATGTTTCAACGAATACCTGTAAGAACAAGAGGAAAACGTTCAAGGATGAAAACAAGTGTACTCATTTACGTAGGTTTATAACATTCATGTAAAGTAATAGTAACTGTAGATAGAAAGTGTGCCACAGATCATGAAACGCACTGTGAACAAATAAGTCAAACATTTTAGTAATCCGGACTTGGATGGCGAAGAATTGGAATAAACATGGCTTTTCCACTATTCATGCCACGTTTCATTTGCCCATTCATTTCAAGCAAGAAGACGTCGGATATTTGCATACTATGTATTATGAAAATGCATCACCAAATTTCGATTCAAACACATTTGCTCATCCGAGTAGTCCAAATCCATATTTCTGAACCGCTCATATTAGACGGATGATAACCGCGTGAAGTACACAGCCGCAGGCCTGTGACAGTAAGTCACCCTCAAAAAGGTATCCTGAAGGGACAGCAATTCGCTATGGGAGATTGTGCTCTGATCTCGGAGCCAGTCTTCCCTTTCATAGTCACAAAATGGAGGTGAGCCAAGGTAGGGATCTGGAAATCCCTTTCCATTGTTATTTGTCCCCTTTCCCTAGTTCCTGGAGACAATAGTACAAGCACCTCAAGTCAGGTCAGACAAACCCTCAGAAAAGTCGTTAGCATAGTGATCCAGGTCCTTCTGATCATGGATATACCTGGCATACAGGTCTCTGTGACCTATGCTGGAACAGCTTCTCCTTTTGGGGCAATATTCAATGTCTGGGTGTTCAGGCAGACATGTCGATTGTCCCTACTCCCATGTGTCGGGTCTGTGCATTTTCACAACAGCCAGGGTTGTACGATCCCAAGTGTTTTGTTTGTTCTGCCTCTCTTTGCCATTACATGACCGCATGTATAACATGGTACTGGACTTGGAAGAAGAAACTGTAGCCAATTTTCTCAGGGTTTGTCTGACCAGACTTGGTCTAGGCATGCTAGCGCTCTTGTCCACAGGAGCGCTGGAGAAGGTCCCATTGAAAAGTAAAAGGGAACAGCGAACCTCAAACCCCTTCCTTTGCAAACCGCCATGTCCGGACTAGGGGGAGCAGAAAAAAAAAGACACTAGGGAGGGTTCAGGACACCAACTCAATCACAAGGCCCAGGTCCACATCCTCCTTGCTCAGTCCAAAGTGATCTCAGTCATTAGTAACCCAGGCCCCAGAGCCATTTCACCACTTCCGAAATCTATCCATAGTATGCAATCACCTCCTCTATCCAACTCTACAAGCCATCTCGTAATCTGCAGTCTGCCTCGACTACCCTTGTGACACCTCACCCTCCCGTGCTTCCTCTCACTTCCACTCTTGCCCTATTCTTGCACTTGCATGGCATTCTCTTTCCCCGGACATCTGAGAAACAGTCCACAGCAATTTGTTCAAAACCAAACTAAAGGCCTACCTCCTTACCTCTGAGTTACACTCTTAACCTACCTCCCACCTTCCTTCTAGCTAACATTTTACCCTCGCCCCCAACATGCCTGTATGCATCACTTTGTCTGGCTCCAATCTAGCACTTCATTCATCATGGTCACATTGATTGTCCTTAATCTATGTATGCCCACCCATGCATTATCCCCAGTGACTCATTTACCCCCATCCACAAACTGTTCAGAACGCCACTGTATCTCCCGCCCATTGTAAGAAACTCACTGCTTCCCGGGAAATCTGATTTCTTACCTATTGTATGTTCTTTTATGATAAGAGAACTGTTCAACCCTGTATAGAAAGAAACAAAAAGGGACAGGAAGGAACATAGAGGTCCTCAAATGTTCAGTTCTTTACCAGAGCATTTCCAAATACGCTTGCAAGAGAAAATCTCTGGAGCAAAAGACTCAGATTCTGTATGGATGCAAAAAGATCAAGCTGTGGAATACCCCAGAGTGCAAAGATCTCAAGAGTCTCCCAACAAAGTTCACATTCAAGGAATACTGCACGCTGCCTGTTCGTGGCGTCTTCCTTCACATTTTACTTCCGCAAAAGGTGTATGTTAGAAAAAGAAGACTTGTATCTTAAGGTTCAAAACCAGATCAGCATGGTCTCCTTGCAGAGGGCGAATAGAGCCAATCCTCCTATACTGTTCAGAAGGTGCAAGGCCCGAGTGTTGTCTGTCCAGATCTGAAAACGCTTTGATTTAATGGAAGGAGGGCAGCTAAAACCAAATCACCCAGAGGTAAGCACTTTATGCTTGCAAAATGCATTCCTCATGAGTTGAAACCGGCAAAAAGCTTCCCATCTCGAGTTTTCAGAGATTACCACCAGAGATCCTGAGTCTCGCTGGATGGGATTTTAAGAAGGGGCTACACAATGCCCCAGAAAAGACCACTGGCTCTTGAAGTGATCTTATATCAGCAAAATACAGAAGCAATCATACTTGTGGACCTAAGGAAAAAAGTGCTGGAACCTTATGTTCAGTCCGTTAGATATCTAGGTGTGGTAACCAAAGGGGCTGGGCCACCAAGCAAGGGGATGATGGGCCTGGGAAGGATCTCCTGGTCCCCCTCCATTACCCACCAGTCCCTCAGAGAAAACACTTACATTGCATGGTTACCATTTAGCTCTGCAACAAAGAAACAAACCATCCTTTTTACTGTAGACTAGATTGTGCAGTCAAGGAAACCCTACTTCAAAGACCCAGAGACGTTCTATCTGAAATTTGCAAATCAGCGACTGATCTGCTAGTTCACAGTTTACCAGCAGCACTTCCTCTTGCAAATTATATGACCTTACCCATTATCTAGTGGCAGCGATTCCACTAGTGAATTATATAAAAATCGCAATTTTACCAGCGATAAGCCTTCCCTTTCACACATAGGAGGATTAAAGAGACTTCCAAAGCATTTGCCAGCATCGATTTCACATTTTGAAGAAGCAGGGGGAGCTGTCCCCTTTCCAGGCAGTACTCTGTTTTTACAGGAATAGATCCCAGCATAGCATACAGGTCAGATATATTCTTGGTCCCACCCCTAAACACCAGAGCAGACTTCAGTGATCATAGTAGGGGCAGCTAATCCCAGCCTCATAACAAATCCAGGACACAGGTGTTGACCATCACACAGGGCCCAGAGCTATAAATGCCAACAAGCTCAGTCTGTTGTGTGGGCTTACAGAAGGAGCGGAGAGAGAAGTTTGGAGCACAGTGGCAAGCACAGAGAGTACACTGGGGAGCGAAGGATGCATTGAGAGAAGAGGAGCAGAAAGTGGTGGTTATAGAGGAGGAGGTTGGAAAAGATGAAGTTGGCGAAATGTGTCAGCAAGGAGGTTAGTGACAGTGAGGCAATTGAGAAGCATCATGAGTTAGTAATAGAAAAAGGAGGTTTGCAAAGAACATCAGAGTGAGGTTGACTATCATAATGAGCTGGCCGGAGGGAGTCCGGAGAAGGAGATAGTATACGAAAAATACGATATTGGGCAGAGTAAGGAGAAGATGGGAGAACAATCTGGTAAGGAGGCTCGAAAACATCAGGAGGCGGTGAGAATACCGTGTAGAGAAAGACAGGAAGGTTCAAGTTATCCCAGTTGGCTCTAGGCATGTGTTAGAGGCAAGAGAAAGGAAAAGCACCTGGCAGGAAGCTTACATAAGGATCATAGAGGAGAAGGAGGAGATACAGACCAAGACTCTGGGAGGAAGGGACAACCGGGTCAGTAGGGGAAAGTTCAAAACCAATGTGGTTCTGCCTAATGCCGATAGCTCAGCCTCTCGAAGAATCGGAGCTGCCTGATGGAGAAGGAGCCCGTTTAACTCATTGGAAAGTCTAGCTCAATTAGCTCCAGTGTCCCGGATAGCAAAAATTCCAGCTGTACCGTGCCCAATTGGAGGGACAGGACACCTGCAAGAGTGGGAAAGCCAAGCCAAGAGGCAATGAGAAGAAGGAAGCTTGAAGCCCTGAAGCGAATACGCACCAAGAAGAAGGGTGCAAGAAACCCTTGAACGTGGAGACGTTAGGATGAAGGGTGTCGGAATTCCTGAAGCCCACAGACATAGGGGAGAAGAGGGAGGGAATACCTTTAAACCCAAGAGTATAGTTTGATTCTTGAGTTGACCCTCTGGCAGAGATCTGCCTTAGATTCATTGAGAGCAGGAAGAACCTTTGGTTAAAACAAACACTCTTGTTTTACAGAGACACTTTCTTACATTATGTTGTCCCAAAACACTAGCCAGGCCTTGGAGAAAACAACATCTTGACATTTGTTGCAGATAGGTTCAGTTTATTATTTTGGTAATTGTTTGTTAATTCATCCCTAGCCTTGTCAATAAAGGTTTGGTCTGGATGGCCTGTTGATCTCGGTCACATGCATGGCAGCCATAAAGAGACATTTGCAGTATGAGTAACACTGCACACTGGTGGCAAGACCTTGCACCACTGAGTGTTCATGTCAACGCCAAAAGACTGGAGGCATCGCGAGGAAACCACAGACTACTGGTTCAGTGAAAACCCCAAGCTGTGCAGCAAGCAACAAGTCAGGAAGAGTAGGTCTAAAACCAGATTTGGAGACCAATATGTAAACAAATCATCAACCGGGTAGAGAAATACATGAATATGATCCTTCTGTCAAAGGGCCTTTATCACGGCCAACAGCTTGGTGAAGAACCTCAGTGTAGAAGGTAGACCAAAAGGTAATGAGGTGAACTATGTTCCCCAACTACAAGCCTCTGGTACAGTTAGTGGATCAGAAGATGAAAGTAGGAGTACTAAAGGTCCAGGGACACCAACCAATTCTGAAGGTCCACACTGAGGTTGCCCTTCTGTAGGCAAAGACTGAAAAGGCAGTGATCCAGAATTGGTCTCAGACCTCTTTGACCCTTCTTGGGTATAAGGGAGTACCCGTATTCCCCGCCCCCGGTTTCTAATCTCCACAGTTGGGGCCGGCTCAATGGCATTCGTAAAGACCAAATGAGACATCATATGGGAGAAAAGGCTCTGCATATGCATTAATTGGAGCAATGGGGGTGCTGTTCCCGAGTTTTGGAAGGATGGGAGGTAATATCACTGAGTGATAACCTGCAAGCCCCAGGTATCGCAGCTGATGGGCATGTGGTCTCTGTGTAGGGATGAAAAGCATGGTCTCTGGATTGGTGAGTCAAGGCCTGACTCACAAGGACCATTTGCACCACATGTGGCAGTGGCCCTGGATAGTTGGTTTGCTTCAAGAGTCTCTGGCTTTGCCCCAAAAACAGATAGTACCCATAGAACTGCATGTCCAGCACCTTTGCCTGGACATCTGTTGCAACACAAGACATACTTATTCAGCAACGCATGTTGACTATGGCACCCATGCCCAGTAATCAAATCAAGCAACAGTATCTTGGCTGTTTCGAGGCCTGCTTGCAGAATCTGTTTAGCAGCTTCCTCCCAATCATTCACAAGAACGGATTTGCATTACCGCTGGCAAAGGGACTACCGTCTTCTTTACATGTCCCACAAGGTCTTGAAATCCCATGACAAGGTACACCTTTTATTTACTGCCACAAAGCTAAGCTACCAGAGGTAAAGTGTGTACCTGAAGACGTCCAGGTTCTTAGGCTCTTATATTCCAGGGAGGACAAAAAAGATGCAACTTCCTTGCCCACACTTATGCCTGACTGAACAGACTTTCAGAGTCCAATTGGCGGACAACAAGCCTGGGTGAATTGTAGACTGTTTTCTGTACAAGGACTTTGGAATCACTGGAATGGAGGAAAGACTTACCCAGAGGAAAAGGGATAGTTCGGAAATGGCTGATCCGAACAGAAGAAACATCTGGCAGCGAGTCTCCTTCCAGTAAGTTGGTTAGGAAATGTCTATTACATGCACTGCCGGGCAGACAAACCCAGGCGATCAGCTGCCTTTGTCACAGTGCTAGAGTCCCTGGACACCACTAAAAAGACTGACTTGGAAAAGCTATTGTGGACCTTGTAGAGTACAGTTGTTGAAGGCCCATTATTCTGGAAAGTGTTAGGGGGGTGAGAGTAAATAAGACCTGGGGCAATTTTTAGTAATTGTGGACTCTGGTAAATTCAGGTCTTGCAAAATCTACTAGCCCACTATCATTGGCGAGTCGCTTTTATGAAGGGCAAGTACTATTTGCATGATACTCGATCTTGCTGGCAAGTATGGGGATGTTATAAACTTATTTTTGTTTTCCTGCAAACACACTGTTTGCAGTAAATGGCAAATACAAGTTTCACTGTGCATGCCTGACAGCATTGCACCAAATATGAAGTACACTTATGGCGACATGTACAATTTTACAAAAGCACTGGTAAATATTTTGTAAACAGTCACCTAGGGGGCGAGTGCATCTCTTAGGTCAAAAATGTAAAACAAAGTAACTCGCCCTGCAGGTCAAGTGGGATTTTTAAGAATTTGCCAGGTCTGAAGTTCATAGGTTTCTGACAGGGAAGCAACTGCTGGTGAAGGTGAAATGGTTGGGGGGGCGCAATAATGTCAAACGTACATTTAAGATTGTGTCGCTGGTGTGGTTTCGTGGCAGTACTTCATAAAATTACTGAGGTATGTAGTCACCTTGCAAGGCAAATTACCCGTGTACAGTGACAAGATATTTGCAGCTTGCTAGAAGGAACTATGGACCGGTCACCTGTAAGAAGGATGGATTCAGTAAGGAATACCTTTCACTTAGGAAGAATGAGTTTTTTTAAATGAGCTTTACCTTGTGGAAAACATGGGCTAGGGGGATTCACTAACTCTGATGCACTTTCCCCCAAAAGACTGATGGGCTCTAGTAGTTTGTGTAGGGCTACATAATCGTTCCTTGTAGAGCATTGTATATCAAGATGTTCTCATGGACAAACTACCTTTCACCCATAGGGAGTGAACCCAGGATAATCCGCTAGTTACTTGAAGAAGGGATAGGTATTGGATATTCACTAGAGACCGATTTTGGCCATCTTCAAAAATAATGTTTTCTGGGGATTTAGACTGTGATGAACCTCCTCTGAGAATAAACAGTGTTGCTGTAAGCAGGTTAACCCAAGCAGAGCTCCCATAAAACCCTGTTCAACCAACCATAATCAAAAACAAGCCAAATGCATCCGCAAAGTACCCCTACCCTACACATGGTTGGGCCTATGCCAAACTCAGGACTTCTCTGCCCCGTGTGCAAGGGGATGAAAGTCTGCATTTTGTTCTTTCACATTTGGTCAACCTCAATTTTGACTTTTTTGTTATGGGGGGGGCTGGGAGGAGGGCTGGGGGTGTTCCCACCTTCCTCCATGTGCGCCCATCCCTACAACACACGCCCACCCTTTCAACACCCAGTGTCGCCCCCAAACCCCTACATACATGTGTATATCATGCCTTGCAAATTCTTAAAAATGCCACTAGTCCTGCAGGGGGAAGAACTGATCTAACCCCATGATTAGTGGTGACAATAAATTGGCTTTCTTGAAATGGAAAACTTCAGTGGAAAGAAATTACAGAACGTTTTTTAATTAACATTGCCTGCATTAAAAAAAAGAAAACGGTTCAACTGTGGGGAACAATTTAAGTTATGTTGGAGACGCACTCATTAAAAGCTACATTCATTGTCAGAATTCTTTAGCAGTATCTGAAGTGCCGGTTGCAATGTTTCATAGCTTTGTACAAATGTAGATTTACAAATTAAGAGAGGAAATAAAACAAACCATGACAACTGAATGAGTTCGCAGCCAGCCACCAAGGTTTGCTTAGTTTCATAATCTGAAATATTGTATGCACTGCCCAAAACTGGCGCTCTGCTCAGATATGTTGGAAGGAATCTTCAGTCACAAGCACTGTGCTTTCGGAACAAAGCTTAAGCGTGTCAAAGGTCTGTCTCTTTGAACATGGTTGTAGTCTAATGCAAAATGTACAACACTTAGCAAATATACAGTTACAAAAGTTAAAATTCTTTGGCCCCCAAATAGGGACAATTAATTTTAAGATCACGATCTACATCAAACACTGTCAGTGTACTACTCAATCCCAAGAGTCCACAAGCTTATTGATAACTTGAAATAACGATTTATTCAAAGTTGGGCGTTTTTATTTCCTTCCTGGTGAGCTCAAATAGGACCTAGTTTCTGAATTCTCTTCCCCTTGCAGTGCGCGCATGTTTGCCGCTTAAGAGAAACGTCTTCAGAAGAAAAATTCAAATCAAACAGCTGGACACTTCTATTTTTGGCGCAATGCTGCCACCCAGAGGCCAGCCATGCACAGTGATACGTATTTGCCATTTAATGGAAACCCAGTTTGTTCGCATGAAATGTCAAATAGTTTCAAACATTACTGAACTCGCAAAGAATGACGAGTACTTACTCACTCTTCGACTATGCGAGCAGGCGCACAGATATTGAAAACCCTCTATGTGTAATTGGTTGATTCACCCATAAATGCACAAACAAAATGCAGACTTTGAACTGGAAGTCTTTTAAAAACCCGTATATCACAGGCCAGGGGATTTAATGACTCACAGCTACAATGCAATGCAAGGCAATACAAACATTGTTTTTAAATCACCTGGATTGCATACGGGCACGTTTATGAATGCTGGAGTCTGTGATTCATGCACCCTGCGATGTAACGCATGTCACTCCGAGCAACCTGTTCTAGGTCTCCAAACAAGGACAGATAACATGCCACCTGCAGTAAGGACGGGTTGTAGGGTGTCCCCAGGCATATAAAACTAGTCAACTGCAGCAAAGATGGGTTATATGGGTTTACACGGATTGGAAAACTGTTGACCCTACGAATGCTATGTTCCTGCATAGATGGAATATCTGCCACCCGAGAGAAAGCACGGGCCTGGGCAATCACTCCAGAGAACGTTAGGCAAGATTGGCTTCTGAGGCTCACTCCTGGGAAACCAAACCAGTCGCACGTAGAAAGGATGGCTTCTTCTGATGGAAAGCCTAAAAACGGCTTGGTGAGGTGGCGATCGCATCATACATTTGTATTTAGCCACAAAGGCAAAAGTTCTGATAGCCAGAAATTCATACTAAGCCCTTCGCCAGTCAGAGGTCTCTATACATGGACTACTACCATTATAATGAGTAATAATAACACCAACTATTTGCACAGGGCTTAGATGCAGAAGGAAACTGGCAGGACACGCTACACAAAAACATTATTGATAAAGTAGTGGAAGATAACCTGTCAAAAACCATATACAGCTCAGGGATTAGCAAAATGGTACAGGACCCTCCGTTCTCTCTCTCAGGCTGGATGGTCTAGAGCACTGTCTAAATATAATAATAATAATAATAATAATAATAATAATAATAATAATAATAATAATAATAATTTAGCATTTATATAGCGCTACGAACCCTCAGGTATCTGAGCGCTGCTTATTATTACCCACGGTGTGTGGTGCTCATTTATCGACCTCGGAAGGATGAAAGGCTGAGTTTGGCACTGCCGGGATTCTAACCTGCGTTAACAGGCTCTGCACTGGATGTCAAAGCGAGCGCTCTACTCGCTGTGCCACTTGACCGGCATACAGAAGTCCATAGGCTCCCCTTTCAAGAAAGAATTGTCCCAATTAGTCAATACAGGGAGGCAGAGCCTTTCACCTGCAGGGCAGTATGGGCTCAGTGGATCAGTGCAGGTATGCAAAGTTGCTCATCTCAAATAGTGGATAGGTTCAACACATCTGGCAAGGGGCAGATAATTGAAAGAAATGGAACGTCCACTCAGACTTCACGGATTCAGAGCTGCACCTAGGCACATGGCGTCCATCTCTAGGACTGAATGCATTTAGGAAATTGGCAAAGGGGTCCAGAGCCATATCAAGATCACTCTTAATGAAGAATGGATGCATTTATGGGAATTGCACACGGATGTCTAGCTCAACACCCCACCATTACAAAGGTCGAGACAGATTTAAGACTCCCGTTTCTTGGTCTCTTTTGATGCCTCGCTTTGAGGCTGTTCAGTTTACTGAATCATCCATTCTTTGGCCTCTTCCTGAAGGCATGAACTCGGATGCTAGGCAAAATTACACAAAACACTGCTCTAGAGAGGAGGCATGCTGCAGTCAAGCACATTCAGTCCTTGCCCTCTCTTGGGAGTGATCTAATTCAAAGGCTAATGCACATCACATAGATCCCCTTTTACCAGTCTGCACCCAACCAGTGAGGCTCCTTCTGCCACACATCCCCATCCCACATCCCACTCAGTACATTGTTAACCCCCCTGGTGGTTGCGCCCAGGATTTCTGGCAGAGCAAAAAGTAGATGTCACAGTAGGCTTGCCCTAGTGAGCTCTATGAGGAGATAATTCGAGAGTGTAATATGAAGTGGTTTTGACCCGTTTTCTTCCACACTATGTTCTGTCCTCTACTTGGCTCCACAAAGGGCCTCACTTTCCGTTCTGCTCTTTAATACCCACTTCTGCCCGCCCCGTGTGCCGATCCACTCCTTTCAAAATCTGTAAGCACCCCTTTTCTTTTAAACCTGACCAACAACTTGCCTTGAAAGTATGAATCAACGGATGACAAATACTTGCTACTCAAACTTCAACAAAACAGTTCAGACTATGCAGAACACCTACATCTTCCTGCAATCTATTCCCTCGCCCATCACCGTGGCACTAATTTTACAACGGGCAAAACCGTTAAAAAAAAGACTCGTCCCTTCCCCCATCCAAATCAACTCGGATTAATAACTGCATTTTTCATCTTCTCATTCCAAACATTTCCCCACAGAGTAACCACACAAATAGCCATCATCTTCTTGTGCTAGGATTAATGATACTCCACGAGACTCAGGGATCCAATATAACAACTGGCAAAACTGCACCATGTGCAAAATACAGCAGCACGACCTCAAATACACCTTGGACCTAGATGACATATCAACCCCAGTCTAATAAGTTATTCAGCGTCTAACTAGTTGGGAGGAAGGACACGCTCAAAGCCATGTACATCACCCATCAAGACATACAGGAAAAAAAGGACCAGAATTTCTCCAGTGAAAATTCTCAAGCTGCAACCGAAAATTAATCAACAAATACACTAGAGCCCACCCAGCGGATCTGTACGACACATGACACAGAGTTTGCCCCAATACAAGACCCATTGTCTAGTCGACTGACCGCTGCTTGGACTTCCCTCCACCCATTGTCGATATGCCCACAGAGACCGTAATTGCACTTCTCCACTCGGTGCATGGTTTGGCATCGCGCTGTCCATGCGCAAAGTCTTGCCAAAACAGAATGAGGATGTGTTAAAGGTCATCTCACTCGCACGGTATTGAATTGGCGAGTGGATGCAACATGGCCCTCTGAATTAAGAGCATTCATGAAGCTGGGTTCGAGAACCGCCTCTCCCAGTCTTTTTGGAATTGGCCGTGTACTTTTTTATTGTAGAATTAAAGTATGCAAACACATGTCATAGGCAATGCAGAATGCAACTATTGTCATGGCTTGAATGAGTGAAGGTAAAAGTCAAATGAGGGCTTACAATTCCCGCCCCTTGTTAAGCAAGACGTTTCAACCCCTTGCAATGCAACAGCACATTTTTTTAAACATAGGTCACAGCAGCCAATTGAGTCCTCCAAGCCTCCTTCCGATGTTGGTCATTATTGGCTTTTTAGTTACATTTATTTAATTTTTCTGCATTTGTAAAGTCGATGCATGATCAGCAAACAAGAGACATGCACTACAACTCTTACTATTTATTAGTTAAGTCATCACATTCCTTAGTAATGTATTTCTAATTGCCCTTAGTGAGACACGTGTTTCGCCAAATTCTATGACTTTTTCAATCAGGGCCAGTCACGGTTTAGGCCGACGCGAGCAGGGCACCTTAATTTGATATTCCAAGACCCCAATACTCAAATTAAATCTTTTACTAATTTAATTGTAATTGTGTCACAGGAAATAGAGTACACTAGTGGGGCAAGTGCACCCCACTGATCTCGAGTTGTTATCCTCCTGCAAAGTGCCGGGGAGCACATTTTGCCACAAGGTGCTGAGCCGAGTCACCTGGTTACATGTTAAAATGTTCGCTGCACGTAAATACTCAAGCTGCCTCCCTTACCTGGTCTCTGGAGTTTTTTTTTACTGCGACATCTTTATTAAAGTTTTCACTTCAATTTGGGCAGCCGTTTTCCATGTCTTACCTGTCCAACAGTACCTTTGCATTTTGAGTTTTGGTGGCTGTGGAGTGAGGAAGCACCACCTATAAAGAGATGTTAACCTTCTGGAGAGTGCTTGCTACTGCCTCCTGCAAGGCATCCCCAACCCTGTACATGCTCAAATGGGAATCTGTTGCTGGGTTTGGGACGAGAGCAGTGGAAGGTAGGTTGAGCTTGAACTGTGCAACGCTTTTGAATAAGGTGGTGGAACGGAGGTGGGGGTGGGTTCATCGAAAAGTGCATTGTCGATTGTGTTGTATTCTGTGTAGAACATATCAATTCAGGATGCCCCATGTATTCACTATGTCCTTTAAAAACAGGAGCCGTCAAATGAAGAGAATTGATCATAATAAAGGAACACTACGCATGCACAAGTGCTAATCTCTGCTTATTATTTCACACACCCAAAAATGCAAGTTTAAGCAAGGCTTCTTCAGAAAAGGGTTGATCCATGCATGCTTCACCCAATCTAGAACCTTGCTGTCTGCAAAGAACAGATGACAAAAAGAGTAATAGCACAGGTAAGCCTTTACCACCAACTCGGGAGAGATATCTCCCTTGCAGTTGGTGGGTTTCAGGTGTGAGATGATATTGGCCATTTCAGTCTCAGAAACTGGCTTAAATTCAAATAGTGTTTGAGAAACTGCCGACCTGTTATTGCAATCAGCCTCCATAACCTCCCCATACCATATGAGTTTACGTTTTAATCCCCATTTGTTTCACCTTGATTTTTTCCTTGATCCTGTAAAACTTATTTAAGTTCCTGAGGTGCTTCCTGAGTGGAGATCCACCATTCCAGATCTTTCGTTATATATTGATGCCTTCTCTGGAGCCAGAATTTTGAAGAGCTCCTGTACATCTGATCCAGCATTCCCAATAAGAAAGTTATATTCAGATCTTTTCCCTCAATGATAGCACATTTACAAGCCTTAACCACTTTGGAATAGGCCTCTCTATCCTCAATGGAACTTGATTTTGCCAATTTCTGAAAACATCTCCCATGCTTGGCGACGGTTGGGTCCTAAAATCAATCAAAAGTAGCCTGCCTGCCATATGCTTGTCCTTGACAGCAATCTTATGTAATCAAGATATATTAATGATGTCACTCCAGATTACAGAGTAGCACCCTTTTGGGTTTTTTTTTTCGTAGCCAATATATTTTTTGGTTACAGCAATCTCGGTCTGGGCACTTATAAAATAAGACAAATACTTAAAATCTTTCCCCCCACTTCCTCCACCTTTATAGCTCATTTTAAATCCTGTCCTGTTACCCTGTCCCTAATTCCAACAAGTACCAACTCAGAACGGAGGCGTGGGAGAACCAGGAAAAATAAATTACAATTGCCATCCAGTGTATTACAAACGCTGCACTAACCCCTTGTCTCACACTTGCCCCTACCAAGCATTCCTTCAGCTGAAAAAGAATATTGTCAAACCAGTTCCATTATGCCCCCAAGACCTTTCAGTGAGACCACACAAATGCATTTATTTACCATCCCACACTCACCCTGTTTATTTGGACAAAACACCACAGTTTTTTTTTTTTAAACATGTTTATTTTTGGTCAACACACAGGAGAATCATACATTACAGATTATTAACTCATCAACAATTGTCCAGCCCATTAGTCCCCTTTCTTTAAGCTAACTCTCTTCCCCTTAACCCTCAGTCTAGCTCCAGCTCTCGCTCCTCCGCCCGCCGCACCATGTCCGTGCCTTCAGCCGATAGAGCGTTTGCCACCGAGCGTGGCTTATATGTTAGGGTCGGATAACTCCTGTCGTAGTCTATCAATGGAGCCCAAATGTTTGTGAAGCGGTGAAGGAGGCCTCTGCTTGCTGCCGTAATTTTCTCCGCTATGAATATGTCCCATATTTTCAGCCACCATAGGATCACCAGGGGGCCATCCGGAGATTTCCATGTTCGGGCCACCGTGATTTTGGCGGCTAGCAGTAAGCGAGTTAGGAGGGCAGCCGCTCTGCTAGATCTTGGGTATATGCCAGAGATCGGGGCTCCTAATAGGATTGGTTCTGGCTCCAGGGGTAATGATATCTTCGTTATGTCCTTTATGGCCAGGATGCATTGGTACCAGAAGTTTGCAACCACCGGGCATGACCACCACATATGTATGAACGACCCCGGATGGCCACATTGGCGCCAACATCGGGGATCTAAGGCTTGGTTAATGTGGTGTAGTCGGAGCGGCGGGTAGTACCATCGTAGAAGTAGCTTATGGGCGCACTCTCGGTTAGTGATACAATAGGAGGAGGACCGGGTGCGGGTCCAGATGTCTATCCACGTCTGGTCTTCTATTGGATGTCCTAGATCCGCTTCCCATTGGGCCATGTACGTTGTTCTGGCCACAAGGGCATTTGTCTGCAACTGTTCGTAGAACGTTGAGATTCGTCCTCTGTGTGGGGGGATCTACAATTGTCAGCTCTGTGTGGTCCAGATCTCGTGTCGCTGCAGTGCGGGTAGATGGACGGGTGCACCAATTGCGTAATTGCGCATGAGAATCTATCAGTTTCCCTTAAGCTAAAGGAGCTCTTGCATTGTTCGAAGGTGAGTGGTCTATCCCCCTCGTAGAGCTGACCTAAAGTGCTCAGGCCTCCAGCGATCCAGTTCTTAAAGTTCGCTGGGTGGGCTCATGGCGAGAATGTCGGGTTATGAAATATTGGGACCGATGGGCTCAGGTCTCGTGAGATACCCCTCTGCTTATGAGTCCACTCCCAGGCTTTCAGGGTATGTTTGGTGGAGGATAGCATGGTCGGCCATGTTCTCCGTGAGGGTGGGGGAAGATGTAGGAGGAAGCAGAGGGAGGGGTAAGCGGGATTACTCAATCTCCGCCCACCGTGGTCGGTTCGAGCTGATAACCCAAGCTTGAGTGCGGGCTAATTGTGCCGCTATCTGATACTTCTGGAGATCTGGGACCCCTAGGCCTCCTAGGTTGGCATTGGTCAGCATAGTTCCCAGTGGGATCCTTGCTTTTTCCCCTTCCAAATAAATCGGAGAATCTTCCTCTGGAGGCGCTGAAGTGGGGGCCGGGGAATCAATTGGGAGGGCCGAGCAAGCGTATAGAAGCCGTAGCAGGAGGTTCATTTTACACGCCGTTATGCGGCCTAACAGCAATATCTCCTGTGGGAGCCAGCGATCCAGATCCTCCTCAAGGGTCTTGAATAACGGCTGAAAGTTCGTCCAGTAGGTGTCTTCCGGGCGGGCTGGAATCTGGACACCCAGGTAGGGTATCGCCTTTTCTGACAATTGGATCGAACAGAGGGTTCTGAAGGACGTTTTATCGTGTGGGTCCATTCGGACCCTTAGGGCTGATGATTTCGTAAAGTTTATGGCAAATCCCGACACCTTGCCAAAGGCGTGAATTTCTGCCAGGGAGGACCTCAACGATTGGGCGGTATCAGTTATGGTTAGCATTACGACGTCCGCGTACAACGCTATCTTATGTTAGGAGGGGCCTACTTGGGGGCCTTTGATTCTGGGGTTAAGGCGGATCCTTTGGGCCAGGGGTTCCATGAACAGAGCGACAGCAAGGGGAATAGGGGACATCCTTGCCTGGTTCCACACAATAGGGGTATCGGGTTGGATAGAAGCCTGTTGACTCGAAGCAAGGTTTTCGGAGATTGATAGTTCGCTAGGATGTATTTCTGGAAAGTAGGACCAAAGTGGAAGGATTCTAGGGTGAGCCGGCGAAACTACCAGTTCACCTTGTCGAAAGCCTTGGCCGCATCCAAGGCCAGCACTGCCAATTTTCGTGAGTCGCGCTGTGTGATTTCAATGAAGTTCAGGACTCTGCATATGTTATCTACTGCGGCTCTGTTCATAATAAACCCTGTCTGGTCTGGGTCGATGATGTCTGGGAGCACTTTCGCTAACCGGTTAGCCAAGACTTTCGAATATATGTTTGCATCCAGGTTTAATAGGGAGATTGGTCTATACGCTGTGATGTCTCTTGGGTCTTTTCCTGGTTTTAAAGCGAGAACAGTAAATCGACTCTTGCATTGTCGGCGTGATTGTTCCAGAGAGAGCGAAAGAGTTGAAAAGCGTCGTCAGCGGGGCTACCAGCTGGGGGCGGAACATTTTGGAAAAAGCGGGTCCAGAACCCGTCCGGGCCCGGGGCCCTTGGTTTTAGGCTTTTGATAACATTGTCGACCTCTTCGGTTGTGATCAGGGTCTCGAGCTCATCTCTGGTCGTGAGGGAGATCCGTGGAAGGGCCGCGTTCCGAAGATAGAATTGTTGGTCTTCAAGGGATCTCGGGGATGCCGTCATCGTATCCGTGAGCTGGGCTACTGCGATGTTTAGTTTATCTTCTTCTGCAAACTAGACACTTCCCTGAGGATCACGCAGGCCTAAAATAGCATTCCTCTTCCTAACCTTCGCCAGCTTTTCCACCAAGAATTTGTTAGCCTTATTTCCCTTAGCATAGTAGCTTTGTTTAGTTCTGGCTAAAATCTGGGCTGTGTCCTCCGCATAATGTGCCTCCAGCTTCTTTCGGGCCATCTGCAGGGTCCTGTGGGTCTTAGGCGTCCAGTTATTTGCCTTACATACTGCTTCCGCTCTCTCTACTTCAACCTGTAGGGCCTGGCGGATTTGCTTTTTCTTCTTATGATGGGCTGCCCCTTGCGAGATTAAGACCCCTCTCACAACTGCCTTCATCGCGTCCCATGTGGTGGCCGGAGAGGTGTCCTCATTCTTATTTTCATTAAAGAAATCTTTGATGGCTTTCGCTGTTACATCTCTCAGCGCCATGTCTCCCAGAATCGGGTCGTATAGTGACCATTTGCGCTTTGGGAGAGGGTCCAGATCGTGAGCTCTTAGCATTAGGATGATTGGGGCGTGATCCGATAAGATTCTAGGGCCAATGGTCACATCGTCCGTATAGGCTAACACCTGGGGGGTAGCCAAGAGCAGGTCGATGCAGGATTAGGTTCTGTGTACACCGGAATAGAATGAGTAGTCACGGACCTCTGGGTGCAGTACTCTCCAAGTGTCCACTGTAAAGACTGGTAGGGGGTGGTCTGTACTTCTGCTCTCTATATGGTAGAGGGGAGGCACAGAGGACCCCAGCCTAGATTCTCTATTCGGTAGCTATGGTCGAGCAATCAAGGCCTAGCTTCTCAGGAGGTGATGCAGGCTGGTTCTTAAGTACAGTGTAGTCCCCAAGCCCCCACAAAGGAATGTCCACACACTGTATTGGTTAGAACACAGTCTTTATATAATCAATATTCAAGGTTATGTACACTTATCATAATAACTCACTTTGTACTTAGGAAACTCAACAATGGCAAATATATACAATTCTAAAGTGGTACCACCCTTTGTATTAGATCTCATTAAAGTGCATCAACAATACTGTAACAATGTCACACAGTTCAATAGAGTGAAACCAGCAATAGAGAGAGGAGAGAAAATAAGATGGTTGAGCAATAGGCAGAATACTGGCCCCTACCACTAGACACAGTTCTGTGTGGAGATCCCCCCCCCCCCACCTGGGCAACCTGTAAAATAAAGATATAGCACAAGCCCAGTCCATATATTGTTCTGCAAGTCTTATTCCCTCCTATAATGTTTTAACCTCCCAATGTACCTGGTGGAGTCGGGTTCTTCGAAGAGGCGTCGACAGATCCTTCTTGAGCGACCCCCTTTCAAGCGGGAGTCACGGATCGTCGAGAAGCGTCGAGGAACTCAGTGTTCGGCGGCGGGGAATCGACGGCCCTTTTTGAATGCCTTCCCTTTCAAGCGGGAGACACGGGGCGTCGAACGTCCGTCGAGGAACTCGGCGTTCGGCGTCAGGGAATCGACGGCCCTTCTTGAATGTCTTCCCTTTCAAGCGGGAGCCACGGGGCGTCGAACGTCCGACAACAAACAGGGTAGAACGGCGTCGATGAGGCGGCAGCTTCGATCCAAGTGGTGCTCGTCGACGACGGAGCGTCGGGGTCCTGCAAGGCAGAGGCGTGCGGGGCACCTCGATGACAATTGTTCTGGACCGCAAAGATTGTGGAGACGGGGGCCCAGCAAGGGCGTCGAGTCTTTGTGGTCTTCGGGTGGCGGGAAACCCACCGGTAGGTTTCTCCTCGGCGCGTTGGTTGTCCTCGACTTTCTCCGGCAGGATAAAGCGGTCGACGGTGCGGACGAGGGAGTCCTTCGATTCAAATGTTCTTAGGCAAGGAGCGGACGGCTCCGGTCGTCGGCGGCACGGCGTCAAGTGGTTCCCACGGATGGGCAACAGAACTTCGATGGGCCTCCAGCGGTTACACAAACCTGCGAACCCTGGTCGACGGCAATGGACTTCGACGGCGGCGATGTCCGGGTGCTTCACTTCGATCTCCTCGGCGGTCCCGTCTCGGGTCGGCAGCCTTTCGAGGGTCTGACTTCCAGGGGGCTTCGGCGAAGATGTAGCGGTGCTCGATGATCCCTCGGAGCACGGGAAGAGGGCGCCTTACCAGGTCCTCTCTCGGGTCAGTCCTCGACGAATTCGGCAGCTTTCAGATCGGTCGAAGCAAGTGCAACAGCAAGTCTTCTTCTTCCAGCTGGACGTCGAGGATCAGCAGTTCCAGTTACTCTTAGAGTGGAGACTCAGCTTCTGAACGCTTCTGAACAATTACCAGTGGCGAGAGGCCCCCAGATATACTATTCTGTCTCTCATCCACACTGCTGGCACACACTCAGCAGCCAATCATACAGAAGGGCATTCATGCAGTCAGTCAGCCAATCAGGCACACAGTGCATTCAGGCCACACTCCTCCCTTTCAGACACTCACAACAAGGAATGTGGATTGGGACAAGTACCCAGCCATTCAACACTACACACTGCATTCAGGCCAGTTTCGGGCAGGGCTGTCTCAGTCTTGGTCTCTCATGCCAGAAACCAGACAACCACAACAAGGAGTGTATATTGGTCACACACTCCATTCACCCAGGTCCCACCCACAGGAGGTACCCACAACATACAGTCACTGGGAAGGCTCCCGTCAGTCTAGCTGGGCCTTCACAACAACACCATATATGGAACTTCACCCCAACAGCCAGTCAGGGGGAAGGGACAGAGTCAGGGCTTCCCAGGACTTTGGGAAAAACAAGACAACAGGCAATAGAAAGCAAGAGGCCACAGGGGCCATCTTGTTTCCTATCAGGAATCAACTGATCCCAATGGCAGGGCCTGGGTATCCCAAAATGGAGGACACCCAGAGCACCTGTCAAATTCAGCATGGAGCTGCCACCAGCCCATACCCTGCTCTGTGGGCCACCCACAGGTGCCCAAAAACATACACTAGGGGCACAGGGTTGTACCCCTACCCATGGGTGCCATAAGGGTATCCCATGGGTCTGTTCACCAAACCAAAAGAGAGAGCTGCACTGCCAGGAGTCCCACATGGACTCCTGGGCAGAAAACACGACAGAACACACGATAAAAAGCAGTAAAGGACAAGGATTCAGAGGCCCTGTCCCTCTGATGCATTTCCAGCATCACATCCACCACGTCCAAGGTTCGAAATAGTTTGAGCAGGGCCGTAGCAATGCTATAGTCTTTGCGAGTCGGGGGGTGGGATTGATCTTTGGTTGGGTCCGGGGCCGCGTTGAAGTCACCTCCTATTATTGTCTGGCCCTCATCGAATGGCGGCAGGGCTTCCGCTAAGGCGGAGTAGAACTCTTCCTGTTTTTCGTTCGGGGCGTAAATCGAAACCAGTGAGTACAGTTTGCCGTAGATCCGGCATTTGATAGCCATGAAACGGCCTTCAGGACAGAGCAAGGTGTCTAAGATTTGTGGCCTAAGGCCCTTGGTGAATAGTATCACCACCCCGCCTTTCTTGGTGCCATTCGATGCTAGAAACTGTAAAGGAAAGTGTCTATCACGAAGCCTTATGAAGTCTGCTGGGATCAGGTGGGTTTCCTGGAGGAACACCACCGAGGCCTCCTCATTCTGCAACCGTCAAACATGGATTTCCTCTTCTGTGGTGCATTTAAGCCTCTGACGTTGATCGTCAGGAATCTGAGTTTACGGTGTGGTTGTGAGGTCACGCCATCATCCATCCGCTCTTGGGGCGACGTCTGAGGGGAGGGGCGGTGGGCATCAGGCAGCATCTATGGGCTTTGTGTCTGTGCAGTTCTCCATTGGTCGAATTTTCTGAGACCTCCAACGGGAGGGTAAACTTGTCCTCTTGAGGGAGGCCGATTTTTTCTGTTCAGCGGTTCCCATGGCCAACCGGGCCTTTTTTGTAACTGTGCTCCCAGCCAACGGGGCTGGGATCCAACCATCACATAAGGTTGTCTCCAAGGGTGAGTTGGTGACATACTCCCTGGAGTGGGGTATAAGCCGTTCGGGTCCCGCGGCGTTACTGGTTCCCATTTTCATCTTAGGATCGGTCAGGGAATGACTTCCGGTTTGAGCTGTATCATTTTATCTTTCGACGTCTGTGACTTCGACCAGGGTTGCTGCTGCTGTCCCTGGGGTAGCTGCTCCGTCCCCTGCGGCGAGTACTGTGGGGTCTGAGCGGTCGAGGCCTCCGGCGTGCTTGGGTGTAGGATGTATTATGCGTCCTCTAGGTGGCTGACTCTGCGCTGGATTTCCCGAAACGAGAATTGGAGAGTGGAGGAGAATAGCCATCTGTAGCGAATCTGCTGGCTCTGAAGGAATAGCGTCAGGGGTCTGAGGGTTCTCCTTTTCTGTAGAGTCGTTAACGAGAGATCCTGGAAGATCTGCAGCGTGGAGCTCATGAACTAAAGTTCATTATTGGTGCGGCTAATGGCCGAGATGGCCTATTTAGTAGCGTAGAAATGGACCCTGGTAATTATGTCTGGGGGGCCGTCTGAATCCACCCCCCCGTCTCGGGCGAAGCCTGCGAGTACGGTCCAGGATAAGTTGGGTTTTATCCACATTTGGGAGAAGAGCTTGGAAGAAATTGCCAATGTATTCTGGCAACTCCTTGTCCGGGATGGTCAGCGGGACCCCTCGGATGCGCAAGTTATTCCGTCGTGCCCTGTTTTCCAAATCTTCTTGCTTGAACTCCAGCATTTCATTCTTGTTCTGGAGCACCAGGATCTCCCGTTTCATGTCCAGGATCGTGGCGTCGTGACTCTGGGTCAGGTCTTCCACCTCGCCTAGCCTCTGTTCCGCTTCGATCAGTCTCTGATCAGTCTGGTCCATCCGCGTGGTAAGCTCTGACATACATGATCGGAACTCCGCCTTGATGTCCTACATGAAGGCCTGGATGTCTTCCTTAGCGGCTAATTTTCCTTGTTCTTCGGGGGATTTTTGTGGGGTTACTTGGGGGGAGGGTCTGGCTTCTTCGCTCTGTCCGCCGCCATCAGCATAGTGGAGATGTCCGAAGATTTGGCTGACTTCGTTGGCCTCGACATTGTGCCAAATTTCTGGGGGCACCGGGCTGATTTGACTGCAATACTTCAGGATAGCAGGATGGAACTTCCTGGTCCGAGGAGGCAGGAGGCCGAGATCCCGGGGAGGTTAGATGCAGCTTGTGGGGAGGGGGAAGACTCAGAAGAACAGTCAGTCCGTCAAGAGCGTCAGGGATCCCCAGGTCGGGCCTCCGTGGCGTTAGAAAGGGGTTGCAGCAGAGACGCCTTAACGTGAGATGGTGAAGGGAGGTGGGTGAAACGTCCCAGGCAGGGGGGGGAACCCCGGAGCCGAGACTCAGGGCTTAGTGGGGGTAGCAAGGGTGGACAGGGGCGCCCCAGGAAGTCCAAGAGATGGGAGGGGGGGCTCCAGAGGGGCATCAGGGGACCACTGCTCGGGTGGGGGACACCGCCCGATCCTCTGGGTAGCACCAGCCAGCCGGAACTTAATCAGGCCTCAAACAATCTCCTACCTCATCAGGGCCCGGGAGGTCCCAGGGCCCGCCGCCGGGTAGGTCCTCGGTGCTGTGCTGGGGAGAGGCCGACAGACAGCCGTTCTTACCTGAGGACCCCAGGGAAGGCAATGGGCCCGGCCGGCAGAATGAGAGTGGGCCGGGGTGCCCCTGGAAGGAGGAGCCGGGCCGCCCGATGATGCAGGGACCGGCGAGGGGGACTCCTGTGCACGGTGGTGTCCGCACTGGGGCTCAAGCGAGGGGCGGCAGGGCAGAGCGGGGTAGGCACCAGTCCCTGTAGGACCCCAGAGGAGGCTAGCCTGGAGGCCTCAGCCACGCCACCTCAGCACGGCGGTCAGGTCATCCGTCACTGCAGGGGGCGTTCGTTATCTTACAGCAACCTCGGGGGCCCCGCCGAGCCTCCAAGCTCCAGGACCTCAGGCAGGGTGGTGTAGGGCCTCGCTCCCGGCGTCATTCCGGGTGGGCGTCCGCTCGATCCCTGCTGGGGGGGGGCTGGGATCATTGGTCCCTCTGCGGGGCCGTCTCCCACGTCATGGGCTCACTCCCGGCACCCCGGCAGGGAGCCACCGCGGCCTCGGGGAGCTGTGTGGAAGCCACCCCGCTCCGGGGGCTCCGATGTACTTGGCACAGGGCAGCGGGTGGAGGGAGGAAGGGGGGGCCAGCTAGCCACCGCGGTGCGGGGGCTGTCAGCCTGTGTCGGATCGGGACCCGGCTCCAAGAATCCGCCCCGAGGCTCAACACGTTCCGCCTCAGGAACGGCGGGGAAGCCTCTCCATGTCCGCCATCTTTGAAGCCCCGTCAGGAGGCGGGGGGGGGGCGCCGGGGAAACGGGCCGAATCTCAGCTTCTGGAGTGATAACTTCACCTACCCAGGCAGCAGCCGACGCTTCAGGGGGTCGCCTCACTCATGATCCGAGGGTCGCCACAGACCGATCCTTTAGAGTGCAGATTTATCTCATTGCCGTGGGTTTCGTACGGAGGCCATCACAGGAGCGACTGCATCGTTCGCGCTCCAGGGCACGCCCCCAAAACCCCAGAGTTTTTCCCCCAATTAATCAGAAAAACGACAAATCCCACAATCTCTCAACACTGGGGTTTTCAACAAACACAAATGAGGAAGAGGGGAGCTAAGACAATGAAGATCTCTCAAAACACCACTAAGAGACAGCAGAAAGATGATGCTACATTAAGACTGGACTGTCCAGGTAATGAAGCCAGGTAAGGTCAGGCTTCCCTTTCTAACTACTCACACCTGACTCCACTTCGCACTCACAGGAAGTATAAAGCTCGGAGCAGGAGAGCACACTTTGAGCGAGCTGGAACGCTGGAGGGTGCCAGGACGTCAGAGAGACCTGTGGAGCTGAGAAGAACCTGGAAAGACCTGGAGGAGAAAGAACTACCCAGACACTGAGCCGGACTGCGCAGGGGAGGCTGCAGTGGGGAGTGGACGTTGTGCCTCCGGGGAGCCTAAACCAGGGACAACGGTGGTTACCTGGTGGTACCCACAACAAAGCTCCTCCCCTGGGCTAAACAGGAGAGTCCAGGCCTCTGGGGGGCAGGTCCGAGTCGGGCAGAGGGAGGCCCTTTGTGACCCGAGAGGGGTCATACCTCGGCAGAGGGGGACCCTGAAAGACTGAGCAAGACCAAGCAACAAAGAGAAGATTGCAGGAAAAACCGATAAATACTTTTTGAACTGAGTAGTGTTAAAAGAAGAAGGGTATAAAACAACCGAGTGGGAGCCCCGAGGGAGGGAAAGTACCAGAAATTCTTAGCGATATGGGACCCATTCCTAGAGTTTGTCAGAGATCGAGGAGCTCAGCATTTCAGACCAATGTTACTGAGAGCAATCTTTAACTTAAAGGGCAAGGGCCGGAGTAGGAAGTAACCCACTGAAACTAACCCGAGGGATGGAGCACAGCCAATAAGTATCCAAAGGAACTAGACAACATACCCATACCAGTTGGGGAAAAGGTGGGGGTGGGGGGGGAATGGTTGGAACTGTTAAGCACAATCAAAGATGGACCATCTAACCGCTCATCCACTGGTGGAGAAGGACACAGACTGGTACCCAAAACTGCAAAGTATCACAACCTGTATTTGCTATACCAGTGAAATGTTGTGTCTATGTTTGTGCCTAAAAATGAAAATAAAGTTTTGAAAAAAAAATAAAACCACCAAGTGGTCAGGCGAAGGGAAACTGCCCAGCCGAAAGTCGGTAAAATGCTTCGAACTCGGATGAGACTGAAGAGAGCGAGAGAAGTAATGTTAAAAGGCACGTGCCCGACTGAGGGAAGACGGAGAAATTGTGAAATTTGAATACTGTAACCCTGGTTGAGAGGAACCAAAGTGAAAGTGAACTTTGTATGAGAACTACAGATACCAGAAACTATTACGAGAAGGTATGCATTACTTACTGTAAAAGCATTTCTGATGGTTGTATCTGCTTAGATTCACATGCTGTGCATATGGTCCGACATCCAGTGGTAACTGCAGAGTATTGCATCTGATCTTTCGAGAATCGAATGATCGACATGGGCGTGCCTGTAACACTATCCCTACGTGACGTGTAGTGTGCCCAAGATCCCTCAAGCGTCGAGGTCCCTCCGATTGTAGTTATTCCGCCGTGAGGGTGCCTTATGACTATCGTGATTGAGTAAAGAAAAGAGAAAAATGTAAACCGTCTATGTTCCTTCCATCCGAGCGGGGAGGAAGGGTGGGCGCATGTGAATCTAAGCCGATACAAGCATCAAAAATGCTTTTACGGTAACTAATGCACATCTTCTGATGTTTGTTAATCTGCTTAGAATCACATGCTGTGCATAGACTAGCGAGCAGTACCCGGAGTTGGAGGTGGGTTGTGAGAAGGAACAGTAGTGAAAAGATGTCTTAGTACTGCCTGTCCCACCTGAGAATCAGACCTAGAATGAGTGTCTAGGCAATAGTGTTTTGTAAAGGTGTGTACAGAACTCCAGGTTGCCTCTTTGCAAATGGACTCAAAGGGACCATTTGCAATAAATGCTATGGAAGCCCCAGTGCCTCGAGTAGAATGTGCTCTAGGCTTGAGGGGAAGCTATCTCTTAGACTGTAGCAGAGTGTGATGCGTTTGACAATCCACCTAGAGATAGTGGATTTGGAGACTGCGTCACCTTCTCTTCCTGCGGTCACTGAATCGAAAAACTGATAAGTCTTTCTTAGTGGTCGAGTTCTATTCATGTAGAACACGACAGCTATGCGTACATCCAGTGTGTGCTGGGTTCTTTCTCCCATGCTTGAATGATTTTGAAAGAATGTTGGTAGTTCTATAGATTGCTTCACATGGAACTTAGAAATGAATGTAGGCGCAAACCTAGGGTGAGTGCGTAGAACCACCTTATCTTTGTGAACTGTTACAAAGACATCTAGGACTCAGAGTGCTTGTAGTTCACTTACTCTCCTAATGGAGGTAATAGCTATTAAAAAAGCAGTCTTATAGGGGAGATCTTTAAGACTTGCTTTGTGGATGGGCTCAAAAGGAGCCCCCATAAGCCTAGTCAACACATGTTTAGGTCCCATCCAGGAGCCGGGTTAGAAATGGGAGGGTGAATTCTTTTCACTCCCTCCATGAAAGCTTTAATAACTGGTATCTTCCACCATGACACTTTCTGTTGTGATGTAGTGTAGGCTGAAAGCGCAGCGAAGTGAACCTTTAGAGAGTTTAAGACCAGGTCCGAGTCAAGGAGATGAGTTAGGTACAAAACAATGTGTGTGGGAGAGCAGTTAATTGGGTTAATGCTCTTTGAATTGCACCAGATGACAAACCGTTTCCATTTACTGGAATAGCAATATCTAGTGTTCGGTTTTCTTGCCTCCCTGAGAATGTCCATACATCTCTGAGGGAGCTGCAGGTGCCCAAACTCTATGACCTGAGGAGCCAGGCCGCTAAGTTCAATGTCTGCGGGCATGGGTGAAGCGTCTCCCCTCTGTCTTGCGAAAACATGTTGAAAGTGCAAGGCAGTTTGACTGGAGGAGATAGGGACATCTCCATCAGATGAGCAAACCAGCAAACCAGCCAGGGTTGGCGGGGCCACTAGTTTCATCGTGACTGGTTCTGGTGCATCTTGTGCACTATCTTGCTGAGAAGGGGAGTCGGGGGGGGGAGGAGGGGGAAAGCGTAAACAAATTTCTCTGACCATGTTATCCAGAGTCCGTTCCCCTTGGAACGGTTCTTCGGGTACCTGTAAGCTTAATCTTGGCATTGAGCGTTCTCCAGAGTTGCGAACAAATTGATTTCTGGAAAGCCCCATTCTGCGAAAACGTTGGAGACTATATATCTGTGTAATCGCCATTGGTACTCCATGGGCAACGGGAAATCTCTGCTGAGTGCGTCTGCTAGAAGATTGAGTTCCCCTGGAACATGCGATAACGGGAACATGTTGCGTTTGAGAGCCCACTTCCAAATGTTCTGGGACAGTTTGGACAGACCTGGAGAGTGAGTGCCCCCTTGTTTGTTCAGGTAGTAAATGGCTGTGGTGCTGTCTGTGAGGATCAGGACTGTCTTCCCCTGCAGTTGTCTCTGGAAAGCTTTTAGTGCTTTGAACACTGCCAACAGTTCTAACAGGTTTATGTGGTTGGATGCCATGTGTGACAACCAAACTCTGTGCGCCGTTTGTCGAAGCAGGTGAGCTCCCCACTCTGTGAAAGACGCGTCTGTAGTTAGAGTGGCTTCCACTGCGGGGGTGGTGAAGGATATCCCCTTCAAGAGGTTGTCCCTCTACCATCATTGCAGCGAAAGAACGAGGTCTGGCGAGACAACCACTAGATCGTCCCACTGTCCGCTAGCCTGACACCACTGGCTGCTGAGCCACTCCTGCATTGGACGCACACCCAAGCGCGCGTGAGAGACCAAGTAGATCCATGACGCCATCATTCCTAGCAGTCGCACATCCTTGCGTACTGTCACCTCTCGACTGGCTACATACTGAGGGATTTGAAACATGTTTTGAACCATCTCATTGGTTGGGAAGACAAGTCTGTCCTTTGTTCGAATTAGAGCCCCTAGGAACGGTTTGATCTGACTGGGGTCTAGGCTGGATTTTTTCTCACTGATAGAGAATCCCAGACTGGATAAAAGATCTACCATCTTTTGGGCATTTGATAGACCTGTTCCGTCAGAGTCCCCTGTTATGAGCCGGTCGTCGAGGTAAGGATAGACCAGGATGGATTGCCTGCGCCGATGTGCTGCTGCCACCGCTAGTACCTTTGTAAATACCCTTGGTGCAGATGCCGAAGGGTAGTACCTTGAACTGATAATGCTGGTCTTGTATCATAAATCTGAGGTATTTTCTGTGCGCTGGCAACATTGAAATATGAAAGTATGCATCTATCATGTCCAATGTTGCCAAGTAATCCCCCTGTGATAGCAGGGGAATTACTTACTGCAGAGTGACAATGCAGAACTTTTGTGGCTTTACAAATTTGTTCGCTGGGCGCAGATCTAAAAACAGGGCACATGGTAAGATCCTTTTTGGGTAAAAGGAAGTACATTGAATAAATACCTTCTTTTACCTGCTACAGAGGTACGACTTCTATGGCTCCTTTTTCTTGTAGTGTCTCGACTTCCTGAAGGAGGATACGAAGATGGTCTGGCGTCAGTTGTCTTGCTCGTGGAGGTATGAATGTTGGGGACCGGTTGAACTCTATACAGTACCCGTGGGCCACGGTCTTTAGCACCCACTGGTCTGTAGTTATCCCCTCCCATGCCTGAAGGAACGATGTTAGCCGGCCCCCGAATCTTCAGGTCATTTTGAACCTGAGGTCGGGGAGCATCTAGGGGTTGAGTTCCGGGCCCTTCCGTTCCCACGACGCTGACCCCTTTGGGGATACGGAGTGGTGTATCCGCTGGTTCTCTGTGGAGAATTCCAATGGTTTCCTGAGGAGTATTGTTTTTGAGGGAAGCGTTGGCCACGAAAAAGCCCTCTGGAACCAGATCCTCGTCTTGTAGAGGTTCTCTGTCTAATTTGGTCTAGTGTTTTTAGGGTGTCGTGCTCTTTTTTTGCAGTCTCGAGGGCCTCACCGACCGCTTTCCCAAACAGGTTGGATTCTTCCACGGGTTTATTTATAAGCGACGCCTGCGTCTCTGGCTTGAATCCAGAGTTCCGTAGCCACGCATGTCTCTTCAGGAGTGTGCCCTGAGCCAGGGATCGACCAGCCGTCTCGGCAGAATCCAAAGTGTTCTTAAGTAGGCTTTGTTTCACTTGTCTGCCCTCAGTGACAGTGGTCAGGAGACAAGCACGTAGGTGTTCAGGAACCTCCGGTGTGCCTTCTTTTAGTAAGGCCCACTGAGCATCGGCGTAGCTGGCCAACAAAGTCATGTCGTTGGCAATACGTGTTGAAAATGCTGCTGCGACCATGACCCTCTTCCCAAGGGCGTAAAGTCTTTTGCCTTCCTTATCAGGGGGTGCCTCGCTGATTGACAAAGTGTCCCCTGCCCTCTTTCTTGTAGTAGTCACCACCAGAGAGTCTGGGGTGGAGTGACCTCTGATATGCAGAGGGTCTGAGGAAGGAGGACATGAGGGCAGGTGTTGATAAGGAGGGAGCCAGACGTTTCTTAATTGAATGGAGGCGAGGAATAGCCTCGCTGGCCGGCGGCTTATCCTTGAGGATGTCCTCCACGAAGTCAGCTCCAGGGACAGCTTCATCTGTGGCAATCTTAAAATGTTCAGCTGCTTTACGCAACATGACATTAAACGTCAATTGATCATCCACTGGCGAGGGTTGTCTAGTGGGGGTGGTCTGTGGGGAATCCAAAAACAGGGCATCAGGATCTTGTGGATCTGGAGACTGCCATGGTTGAAGGTCACCCATATCCGGGTTCTCCTACCATCTCTCTATGGGATCCTGCATGTCCTCAAGGTTGGTGAATTGATCATCCCGAGTGTCTGCAGGAATGTCTTCTTCAGTTATACAACTGACCTATGTCCTCTTCCAGAGAGGGGTCAAAGAGCCTTGGGAATTTTGCTACAGGGTCCGAAGGGCTCTCATCCCGTTGTCTTCTTGGTGGGGGTTGTTCTGAATGGGAAACAAACCTGTCCAGCCTTTCCATGCAGTTTCCAAACTTCTCTCTAGTCCAAACAGAAGACCTAGAATGGTCTAGAGGTGGAAAAGGGTCTTGAAGACACTCTTCTGTCACAAAACGTCAAGATTTTTGTCTCAACGTCGAAGACATCCCTTCTTCACCCTCAGAGAACTCCTCCTGGGGGACCGACAGAGGTGGCACGTCCCTGTGCCTCTCTTTCGGCTTATGGGAGGGTTCCGGCACTCCCCTTAGGCTATCCTTTAATCTTGACGGATCCTTGGCCTTTTCCATAGGCCTCCAAGAATCCCTTGACTGCCGTTTGAGAATCAGCGGAAACAATCCTTGCTAAACTGTTGGCGACGTCCTCCGCAGGGAGGTGCATAGTTTCAGCCTGCGATTGTGAAGGGGGCCTTTTCTGCGGAGCCGGGGCCTTGTCTTCAACGGCAGTCTTTTTTGGCGGTGCCCGGGCCTTGTCTTTGGTGAACCTTCTTCGGCGGACCCGGAACCCTGTCGTCACCGGATGCCTTCTTGCGAAGGGTCTCGACGGAACCTGTTACATTAGGGGTAGCGCCCTTTGTTTTTGATGGCTCGGTCGCTAGGCGCATATGCGGCTGCGGGGAGGGTTGCTGATCCTGATGGTCGGCGGGTGCCACCGGAGCTTCCGGTGTACCCGTTAGCGCTGAAGTCTTCTTCGACTTGGCCGAAGATTGGCTTGGGGTTGTGTGTTTAGTGCTGTGTAATTGTTAGTCTTTGTCGCTGGGGTGTGACTTCCCCATAGCAGTGCCTGAGCCGTGCCTAGCGGGGCCAGGGACAGACTATGCGGAACAAGAGCGTTCTGTCGAAAGGTCAACAACCTCTGGTTTCGGAGGTCTGATCGTCACTCTCGCTGTAGTCACATTCGGTGGCTGCGGCAGCGGGGGAGAACTCGCCTTGGACATCCCATAGGCCGCCCACCGCTTGACTTTGCGCGCCTTTAAAGTGTTAGGACGGAGGAGCTTACAAGCCGAGCATCCTACTTTGTTGTGATCGAGGGGCAAGCAACGGTTACACCGTTTGGGCTCATCTTTCCAGGGAAATTTGCCCTTACAAAGGGGGCAAAACCTATATGGAGTCCTCTCCATAGCTGAGGATGGGTAGAGTGACGAAGACCAAAAGGGAAAGAGGAAGGAAAGGGAAAGGCATTCTCAAAATGAACAGAAATGTCCACCCTGACCCCACTTGCCCTACTGTGTAGGCCAACGGAAGGCCAAGCCATGTGGCCGGAAGCGCCGACTGGATCACTGTCCGTCGAAGTTCTGAAGGTCTTCGGCAGAGATCCGGAACAGCCGTTGAAATAAGGGACTGATAGGGTGATCGGAATTATTTTTTATTTTATATAACTATTCAACCAAAGGTCGAGGGGACAATAAGCAAATGTCTTTGATGAGCTCCGCGTAAGGCGACCAGTATGCTGGGCGGAGAAAAACAATCTGATGGACCTCAACGCGTGGGGGATCTTGGGTACACTACACGTCATGTAGGGATAGTGTTACAGGCACGCCCATATCGACATCCCCTTTCGATTTTCGAAAGACAAGATGCAATACTCTGCGGTTACCACTGGATGTCGGACCATATGCACAGCATGCGATTCTAAGCAAATTAAATGACATCAGAACTACAGATACCAGAATTCATTACAAAGTCAGGAATAAAGTTGAAGTGGTCATGTGAGGGTCTGAGTCAAACCTCCCTCGCACAATCAAAAGTCTTTGATGCAAGTGAATAATTGAAGAAGGTCTGAGTCCAACAAAGGGGGGCCTGTTGTATGCACCATTGATTTGAACTGTATACAGGAGGCTCAAAAGTGTGTTCCGAGCTCCAATGAGATGCCTTGTTCAGTGACTGAAAACGTGAGGAAGGGGAACGCATTTACTCAGTCACTCAGTCATTCTGACTAATTCTTTCCTGCACTTGTCATTTATACACTCCAATATCCCACATAGCTTTGGTTATACAGAGTAAGGATTGGCAATATTTTTTCTTTTTTAGTATAGCATTTTCTATTACTTGATGGTTGTAGCTTGCTCCCATCTATAGATGAGGGGTTAGATAGGCGTTTATCATACCCTTGTTGAAGTTCAATAAATCCCCTTGAACTGTGGTCACTTATGTCTGTCTTACTTTTGATACCATGCCTTCCTTACAAGGGGGATTAAGATAAACTGCACTGAACACAGGATCTCACTACATGCTGATAAAGAAAACGTAACCAACACCCTAGAGTTCCCAGTACCCCTGTCCCAGTACCATATGGGCCCTTTCAGGGTGTAAGATGAATATTACCAAATCCAAAGTGCTTCTACTGCACAGATGAGGGGTCAGAAATGTGAGACTGACAAGCACATCAGGGTTTTTCCACAGGAAGCCATTTTATGAAACCTTAAGTGTATGAGAAACGCCTTGCTTTCCCTAACCCACCAAGGATTTCCCTTGCCTGTTAAACTAAGACCAAAAGGAAAACACTAATATCAAAAGGTCCCTCAGACTTATACATAGACCAAAATCATACAGGTTTCATATGACTGTTCAAACTCAACAAAAGAATTATATTCAAACAAACTGGAGAACCATGTATCCTTATAACCAGGGTTGGATCCCCTTCCCTATGATTAATGCATGGTTTTCCAAATCAAAGTTCCAAACAAGAAGGTCTTTCAATAATCAAGCCCTGCTTCAAATGCCACACAAAGTTTCTTTCACTCCATAAGTATTTCCCTTGGCACATGGATTATCTTATTACTTAACAATCACTTCAAAAATGGATTGTCAAAAGTTTCCACAAGCTTTGGTTGATAAACCAAAAAGTCTTTGTATTCACACTTCCAGTCAATATCTCAACATAAATTCTCCTCTTTGAAGAACTATTTTCACATTTCTTCAGCATAAACAATCACACCAGTTAACTGCTGGTAATGTCCCTTATTTCAGTTTTTTTTTTTAGGAAAATGGTTTCCCCTTTTATTTGTAAATGCCCTGCTTTGGCTTGGCAATGCTGGTTATAATCTTGCTCAAATATTGCCTCCTCTTTACTTTGGCAATGATAGTTGCAGACATGCTCCTCTCAATAAGAGTTTCATGACAAAATTGCTCCCTTTCATTAGTTCATTAGTTTGGTATTCAAATACTCGCGGAGCAATCAGGGGTCGACCAGGGGGTCACCTAACAAAGGCCTACTCACCGGCCCCTCGCTACATGCCGGCTCAACCCACTGCTGATGCTATTTCTGTTCCCTCTGACAGCTTCGCTAGCACTTCAGCGGCCCACGCCTTTCCTGCTCACTAGCCATGGGAGTAGGGCACAAAATAAGGAGTTTTACAAAGGTAGCGGGCGCCCCTCTCTCGCAAGAACAGACATGATAACCTGTTCAGTGGTTATTAACCACTTGAGAGTTCGCAGCCACTGCTTTTACTCACTGTGCCTTTCACAGATGGGAAATATCCATTTGCATATCAGTCTTTGTCCTGCCCACAAAAATAGGAGACCTTCTCTCTCCCATCTCACCCAAGGGACAGCCTGTCAAAGTACAGCTTCCCGTTGCGCCATCGCTGTACTTCAAGTTTCCGATTCCACGACCCGCTTGACACCGCAATCCGCTTCAAACACAGCAGCGGTTCCGCCTTCTTCATTTCTCTGCCTCTGCAGCTCCCACTGCTGCTGGCTACTACTTCTAATGTCCTGCACCTGAAGGGGCTTTAAATATTAACAAGTCCCGCCCAGATGTGGGTCCTTAGAACCACTAGAATGCACACTGCAGTTCTGTACCTCTGAGCCCCTCTTCCTTGTCCCAGTACCTAGAGCATTATGGGACTTGATGTCCCTAAAGTTCTGGTTGGTTTTCATATAAAAAAGGCATCAATTGAACAATAGGCCATTACAATTGTGGTATCATCAGAACCTGGATAGAGGGTGCTCCCAATTTTCCCACCCCAAGTCCCGACCCAGATTATTCTCCCGCAGAATACCACCTTCTGGGTCAGGATTAGGAAGCGTCTGCGTTTTCCTGGCCATATGAGAAGGGTCTCAGACCACGGTCTTTGTGATGATCACCTCGGATTCATCACAACATGCATGACCTTTTCTGGCTGTACCTCATAAAATAAAATCCATTAGGGATCTGGCTGCCCAATCGCTTACATAGCATATAGGAGATAAACTACACCCACCCCCACTTGGAGAAAATCAAGGCAGATCAATGATGGGGAGAATTAATGCTCTGATAATTAATAAATGGCTAAGCTTGTATGCTTGAGCCAAACGAACCTTTGCCTAAATCACCAAGCAAATATATTGTCTGATTTCAATGGAAACTTTGTCAGAGTAATTTTGTCAAAGCAACTGAACCAAATGGTGGCCTTGCGTTCTCGGTTGTCTGGGGTCATCATATGGCTGCTCAATTACATTACATCAAAAGATAAGCAATCACATTATATGCCAGCCTTGAAACAGTTGGAAGAAAGTGCAGCAATACTTCCTGGATTGGATCACTTGAGGCTTCTCCCATGAAGATAATCCTGAGGTCCATCAAGACACATTCCATAGTGGTTTACTACCTTAAATGCTGAAACAATTTCCAAGAAAAGGGGAAGTTCAGTCATGTATTTCTCCTGCACTTCCTATAAATGCACTCTCTTGTGCTCCTAGAAGATGCTTCTCCAATTCAAAAAGTACTACTGGTACACTCAATATGTAAACTTCCCCTTTAACGCCATGTGGTCAACTACAACCAAAACAGCCTAATTGGTGGCAATATATGAACTATATCTGGTCTCCAAAAATTAGAAGAGAACCTGGCCCCTGCAGGGAGGAAATTGCTTGATTACAGAGGAAGCCTACCCAAAGCTCTGTCCTTTTAATAGATTGCTAATACCAAACATTGAAGCTAGGAACAGAAAACGCGCAAATGTTATGAGCTGACTTGCACATTGGGATTGACAAACAAGCATAACATGCTATCCCGGGATCAAGTGACAGGGCTCTCAGATTAAAAATTATCTCAGCTTTTTTTGTTATACCTCCTGGTGTTTATTCTGACTGGGTCTCATCCATACAGGGCTTTACTGCCCTGTATAGAATATGATCAGGTGTATATTTAATCTGGCAGTGTCCTAAAATGTAAATGGTTCAGTAAGGGTACGGGGATGTATAGAATATGATCAGGTGTATATTTAATCTGGCAGTGTCCTAAAATGTAAATGGTTCAGTAAGTGTACGGAGCATAAAATAAGCTCACTAATGATTTGTTAACGGCTAAAATGGCTCCATTTGCCGAAGATGTGTCCTATATCGCAATTTCTACTGTTTATATTTGGGAACTGCGCTAGCCACCAAATCGGGCAACACTCAAATACAGAAATGTAAAGCGTGCATTTCTTGAGAAGGAAAGTCTGGCGCAATATGTTTTTTGTCCATTGTATACGCAAGTCAGATCTACTCCAGTCCCAAGAGGTAAAGGTTTTTCAGCAATTGCACCAGGCACTTTATTACCTGCTAATGGCGGAAACACTGCTAATAGTATAGACACTGTCTAATGTACGACAAACTGGGAGAATTCAAGGTCTGTTTTGATGTATTTTAGAGTTGCGTTAAGGGAGAAGAAACCCATTTTGATAGAAGCACTTTAACAGTTAATCCTTTTAACAGATGGCACTTAAATATGGATCAATATATTTATGATGGGTCATCCTTTTGATTGTTGTTTAAACATTTATTTTTGTTATTTTATGGAATCATTTTATTTCGAATAAACTGTTGATTGACAAAAAAAAATTAAAATGCAACGTTGGGAAGAGGTTCTTACTCAGACACTCAGCTTTTTGGGGCAGGCACCCTCCTGATACAGCAGGAAAGCTTTGGGAGATCCATGGGCGATGTTCATAATTATCTGACCATTCATTAATCCAAGGAGTTTGTCACCTCTCCCCAAGAGAGAGACGCCTCTTTTGGGACAAGGAAGGCGTGTCTGCTATGCTCAACACTGCCTAGGGTAGAGGATAAGCGGAATACCTCTGGAAGGGGATCCCCGTTAGGGGACAGTAAACCCCCAAAGAGTGACTTCAATCACCAGCCCTCCCCCAAGCCACTAATACCTTTGTAGGGTATATAGGAGTAAAGGGGTACGATAAACCTATGGTCCCTTTATTGACAGCTTCCAAACCCAACTTTACTCATCCCTCCTCCGGACAAACAGTAGAAAGAACAGTCTGCTGGAGACACATCAGAACAAGAACCAATCAGAAAGAAGTATCGGCACAGTACTCTTCATTCAGGAGAGGAGAGGAAAGGAAAGGAAAGGAGAGGAGCATCCAGAGACCTACACAGGAGTGCGATAAGGTCCAGCAGGCAAGCCACTGGAGCCATGCGGGGTGGCAGCCAGAACAAGCATGGAGGACTGAGGTAGAGACCGGAGGATCCGCCCACAAATCACAAGCGGAATAGGAGAGACGATGCCGGCAGATGTGGAGTCGAGTTGACGATTCGCATAAGCAGCTCAGCAGCAAGAGGCGGCTTGGGCAGACTACATAGCCCTCCCAGGAGCACTGTTGGTCACACACAGTGGCTCCAGAGAAGCGGGAGGAAAGGCCTGAAAGAGACAGAGGTCCAGAGGTGGGGAAAATAACTAAGACGCCCCAGAGTGTTGATAGGAGGGATGCCCCAGAGAGGGGAGACCACTGAGAAGCAAGTGAGAAAAGCAGCACAGAGGGGAGGGATGAGAAAAGTTCCAGAGCCCCTGAGACACCACAGTGATGGGGAGGGAGCAAGACAAGACCCAGAGTAGGGAGACCACAAATACACCCCAGAGTGGAGAGAAGGAAAGGGTAAAGGCCCAGACTGGGGAAAGGAGGAAGAAACCCCACGATGGGGCATGAAAAGGAGAGGCGCCCCGAAGTGGGGAACAAAGGGACTGATTTGAGAGAGACAAAGACCTGGCTGGTACCCCAAGATGACAATGCAGCAGTACACGCTTGGGACTATTCACATAGGCATGGGCCTATGATAAAGGGACACAGGGTTAGAAGCCTGCAGCTACCCTTTGGCTTGGCAGTGGCACAAAGTCTATCTTGGTTAGTTTATGTTTTCTAAAGAAAAGGCAGAGACACTAGGTTAGAATAGGATTCAGGATAGAAAAAGCATTTGCGTTTAGTCACCTTGACACCCTAACAAGCAGGTTTTGTACAGAGTAGGGATTCGTAGCACCGGCCTAGAAACAGACTAGGTCTACCCCCTTTAAAAGAAAAAAAAAATAGACTTGTGAGAATCATGCCTCCTTATCCGTCTGACTTAGCACCCATCATACCCATACTGTATGGTTCTGTTAGCAACAAAGCCATTGCAATTCACTGCAGCACCTACCAAGTTGGGTTTGATACAGTTTGCATGTTTAAAGGTGTTCATTTTAGATCTTTCATGAGAGAAGTCTTGAATACACTATATACCCTAAGAGACATTAATTTTTTTTTTACTTTCTGCTTTCATCAATGTTCAAACATGATATTTCTCTTAATGCAGGTAGTACCACAAACTTAATTTTTCCACAACTGTCCATAGACTTTACTTGGGTAATCTTGCTGCTGGCTTCACAAAAGATCTGTGATCGTTTGATAATGAAAATTTCCAAAGCGCATAGCGCAGAAGTCTTGATTCTATTAAAGACACGGAGGCGAGCATTATGCTGATTCTTCTTTATTACTGCCTCAACACAGCACTTCAAAATTATCTTCACTTTCATTTTTTTCTCAACGGGTATAAAACAAAACCAACAAACTTTCATCCAACGTGGATCTTTTAAAACACTCCAAGAAGTGTCCCCACTACATTTCCCATGAGGCTTCTGGTGTCCTGTAGTCCCAGCCTCAGTCTCAACCAGCAATAGGACTCCCTTTCCTAATATAAGTCCTCCCTTGACCAGGTGCTTTGCTCTTCTTTTTTGTTTAACTGGCTGAGCTCGCCTTAAAAGTCCATCTCCTATTGACTGGTGCATTTCCTCCTGTCTTTATATGCAGCGAATGCTCTGCACTCTCTTGGATATAACATTGAGTCACTCTTGAATTTTTCTGCTCTTCCCCTTAAGGAAAAACAAAATCGATATGTTAGGGTAGGGAATTTGCGGACTACTCTCCACAGAAATATAACATTAACTTCACAGTTGCAAAATGTTCATATAGCGAAATTCCCTCAGGGAGGGATAATGCTTGCCTTCGTGTCTAATAGAATCAAGACTTCCTGCGCTATGCGCTTTGGCAATCTTCATTCTATAACAAGGCCGGAGTCAAGCATTATGCTTGTTCAAAGCTTTGAATTACTGCCGATGCAATATTCGCTATGGGCTTAAAGTAGAAGGTTCTGAAAACTGAGTCACTAGACCAGTCTGCTGCCTTCAAGATCTCCTGCAGCGGAACTCCGGCTGCAAAAGCCCCCAAAGCCATGGATCCTCTGGCCGAATGAGCTCCGAAAACAGAAATGGCTATGCCGCCTGTTCCATAATTTCTTTCACCCATCTCGCAATAGTAGCTGGTGCCACTGCCTTGTAAGGCTTCCTTCGCGCAATGAGAAGCTGCGTGACATTATGGGGTCTAACTGCTGCTGTTGCTGCTTCATAACATTTAATGCACCGTGCTACGCAGAGCTTGCTATTGTCTGGAAAATAGGGGTAATTAATAACCTTAGAATTTGTCTTAGTGCGCTGCGCAAGGTTAAACGCTATGCAGGTCATTTCTTGGCCATTGTTCAAATAATTGTAAAACTTTGTTGACGTCCCAAAGTGTTGAATATCTAGGTAATGGAGGTCTAGTAAGTTTCACTCCCTTCAGGAGTCTAGTCACTGCTGGGTCTTCTCCCACCGGGGTTCCGTCTATCAGCTCGTGCCCTGCTGAAATGGCTGACCTATAAACCCCTACTGTCCTGAAAGCCTTCCCACTAGCCATCGGCGATGCTAGGAAGTTCAGAATATGTTCTATAGGTGGTGAAATGGGAGAAATACACCTCCCCCTGCACCATCTGACCCAGGCCTGCCAAGTGGAATCATAGCTCCGAATTGTGGATGGAGCCCATGATACATTGATAAGCTCCGTAGCTTGCTCTGAAAGTCCCGGCAGGCACCATCTGCGCCTGAAATTCTGCACACTATGAGGGTTCAGCTGCTTGCTCTGAGTCAGCGGATGTGGATTGCCTCTCGGATCAAAAAAGAAATCAGCTCTGGGGGCAATCCTCTGCGGGAAATCCATAGAAAGTTCCATCAGACCTGGAAACCATGCTTGCGACTTCCACTCTGGTGTCACTATCACTAGCTCTGCTCCTTCTCTGCGAGTCTTTGCTAGGGCCCTCGCCAGCATCGCAAAGGGGGGAAAGGCATAGTGAATGGGGCCTTTCCAGTTGTGCATGAACGCATCTGTCCCCATCGCTTCCGTATCCAGTCTCCAGCTGAAATACTTCGGCAGGTGGGCGTTCAGTCTCGATGCAAACAGATCTGTATCGAAAGGACCCCATTTCCGTTGCAATTTCTCGAAGACTGATTCGTGTAGCCTCCAGTCGCTGGAGTCTGTTAAGAACCCAGAGTTCCAGTCTGCCACTGTGTTTTTCACTCCCGGCAGATACTCTGCTTTCACCGCCATCTACCTTTCCAAACACGCATGCCAAAAGTCCTTGGCTAACTCAGCTAGCATCTTGGACCTCGTGCTCCCTAGCTTGTTGATGTATCTCACTGCTGAGATATTGCCCATACGAAGAAGGATGCAGCATTTCGCTTGCTCCTTGGTAAATGACTTGACTGCGAAAGATCCTGCCAACAGCTCCAGGCAGTTTATGTGAAGTTCTAACTCTTCTTGGGACCATTTTCCTCCTGTCTCTATGAGACCGCATCTCGCTCCCCAGCCTGACCTGCTGGCGTCTGACTCTATGACTATCTCTGGTATGTCCCCGAATAAGGCTCTGCCATTCCAGGCTTCCATGTTGGTGAGCCACCATTGAATTTCTGACTTGCTGACCTCGTCTAGAGGAACTAGGTGATGATACCTCCATCCTTTCTGCAGGAATCTTATCTTGAGCCTCTGAAGAGCTCAATAGTGTAAGGGCCCCAGGAATATTTCTTGGATCAAGGCTGCTAGGAGGCCTACTATCCTGGCTAGATTCCGAAGCAATATAACCGGTTTCTTCAGAGCGGTTCTCAGATCTTTCTTTATCGCTCTGATCTTGGAAATGGAAAGTTCCAAGGAGGCTTTCCTCGTGTCTATAACGAAACCCAGGAATTCTATTCTCTTGCTTGGGACCTAGTCGGACTTCTCCGTATTGACGAGAATCCCCAGCTCTGCAATCAGTGTACTCGCCCACTGGACTTGACTTACTAGTCTCTCTTTGTCCTCGGACATAAAAAGAAAGTCGCCTAAATAGATGATCATTCGTATGCCCTCGTCTCTGAGAGCGGCTGCGAGGGGCCTCATTAGTTTCATGATCGCCCACGGGGCTGATGCTAGGCCAAAAGGCAGGGTTTGGAATTGCCATCTTTGATCCCTCCAGATAAACTGGAGAAATCGTCGGTCTTGGTGGGCTACAGGAACTGTCAGATAGGCGTCTTTCATATCTAACAGAGCCAACCAGTCCCCCTTCCTGAGAAGGTCTGCTAGCAGTTGGACGCCCTCCATCTTGAAATGCCTGTACACTAGCCAGCTGTTCAGCTCCTTCAGGTTTATGACAGGCCGAACCTTGCCCTTCTTGTGCACTAAAAACATGTTGCTCAAGTAACCTGTTGAATGAGGACGTGCTTTCTCTATGGCCTGTTTCTGCGCTAACGTCTGCAATTCTTTGTCTAGTAAGACCGCTTCTGAACAATGCAAGTGCGGCGGGAGATTTCTCTGCCTGGGGAAACGTATAAAATCTAGCCGGTAGCCCTGCACTGATTGTAGTATCCAGGCATCTGCAGAAAGCTTTTGTCAATTGTGCATAAAACGTGCGGTTCTGCCCCCCACGGGTGGGTAGGTCACCTTGCGCTCTCTCACCTGAGTTATTGTGGTGTTTGAAGTAACCTCTTCCTCTTCTCCCTCCCTCCGTGTCTTTAATAGAATCAAGACTTCTGCGCTATGCGCTTTGGTATAGCGCAGGAAGTCTTGATTCTATTAAAGACACTGAGGCGAGCATTATCCCTCCCTGAGGGAATGTCGCTATATGAACATTTTGCAACTGTGAAGTTAATGTTATATTTCTGTGGAGAGTAGTCAGCAAATTCCCTAACCTAATATATCGATTTTGTTTTTCCCTAAGGGGAAGAGCAGAAAAATTCGAGAGTGACTCAATGTTGTATCCAAGAGAGTGCAGAGCATTCGCTGCATATAAAGACAGGAGGAAATGCACTCTTAAGGCGAGCTCAGCCAGTTCAACAAAAAAGAAGGGCAAAGCACCTGGTCAAGGGAGGACTTATACTAGGAAAGGGAGTCCTATTGCTGGTTGAGACTGAGGCTGGGACTACAGGACACCAGAAGCCTCATGGGAAATGTAGTGGGGACACTTCTTGGAGTGTTTTAAAAGATCCACGTTGGATGAAAGTTTGTTGGTTTTGTTTTATACCCGTTGAGAAAAAAATGAAAGTGAAGATAATTTTGAAGTGCTGTGTTGAGGCAGTAATAAATAAGCATAATGCTCACCTCCGGTCTTGTCATAGAATCATCCTTTTATTTAATTAGGGCAGTGCTACTTGCCATTTTTCTTTATGTCACTAAGCTGTGCATCTTTGAAATTCAATAGAAACTTCCTCGGCAGATGGAACCTCCCCCTCTTTCTTTGCTGCTCAAGTAGCAGATAAGTGCTTTCTTTTTCTATGCAGGTCCTTGCGCGACGCTGCAAAATCCATTGCGACGGACACCAGTCACCTCGTTTGAAGCACTGTGCCGATTTCCCTCAGGCGAGCGTGGCCCTATGCAGGTCAACGCCCTTGCCGGACTAGCGACCGAAGGCTTTTACCACACACCTGCACATCCACACAAACCCCTCTCTCCACAACCATCATTCCCGAGTACGGAGGGGGCAGCTGCTCCTCCCGTCATTTCCAGCACACGCGGAATCAAGCTATGCATAGTGTTGAAAGTGCACCAGACTCACAAAAGGTTTTCCCCTGAGGAGAACACAGTAGAACGGACACCGGAATCGATCAGTTACAATGAGAGACACACGGAAGCAGACACTAAACTGATGGCAGTGCTCTGAAGGAGTGTAACACAGTCCACGAGGGTGCCGGACAGTGTACACCGATAGAAAACTGTAGATAGAGGGGCACACCAAACCCGGGAGCTTGAAAAGAAGAGAGTCACTCCGTGATAGGTTGCTTATTATCAATTCCAGAACAGTCCAAATATATGTAAAATTACAAAAAACAAACTATAATACACAGACCCCATATAATTGTCAAGCTCAATATTGTGGCTAAATGATAAGCCAGCGCAGCATGTCAGACAGCTGGGACCAAGAAAAGTAGTACAATGCGCAAGACTGAAATGGCAGACAGCTTTAAATGGGTCCTTCTTTGTAACAGCCACAGGAATGTGAAGGTGGCAGTCTGAGTTCTCCGCATATACAATTGAGGCTAGAAGACATGGGAGCACACCTTCATAACCAAGGGTTTGACCCCTCTATTAAAAAAGAGGTTGGAAGAAGGGGGATGCATCTCAGCCCACAAGAACCAGAGTTTCTCTAACACCTCCTCTCCCTGCCCCATCTCCCACATGGCTTGCCTGTGGCCACTCCCAGTAGATCAGGAGCTGAGGATGCCAGGACACTTCTTAAAGTGAAGGCGGGAGAAGAAACCTCACGACCCTCACTCTCCGAGGATGATACAAAGGACAGTGATATTACAGGGAAATGCGCACGCATCTCGGATGTTGGGGGGGGGGATTGTGTCTGAGGAGTCCATTGGTCCGCCAAAGCTAGCATCAAGAAAGTCACAAGAGTGTCTCAAACTAGAGAAGCCGACCGCAATGACGGGAGCTGAGGGGAAAGCAGAGAAGATCTTTGACCCAGAGGAGTTGATCAGCCCTAATTCCTCAGACAGGATCCTGTTCGCACAAGTGGCTGAGTTCTGGAAGTCTCACCTACGGAAGCCACTTGGCAAAGAAGAGAGCCAAACTGGGCAGAATGCCCATAAACCGAGATTAATGGCAAGGTGGTGCCAACAACTGAAATCGATCCAGAGATGCTGACATTTGTGGACAAGTGCCTGAAAAACCAAAGGAAAGGGATAGACTGAGCACAGTGTTCTTGACAAGATAAGCACTTGTGCACCGCGGGGTCCCTCGCAAAGATTCTAGACCTGAATCAGAACAAAAAGATAACAGCGTTCCAGTGGACTCTTCAACATGAGCAAGCAGGGCCAAGAGGGCAGTCTGCTCTTAAGCAACATGAATTGCGGTATAGTGACAGAGAAGCGAAGGGGAGCTGATGAAAATTAACAGCACTATGGGAACTTGCGGCCTCGGAATAAGGGATCACAGCCCAGGGCCTGCTATTTGGGAAGCACTGTGCAAAAGGAACTGTCCAAGTTTGTGGGCAGCCACATAATATTTAATGCTGCTTCAGGGGACAGTATGTCCTGTGCTGGGTGGCATTTGCTGGCTATTCTGGGAATTAAGTGGTGCCTGATGAGGGGTTTTACCTGGAAATTAAATAAAGACTGCCCTCGCACAAAAATGCCTTTGACAGTATTTTATGCTTTTTCAATACAAGTGGCACGAGGCCCAATAAAGACTGTAGGAAGTCAATAAAGTGGCTGATTAAGGGTGAGTATTTTATTGATGAACTAATGAAAGTCATAAGAGTGAAAGAGTATGGGTCCAAAGCAGAGTGATTCCAACACAAGCAACTCTGGTCTGAGGTAATAGAAAACATGCCGTTTTTCAGGACCCGCTTACTATTTCAGATTGCCATGGTTGCAAGCTGAGATTTAGCCAACATTGTTACTGAACATTCCTGTTCCACTGAACAAAGGATTCCATCACATTTCATGAACAATCTGAGCAGATCATCAAAAGGTTGCCTGAAAGCTTTATTGGAAATTCAGGTCCTCTGAACTGTATCAGTGTGCGCTTGATAGTTCCATATTCCTAGATTACGGTCTTGTGAAGTGAGTAGCAAAACATTTAGTGTTGCTAACAAGGTAACACTGGGGGTTACCTTTTCTATCTACAGCGTAATAACAAACAAAACTGTATTCCTATATGAAACACATCAGGCCTCCTAGCATCTGTATGGAAACCAGGTCATCATCCGACACACTGTAGAGTCTCAAGAATGGAGCTTTCATGCCCTGCCACCGGGTGGACATGACGTTTAACAGCCCGCCTGCCTGGGCAAAGCAAAGACCTCAGCTCTGGCTGCGGGACGTTAAATGCCATGTCTGCCCCGGGGCCGGGGCGTGAAAGCCATTCGCAGGGGGTGCGGCCAGATTTCTTATTTTTTTGTCCGACAGGAGATATGCTCAAGCAGAACGCAGCTTCAGTTGAAGAAAAAAAAAAAACACAAAAAGAAATTTAAAAATAAACACGAACATGGCCACCGCCATTAAAATGGAAGAGGGTCTATATCCCTTTTTGGATGACATCGACTATTGAAAACATGTTCAAAAATGGCTGTCATCTGAAAAAGGACCTAGTCCAGGGGTGCACAACTGATTTTGCCAGAGGGCCGAATGTACCTTACATGCTGCCTATAGAGGACCGAAAAGTAGATGTGGGAGGGAGCGCGAGGCCTTTTCAACCCCAAATTTTTATTTTAAAAAAATGGAAAAAGAATACCCTTTTGAAGATGTACGGGTCTTTATTTGCATTTCAAACTAACATTTTGAAGTGCACATTTTCCACTTTTATCATTTCTTTCTTTGCAAAGGACATATTGGCACTAGAATAAATATGCAAACCATACAGGATGAAAAGACTGCGCTCAAACATTTCACAAGTTATGTTAGATTTGCAAGGCACAAGCTCTGGCATTTTGCACAGCAACTGGCACGGCTGTAAGTGAGCAATGAAGCATGATTATTTGGGAAATGAACAGTGAACCAGACATACTTCAGTGAGAAACATTGCAGCATTTCTCAGCTGTCAGTTTCTGGATCTCGGGCTCCAGTGACGATGTTCCTACTTTCAGGATAGCATGGAGATTTTGGTTAGTGAGTCTTGTCCTTAGACTGCATTTATGTAATGGCTGCCAAACATAGATACCATCTTTAATGCTTCCCGCAACATATTGTGGAAATGAGCAGTGTTCAGAGACTGATAAAAGGTTAATAAAGGCATATCTGCTTATTGTTTAGGACACTACAGCACTGAAGTTCAATCACTTCCAGTTGAAGTTCAGGTGGAACATTGTCAACATCAGCAGAGAAAGGGTCTGCAAAAAGTTTAAAAGAGGCTCGCTGTGATTTAAATCGTGTGAAACTATTCTCAAAAACATTTTGCAGTACATTCAGGACCTTCACATGCCGATGCCATCCAGCAGGGAAGTGTACCAGCATCCCTTTCTGCAGTTGGGCTTCACTCTTACAGTATGCATACACAGGAGGGTTGGTAGGTTTTAATTGGGATTGTAATTAGCTTGTTTCTATGTAGCATCCAAAGCCATCCGACTGCCTCTTTAGAGTGCAATACAATCACTCCTTGAAGAGCTGAAATACATTTAACGAGGCAGTACTAGCACTTCTCACCAAGGCTGCAAAACCTTCACTCTTAACAAGCATACATACACACAGACCAGACCAACCCACCCTCCTCATCTCAGCATACATGGGGCATACACAGATTAACTGGATCTTCAGGAAACAACTCAAAACATAACTCTTCACCCAAAGTCTAAGTAAGCAAGCATCCCTGCTTAGCTCATCCCCCACCCCTACCCTTTAATCTGCAATCTATGTTTGTATTATGTTAATATGTTATTGCCTTCTTCTGTAATGTCATTATCTTCTTTGTCTGTTGCTATTACTTGTGTAACAACTGTAACTTTATACCCAGGTTAACATACATACATACATACAAACAGACCCAACCCCCTGACCCCCATCTCAACATACACGGGGCATACACATTAACATGCATGCATACACACCCGACACCCTCCCCCACACCCCCATCTCAGCATACAGATTAACATGCATATATACACACATACAGACCCCGACACCCTCCACCCCTGCTTCTTAGCATCCACAGATTAACAAGCACACATCATACATACAGACAGACAGACAGACAGACAGACAGACCCGACTCCGCCCCCCCAAAAACCCCACTCCTGCCCTGCATCTCAGCATACACATATTAACATGCATATATGCACACATACAGACAGTGTGCCGTGGGCAGTGCAGGCATAGTCGCACCCCAGGAAAGGTGGATTGCGATTGGTCAGACTACCTTTCCCGGATGCAAATACACTGATCAGCCTTTTGCACCCGGACAGATTTCTTCTTCCTATGGTATATGCAGGAGCCTGAAGAATGGGATCAGCAAACGCGGTTCGAAATGTCTGCATCTTGCACATTAACAAACCCACTAAATACATTTATTTTTGTGAATGAGTGCAGGGACCACATTTGTAAAGTCATTTTCAGAAAGCTGCTTTTTTCGGCAACAGCAATCTCGTGAAAGATGTTCATTGGTTGGGACAGTACATGTTTGGCCCCTCCCTCTGGAGTCTCATTAAGTTTCGAAGGTTCTCAATGATTGGATAACTAAGCACAGCAAGTACTTCGCACACAAGGACTGCTATAGGTGTGCTCAGTTACTGATTATAGTTCTACATCCGAACGCGTGTTTCCTTGGCGTTCAGTCATGTCTGCATGTCCTGATGGCTTCAGTGATAGAATGCTGGTGATTGATGGGTGTCTGTGCGCTCGCAGAATATTAGAATATTTTAGGAGTGCTGTAAATGAGTGGTGTGTCAGTAGGGGGACTGAGCTGCGGAGAATGAGCATGCTGGTAGTGGCATCTCGTTCTTAATGTACCGAAATGACTCACCGGATGATACCGACTTGCGTCATTTGCTATAAAGCCAGCTTTCAACTTACCCTCCTGTCCCCAAACTCAACTACTTGTGACAGGTCATCTTGTGAAACATAAGACTTTGCAAAGTAAGAACAAATGAAGAATACAAAGTTGAATGTGAGCTGGTCATTGCCACATTGCAAGCTATGCACTTTTTAACAATTGTGAAATAAGACAGGGTGCACAGGCAACGTTAATGAAAAACAATAAGAACGTAAGATCAACAAGTTGATATGCCCAGCGCTGGTCACTGGGCTGGATTTTCCCAGATCCAGCAAAACATCTTCCCGAGTCTCGAATTCAGGGAAACTAGTTGTGCCTATTATGTAAGCTTTCTGGTTTTGTTCCCGAGACCGAGATTTGAACTAGGACCACCAGGACTAAAGTCGAGTGACTTAACCAATACACTACAGCAACTAATGGTTAGAACACTTGTAAATATTTATGTCAGAATAGCACTTTGCAGGGGCAACGCGTTTTTCTTGAAAGCAAGACAACGGGGCGCAATTCATGTTCGAATCCCAATCCCACGCTGGTATTAAGCGCGTCACAGCTTTGTAAAGAGGTCTACCTTTTCTAATTTGCTTGCAACATTATGGGAACCTTCTCCTATTTCTCCTAAAACGTAAAAGTTCAATTATGGGGGCTTGAGGTGCTCAGAAAAATCTAGTGAGTTTGCCTTCACCTTAATTTACAGCCCTTACGTGTACTCCTAACCGCTTCCAAGAACCAACCATTTCTTTAGTACACAACATAGCGGAAATCCCAAGATGAATACCATCTCAACACGTTTCCTGGTTAGGAAAAATAATTGCAGACAGCAACGTGCTCTAGCATGAATAGTGAACTATTGTTGGAGGACTATAAATAGCAGACCAGTTCTAGATAAATATTTCATGGGCATTATTTATCACCCAGTAAATATTTTAAGACTCTCCAGTAAGAGGATATAGGCTAAAGTAAATGAACACGGCAATTGCTTACATACGTCTCTGAACTATTCACTGCAGTAAGTTACCCCTTGCAATTTTACATTTTATATAGCTGCAGCTCATGTTTAATTTGCATGGGCGCAAGGTGAAAGATCCTATACAAGCCTCAACTCACTGCAATGAAAAAAGCAGCTTGACAATGCAAAACATTGATCTGTGTAAAATGAGGAGTGTGTGTATGTGGGGGGGGGCTGAGGGGCGGGCAACTCTACGTTCAATTCTTTGAGTGCTCTGTTGGGCCTCCCACACAAAGGGAAAATTACTGCAGCAACTTTATTTCAGACCAATAACCACACTGTAGAGTAATTTAGTAAATGTTTCCGATTAATTCAGCTCATATCTTTTTGCTTTATTTATGGACCTGTTAACCAGAGATTATTCTAATCGTGCAAGGCAAACACCTATTATTGCCCTTCCAACCATACACATCAACTAACGTAGGGCCTCACTGAACCTTTTGTCTGCTGGAGTTCAATGGAACCAAATGCCAAGGGTAACAAGCACTGGCACACCAATTGTTTTAGGTTATGTAGTATTTCATTCAATTTTACATTTCTAAGCACAAATTTGTGGCACCATTAAGAACAGCTTCAGGTCAAAGACCACCTAAGCTCAGCCCTACAGATAAGGGGTGTATCGGGCACTTCTACTCCCTATAAATAGGCAATACTCCCAAACACTAAAAATGGGGAGTAGAAATACTCCCAACAAAAAAATAGGAAACACACTTAGAACCTTGTGCCCCTGCTTTCACCCACAGAGCTCAATGGATATGTTTGGACGAGTAGCGCAGGTAGAAACTATCGCTGCGCGATCGGAATAAGTAAACATGTTTCTTTTAATGCCCATCAATAACTAGGTGAAAAGAAATAATTATTACAAAATTCCGTTTTATAGTTGAACCATATATTTACTTGCTTGTAAAATACTCCCATTGGGAATTGGACATTGCAAGTATTTTACTCCCAACTTAAAAAAAAATTATAATTGTGAATACAATCCTCCCACTTGCAAATCTTATCTGAAGCATTGCCTAAGCTGAAGAGCCAGTCGCCTTGTAAACCCCAGAGCATTTGCGTCAACTTCATTCTTTGACATTGGTATCATTTCTGAATCTTCAATATGATCATTTACCCAGCATAGCCCTTACTTTATCCACGAAATACTCTTGGGTATACATAGGGACCTTTCAACCGATACCTTTATTACAGCCCTTCACGTCATCACAGAGGTCTTCTTTCTTGAAGCACAGTTAACACTTACGATACAATGCAAAGTAACTACAATCTGTTTCATATGCACTGCTCTGGAGACCAGTGGTCGTGTGCCCACTGGCTTTGGCGTTTGCTAAGAAATGTCCACCGCAGTAAGAATTCCTTCACCCCATCAAGAGTACACACCTCTCTACAGATTAATAAACTGCCATCTCCAAGGAGAAAAAACTGTCCTTGGCTAGTGAGAATGGATTCCTGGCAAGTAAGAAATGATGTGCTGTGCCCCAATAATGAAGTCTTTATTGAGACCAACCACCCTCCTTTGTGAGAACGGCGTTAATATGCACAATACTGATGAATGTCATTCTAGACTGGTTATCCCCGCCTAAACTTAGTAAAAGCCAAACAAAGTCTTCCATGGATTCAATGATAGTGTCAATGGCTATATCAATACAGCCCAAATGGTCAAAGCACAATCTAGAAAAGATTGACCAGTTAATAAATAAATACAAATACTGACTGTAAACAATGAACGCACACATTGCTATTAAACACAACAGTCACCCAATAAAAATGATTATGTTGCAGACTATTCGCTGTAAAGCTGTTACCCACAAGTCAAACTTTGTTCAATGATTTATCTTCTCCTTTAAAAAAAGCTTCAGTTAGGACTAAATAGTCTAGTGTTGTCCATTGTTACTTTCTTGTGTTAGATTTGTGTTCTGCTTTGGATTGGTAAAAGAAGGAGTTTGAAATCACTTGGCACAATGTCATCCCAATTTACCATCGCGCATCACAACCAGAAACCTCAGGGTGGAGGTACGTTTGTTTAACAGCTTTCATCACAGGGTTATTTGAGAATCAACCCAGGAAACCAAGACGGTCAGGTGTTGGAAAAAGAAGAGCGACTAAAAAAAAAAAAAAATAGGCTCTTGTTCTGATTGAAGAGCAAAAGGAACTCTCTATAAGTATATCACACAGCAAAAAAACATTGACATGTCTGCACATAGAAGAGAGTGCACACATTCCACAACTCCAGGCACGAGAAAAAGTAATCGCTGTTCAAAGAGGTGCTACCAGGTACCGAATCTAAAGGTTCACATAATTTTTCAAACATGGCTATTCCATGGCAATTCATTTGTGCACAAAGACATGCTGAAACCACATCATATTTAATTATGCCATTCCTTCTCTCTTATTAGGCTTTTAATTAAAATCCAAAGAAGATTATATGTTTGCAAATTGTGAATGTGTGATGGGGCACAAATATTTTTCTCCACACTGTAGTTCCATTTCCCCATCCCAACTACTTCTTTAATGCAACAAAGATTGCAGCTTATTGTAAAACCTTTTCCGTATCTTAATGGAGTTTTCTACACAAATTCAAGATTGAGCCACTACAGAAATTTCTTTGCTGGTAATTCACAACAGTTGCCTTCTGCTCCAAAAGCCACTTAACTCCTATGTCTGCCATCCTGTTTGTACGCACTGCGGATGCAAGGAAAAAGCCTAAATTGTAAAATCAACACAAATCATGGAGTAAACACTTGCTTGCACAGCAAAAGACAATTTATGTTGTATACTCAGACTGCTCAGACAGTAGGCAGAATGTGCAAAATATGTTGCCACTCTTTATGGAGCTATGTGCCACTCTCAGGCTACCAAAGTCTTGCTTGGATTCCTCCATAGCAAACATTTAATTTAGCCCATTTATAAGGTTTACAATAACAAAACGAGAAGGGTGGCTTGTTCCAAAAGCAATTGCATGCAACAGAAAAAAAAGAGAAAAAAAGTTTCAGCAAATGTCAAAGCACGCAGGTCTTGATAGCTAGAATATCCACCTTCTAATGGGTCTGCCATCTCAGCTTCCAATTATCCTCTCTTAGGCCTGCTTAAACTGCACACCAGACACTGTTATTGAGGTGTTGGTGAAGCTTTCAAGCGGTGGGACTGGCAGAGGTGTTGGAGCCTCTGTTCCATTAAACACCCAGTGTGGGCTGACCGCTGCAGCTGCCATTTTAGGAGAGCTATGTAATGTACACCCTCAACTGCTTTTTCCAGCAGAGACCAGGAACAAGCAGAGTAGTTAGAGCGATTCTCTCTCACACACACTGCATGACCCAAATTGGAGGGGTGGACAATAGCAAAAGAGACTGCTCTGTGGGAGGAAACGGGGATTAACGGTGGTTGGTGCTGTGTGACAGTTGATGGCCACTGAACCCCTGAAGCCCAAAACTTTCACTCACATACAATGCTGCATGAGTATGCACCATGACAGTCCTTGGTGCCAGCCAGCTGGTGGGTGCGTGACGAATCAACTTCCGGGGCACCAGTGGTCCAGGGATGAATATCGGTTTCCAAACCATCAATGAACCCCACACCTCTAGTACACCAGAAGGGATCCGAACAGATTGGAATACAACAACATTTTTTAGACCTCCTTGTCCAATTTTGGTAGCGTGGATGGAACAGCAGGCTCATCTCCGCAAGGTCGTGGATTGTTGGTTAGTTACAACACAGCGAAAATACAATTAGAAAATGATTAAAAGGGACTGTGCAGTCATGGTTGTATAAAAATATCTACTTATTATTACTACAACAGACAGTTCTAGCACACTACAAAGTACAACCCACCCTGTAAAGGAACACAGAGGACAGACAATTTCACGAAGGAAAGGGATGCACTCTGGATACTGACAGGAGGGTAATCAGTCTTACTGTTCAAGGTTTTTCAGTTCCAGCACCAAAGGGGCAAAGAGTCATAACTGTCTCTAGGGGCCTTCGGAGAAGGACCAGGGGGGCAGAACCACAATGTACCTGGTGCTGAAGAAGTCCTTGATGCTTGACATCGTCAAGGCAGTTCCAGGGCGCTTCGCAGCCCTCAAGACAAGTTAGTGGCAGGAGACAGCTGCGGGTACCAGGTAGTTCAGCAAGTGAGGCTGGACGGACGTCTGCAGACTGTCCGGCGCTGCGGCTCGGGGCCAAGAATCGTTGCCTCTGTGCTGGATGGCAGATCTGGAATGCTGGTCGAGGCGGCTCGGACGGCTCTTGCGACTGTGGCGTCATCACAGTCAGCGGTGCAGCCGGATGCGGTTCGAGGACTCGACTGTCTCGAAAATATCCTTAAAAGATGGACGCTGGTTGATGCTTGTGTGGCACTCCTAGCTTCTTGGCAGGGCTCATGTCTTTTCAAGGCGGACGACCCAAAGCTCAGGAGAGTGTTTGGAGGCAACAGCCTTGTCCTTTGTCCAGAGACTCTCCGGCACTTCCCATCTAGGAAGCTTGCTGTCGGAACCTAGCAAGGCACGCTGTGTGCTGGCTGGATAGTGGTTCTGGAGCTGCTGGATGGGTCCTCCGAGTCCGGTATCTCCCTCTGTTCCCTGGGATATTTTTAGGGGAGGGATCCTGCTTCCCTCTTGGAACTCCTGGCCTGCCTTCACTGGTGCTAGGCAGAATCCTGTGCAGTGCCCTTAGGGACCACTGCACCCAATTAAAACCACAGATGGCAATACAAGTTTTACCTTTGGTACAAGCCTGTACTACTATGTTAGAGTGGTAGCAGTAGCGGAGCAGCCAGGCTCATCTCAAGAGTATATGAGCAGTAGCAGAGATTACACAAAGGGACAGAATTACTGTGGCTCAAGCAAACACTGACTCAAGGTTTCAGGTAAAAAATATAAGTACATTTATTTTTAAACACTTTAACACAACACTTATATTAAAATTTAAAACCACACGTTAAATACACTACCCCTGACCAATTCACCTTGTACGGTATAAATCAAGGTAAGTACCCTGTGTTTGAGAGAACCGGTGTTAAGAAACAATACACGTTACCGTGAATACGATTGCGATCACTTTTTGACAGTTCGGTCTACTAAATAAACATGTATCCGCGGCAAGAAATGCTACCGGAGCAAAAACACACTTAGCACCTGAGAAACCGAGAGAGAGTTGGGGGCAAAAATCATAGGCAATTTGTTAGATAGGCAGACAGAATCGAAGAACACTCAGACAGAAATACAAGAGTCAAGAGGCCGGAGCCAGTGTCAATTGGAACCGGGTTCCTGTGTCGAGGATCACACGTCGGATAGTTTGGGATTCAAAGTTGCCAAGAGTACTTTAGCTATTGTCAAATGTTCAGAAGCAAACAAAAGAAGGGCAAGCCTTATAAGCGAGAAATAGGGATTTCACCCAAAATTCCTCAAGCAGGACACAGTACCTTTTCAAAGAAGAAGCTGGTGCCACAGCAGTTATTCCTGGTAGTATCCTGTAGACACATGATTCCTGGCTTCGGCACGAAGGACGATGAAGGGGGTCTACACCACACAGGGATGAGGCCGGCAGCAGCGACGATGAATAAAAGGTGGGCTCCTTAAAAACAGGAGAGGCTCTTCAGGTGGCTATCCGGACCACTACAGCAGTGTGCAGCGATTTTGACAACGAAGGCGACCTCTGGCTGAAGAAGATGAGCTGGTTATCCCCACCAGGCTCAAGGGAAGAAGACTCCAGAATGGATCTCCTCAAAGTCGTTGAAGGGTATATAGCTCAGGACTGCAGCAGGGTTTCACTGGTACGGGATAGTTGCAGCAGTCGACCTCTCCTACGCTTCTCTTTGGGTTCCTTGTAGTTCCAGTGGCGACTCTCTGACTTCCAGCCCAAGAGACCTGCCTTTTATGTGAGAATCCCCCATTCACACAGCCTGGCTATCAATCACACAGCAGGGGTGTTGTCCAGCCCGGACAACCACCTCAGCCAATCATGAAAAAGTGCGACTTGGGTTAGGAGGTGGGAAAAGAATTTTGAATTTTAGAATGCCCAATTAAATTGCAGAATAGAGGACCGCCTTGCCAAAGGCCAAATCTTGCCCATGGATAGAATCCAAGGAGTAGTGTTTAACAAAAGTATGGACAGAAGCCCATGTGGTTGCTTCACAAATGTTACGAATGGGAACACCCCTCTGCAGGGCAGTAGAGGCAGCCACACCTCTAGTCGAATGGGCCCGCAAGCCTACCGGAGAGTCCTTACCAGCCAAGCGGCAACATTCAGAAATTGTCAAGATAATCCATCTAGACGAAGTCTGTTTAGTAACAGCTTGTCTCAAACGCCTTCCAGCGTATCCTACAAAGAGTTGTTCATCCACTCGGACTCGGGACATGCGTGAGATGTAGAAACTTAAAGCTCTCCTAGGATCCAACCTATGGAGCCTCTCCTCTTCCTTACCAGGATGCGGAGGAGGATAGAAGGCCGGAAGAATGACCTGGCTTAAATGAAATTCCGACACAACTTTCGGAAGAAAAGAAGGACGAACCCTAAGGACAACCCTGTCCTTATGGAACACAGTGAAGGGTGGCTTAACGGAAAGTGCCTGCAACTCACTCACTCTGCGAGCGGAAGGAACCGCAACTAAAAATACAGTTTTCAAGGTCAACAGTCTCAAAGGGCAAGAATGTAAAGGCTCAAACGAAGCTCCCATGAGGAATTTTAGAACCAGGGTCAAATCCCAACCGGGCACCTGGAAAGGTGACGGTGGGAACACATTAGTGAGCCCTTTTAGAAACTGAGAAATCAAAGGAATTTTAAAATAAGAACACTCTTCAAACGAGCGCTTAAATATGGACAGCGCGCCAGATAACCCTTAATGATACCCACTTGCAGGCCCTTGTGGGCTAATGAAAGCAAAAAAGACACCACAGGAATGGCACATGAAAAAGGATCCACATTCTTAACCCTACACCAGTCGCAGAACTTTCTCCAACGGCAACGGTACAGGGACTTTGTTGCCGGCCTTCTGGCTGAAAGCAACACCTCCATCACGTCTTCAGGGAGATCCCAATCCTTATACCTCAACCTTTCAGAAGCCAAGCATGAAGGTTGAGGGACTTGACCTCTGGATGGAGAACCCAACCCTCCTCCCGTGAGAGCAGATCGTCTCGGTAGGGAAGCCGGCGTGGAGGGCAGATGGTCATGTCGAGAAGGTCCAGGTACCACGTTCTCCTGGCCCATGCCGGAGCAATGAGGATCATTCGGGAACCGAACCTCCGTAGCACTTGCGGAATGACGGGTACAGCAGTGGGAAGGACCACTCCACTACGAACGCATCCCCTAAGGCTCCTCTTGGAGGAAATTCCCACAAGCAGAATCTTTTGCACTTCCGGTTGACACTGGAGGTGAACAGATCCATTTGTGGGGTCCCCCAAAGGGCGAAGATCTCCAGGAGAATCTCCTGAGCCAGCTCCCACTCGTTAGAGACCATGTTCTGCCTGCTCAGAGCGTCTGCCGCCGCATTTTCGTCTCCGGCCGGATGAACTGCAGAGATTGAAACTTCCTGCTGGATGGCCCAGAACCAGAGCTGCATCGCTTCTCTGCACAGAGGGAGAGATCCTGCCCCCCACCCTTTTTGTTGAGGTAGTGCATGACCACTGTATTGTCCGTTAGAATCAGGACAGTCTTCCCCCGCATAAACGGCAGAAAAGCCTTCAGGGCTAGCCTGACGGCCCACTGCTCCAACAGATTGATATGGAGTCTGGACTCCGACGGAGACCAACAACCGTCGACTGTCAACTCGTTGGCATGAGCTCCCCATCCCGTGAGGGATGCGTCCCTCCGGCCAGGGTAGCCAAAATGGAGCCCCCTTCATCAGATTGCCTTCGACAGCCCACCACAGAAGATTCTGGGCGACCGAGGGTGGCACCTAAACGGGATCCGACATCCGGCCGGAGGACTGTGACCACTGCATCTTGAGAGCCAACTGCAGAGATCTCATCTGCAGCCTGGCCTCTGGCACCAGGAGAATGCAGGATGCCATGAGGCTGAGCAACCTCAAGAACTCGAACGCCCGGAGACTGGGCATGTTAAAACCTGTTCACCATCTGCAGAATGTGATGAGCCCTCACCTGGGGAGGAAAACACAGCCCCAGGGATGTGTCGAGCACTGCTCTGATGTACTGGAGCTGCTGGGTAGGCGTCAAGTGGGACTTCGTTAAGTTGAGAGAGAAGCCCAGCCTGTGAAGGGAGTGGCAGGTGACTGCCAGATGATCCAGGACTTGCTCGGGAGAGCGCACCCTGATCAACCAATCGTCCAGGTAGGGGTAGACGTGAATCCCCCCTTTCCTGAGATACGCTGCCACCACCACCATGAGCTTGGTGAAGACCATCGGGCGGAGGTGACTCCGAACGGCAGGACCCGAAACTGAAAGTGTGAGTTGCCAACCGCAAACATCAGGTACTTCTTGTGATTGGGATGAATCGGCACATGAAAGTAAGCGTCCTTGAAGTCGAGAGGCACCAACCAGTCCTGAAGTTGAAGGGCCTGGAGGACTTCAGAGAGAGTAACCATCTTGAACTTGTCCTTCCTGAGGAGCTTGTTCAAACCATGCAAGTCCATTATGGGTCTCAATCCCCAGTCTTTTTTCCGGGATCAAAAAATATGGGGAATACCATCCCTTGTTCCTCTCCTCTACAGGAACCAGTTCTATGGCGCTTTTCTCCAGCAGGGATTTGATTTCCTGCGCAAGGAGCGGATCCGGACACTTCAAAGAGAGAATCCCTGGTGGATTGTCTTGAGGCCTCTGCCGGAGGAAGACAGTAGCCGTGGGCTAGGATCTCCAGAACCCACACATCTGAAGTAATGGCACGCCATTCTACAAGATGCTGCGCCAGCCTTCCCCCAACCGGCGAACCATGGGATATGGCCTCATGACTGAGCTGAATCGGCTGCGGCAGTGCCTGAGGGCAAAGAGGCTTTGGCACCTTGAGTACCCTGTTTTCCACCTCTGGTACTCCTACGTTGGCCCCTTTGACTTGCAGCTCCCCGCGATCTACCAAAGGAAGAGTAGTATCAAAAGGAACTTCCCCTCCATTGCTGTCCCCTAGGACGAAAAGGCAGAGGTTGGCGAACTGCGGCACTCAACGACTTTGCTGCAGCTTTGGAGGTCTGCAATCCCTCAAGGCTCTCGTCAGCCTTCCTGCCAAAAAGATGTTCACCATCAAAGGACATGGTGAGAAGCCGGGCCATAAAACAATTGGCCTATGTGGGCGCCATGGTGCGCCCATTGAAGTACCAGAGATTTGCAAGAACTACTGGTTGCAATATTGGAAATAAGAGTTCTCAGCAATTAATTGTTCAACCACTCATACAGAAAACTTCAACCTATACCCGAGACAACTCAATTTCTTCAGAAACTTAACTCTACCACTTTCCAACAAAACCAGCTGATGTTCACTATAGATGTCAAGAGTCTATATACCTCCATACCACACGACCTCGGGATCGAAGCAGTTGAATGGTTGTTACTCCAATCACCAGATGTTCGAGCACAAAAAGAATTTATTCCGACTGCTACAATTAATTGCTGAGAACTCTTATTTCCAATTTTGCAACCAGTTTTTCTTGCAAATCTCTGGTACTTCAATGGGCGCCACCATGGCGCCCACATACGCCAATTGTTTTATTTATAAATTTGAGTTGGATCATATATTGAGTAAGCAAGAATGGAAGATGATATTCATCTGTGGACCCAATATATAGATGACATTTTTGGCGTTTGGACAGGCACGGAGACAGCATTTGATGATTTTTTTGTTTGAGTACCTAAATAACATTGATCCACGTGTTCAATTTACCAGGGAGTCATCACGCGACAAGATCACCTTTCTCGATGTACAGATAACGAAGAAGGACACTGGCTACAGCACTACCCTTTTTCGGAAGCCCACCGATCGCAACAACCTGTTGCACCGTCTGAGCTTCCATCAACCGAGCCTATTGAGGAACCTTCCATTTAGCCAACTTCTTTGAGTCAAGAAGATCGTTAGTGACCCTGAAGACTGCATCTCACAACAACTTGAAATGAAAGAAAATTCCTCAAACGAGGCTACCACCAAGAAGAATTGGATTCGGCAGTTCAAAGAGTCAACATACTTAACCATGAAACTCTCTTATCTGCTCCGAAAAAAACAGTTAGGGAGCTCAAATCACTGTATATGTGTCAAAATTCTCCATCCAAAGCAACAAAATCAAGACGACAATTAAAAAACATTGGGGTATTTTTAAAAACGACACGAGAGTACAGAACTTATTCAATGAGCTACCGGTGTTTGCCTTTCAGAGAAGCAGGAACCTCAGGGATGAACTTGTACACACAAAACCACCTTCTAAAAAATTGATCACACAACGCACTGGTACATTCCCCTGTTTACACTGCATTAATTGCAACTTCGTGGTTAAAGGGAATGTTATTTTTCATCCACGAACAGGCAAGAAGATTCTTCTTAAGACATTTGGAACTTGCGACAGCATTAACATCATATGGCATCAAATGCCCATGTGGGAAATACTACGTGGGCCAGTCAACCAGAGCAGCCAAAATATGGTGGAACGAACACCGTTCCTGCATCCGTAATTCTAACCCGAATTCAGCTGTGGCCCGACATTGGGCCGAAAATAACAATAACCTTTCACAAATTAAGTTTTGTGTCCTGGAGGTTTTGACCAGGAACAACCCTCACGAGGATTTAGGCCTACGCCTCAATCGCAGGGAGACATTTTGGATTGACAAACTCTGTAGTCTGATCCCGAATGGTCTGAATGAGGAAATCAACTACCACCGTTATGTCCGAAACTCACTGAAATTCGAGAGCATATATGCCCATCTTGATGTCCTGGCGCACTTCATGTGTGGTGCTTGCTTTTCTCACTGCTTTGCTTTTATTGTAATTTGACCACATGTTTCCTAAATTTCGTACCACTTCTGTTTTTATGTCACCTAACAGCAACCTTGCCGCAAATCCCGGACTCCTGTCTGGGACCCAAGGTGCCGCCTGAGGGCGACACCTTCCGCGACAAGGTTGAACCTGCGTTATTTATTGATCCTAAGTAGTCTCATTATATGTGTTATCATTCCAATGTCTGTTTAACTCCATATGTAGATTATCAAGTGCATTAACCTCCGATGTGTAGTGTTTAAATTGAGTGGTTTGAATTAGTTTCATGTTTTTGTTTTCATTTAATTATTATGCAATGGAGAGATACTACTCTGTATATACTTTTTTTCCTGTTCAGCTCCGGTTCCCATCGGGCTGTAATTGTGGACATTGTGCAGGTATGCCCCATAAATACTTATTTTTGATATCCGTGCAGGCTATCACCTGCAATACACCTGGGTTCGTGACCACCGGCATCTCTAGGGCGCGAGGTGGTCACGTGTAGTATAAAAGAGCCGTTGTCCCGGCAACGGCCTAACACGGCAGTCTGAGACACTGCCCTACAGCTGCACGCAGGAGGACTAACGCTCTGTGTGCTGTAAGGTATGAGATCTGATCAGAACACACTTCGGTTATCCTTTTTCTGGCATCCGTTCTTGTTATACCATGATACTTAACTGGATTTTTTACCCATCATAAGATACGATCCACCTTTTGCAAACACAAGCGTGTTTCACACTACAGCCGCTGTACCCACGACATTTTGTTGGCTTATCTTATTTTGGGTATGAACTACGAACGTTCTCTTCTTTGCCACACCATTAAGGTAAAGCTAGTTTTAAACATTTTTCTGTTTAGTTATTTACATGACAATCCACTCATCATGTCTTTAATTTATTTTTTCTTTGACTTGTCACCCTTGGAATCACAACTGATTGGTATGTTTTCATTTTTATTTTCACAATAATGTGTGTTTTGTTTCGTTTGTTTGATTCATGTATCATGTTGACATTGATGCATTATGTTACTTACCTGGAATTCACTAGACTTGCCCTGAAGGAAATGATTTCCGAAATGCATTGGCATACTAAGTCTGTACTACGTATGAGTTGTGGCAACTGCTTCCTCACTAAGAATAAATTAGTGACAGCTTTGTTTTGAATTTCTTTGGATAAATTATCACTTTGATACAAACAACCAACAGACACTTAATTTTGAACAAGCATATTACCTTTGATACCGGATCCAACCGTTTTGAACTTTGAATAATTATCTGCTTAGGTTGGGCCCCATTGAGAGTGACTGTGTGACATGGTATTTTTACTTGGTCTCTAGCTTTTGTTGGCTGCCTGTAAAGCCATACCCCCTGAAGAAAACACTTTCTTTCAGCCATCAAACGTTTGGCGTCCCTATCAGGAGGGATGGTAGGGTACGACGCCTGCTTTGCCGGGGCCGTAGCCGCCTGCACCACCAAACTCTCCGGAGTGGGATGCGTCGTCAAGTAGCAGGGGTCGCTACTGGCTGGACGGTATTTTTTCAGCAACCACTTGCTCACTGCCGGGCGACTCTCCGGAGCAGTCCAAGCCGCCGCCACCCTTCTCTGTAAAGCCATATGAAATGGCAGCACCGGGTCAGTGAGTGGACTTTGGTCAAGGATATCTGTCAGGTCATCCTGCAGAAAATCCACTGGTGGCGCAGACCACCCCAAGTACTCAGTCACCCTCGACATGAGTCGCCTGTACGAAGACTCAGCATGTGTACCAGGCTCAGGCCTGCCAAACTCATTTCCAGGGAGGTATCAAGACCACTGGCATCGTGCAAAGACTGACGCAGGTCTTCCAACTGGCTGTGACCAGATAACAAGTCATCAGGAACCTCATCAGGCACCAAACCTTCCTCAGACCCTTCATCCACCTCAGAGATGTAATCCAGAGGCTGGAACAAATCCCTGGATGAGGGCACAGAAAAAGGCTCAAATACAGGCCTTACTGACTACTTCAGAGCCTTCCTCAGAGTTTCCACCGATGCACGGGGTACCTCCGGCAAAGCCTCCAAAAAAGGCGTTGAGGGAGTCGACAAAATTGGCGTCGAGTGTGGCGCCGATGGCTTCTACACAGACCTCGAGGGCGGTGCCCCGAGCGTGCCCTTCGACAGCCTCAGCGCCCATGACTTCCTCAGAGGTGGAGCCTCGAGAGTCCCTCGACGGACATGGTGCCGATGGTGTTGACGTCTTCTTAGAAGATGTCACAGGCTCGACCGGTCTCGAGGGCGTCGAGGACCGGGACCTGGAGCGGGCATGGCTAGAGTGATCCACCTTGTCCGACCGGGACCTCGAAGGTTCCTGGTGATCGCGCTGACCGCCCGAGCCCGAAGGCGTACGAACGGTGGCCCTAGCGCGTTCCTTGCCAGCTTTTTTCCAAGTCGCGGACGGAACAGAGCCCTGCGATTGAAAAATCGCCATCATCTCCATATGAAATGCATCCCATTCCGCAGGAGAGGAATGCTTTTTGGGACAAGCAACCCACTGTCTGGCAGAGTCCTCAGATGAGGACGGGGAAGGCGACCAGTGACAGCGCTTCTGCTAATGCCTCGAGGAGGCAGAGGAATGGCGGGAAGCACTCCGGGACCGAGACCCCCTGGACTTATGCTGACGATGCGGAGAGTCGCCCCTCGAATCATAGGTCGAAAGCCCAGCAGATTTTGACTTTCGGGCGTGGAAACACTACCTACCGACAGCTTCTTCTTTTGCTCCTGTAAGGCCTTTGACGCCAAAGACTGGCATTCATCACAGTCATCGGTTGCGTGGTCCTCGCTGAGGCACCAGAGAAAATTTGTCATGCGGGTCCCTAAGTGACATCTTGGAAACGCAGTCCCGACACTTCTTGAATCCTGACCGCCGGGTAAAAGACATGATAATTTCACAAACCCAGTTCGAATAAACCGATAGAATCAGTAGAACCAAGGCGTGCCGAGATCTCAGAAGCGAACACGTTCGAGGAAAAAACAGAACAGAGGCTACGGCGTCGTGCGTCCTACATATAACATCGGGTGACGTCCGCTGTCGGAGAAGGTCCTCGAAGGGGCGCATCATCATCGACGCAGAAAATTTTCTGAACCAGCACAGCTGTGGTGATTACCTGTCAGATGTGAAATACGTCGGAGGAACTAATCCCTTCAAAATATTGTTCATAATTTTATTGGGCTAGGTGGATTTTCCAAACATTGAAAGTGCAATCAGAAACTAGGTGGGTTTAAGCTCCTTTGCCTTCAACTGTACTAATAGACCTCCTTTTTGGCAGTAGCGAACAAATGAAGATTCCAAAATGAAACTCTACAGAGTGGTGGAACTGGAATTGAAGGTTCTGAGTAAGGAATGATTTTTACAATGTTCTCCACAGGGTCATGAATAAAAAAAAAATACTCCACGAGTCAGTCGGGCAGTGGAAGATGCATGATGGCCATTGACTTCAAAGAAAAACACTTGCTTACAGAGGCTCTGATGTGGAATAACAGGGCACGGAGGAAGCAACTAGACTAATAGTATTTAAGAAACCAAACGACAGGCATCAGGAGACAAAGTTAACAACATGAAAAACATTCTAAGCCTTGAGGGAAGACTTTGAATTACAGAGGGGATATTTCTTCAACTATTTGCAGGTATGACAAGTACGGGGAGGGGCATTTTGGGTGGTATGCAGGTCTACCTAAAAGCTCCACGATTAAGCTGAATATGCAGCCTGGACACCCTTAGTGGCGAACCAATTGCAAAGACTGAGGCAGCAATGGGCCTTGGGATATAGGCGAGCCATCTGATGGTGAGTTGATAGACAGCTTGCAATCCCCAAGGGAAGCAGTAAACAGGTCTAAGGTGTACCTTATTCAAGAGAAAAACATTTACCTGGTCTATTTTTACAAGAGACAAACACTTTAAGATCGGGTGTTTCAGAGATGATCACTGCAAGAGGTGTAAAGCGGACATGGCAACATTAGACACAGAGCAGAGTCTAAACCTGGACTGGATATAGGATGACCTTGAAGTAAACTAATCTTAAAGGCCATCTAAATACTGCCTTTGTTCACGCCAATACGATGGTGCTGTGCACTCTGGTATGGACACCCACGTAGGATGTCATTCTGGCGATAAGGAAAGGACAGAGTATTATTGTACACCACATGGTCCCATAACATTAGAGGATATCTGAATACATTTACAAACATATGGGCACAATGGAAAAGCCATCGCTATCGATTGGTGGGAGGGGAGTGAACTGTAATTGGCAGAGGCATGCGGTAGAAGAGTCTTCATGGAGTGGGCACCTAGTTGCAAAGCCATTGTTTATCTTCATGGCATTATCTTTTCCCTGGAAGTAAACACTATATGAAGGCGGTCATTTGTATTGATTGCGATGAAATGCTCCAGAACTACTTTGTACAGGTTTTTACATCTGCCATTTTCTGTGTGTTTTTATTATTACAAAATCACAATAAAAACATGTAATTTTTTGAGAAGCATGCATGGTGGTATATCCCCGAGATTATACTTGGATCGGAGATCTAGTGGGAGGCCAGATCGCATACTAGATAGTATGTCCCAGATACACTACAGTTAATCCCTCCCTTACAGCTTTTGCTTGGATGGTTCTAAAAGAGGAACCTAATTTACATGTATAGAGAAAACCCTAATACATACATATGTTTATCCCCAAACCAATCCTGAAAAATACCAGGTTTTTGAACGTATCCCAGGCCAAATGAAAGGAACAAACGCAGAGTTGCAGAGGAAGATAAGTATCCCTATCAAACAGGCTACCCCACATGCTATATAGTTTATTCCTTACTCACATGTTTTGATAAGACTGTTTAGAAAACAAAACATACGTTCCATTTTTTGATACATCCTCTAATACCTTTATGAGTTATCCCATTTCCCATCCTGAAACAACCATCCCTGAAACATTTCTGCCACACATGCTCCGTTGGTCCGCCACACTGTCCAGGCACAATCTGCATCTCATTGGTTCGCAAGCACGCTCCCCGGTCAGAGTAGAGTAGACACTAGATGTGCTGCCGGCTATGGAGGCTAGACTACTGGATAGGGTCTGAAAGGGTGGGGTGAGGCTAACCTGGCAAAGTGCAGGACTGATTTAGACTGGCAAAAGGAGCGGGACCAAAGAGACCATTCTCCCTTCCGCTTTCATTGACGAACAGCTTGGTTTCTTGGGAGGGTTCTGAAGCTCTAAAAGCAGCTTAACTTGACTTGTTTTAGAAATATCTTTACAAGAAGCAGATTTATTACCCTGGAGGAGTTAAAAAAAAAAAGACTCTAGTTTCCTGTGCAATACCCTCCACTAAACTCATTAAACATGATCGTTCAGGCCCAGAGAGTCTGCAGGTATATTAACTCTAGATGGTGCTACACTGTCCACACCAAGTACTTCGATTCTGTTTGCCAAAGGGTGGTAGGAAGCTGGCCGAGGGGAGGAGCACTATATTTGTTAGCAGATGATGGAGGTTTCAAAGAACTACTACCATAAATCTGCTAATATTAAGTATATCTACCTGATGGTGATTGTGATAACACCACCATCACACTCCGATAGATTGGAATGCATTGCAGGGAATTGTCATGGCAGGAATTGTGCCATGGCCATGTCTCGGGCCAGAAGGCCAGGAGGGTTGTGGGGGGAGGCGGGAATTCTCGTGCATTACTCTGGGAAGGCAATCAAGAACTAGCCTTGAATCGCACTGGAATGGGCGGGTATCACGCATGGATGTACTATAGGGTGGTCCGCCCATGGTAAAGGTAACAATTGGGAAGGTTCAATACGTGCCCAATATCTGGGTAGGTCGCCTTGCAATCCACCTAGAAGAGCCTGCAAGTATAGCCCATGCTCCTCTAGTTGCAATTTGTTGAAGCATAGACTGTTGCAAACACTTTTATCACAGCAGCAAGTAAAGACAGAGGAAGCCACTACCTGATCGGGCACACATATAATAAATCATCACCAAATCTGCTAGGTAAGTATAAGGCACCACTCCAGTGGACACTGGCCGCAGCATGGCTACCTGCACACATCAGAATACAGCAGCGACTATGACAAATTTGATCACGCTGATCACATTGTTTTCCACCTACTTACACCAGACTACACCTCAACACCTCTGACATCAGTATGCAGCAAAGACCTATGACAAAGTCGGGCCCGCTGAACATATAGCGAATCTCTAGCACTCACGCCATCTCCCAACTCCTCTCAGCACCCATCCACATGCCCAACCTCATGAGTTGCTCTCTACCGGAGACTGACCAGCCCTGCTAAGCCTTATTTGACAAAAAGCCCACACGCATCCTAATCTTACTCTATGACCTCCAACACACTGGACCTCGGTCCCTGAGGAAATTCCCACCACCAGCGCATTGAGACTATAATAATGATAAAAGGTGCTATATGACAACTACAATACAATATTCATAAAGTGTATGATACACTTCACCATTTTTATAAAATACTACACCAAAACACAGATGTACGAGAGGTGGTGACCCAGGGCCAGACATTATGCACCTAGCATGATCTTGCCCACCCCGCTCACCTCCCCACTCCACATCCATTATGGGTTAAGTTGTTTCAAACTTTAAGTTAGTGAATTGAAGAGCAGGTACCACCTTCTCCTTTAGTGGGACGCTTGGGGCTGAATGAGGCTACTACATGGTCAATCAGGAAGATCACAGAGTGGATTCTTCTTTTGGTCAGACAAAAGGTGGCAATTGACCGAGATCAATGCAAACCACTAGCTTTGCATGTCTTGCTAAAGGGGAGTGCGTGTTTTAATGAAACTGTAGATGTATAATGCCACAAGATCAAGCCTTCCACTTGATTATCTTGTCTAAATATAAATATTCTGCTAAATCACAGTATGAACCCCAGAAGACAAACTTGAATAAAACAACCTACCATTGTAGAATTACACCCTATTCTGGGCACTCAGGCTAACAAATTGACATCCACTTTGCTGCAGGAAAAACTGCTCGACTGTGGGGGTAGGAGAGGTCAACCCATTCTGTCGTAAATCGGTGCTTCCAAAAAGTGACCAACCTTCATAGCCTATGATGCTATACTTTAAGCGAGTCAGAATCTGATCGTAGCCACCTTCAACAATGCATTGCTTGCTCATGTGTTTTCGATGCAGTTCAGGGTTTGCAAAATCTACTAGCCCACTAGCATTGGCGAGTAGTTTTTATGACGGGCGAGTACTATTTGCACAATATTCTATCTTGCTGGCGAGTATGGGAACGTTAGAATATTTTTTATTTACTGCAAACACGTTTTTTTTGCAGTAAATGGCAAATCCAAGTTTCACTGTGCTAGCTTGAAAGCATTGCACCAAATAGGAAGTGTGCATATGGCGACATGCACCATTTTACAAAAAGCAGTGGTAAATATTTGATCACCATTCACGTTGGGGCAAGTGCATGTCTCTTAGGTCGAGTATGTAAACTAAGGAACTCGCCCTGCAGGTCTAGTGGAATTTAAGAATTTTAAAGACCTGTAGTTGCTATGGTCGCAGAAAATAAATCTTATTTGAAATAAATGCGCATGTCACACTGGACACTAGTGTCACATTTTATATCTACACCTAACAAACGAGCAACATGGGTGAAGCACCAAAGAGCTGCTGCCACCGTAATCTATTAAACCCACGTCACAATCAGAACTCTGAAGACAACATTACCTTCTTTGCTGCAAAGTTCAGCCTGCTTCATAGAGAGGTTTCCGTCTACCCATTTAACGCCAGACAAAGCGCTGCTAATTTGCTATGTGAATTGTTTACAAATGATCAGATCCATGGAGAGATCAATAATTCAGATTTTGGCGAGAAATAGTAGAAGGGAAATACATAAAAGGCTTCTATGTTCCATGCCCTTTGACAACTCGCCTCAGTTGTGTTTCATCCATAAAGGCAAAACATACAAGAAGTGAATAATACATATCCTTAATGGTTGAATATGGCAAGGGACAGCTTTGCGAGTCAGCCGAAAGCCTCCAAAACAACAATATTACAGTAAACAACAAAATAGAGATTTTACACAAAAACGGACACTAAAAGAAAACACCTATAACCCACAAATAATGCAAGCTAGAACTATATATACACTATGTAGCATACAACAGTTTTCTTCTAAGACCCCCTTGTGTATAGCGTCTGAATGTCTGGTGCCTGTGGTTGCCTTGGGATGCTATATACATATATACTTCAACTAAGAACCTATCCATGCCACGGTGCCACCCAGTAGCCATCCCAAGCAGTTAAAACTTCACAAGTGGGGATTTTCCATCCTTTATCAAACCCACCATAACAGACGGACAAACACTGAAACACTTGGGGTTTATACTTCAGAAGGGGGAAAAATGGAAAAATGGTTAAAAATTAAAAGAACCCACATTTTTACTTTAAAAAAGTCATCTGAAACATAGTAAACAGTATCCGAACTCGTATTTCGAGCCCAAGTTAATGCCCTAGGAGTAAGGGTATCTAGAAATGCCCGGGAAAAGGCACGGACCACAAAATTTACAACCTTGGTCTCTTCAGATGGCTTCACAAAGTTGAGCCGGTCTTCTTGGGCTTCCCTGAAGCACAAGAAGATTTGGTGTAGGTATAGATGTGCCATGTGGCTCAAAAAGGCTCGAATAGCAGGAAAGGTTTTGAATTCGGATATCTCTACATGTTCTCTGGGCCAGTCTAACCGGAGCAGCAGGGGGCTGGCCACAAAAGGTGACCAGGTGCATGAAGAATCGCACGGCTCAGAGTCTAAAGGGGCTCCAAACTGCCTCAAAAGCTTCTTGATGAAATGCTGAACAGCAGCATTGCCAGAGGGAAACCTCCAGGCTTTAAAGAGTGCTGCAGGGAAGTATACAAAGTAACCTAAAGGAACATCGTCACCCCCACTGGTATCTAGCTGTCCTGGTCAAATGGCCCCTTACTACAGAGAAGCTTCCAGGTTTTTCCAGCTGTTATCCCTGTAGTCCTCAGGGACCACTGACGGAAAGGATTTCACTCCCTCCTTTGAGAAGCGTCTTCAACCCTGTCAAAGGGGACTTTAACTGTTGATAACTACAATTCGAATGAAGGTAGTTGTTACTCAGGCAGGGGGAAGGTTTGAATTCAAACACTACTGGGTCTAGGAAAATTAAAATCATAATACACAGCGATGGCTGGGTGATTTGATTTTTAAAGTAGTGTTGTGAGAATGTTTCCCAAACAGAGCAACCAAACGAATGGACCGAGACAATTCACTCAAGGGTTTGAAGGGGGACTCGACCAGTGTTTTTCTTTGTTGTTTTTTTTTAAAAAAAGCCATTGTGTTGCATTTTACAGCATGTTTCAAAATAAATTGGTATAAAACCATATACATTTAAAAGTATAATACTATGGATGCCATGTTTCCAACAGTAGAGGAGAACTTCCCTGCAGCATGGGTGCCAAATAGAAAAAATGAATACACTGTAGACACATGTGTGGCATATCCAAGAAGCTGTGCACAGTACAGTTGCCACTGCCACACAAACTGTCAGTAAAAATTACACACATTCAAAATATGGAAGGGTTTGTAAAACACTATTCCATACTACGGCTTTAATTTACGGTTATAGTTTGGGTTTGTTATGTGTGCATTTCCACGAAGGTGCTGCGTTAAGCACTTTTTTGGTAGTAATGGTGCTGCACATCCAACGTTGGCATAGGCGTCTGAAGGAACACTAGATAGAAGTTTAAAAAGGATTGTATATTAATCATTGTTTCAGATATTGAACCACTGATGCTTAAAAGGGTATTATTTCACATCTTGAGATGCTCAGAACAACTGCATTCTCGGTCTATAACTGGTACCAAATTCTGGCTGCACAAACAAAATCAGCTTTTGCCTAAAAGAACACATCTGTTGATGGGAAAGATCATTATTTCAATTATTCCATTTGCTTTTTTTTTCTCCCTTCACTGTGCAGAGACCCATCCTTTTAGGTTGCTCACTGGAGCTCCTGGGTGACCTGTAGAGGAACCACATCTTTGAAATGGTCTCTGTGCGTGGGGGGAAGGGCGTGGCGGATAAATGTGCTAATGTTTCACTCCCGATTTAGATCCTATGATGGGAGTGATGTATTTTCACGCCATATCCTTTAATCCAATAGGGCCAACCTCAAACAAAATGTCCACCCCGTTTCACTGCAGTTCCCACATGCCTCAATCCCCAGGAAGTCATGGGGGGGCATGCGGATGGAGGGAAGTGGGCAGAGCAAGGCATGCAGGGAGATTTCAATATTTTGAAAGGGATCATTTCAGAGTTACAGAACTCGGGCTGCCTCATCACCAAACGAGAAGATGTCAATTTCACATGACTAGCCAATGAGCAGAAGACCAGGTTCAGCAGCTACAAGTACAATTGGCTTCAGTTATAAATTAATTTCTCTGCAAGCTTTAGATAATCCTTTGGCAGAATATTACTTGCAGTATCTTTAGTTCTGCCTATCATTTAATTTTTAGTATTTAATTTATTTGTAACACGCTGGAACAATGCCCGTGGGCAGAGAAGCGCAAAGGAAGGACATACACCATAAAACAGAGAATTAACCAGGCCAGAGAATCAGGGAGATTACTGAGTTTATTTAAAGGGCCTCGAGTCTACACTTAAAAACTGACATTGTCCTGCATAGTCTTAGATCAGGGGGAAGGGCGTTCCACAGCTGAGGTGCCGTCACTGATGAGCAGCTATTTTGTACATGGGATAGCTTAGCGGCAGGTATTTCCCACAGTCCTGTGTTATTGGTTTTTAGCGTCCGCTCGACAGGCACCCACCTTAACCTTTTGGTCAAACATGCCAGGCTTTTCCCATAAAGACATGCATGCATAATGCATACTGTCCTAATAAGGATCCGCTTCTGTACGGGCAGCCAGTGGAGTGACCTTCTTACCGCAGACACATGTTCCGTTCTGCGAAGACCAGTGACTGACCTGACTTCATTATTTTGGACTACCTGCAGTCGATTGAGCTCAGTCTTTTCAATACCCTGAAGGAGACTGACACACTAGTCCAAGCAAGAGCCGATAATCGCACGAGCTAGTGTGGCACTATCTGCTGCATCAAGGAATGGTCTTACCTGCACCAGTAACATAACATAATAAGAGGCACGATACACAAGACTGCTGACATATGCTTATTTGTGAGCTCTGCATCCAATACCATACACAGTGTCTTAACTTTCATAAGCACTGTAAAACGGCACGAAGCAATTTGAAAAGTGGCATAGGAAGGATCCATTCTGTGCAGCTTGGAGGCTGTGCCTACAAGCATAATCTGTTTTTCCATTGTTGAGTACCAAGAGTCATCCATTGATGAATTCGATGATTGTAGGTGTCATTAATGGTCTGTAAGATCATAGTTATTGGAGAGAGGGAAAAAGAGACTCAGCACCTGATTCACAAAGCATTTTCCTATGGGATTGCGCCATTATGAAGCCATTCTGTGAATCAGGCCCCGAGTGTCATCCACATAGTTTGCGTATCCAAGAAGTTGAAGAGAGGAAGAGTGAAGATATTAAAAAGCGTTGGGGACACATAGGAGCACCCCACATTTCAAAACATAGCCTTCTGCCATACAATCTTCATGAAAACCTTGCGCCATTTGATTAGAGAGAAAGGACAAGACCCAGCTAGACGCCTCAGTAGAGAAGTAGGCAGTGTCTTGAAGCCTGGTAGCTAGGATGGTATGATCAACAAGGTCAAAAGCCTCAGTAAGATCCAATGGCATCAGAAGAGATGCTTTACATGCTTTACCTTTGTCCGATTGCTGAAGAATGAATGTTTTCAGATCCAGAAGAGTGGTTTCTGTGCTGGGACTACTGCTAAAACCTGATGAGCCAAGAATGTTGTGTTTCTAAGAACTTTTGAATTGACTGATACTCCAATTTATCCAGAATTTTCAAAAGGAAGGGTGAATTTGTAATTGGGCGATAGTTGGCAAGTATGTTGGGATCCAGTGAGTTTTTAATTTTTTTTTTTAGAAGAGGCGAAACAAAAGCCTGTTTAATAGAACTAGGGACAGCATTTTCCCTAAATGACAGATTAACAAATTTGGTGATGATGTGTCAAGAAAGCCGCAAATTATTTAACAATGGGAGCAGGACAGCTGTCACCCTTACAGATGGTAGGTTTAACACCAGTAGTTCACGCTTATCAGATTCAGATGTTTCACAGACTCTAAAGAGAGGACGAGATGCGATTGATTGCTCACGTCTGGCTGGGGTATATAGATCCTTAGTGACACTACTCCTATCCTTCCTTGATTTTAGCAATGTTTTGCCTCATGGAACTCTGGATATCACTGCACCAGATAGTGTCTTTTATCACTGGCGAGCTGACTGGGTACGGTTCTTCCAGCTCAACGAGACTTTTGAACAGCTCTTTTGAGCTTGATTCTGCATCCTTAATTCTTTGTTTATAGGAGGATTTCTTTGTCTCCTGAATTGCAGATTTGTAGATCTTTGCTGCTATAGAGTAGCTTTGTCCACCAAAGATGAGGACCTCTTCCAGCTCTTTAGTGCAAGTTTTAACTTGCACTTACATGTCTGAATTTCTGGGGTATACCATGGTTTCGAGGGCTGCGATTTAACGTCTTTGCTTCAATGGGGCTCTAGTGTGTTAACTGCCATCATCATTGTTTCATCATAGGCTGATACCAGCTGAGTAGATGACAAAGCTGTCAAGGGCGTTAAGAATGGGTTCAAAAAAGGAAGCAAGGCAGCTCGGGTGAGCTTGTGCAAATTACAACACTTTTCTTAGGGGTAGCTCTAATTTTCTGGCTATGCATTAATGGAGCAACTTGAAAATGTACAATTAGATGGTCTGACCATGGAATGACTACCTTCCCCACATGAATTCCATGCGTAACTATCCAGTCCAGAGTCCTACCTGCAGTATGTGTGGGCTTAAGAATGTTCTGTATGAAGCACACACTTTGCAGAGAGGTCTGTAGAGCTCTAGCATGTGGGTCAGATAAATCATCAAATCCTAAATTTAAATCTCCTAGCAGGATAGTCTTGTTTTAAGATCCAAAGAGAGCCGCTCACAGAATTGGGAACAAAACTCTGGCATGTTATTAGGAGGAAGATATATTAAGAATATGTTGCAGGTATTGTTGGGATCAATGGCCCACTTTAGCTGCAAAATGTCAGTCAGAAATAATCTCAACATTCAGCTGTCGAATATTAAGTGATAAATGAAAAATTAGGGGAACCTCCCTTTCCCCAACTATACAATCAGCTCTAAGAACTTTATATCCTGGAGGTATTGCTGCACCTGTGTCACTACGCCACTATCCTGGATAAAATCACAGATTTCTATTGAGTGTTTACTCAGAGATCTGGTGTAAAGCAGTGCAAAGCGCCCCAGCTTGGTGCCATCAGACAAATCAGTTCTGAGGCTGTCCTCACAGTATAGTGCAGCATGGGCGAACAAAACCTCTTGCGCAGTCATGCTGCTCACATTTATATCCTGTAGGAGTGGTGTTTTCAATAACCAGGTCAGCTGTGCATTTGAGATGCTGAGCAGGGCTGTCAGGTTCCATGCTAGTGGTTCCAATAATGCCAGTCACCGTTATGTACATGAAGGAGTGAAGAAGACACGGTAGGAGCTCTTACCAATGTGATCCCTCACCAACCGAGAGCGGACAAGAACCGGCAACAACCGGCCTCTATGAACGCGCGAACACGCAGCCGATGTGTTAAGGAGAGCCGGTGTTGCGGGGAAAGGTAGTTCAAAGGAACTACAGAACTCACAGGCAGCTAGGCAGTGTTGAGCCCGTTGCTGATAATGCAGCTGAAGGCACAGTAAATCAGTAAAGCGGGCGAGATCAGTAAAGCTCACAAAGTCAGATCTAGAAGGATCTAAGTAATGAGTACACAGCTACTTGTTAAATAGCTTGCTCAACAGGTAAATATCAATCCAGTCCCCACTGCTAGGATAAAAAGAGAAACAGTTTACCAAATCCAGCATACACTAATTACTTCAGCAACAAAGTTAGACTTTACAAACAGCCAGCCACACTAGTGTGCTGGAGGTGCAGGGGAGTATATATACCACCGGCCTCTCGAGGAGAGGTTAAAAGTTCAAACACATTGCTGACAGGCAAATGTATGCTCTTTAATTCATTTTTTTGTTAAGCCAGTAGATCAGTGTTAAACGATAGACTACAGAGGCCAATTTCAGTCCTCCATGTCCACATTTTCTCTGTGTGACTAATCTCAAGGTATTGTCACTCCTTCCATGGGAGAAGCGCATTCCCCATGAGGCCACGATGGTGAGGCTGCTACACGCTAGTCCCCAGAGGGATGGTACTCAATGGGTGGATATCATGGGAAGGGAAACCCTCCATGGGACCAGTACCAATCCCTGTGGGAGAATGTGGTATTCCCCTCCCCAGTTCTGTCCCCTCCTTCCTTTCACCACAGGCAGTACCCTGTGGTTCCCCAAACCTCTGTTTAAAGTTGAGGAAACCAAGTCCAAGCAGACTACTGAGAGGAAGTAGAGTGCCACTGATGATTATGAGTTCAGTGCCTTGACACGGAGGAAGGCTGGATCAGTGAAGAATACCTATGGAAACCAACCTACACAGTCTAGTTGCTGGAGACTGCCCATTGGTCTCCCAAAGTACAAATTAGAAGAAGGGCTGGGCCATTGGTCAAGCCTGCACCCGAGGACTGAGGGCAAAGTTTGAATGTCGCAGACAGAGGCGCAGGAAGAACCTGTAGACCGCAATGACTGGAGAGAAGCCGCTGCCTCCAAGGGTACAGGCCACAAGAGGCCAAAGGGAAACCAAGTGTGAGGAACACTTGGGACACCTCCTGGAGGAAAGCCGTGCTGCCTGAGTCACTGAAGTCAAAGCAGGGACGTGGACAGCAGCAGGAGCAGAGAGAGGAGGGTCGGAAGTTCCGAGCAGGATGCCACATATCTGTAACCCAAAAACGAGGTACTGATGCTGCCTAGGTCCATGAGAGGGGCTGGGGACTGAATGAGGGGAGCCTAAGAAGGGTTGGGAACCCAATACGAACTAAAGGAGGATGATGTATAGGTCAAGCACCCCAAGAGAAATCTAAAGACACAGACATATGCTGTATCGGTAGACACTTGGCAGGAGAGTAAACCAAGTGTTCTGGAAATCCAATACGAAGTTTTCTGGGACTTGAGTGAACCACAGAGGCAAAGTCAAAGTAAATTAGTGGGGGGTCTCGAAAGAACTACAAAAGTCACAGCTGAGATAAGAAGGTCTGGGACTCAGATAAAATCAAGAGGGGAGTACTTGAAACAAACTGTATACAATATCCTATGCGATGCCTGGCAGGAGAGTACACCAGGTCTGTTCAATTGGACATTGAGTAAAGTTGCAGTAGAGAACCCATGAAAGCAACACCAGGGTCTGGGACCCATATGAAGATGGGTGAAGCTCACAAAAGCAAAGCACAAGGGTCAGAGACCCATACAAGAGCAAAGAAACATAGTCAAGGGGCTGAGGCCCAAAGCAAGTCGGAGAGAGCCCCGCAAGAGTAACAAGGGATCTGGGACCACACAGAAGAGAAAGGAGTTGCAAAACAATTCAAGGAGATCCCGAAACAACCCAGAGGGATCTGGGGCCCATATGAAAGAGAAAGACATTTTCTGGAATTCTGAGTTCTACAGTCTGGCAGGATAGTGAACCTTTGGGAATTGATACTTGGAACTGTATTTAAAGAGTAAATCGTGATTTCACACCACAAACTCTGTATCCGGAACGAGAGAAGCCTCTTTATGGATCAAGAAGATGCCCAGTTTTTCCATAGTTCGTTTAGTGCAAGGGACGGAAATAGGTTTGGATACAGGATGGTGGACAATATACTTTACAAGACATCCTGACATCCTGGCAGAGTTCTTAGCATTTTTGTTGGGTTAGGGAAACCCCTCATAGAAATAGGGCAAGATCCTTTTCTTCATTTTTATAATAAAAGTCTTTTGCCAAAAAGCATGACGCCACTGTTCCAGACCCATACTTCTGCACCCTTATATCTGCTATACCTTTCCTGTTGGGTAACCATGTTGCCCACCAGTTGCTGGTATGCACAGCAGGAATACACACAATATATCAATGATTCAGTAAGGCTCTGTGGGCAGACATGCCCTCCTGGGTAGACACCACTTGTTAAATCACAGAGTTGGTTAGCAGATCTGACCTTTTGCAGAATTCATTCATGTGAGCGCCTGATATTTTGAAAAAATGGCTAGGCTTATGACAGCAGGTGGAATTCATTCACAGGTTATCAAGACACAAACAAAGGGACGTCCATAATAAGAAATAGCTACATATCTCAACAGAAAACCAAACCATTTGAAAAAGAAATCCTGATTAAAACATAAACCGGCATGAAGTGAAAGTCATGAAAATACCACAATAGGTGCTACATACTTGAATTAGGTCCAAAATGCCAAGTTCGCTTTCTGATGAATCAACACAGAAGACAAAATACAGCGTAGCATAATGTCTGTATATCAGCTTGTTGTCGGATCCACCTATCAAACTAAATGGGAGACAAAACCAAGCAAATTACACCACAGTCATATATACACCATAGGTTGCATATACCACAGTTTAGGATACAAGTTATTATAGGAGGTGTCAATTAATAGCTTAATTTAACAACAAAAAAGTTGCAGATGTAACATTTTTATTTCACGGTCACAGAAAATGTCCCCGATTGAGACAAAAACGAACCTACAAATAGTTGCAAGTCAGAAACCACTACACAATAGTTAATGGATTGCAAATAAATATGTTCAGTACATGTTTTCCCCATCTGGCAGACAATATCAATCTTGATTTTACCTCTACAGAAGCAGGTAAGTAATGTTTGCATTAAAAGGCAAAAGAACAAAAATACAGCAGAGTTAATCAAGGCCTCAGTTATGACATGCCTCAGAATTTGCACTATGCACTAGCTATTGGCTACTAGTAACAGACTCTTGGCAAGTAAGAAATGCTGTGTTGTATGTGGAAAATTGTGGTGGCAAGTGACGTTTTAGACATGGCGATTAGCTTGAGGTTTTTACTAGAGGTATAAAAAGCATCTGAAATAAAAAGCAACTGAAATAAAGATTCAGTGTCTAATATAGTACAGGGAAATTAATCTATTCAGATGAGTCACTGCAAAGGATTCCAGCTTCCTAGGTCCTATTGCTTCAGCAGACCAAATCCAACAGCCAGTCCCAAAGAGTCACCAGAAAAATTCCAAGTAGTAATATTTAAAATACAGAACACAGATATACACATTTGTGAAGACATTACACACCTCTCATTATGCAGATACAACACTTTTCCCTCCTCTTACAGTTTGCCTAAGGATCACAATCACGCACTTGATCATGCTCGGTCAAAATAGCACACACAATGCACTTAATCTCTTTTGGGTTTAGTGTATGCTGAACATCCCTTCTTCATAATACTTGGATATTTAATTAAATCACCCACATTCACTTTGGCAGAATTTAATTCTTCATTTGTTTTTAATCTCCACACTCTTGTGCAAGATATCGCACTTCAATGCATTGACCTGTACTGCTATGCCAGGCACTCTGTGGTTAGTTTAGCGCCCTCTCAACTCGTTACCACACCAGTAGTGGAGTGTGATTCAAACCTACAAGTAATGATCCTTCTCTCAACTCTTCTTCCTGGGTCTCTCCTTTACGAAAGGTAATTTGTAGAACATCTAGAAGGTAGGATTGAATTTCTCCAAACACCCAGGGCTCGCTGGCTGGTAGGTGGCACAGAGTGGACTCTGCATGTGTCGTACTCCTTGAGATAGTGTTTGGTTTTTCTATAGACTACCTGCACTCCATTGTCAGTCTTTTTTTAGGGTATATCTTTCAAGGTTATTTCAGAAATCACTTCTATTTCAGGTCATTTGGAAAACAAATCTACTGAAGCCACTAAATATATGTCTGGCTCGTTAACCATCCACGGACCGGTTCAATTACATCCATAGCCACAATCCCATGATAGTCATGGAAATTCCATAGGACACACATTCAGATCTTATTCTGCCACCCTTTAATTCCAGTCAGAGATTGAATAAATCAATCCTAACTCATCCACACCTACTGTTCTTGAATGTATTGTACAAGTCATGCTCATATGGATTAGCAATCCACTTTGTTTTTACACATTACATGGGTTTCTTGAATTACTCATACTAACATCAAAGCTTCTTCCCACTCTCCACTTGGATCATCATCCAACAATATTCCAGTAACTAAATCTGCCAATCATCATTTCCATAGGACTCCTCCACACCTACATGCTGCCTCATTTCCAATTCACATTCCACCTGAAAAATCGGCTACCTGTATTACTATAACCCAACACACAAACCTTTGTGATGCTCCATCAGTCCTTTTTTTGGGCAAAAAAGGTCAAATGGATTATGAAGCATCTTAATCTTGAACTTGGGACTCCAGAGAACATTTTCAATTGTTTGATGGCCCAGATGTAGGCAAGTGGTTCATCCTCTATAGATGAATATTTGACTTGCTCTGTCGAGTGCCCTATATACAAAAGTAATAGTTATTTCCGTCCCCATCTGTGCTGGTAGCAGTACTGTTAGAAACCAATAATCACTGGCATCGTTCACATTTTTGAGACCAGAAAAACTCCATTCCCTTTTCACCAAACTCTCAGATTTCTTGTTCTGTCAGCAACGCTGCTGACACATGCCAAGAAATTACAGAATGTCAACATTATAGCGTGGTCAGCCAATGACAGCTTTCCCCAAGTCCTCTTTAGTCTGGAAATCATCCTTAGCCAACTTGAGTCTGCGGAGAATCCTGCAGATCCCCCACTGAAACCCTGCCTAAGGTCTCCTTCCAGGTGGTCAGGAGAGGGCAAACGCTTCCTGATCCCAATTCTGGGGGTGGTGTACTGCGGGAGGATCACCTGGGTGGAGACCAGGGTAGTGGGGTGATTTTGCAGGGCAAGACACAGTATTTCTCCTTGGAGAGGGATGCCCTTGCCACCGAATTACAGGAGGAATTGACTTATTGTCATTTGGATATATCTTGACCTCCTATTAACAATTGAAGGATGAACTCCAAGGGTGTGATCCAACAAAGTGTTGTCTCCAAAGAACAGTTATTTCTTAACACTAAAATCATATGCGCTCACCAAAGGCAAAGGTATTCCAAAAAAATAGATGGAAACGTAGCCTTTTCTGTACCATCGGTCTCTAAAAATGGTTAAATCCTAAAATCCTTCTCTTAACATCAGAGGAAGTAAAAACACGGCTAGAAATAATGAGGAAGAAGAAAAACCTACATTTCCTTAAAAACAAAACAAATGTCCCAAAATCCCTTAAGGACGATGATGAAGAAGAGGGCTGAAAATGCATGTAGAGCTAAAGGACAGGCAGGCAAGGCTAGCAGCCTGTGGTAGGGTCAGGCAATTAACTCTAAGGACCTGCAGCCAATTAACCCAGCAGAGGGGCATAAAAGGCTGTTGCACGAAGCAGCAGGAGAAAGAAGCTGGAAGGTCGGCAGCAGAAGAGAAGAAGCAGAGCACAAGGCTGGCAGATCACTAGGAAGTGTGACCACAGAAGTGACACCGGAGTGAAGGAAGAGCAGATTTCACCTGCAGGCTCTGAATTGGTCCTGTGGTCAAACACCCTACTGTGGCTGCATTGGAAGAGACTGCGAGAAACAGGCAGTCTTCCACATGTGCCCAATTGCTGTGACTGCAGAGCTGAAGTCGTGCATCCACCCAAGGCCTACGTGCAGAAGCAAGCTGAGGGAAGCTAGAGAAGAACAAGTTACTCTCTTACCTGGTAACGTTCTTTCGATGGGATGGTCCGACGACGTATTCCATATCTATGACAGTAATCACCACAGCTGTGCTGCTTTGGAAAATTTTCAGCGTCTGCGTCCTGCTTCGATCACATCGATGCGCCGTCCCCGAGGACCTCCTCCGACGGCCGACGTCACCCGATGTGATAAGTAGGACGCACGACGCCCGTAGCCTCAGTTGTAGTTTTTTCCCCCCAGAACGTGTGACACCAGTCTTCTGCCAGTCAGACACACAAGGCCTTGCGGAAACGTAAGCTGCAATCGCATAAGAAATTCTGCAGCGGGGAAGGTAGGGAGGGAGCGATATGGAATAAGTCGTCGGACCATCCCATCGAAAGAACGTTACCAGGTAAGAGAGTAACTTGTTCTTCTAGGGGATTGGGTCCTCCGACGTATTCCATATCTATGACAGACTCCCAAAGCAGTACCAAAAGCAAGGAGGTGGGAAAAGAATTTAGAACACAAATTTAGCATGCCCAATCAAATTGCGGAATAAAGGACTGCCTTGCCAAAGGCCAGATCCTGTCCTCGGATGGAATCGAGGGAGTAGCGACGTACAAAAGTATGTACTGAAGCCCAGGTTGCTGCATTACAGATGTTACGAATAGGAATACCCCTCTGTAGGGCAGTAGATAAAGCCATACCCCTGGTAGAATGGGCCCGCAAGCCAGCCGGTGGGTCCTTACCCGCCAAGCGGTAACACTCGGAGATAGCCAAAATAATCCAACGAGAAAGTCTGTTTCGTCACAGCTTGTCCCAAACGCTTTCCAGCGTAATCAATGAAGAGTTGATCGTCCACTCTGACCCGGGACATGCGTGAAATATAAAAGCTCAACGCTTTCCTAGGATCAAGCCTATGGAGCCTCTCCTCTTCCTTACCAGGATGCGGAGGAGGATAGAATGCCAGAAGAGCAACCTTCTGGGCCAAATGAGATTCCGAAAACACCTTCGGAAGAAAGGAAGGACGAACTCGAAGGACAACCCTGTCCTTATGAAGCACAGTGAAGGGTGGCTTAACTGAAAGTGCCTGTAACTCACTCACTCTGCGAGCGGAAGTAACCGCACCCAAAAACAGTTTTAAGAGTTAACAGTCTCAAAGGGCAAGAATGCAAAGGCTCAAATGGAGCACCCATTAGAAACTTGAGAACAAGGTTCAAATCCCAACCGGGCACCAGAAAAGGTGACGGAGGGAACACATTAGTGAGCCCTTTCAAAAACTGAGAAATTAAAGGAATCTTAAAATAGGAACATTCTTCAGACGAGCGCTTAAATATGGACAGCGCCACCAGGTAACCTTTAATGGTACCCACTTGCAAGCCCCTGTGGGCCAAAGAAAGCAAAAAAGACAGAACCATGGGAATGTCACATACAAAAGGATCCACATTCTTAACTCTGCACCAGTCGCAGAATTTACGCCAACGGTACAGAGACTTTGTTGCCGGCTGTCTGGCCGAGAGCAACACCTCCAACACGTCTTCAGGGAGGTCCCAATCCTTATACCTCTACCTTTCAGAAGCCAAGCGTGAAGGTGGAGGGATCTGAACTCTGGATGGAGAACCTGACCCCCCCCTCTCGTGAGAGCAGATCGTCTTGGTAGGCAAGACGACGTGGAGGGCAGATGGACAAGTCGAGAAGGTCCGGGAACCACGTCCTCCGGGCCCACGCCAGAGCAATGAGGATCATCCGTGAAAATTCCTGCGAGCAAAACCTTTTGCACTTCTGGTTGACACTGGAGGTGAAGAGATCCACTTGAGGGGTCTCCCAAAGGGCGAAGATCTCCAGAAGAATCTCCTGAGCCAGCTCCCACTCGTGAGAGATCGTGCTCTGCCTGCTCAGAGCGTCCGCTGTCTCGTTGTCGTCTCCGGGCAGATGAACAGCCGAGATCGAAACTTCCTGCTGGATGGCCCAGAACTCGAGCTGCATCGCCTCCGTGCACAGACGAAGTGACCCTGCTCCCCCCCTTTTTGTTGAGGTAGTGCATGGCCAACGTGTTGTCCGTCAGGATCAGGACACTCTTTCCTCGCACAGTCGGCAGAAAAGCCTTCAGGGCTAGCCTGACGGCCCTCAGCACCAACAGAGTGATATGGAGACTGGACTCCGACGGAGACCAACGACCGCTGACTGTCAACTCGTTGGCATGAGCTCCCCATCCCGTGAGGGATGCGTCCGTCACGATCGTCACTTCCGGCCAGGGAAGCCAAAACAGAGCCCCCTTCATCAGATTGCCTTTGACGGCCCACCAGAGAAGGTCCTGGGCGACCGAGGGCGGCACCTGAACAGGGTCCGACATCCTGCCGGAAGATTGCGACCACTGCATCTTGAGTGCCCACTGCAAAGATCTCATTGGCAGACGAGCCTCTAGCTCCAGAAGAATGCAGGATGCCATGCGGCCAAGCAACCTCAAGAGCTCGGACGTCGGGAGCGTCTGGGCAAGTTGAAACTTGTGTACCATCTGCTGAATGTGAAGAGCCCTCACTTGGGGAGGAAAACACAGCCCCAGGGATGTGTCGAGCACTGTTCCGATGTACTGGAGCCGCTGTGTTGGCGTCAAATGGGACTTCTTTAAATTGAGGGAGAAGCCCAGCTTGTGAAGGGAGTGGCAGGTGACGGACAGATGATCCAGGACATGCTCGGGAGAGCTACCCCTGATCAACCAATCGTCCAAGTAAGGGTAGACGTGAATCCCCCCCTTTCCTGAGATGCGCTGTCACCACCACCATGAGCTTGGTGAAAACCCTTGGGGCGGAGGTCAATCCGAACGGCAGGACCCGAAACTGAAAGTGAGAGTCGCCAACCGCGAACCTCAGGTACTTCTTGTGCTTGGGATGGATCGGCACATGGAAGTAAGCGTCCTGGAGGTCGAGATACACCAATCAGTCCTGAAGATGAAGGGCCTGGAGGACTTGAGAGAGAGTAACCATCTTGAACTTGTCCTTCCGGAGGAGTGCCTTCCGGAGGAGTTTGTTCAAACTGCGCAAGTCCATGATGGGTCTCAATCCCCTTCAAAATCAAAAAATAAGGGGGAATACCATCCCTTGTTCCTCTCCGCTACAGGCACCAGTTCTATGGTGCCTTCCTCCAGAAGGGCTGGGAATTTCCTGCGCAAGGAGCGGATCCGGACTTTTCAAAGAGAGGTTCCCAGGTGGATTGTCGTGAGGCCGAAAGGGAAGACAGTAGCCATGGGTTAGGATCTCCAGAACCCACACATCTGAAGTAATGGCACGCCACTCTACAAGATGCTGCGCCAGCCTTCCCCCAACCGGCGAACCATGGGACATGGCCTCATGACTGAGTGGTAGCGGCTGCGGCGTTGCCTGAGGGCAAAGAGGCAACTGCCCGAGCGGCCTTGGCACCTCGAGTACCTTGTTTTCCACCTCTGGTACTCCTACGGTGGCCTCTTTGACTGACAGCTCCTCTCACTTTACTGAAGGACGAGTAATAACGAAAGGAACCTCCCCTGCATTGTTGTCCCCTAGGACGAAAAGGCGGAGGTTGTCGAACTGCAGCGCCCAACGACTTTGCTGTAGCTTTGGAGGTCTGCAACCTCTCAAGGCTCTCGTCAGCCTTGCTGCCAAAAAGATGTTCACCGCCAAAGGGCATGTTGAGGAGCCGGGACTGCAATCCCCGACTTCCGCACCCACGCAAACCTGCGGATTACGGTGCTTGCCGCCATGGACCGGCTGACACAATCTGCCATGTCCAAACCCGACTGAACGGCCTCACTCATGGCATCCTTGCCATCCTGGACCATAGCAAGGAAACCATCCTGTTCGTCCCCTTCGGGAATATGTTCAGCCGCTAATGCAGCACAGTTTCACAGAGTGTGTGTGAAACAAGACAAGGCACATACGGAGTTGGCCGCCTGAAGCGCCATACCCCCTGAAGAAAACACTTTCTTCGCCCAGCCATCAAAACGTTTGTCGTCCCTATCCGGAGGGATGGTAGGATATGACGCCTGCTTTGCCGGGGCCGTAGCCGCCTGCACCACCAAACTCTCCGGAGTGGGGTTCCTGGACAAGTAGCAGGGGTCACTACTGGCTGGACGGTATTTTCGCGACAAAGACTTGCCCACTGCCGGGAGACTCTCCGGAGCAGTCCAAGCCGCCGCCACCCTTCTCTACAGAGCCATATGAAACGGCAGTACCGGGTCAGTGGGGGGACCAAGATCGAGGATGTCCGTAAGATCAACCTGAACAAACTCCCTTGGGGGAGCCAACCATCCCAAGTACTCGGTGACCCGAGACATAAGGCGCCGGTAAGAAGAATCGGCATGAGTGCCAGGCTCAGGCCTACAAAACTCCACCTCCGGCGAGGTGTCCAGTCCACTGGCATCATGCAGTGACAGCCTCAGGTCATCAAATTGGCTATGGCCCGAGAGAAGCTCATCTGGCACCGTATCCGGAACCAAGCCCTCATCAGAGGTCTCATCAACCTCTCCAGTTGAGAGCGGTGAGAGGAAGACCCCTGGGGACCAAAGCTATGCCTGATCTTAGCCAGAGCCTTTCCAGGGGCTACCCTCATACCACGGGGCCCCTCCGACACCATCGCCTCGAAAGGCGTTGAGGGCGCCGAACGAATCGGCTTCGAGAGAATCATCGTCGACGTCAGCCGCAGCGCCGCCAGCATCGGCAGTGTCGACACAGGCCTCGAAGCCAGAGCTCCGAGCGTGTCCTTCGATGACCTAGACGCCGAGAGCGTCGACGACCCCCTCGGAGGCGCAGCCTCGAGAGAGGCCATCGACGACCTCGGCGCCACAGGCGTCGACGTATTCCTTGAAGACTGCACAAGATCACGCGGTCTCGAGCACGTCGAGGACCGCGACCTGGAAAGGGCATAGACAGAAATGTTACCGTGGTCCGAGCGGGACCTCTCCCGCAAACCGTGCCGACCACTCGAGCCCGAAGGCGTGCGAGCGGCGTCTCTCGACCGATCACGACCGGCCCCACTCGGAGGCGTGGACGGACCGGTGCCCTGCGATTCGAGAATCGCTAACATCTTCTTCCCGAAGGAAGTCCATTCCTCCGGTGTCGCTTGCATGGTGGGATTAGCGACCCGGAAGAGGACAGGCAAGGCATCCGATGCCGGCGCTTCCGGGAATGCCTCGAAGAGGCAGAGGAGTGACGAGACAGACTCCTGGAAGGAGACCCACTGGACCTCCGACGATGACGCGGAGAGTCGCCTCTCGAATCATCCGTCGAAAGCCCCGCAGACCTAGACTTCCGGGGCTTAGACACCCCACCTTCCGACAACTTCTTGCGCTCCCGCAGTGCCTTGGCCGTGAGTGACTGGCAGTCGACACAGTCGTCCGTGTCATGGGCCTCCCCAAGGCACCAGAGGCAGGCGTCGTGCGAGTCCATTACCGACATCTTGGACCCACAGTCCCCGCATTTTTTGAAGGCCGGACGCGGGGTTGAAGACGAGGTAGACATCGTCACGAGCAGGCTTTTACACAAAACCGAACAGGTTCAAAGAACAGAGAAGATTACAACAGAAACTCCAAAGAGTCGAGGCGTACCGAGATTCACGAAGCGAACACGTTCGCGGAAAAAACAGAACTGAGGCTACGGGCGTCGTGCGTCCTACTTATCACATCGGGTGATGTCGGCCGTCGGAGGAGGTCCTCGGGGACGGTGCAACAACGCAGATCCTGAAAATGTTCCGAAGCAACACAGCAGTGGTGATTACTGTCATAGATATGGAATACGTCGGAGGACCCAATCCCCTTGAAAAGAAGACTCGCCATTGTCGCAGCCGGACCCCAAGCAACCGTGCTACAGAGGGGTGTGGGTCATGAGCCAGTAGCAGAAGTAAGAACGTCGGGAAGTGGAAGCTGACGCAAACGTGACTTTGGAGCCAGTGAGTGAAGCTCCATACTCTCAAAACACAAGAATTACCTTGCTGGTAACTATAGCCCGTTGGATTCACATATGCGTAGAAGTTGGAGCGAGTGAAGTTGTTCGCAGCCTTGGGAAGTCTCCAATAACAAAAGGGAATGTATATTACGCATTGTTCAGCACAAGTTTAAGTGCCCGCTTAAGAAGAAAATCTTTCTTTTCCCATTGTTGTCCTTACAACCATTACCGGGACATTGCATGTCTCCTATTAAGGGTGAGAACATTATCGGTAATTGCTTAAAAAGTAGCAATTGACTTTCCCAAAGTCTTGCAAGAATATTTCACTTCACAGAAAGGTTGCATACGAGAAACTGTTTCCCGGTCCTTGTTCAAGTAGAACGTTGCCTGAATAAAAGGGAACGCAAGTTTGTAAGCTGAAGTTTATCATCAGAGAAATCGTGCATACCTAAATTAGTTTCAGAAGTGAAAACTGTGTCTTGTAACATTCAGAACAAATACTTAAGCCTTGTAGAAGTGGTTGAAATCCAGAGCAGAACAAGCATTACCGAAGCCAGTGGATAGTTCCTTCATAAAGTGAAACCAGCCCAATTAGATCTGAACTCCGATGCTCTGAAGTCGTTGAAGCCGATATAAACCCAGAGTCCTCTGATACAAGGGTGACAATGTTATCCAAGGCTGGAAGAGTGAGAATACAGCTTTGGGGTAACTACTGGATATCAGAAGGTGTGCTTTAAACTGGGGAAGGGAGATGGGGGCTTGTTAATAATGCATCAATTATCTGTGAAGGTGAGATTGCTGACCAGTCCTCCTCAACCCGCCCCCCACCTTCCACTGATGGGCTGATCCTTTCTGCTTCCCTGGGGGGGGGGGGGGGCGGAGGGGGCAACGTGAGTGTCTGGCCCCATTTTGCCACCCCTGGGAAGCTTAAAGGACCACCAGGAAATTGATTTTACAGGTGCAGGGACCCCCCCCCCCCCCCCAAGGTCAAACTGCCCCCCACCCCAACAAAAGCCACAAAAGGTGGCACAATGTTGTTGTTTTGCCTTCTTTAGGGGTAGATGGGTGCTGTTTTGCACCCATTTGCCCCCAAGGAAGGCAAAACAACACTCCACTACATGGTTAGTGGCACACTTGAGGGCATCAGGGGGCTGGCCCAGTCCCTGGGACCAGCCCTCTCAGGAATCCCCGCACAGAGGGGCACATCCTTTCTGCTTCCCGGGGGAGGGGAGGGGAAAAATTGAGGGTCTGGCCAAATGTGTCCACCTCTGGGAAGCAGAAAGGAGCCCTAGACCACCAGCAACGCCGGCCATCCTGGATCTCAGGCCAAGTCACGTTACAGCGTTTCCCTCTGGGGAGGGATGGGGACCCTCCTGTCCTCCCGGAAGCCACTGCTGTATTTGGGGACGGTCAACCAACATGTAGGACGTGAGCCCAAGGCCCGGGATATCAACACAACCTTTCTGGAGTTGTGGATGGGCGGAGTTACAGCTTTTCTCTCTGGTGAGAGATTGGCACACTGCCGGGGCTCCCTGGTGGGGAAAAGCTGTACAGGATGGTCGTGGGTGATGTCTCCGGCCTTGGGCACCTGTCTCCCATGTGGGTCGACCATCCCCAAGTTCAGCGGTGGTCCCAGTGAGCCCCGGCAGGGTCCCCATCTGGTTCCCAGAGGGATACAATGTAAGGCAGGCCAGCCAAAGCTCACGGACAGCCGAGGCTGCTGCCTCCGGGTTTGGGCGCGTGTCTCCCTTGTTGGGAGACACCCCCAAGTTCAGCAGCAGACCTAGGGTGCCCCGGCATGGTCCCCATCCCTCCCTGGAGGCAAAACATGTAACGCAGGCCAGCCAGAACTCCAGGATGGTCGGGGTGATACAACCGGCCTTGAGCACCTGTCCTGTGGCGGTCCCAGTGAGCCCTGGCAAGGTACCAATCTGCAACTCAGCCTAGCCACAGCTCCAGGATGGTTGGGGTCATGAACCCTGCCTTGGGCTCCTGTCTCCCTTGTTGGTTGACCATCCCCAAGTTCAGCAGCAGTCCCCGTCAATCCCCAGCATGGTCCCAGTCCCTTCCCAGAGGGAGAAGCTGTAATTCACCCCAGCCAGAGCTCTAGGATGGTTGGGGTGATGGACCCGGCCTTAGGTGCCTGCCTCCCTTGTTGGGCGACTGTCGCCAAGTTCTGTGGCGGTACCAGTGAGCCCTGGAAAGGTGCCCATAACTCCCTGGAGGAAAAACCTGCAACTCAGACCAGCCAGAGCTCCTGGATGGTCATGGGTGATGTCCCTGGCCTTTGGTTCCCGTCTTCTTTGTTGGTCGACCGTCCCCAACTTTAGCGGTGGAGCCAGGGAGCCCGGCAGGTTGCCCATCCCTTCCCAGAGGCAAAAGCTGTAACGCAGGTCAGCCAGATTGCCGGGACAGCCAGGGTGGCTGCCTCTGGCTTGGGTGCCTGTCTCCCATGTTGGGCAACTGTCCCCAAGTCCAGCGGCAGTCCCAGTGACCCCCGGCAGGGTGCTCATCCCTTCCCAGAGGGACATGTTGTAACGAGCCCAGCCAGAGCCCCAGGATGGTCGGGGCTGCTGCCCCTGACTTTGGACACCCGTCTCCCATGTGGGTCGACTGTCTCAAAGACCAGCAGCAGTCCCAGGGAGCCCCGGCAGGGTGATTGTCCTTTACCGGAGGGAAAAGCTGTACTGCAGCCCAGACAGAGCAATAGGGTGGTCAGGGGTGATGGCACCCGTCTCCCTTGATGGTCGACCGTACCAAAGATCAGCGGCAGTCCCAGGGAGGCCCCAGCAGGGACCCCATCCCTTTCCAGAAAGAAAAGCTGTAATGCAGGACAGCCAGAGCTCCGGGACGGCCGGGGTGCTGCCCCGAGCTTGGGCTCTTGTCTCCCATAGGCAACCATCCCCAAGTCCAGCGGCAGTCCCAGTGATCCCTGGCAGGGTCCCCCTCCCTCCCTGGAGGGAAAACCTGCAACGCAGGCCAGTCAGACCTGCAGGATGGTTGGGTGTGAAGTTCCCGGTCTTTGGCACACGTCTTCCACGTAGGGCGACCATCCCCAAATCCAGTGGTGGTCCCAGTGAGCCCGGCAGGGTCCCTGTCCCTTCCAAAAGGGAAAGGCTGTAACGCAGCCCAGCCAGAGCTCTAGAATGGTCGTGGGTGCCGACCCCAGCATTGGGCACCTGTCTCCCTTGTTGGTCAACCGTCCCCAAGTTCAGCGGCGGTAGCAAGGAGCCCTAGAAGTGTGCCAATGCCTCCCGGAGAGAGCTCCAGGACAGTCAGGGCTGCTGACCCTGGTTTTGGGCACCCGTCTCCCTTGTTGGTCGACCGTCCTCAAGTTCTGCAGTGGTCCCAGGGTGCACCAGCAGAGTCCCCATCCCTCCTCGGAGGGAAGAGCTGCAGCACAGCCTAGCCAGACCTCCAGGTTAGTCCGGGGTAATGGCCTTAGCCGCCTTTCTCCCGTGTTGGTCGACCGTCCCAAAGTTCTGCAGCGGTCCCAGGGTGCCCCAGCTAGGAGATTTTCCCCTAGATCCTAGACTAGCTAAGGAATTCCCTGGTAGAGTAGGCTTAGTTAGGTTTTATATGCATGTTTTCTTTGAAATAAAATGTCAAATACTAAGAAAACTACAAGCAGTTGTCCACCTTGCATTGCTGACCCCATCTATTGCATCATGAACTTACAATTCCGAATTTAAACATCAACGCAAAATCTTTCAGGTCTCATCTGCACACCAAGGTATTGGACCTGAATATAGTAAATTATTTTTATTTCACAAATGCAATACTCATTGGAAAACCGACACTGTAGACACCAGGCCAAATGACATTCTTCTAAAATAAAGAGCCCCATTGGGAGTTATAAAGGCTGTCAAGTGTTTTGTAGAAGAATGCAGTTCGATCTGGTTAAAAGGTGATGCCAGATTGAAAGTGCTGAAATATTCAGCATCACACGTCAATCTTACAAACTCGGATATTGGAAAGAGGGAGTTTGCAACTCGCCACATTCATGTTCAATTCTCCTAGTTTGGCACAGAGAGATAGAACACATTCTGTGACTTGCACCGGGCCAAGAATGCTCTTCAAGAGTATTTGCATTTTGCTTTATACAGCTTATCTCATGGAAATGCTCCTCAACATTGGCACTACCGTTATGGCATCATTTGTAAGTTTGATTTGATGGTGCAAACCTTTTAGTTGATGAAAAGATGAGGAAATACAGGGACTTATCACTAATCATTGTTACTTATGCTGGGCCATTGCGGTTCAACGCTATGCTAAGTTCTCTTATCTTCCAATAAGCCAAAACGCCTTTTGGTCACAAACACTGATGCACTCACTTTCCTTTAAACTGAATTTCCCAGCAATTTTGGAGAACACAAATTGGGTTGCAAGCCAATTTGTACTGCGTTTATATTTTAAAATGACACTGAATTACAGCAAGAGCCAAATTAAACATTTAGATCTGAATATTTACATAAGAGGATGAACTTCTTCGAAGTAGAATCTTCCCAAAAAAAAATGATACAAACAGAATCTTTCATGCAGACAGTGAAGATTAAAGAATATCCTAAGGCGTGAGCATATTGGAGCCTAAAGAAACTGCAGTACAAAAGAAGAACAGGATAGGTAAGGCAGCTGTTAAAATTAATAAATGCTTTGTAGAAAGAGAATCAAATCGGAGAACATCACAAAGTTAAAAAACAAGGTGGCCAGGATAAAGAGGTAATTTACAGATGGTGAACACAAAACAACGATCATGATCATTGTGGACACAAAGAGGCCTCTTTGGAACTCGGGGAATGACGGGAACGCGTAGAGCAGTTCAAAGTCCCAAGACTTCAAAGCATCTGCCAGAGGTCACTGCTGGGGAAATTCCCTGGAGGAGAACCTCCCGCACTTCCTGTTCACACTGTAAGCACAGAAGTTCCCCTGAGGGGACCCCCAACAGGAGACCACCTCCTCTGGAATTTCCCGATCGAGCTCCCACTCCAGGGAACGGGAAGACTTGTCTGCTCAGGGCATCTGCCAACACGTTCTCCTTGCCGGCCAGATGAGCAGCCGTCAGAGACGGGGCGTTCTCCAGAGCCCAGAACCACAATTACATTGCTTCTCTTCACAGATGTAATCAGTCCAGACCACTTTGCTTATTGGAGGTAGTAGTGCTTGGCCACTGTTATGTCCGTCAAGACCAGCACAGTTTTGCTTCGTACATATGGGAGGAAAGTGACTAAAGTCTGCCTGATCGCGCTCAACTCTAGCAAATTGATGTGCGTCCAGCACTGCAGTGGAGACCAAAGGTCACTTAACAATAGATCTTGGAGGCGAGTGCCTCAGCTTTCCATGATTAGAGTCAGCTGTGGCTTGGTTTGTCGAAACAACGCACCCCTCAGAAGGATGTCCCTCTGGACACCACTAAAACCTAAACAAGATCGGAGATACCTCCCTGAAACTGCAACCACTGGCAACTGAGCAGCTCCTGGAGAGAGCTCATGCGTAGCCATGCTTCCGGCACTACCAGTATGCAAGAGTTCATAAGACCTTGAGCTGAAGGTGTCTTTGATGTCTATTGTGCTTCCCTTCTTGGAGCAGGGATCCATAGAAGGTTCTGCATGTGCTTGTCTCCTGCCAAGTACCAGGGAAGAGTGATTCAGGGTTCCTTCTCACACACATCCCCCAGAAGCATCATCCACTATCTCTGAAGTACCCGGCCCCACAAGTTAAGCCTCTGGATGAGAACAATGCTGGGGACCTCTTTACAATACATGTATATGAGCAACTTACAATACCCCAACAGAGATGAAATAGTCATTTGCAAACGTGTTTACAAGTAAATCTGAAATGGGATATGCATGGAGTTTTCAAAACATACACAACTGTGCAGAAGGTATATTCATGACATGATCCTAATGACAAGGGGCAAAGATTCAAGCTGCAAAAAGCCACTCACCACCTCAATGCTATACATACACACAACACACCATTTCTTACTCGCCAAGAGTCCAATAGCACTAGCAAATAGCTAGTGTCAAGTGCAAACCAGGGTCTTCTGGGCTACAAACAGGGGTAAAATAGTGCTCAGCTCTTGGAAACTTCACACCCTGCACCCTACAACACATTCATATTGTAGCTCTGTTTCTAGAGCTTAGAAAAACTAAACCGAAGCAATCCTCCCATGTTACGTATAGCAACGATAATGGCTGGACACAAGCACTTGCAAGGGAGTCTTCTTGCTCCTCCACCCAAGTAAACTTACAAGGAAATGTTAACTCTACTAGGTTTAGTATTACGGCTGAGACAAAGAAACCCAGTGCATATGGAAAAACAAGGGCCACTAATCCCAAGTAGAGATGAATACTGGATGATAAACTGTAAAATCCCAAATAGCATAACAATTTAGTTTAACAAGAACCAGAGGTGCAAGTATCAAATTACGAGTGCCAAGTATGTGTTGTCTACATGTTACAACATAACAACGATGGACTGATTACACAAACTAAAACTAAAAACTGAATAAAGGTCCGGTTTGTACATCCTCACCTGTGTTTCTAGTAACTATTTTGTTGAACGTATTTTAATAGAACACCAAGACACAAGCATCGGAACAGGCACAGAATAGGGTACTGTATTTTATCTCTGGAATGTATAGGAATGACCATTAGCACACTAAACCCTATTCGCTTACCATCCTGTAGGACAAGAATGGGATCAAGCACATTTTATATCCTTTCAGGTAGCTATTTCCTATCTCACCTTTTCCAAAGTTTGAAATTAATAAAAGATCCAGGTCGTTTTTTGTACAATAATAATATTTTCCCTGTATTTGATGTGATCCAACTGAAAGACTTCAGACAAAACTAAAAGATAACAGTTCTTGACCCATGTGGCAATGCGGAGAAATGAAGACCAAGGACCAAACACCTATCAGAATTAGGGAAGGATTCTGACCAAAATAAAAAGAAAACCGTAATCAAGCAGTGTCATGGAAGGGATAGCTCAAAACCTGGTTCTCCATGTGCTACCCCTGCATCTCAAGGAGATAAACCCCTTTAGCCATTAACATACCTAAAGCTAACCACATCTCAGCCTCAACACAAGGCCAATGGCGTTCAGTGAAAAAGCGAATCATGTACAAAACACTATCCCTTAAGTGTTTAGCCAACTTAACCCGTAATTAACTAAACTTCAAGTTCTCAAAAAACCTATCTGATAGACCCACCAGAATCGCCCCAATGAACCAACTCGTGATACCAAGATTTAAACTTGAAAAATCTGGCTGCAAAAGCGTTCCCGTTCTAGCCGCCAAACTGTGGAATACTCTGCTGTCTAACATCAGAACAGAGACAGTATACTGGACTTTACGTACAAAGATAAAAACCTGGCTAGTCGCACAAGAACAATCTCAGCCCTAGAGTCAGATCACACCCGTCAGGGCTCCGCTCCATGACTTCTTTTAACTCACTCACTGATAACTGAACCGACTACTGTACCTTTTGTTCGAACTGTTGCAACTCTCATCACCACAGTAGACTCTGCCTCAAATCTCATCAACATTGAAACGTGTACTGTATTACCAACATGCTTAAGCAATCTTGTATTATACCACTTTGTCCGTAGCCACATGACAATTGCAAATGTGATTTCAATTACCTGACAAACTGTAATGGTAATAACATGTATATCAACTGTAACCTGTACATTTATTGCACTCAAATGTAACATGAAAAATGTAACGAAATGTACCTGTATCTCAACTGTTACTTTTAAAAAACTTTGCATTCTCAACTGTAACATGTAAGTGTGCGCCAGATACCTTTGGGTGTGGAGCGCCATACAAATACATAAACAAAGGTTTTAAACCTATTCTTAAAGGTCTGTGTCCCTCCTGGGACATACTAACAATGTTCAAAGGAGACGGGCAACTGAAGATTCAAACCTATTGAAGTCCTTTAGCCTTCAAACTAACCATAAACTTCAACAAAAGAGCTCTCAAAGTTTGGATAATAAAACTAAAGAGTTTGTAAACCTATCCTATCCTTTCAAAGTACTTCCCTATTGTATCCAGACAACCAAAATCAGGTGCATTCAGATATCAATCTCTACCGGGTGTACTCCCAGTTGGCCTCTCATCACAACTTAACTTCTCGCTCGTAACACATATTCTCATTCTCCTGGTTCTGAACTTAACCCACTGTCTCAGGTTTGCTCAGCGGTTTTTCTTTCGCAGCATCAACCTCAACTTTTAATATACAGAGTGGCCCCATATCTCTTCATGGCCTCGGAACCTCTTGGGATTTTACTCGTGTCACCCTGATTTCAAGTTCCAGTCAGAGTTCTTTCATGACATTCCAGGACCTTTAGAACCCTCTGGATCCCTAGGGTTCTCAGGCCTTCCATCGATCTCCAATTTCGTCAGAGGTTTTTTTTAGGCTCTTCTAAGATCTTTGGTTCACTGGCGATTCATTTTTAATCTCTGTGCTTCCCGGGTCACTACCCAAATGCGACACTTTTAGCAAACATTAGTATTTCTCGTACCCTCATTCTGGGTCTATTTCAGACAGACAATATTCTCATACTCTTATCAGGGGTTCCTATTCTTCACAGATGCATTCCACTTGACATCTGGTTTGGTGGGTTTCATCCCCCGACCACCGCTTCACTCCTTGCCGCCCCGCTCCTCCACCCACCACATACACGCACAAAAACACATACATGTTACTTTCACACACAGCTGTGGCACGTCCACTCTGTCTCGCTGTGCCTGTAAGCCCCTGATATGATATGATATATTAAATGATATGGCATTTTTAACGCACCTATGCACACACGTTTCAAGGCATGACGAGGCAAGACAGAGACAATGATCTCACTAGGCCAACTGACATTGAGATCGTGCAAGTGCAGGGGAGGTGGAAAGTGCTAGAGGTAAGGGGAGGAGGCAGTGCTGTACATGGGATCTAAACAATAACAAGAAGTGCGGCCAGAAGGTCAGCAGGTGCAAGGGTAAATGCAAACAGCAGGTGTCAAAAAGTGCCGGAAAGGGGGCTCTAGGGTTAAAGATACAGACCCAAGTGCAAGGGTTGCAAGGAGGCATTGCGCGTGTGCAACTGGGCAGTGAGGGACCTGGGCCCGAAATCAGAGGGCAACCAGATGACCAGTGCAATATCAGACAGGAAATCAGCAGGGGAGAGGAAGAGCGAAGGCAGAAGCAAAGAGGAAGGTCTTGAGGTGCTTCCGGAACCACAGATCATTCTCCTCAGGTTTCAGAGAGGCAGGGAGGCTGTTCCAGAGGGATGCCCCAGCCAAAGAAAGTGATCTACCACCAACTTGTTGCTTGGAGAAGCGATTGACCCGGAGGTAGTTGGAGGTGGAGGAGCGAAGAGCTTGAGTAGGAAGGTATTTACAAAGAGAGGGTTGGAGTATTGAGGACCCAGGCCCCAGAAGGTCTTGTGGACAATGCAGTGGGTCTTGGACTTAATCCTTCCATCCACTGGGAGCCAACGCAGAGATTTCAGTGCTGGAGAGATACGATACCTGGGCTTGAAGCCAAGTACAAGTCTTGCAGTCCTGTTCTGGATGAGTTGCAGAGGGCGGAGAATAGAAGCAGGCAGATTTAGAAAGAGGCTGTTGCTGTAGTCCAGCCTAGAGAGAAACAGAGCTCTAAAGACAGTGAGCTTCCGGGGGAAGGAGAAGAAAGGAAGAATACCTCCGAGGGGGTGCAGTTGGTAGTGTGCGTTCTTAGAGACGTCAGAGATGTGAGGAGAAAAGGAGAGTCTTGAGTCGAAGAGGACCCCGAGGCTATTAGCTTAACAGGTGGGAGCAGGAAGAGGGCCAAGGGAATGCAGGCCAGAAAGTGACATGAAAGGAGGGTGCAGGGGTGCCGATTAGGAGACTCTCCATCTTACTGGCATTAAGGCAGAGATCGTTGGCGGCACACCACTCCTGGATAGCAGACAGACAGTCCGGGATGAGAGAAGGAGAAGAGGTGGCAGAGGGGAGCCTGAAAACGAGCTGAGGGTCATCTGCATAGCACTGAAAGTTGGAGCAGAGAGCGGCAATGTGGTGGGCAAGAGTTGCCAGGTGTTGGTTGAACAGCCAGGGAGAGAGGTTAAACCCCTGGGAAATACCATAGGTAGAGAGTGATATAGAGCAAAGGAAGGACCCAGGTTGGACCTGGGAGAGTCGATCAGAGTGGAAAGAGGACAGCCAAGCCAGGGCCCGATCAATGATAACCATCACGGAGACGATTGAGCAAGATGGCATGGTTGACTGTGTCGAAGGCAGAGATCTCGAGTAAGAGGAGGACAGAGGGGAGATTAGAATGAAGGTTAGAGAGCAGGTCTTCACGGATGTTCAGGAGAGAGGTTTCTGTGCTTCTGGCTGCTCTGAAGCCAGACTGATGGTCATGGAGACAACCAACAGATTCAGTGTAAAGATTAAGCTGGGAGATGGCCAGCTTTTCCAGGGGTTTTCCCAGGAAAAGAGTGATGAGATGGGCGATAGTTAGCCAGGCAGGATAGGTCGGCTGAGGGTTTCTTGAGAAGAGGGTGCACAAGAGAATGCTTCGGGGGGAGGCTCCAGTGGTGAAGCTGCAGTTGCATATGTCAGCCAGGGCAGGAGCAAGGGTGTCAATGTGTGCGTCGGAGGGGCTGACAGTTCGATTTAGAAAGACCGGTGTGTTCGGTCACAGAGCAGTTTCTAAATCAATCTTTTTTGTAAAATATCTTTATAAAAAAGGATTGTTCGACTTATTACCGTCATTACATGCTGTGGCTTGTTTTGCATATCCTGATTGGTTCCACCTACAATGTTGGGTCATATGAAATGCAACATTTGTGTTTCTCTTTTGGCGCTGGTTACATCTTAAGTGTGATTCAGATTGTTTAAGGGTCAACTCTGAGCCTTTAAGCAGGGCCCAGGCCAAATTCACCTTTTTTGGGCCTACAAATGTGTGTACACGCAGCGCTGTGGTGTTCTGCGGTATTCAGTGCGCTGGGGAAAAGCAGGGTTTGCTGCTTCACTCACCTGCCAGCTGCCTGTCCTGTGCAGTGCTTGAAAGGTACAGTGTGTTCTTAATGTTCTCATGGATTCAAGCAATAATGCACAAGGGCCTTTAACGAGAGCCCAGGTGCCGTTACCACCCGACCCGGCCCGCCAGAGAGGGTATTATTGCTATTAGCACCCTGGGTAATACTTTTGCAAGATGGCTGCCATAGAGTTGGAGGAGGTGCTCCAAGCCATTCCGGCGCAGAAAAAAAGGTAAGTGGGGCTGGGAGGGACAGGGAATTAAATGTTAAGAGATGGGAGCGAGGGGGGAGAAAATCCTGGGTGCTAAATTTATTAGCACCCAGGATGGGGAAGCAGCCATCAGGTTGTTCGGAACACAGGCTCAGCTCAGTAGATTCAGCCCACGATCCGAGCAACCCGATTGGTTGCTCCCCCATCCTGGGTGCTAACGATTCCCTTCCACACTCTGCAAACTCCCGCAGTTGGCTTTGCTTTTGGTAATCTGCAGTGTTAAAATGTAACAGTTAGATTTCGCTTTACATCAACTGCCTTGCATAAGAGGCTCTTAATATTTGCACCTTATACTTTAGAAAGCATTCCCCTCATTATTCATGTCATTCGATTCGGGCTATTCGAAGACAAACTGGAATTGCAGTACCGAACCTTATCAGACAAAGACAGATCCTTATGCCTTAACGAAATACGGAGTCTCTAAAAGGAGGGCAAGCCTTGAGAATCCCGCTCCATCCACCATGTACGAAGCACATCGGGTAGTGTTCAAACCAACATGGTCCCATGTGGCTCAATCTCATATTGAAGGGTGGAGAGTTTCTTAAACACTGCACCCAAGTGCTGGGAAGGAAATTAACCTATCACACCCCCCTAGGTGCTTTAGGGTGAGGGGAATCCCATGAAGAAACCTGTGATGTGCCAGGGTGGAGTGGGGCGTTCTAATAGACTCTGTATGGACATAATATTGTCAACTGTAGATGTTTAAACTTAGTGTGCGCATATAAGCAGGCACCATTTTGTAGCTATAGCAGAAAGATTGGGCCTGCATGGCAGCGCATTAGACACAGGCCGCAAACCCGATGAAGAAACCTGAATAAGCCAAAGCACTGACGAGAGAGAGACCTGCGCTGTTGATTTTGGCAAAAACCCTCTTTTGTTCTACAACTGTTGCTAATATGTTTTATCCCGAGAAAAGCAAAGCCATGCAACGGTGCTAGGCGCCTCACTGTACATGTTACCCCAACCAGGCCAGAGCAATCATCCAAACCCCACCCAGCCAACTACAAGTTATAGTCCATACAAATGTCTTCAGTTCCAAGACCCCTGAATTCCAAGATACCAGCTGACACCATGCCCATCGACCATAAAGCAGACAACCATAAGAGATAAACGAACGGTCATCCTATCTGTACTTTACAATGGCATGATTTGTAATGCAAGGTGAGGGGAGGGATACATTAAAGTTCAAAAGCGAGGGTGAAGCTTTGGATGCCGGACGCCACAACCTGGATGAGTGAAATGTGTGACCTCGAGCCTCCCCCAATACCAGTCCATGATCATGCCAGGTACCCCGTGTTAAAAAAGAGTAGCACATTTAATTGTATTTTCGACCTTTCACCGATGTGCCCAGCTGACCCCACGTGATGGAAGACGGACGGACAGGGCTTGGGCCAATGGCCTGGCATCCCCCATGGAGTAGGCGACCATGCATAGGGTCGCACCAACCAGCCATGTAGGTTTTTACTATATATATATTGAGGACGCAGTGCCCCTTTTTAAACTCTTGCTTGCACCTTTTTTGCTCAGAACGTTCGTGAACAGAAGTTCTTTGCTGGCACACCTATTTTTTGTAGAATTAAAACTTTATCCTTGCAAGAATCTCTTGACCTTTTTTCCACGAGACGGTTGTATTTTTTCTGGTGTGAGCGTTTAGGGGCGTGCCTTCACAAGCATTGGCTGTGAACACCGTTTCATGTTTGTTTTTAAGGTCCTTTTATTTGCGTGCACGTGATCAAATATTAGATGTTTAGCAGGGGAGTATGGCTTAAATAGATCTACATTTTAGAGGGCAAAAGTTGCCTATTACAGCATTATAAAACTGTTAAAACACAAACATACAATGATACTAAGATAGTCAAATTATGCAAAACTTAGAAATAAAATGAATTCCTTCCAGTGGCAGGACACCTCCACACCTGATTGACAGGTAGCACTGTCCCCCAGGTCCTTTATATTGACGGGGTACCTTTCTGCATGGGGCATGTTCCCCGCTACACCATTTTTTAAAATTGTTTTGTTTGTCGCAGTGCTCTTGGGCCCCGAAACAAACATAGTAGCTAATAATGGGAGCCGACTGACCGCCCTGCTGTCATCATTATGCCAGCACCATAGACACACTGCCTAAGCGGAGCGGAGAGGAGAGGAGACCTCTTCCGTCAGTCAGTGTGTACACATTGAGAAGGCTGACAATGTTAACACGCCGATTGACAGGACAGGAGAGGCCGCCTTTCCTCTCAGGAAGCGTGTCTGAGTTCAGAGAGGAGGGGAGGGGAGGGCCATCCGTTTCTCCCTGGACAGTACAGGCGCTTGTGTGGATGCATGAAGGCAAGGTAAGTGTATTTTTTTATTTATTGTGTATAAGCATAGACATACATAAATGTGCATAATTTATCTCCGCCCACCTCACTAAAAGGACAAAATGCACTGTGAATAAATTGGGGACAATTCCATTAGAATTAGAAACAGTTCCTTTTTATTTGCATTTGTGGAACAGTGCTTAATAGCATAGATCACTGTACTTGCCCCAATAGAGGTGACAATTATATGTGATTTGCGAGTGGATTGAAAGAGAAGCACTTTATCTTATTTGCATCACTAAGTTAAAGTGTGCACTGCTTTGTACTTTTGAGTTATATTTTAATAAGTAATTAGAAGTGATGGGAAAGCACCGAGTGCCCTGTGATCTTGGCCAAAACTGTTCTGGGAATGTGGGTATACTAGCAGTGACTTTGACAAATTTCAGTGATGGGGCAAACAATTATATGGACTATTAATCTAATTGTACAAACTTGTATATCAGTGCATGATTTATTTTCATAATTTAGCTTTTTTTTGTTCAACCCAGACACCCGAAAAACTTGCGCTGCGCTCCAAAGATCTTAAATCTTTTTTTTTTTTTTTTGGAGCTGTTGACAGCTATGCACTTCTGGGCTGCGAAATCTGCCAACTTTAGGAGATCATGACGGTCAAAGCTTTCACTGGCAGAAACAGATTGCAGTAAAGCCATTGTATAGAGATGAAAGGTTTGCCTTACGTGTAAAAGGATCATCACTTTAATAAGTGAGGTCTATTTTTCTCAGTCTGCCCTGCTCGCTGGTTTTCTGACACGTTTGCGACCTCAAGGTTTTGTTACAGTCACAGGTCAGTTGGCAGTTCTGGTTATTACCTGGGTAAACTGTACGACATTGAATGTAGGCCAGTCTGTCCACATAACACTTAACTTTGCTTAACACCCTTGATGCAGTTACTGTGGATCAACGGTAAAGCAAACGTGACGGGTGTTGTCACTGGCCCACATCCAATGCAGGCTGGTCTAGCCAGGTGGATATACTTTCTGTCTGTGGCAATGCATTTTTTTACTGGATGGGCGTCCTTATATACTAATACTAGCATATATTGGTGCAATATGCAGGAGCGTGTATGGGTCCAGCCAGCATGAAGATATTTTTTATACTAGAATAGGTTCTGAACAAAGGTATAATGAAAATACATTGTAAAATGGTCTTGGGCACTGTTGGTAACTTGCATCGATTGTTTTTTTTCATGTATCATACAAAATTGATTGCACATTGTGTGGCTTTTTAACCAATTTTTCACAATGCTGTAAAATGCAGCATTTTCACCCATTATTTAAAACAATGTCACGTTGGAGGGTGGGAGGGAGAACCCCCCCCCCCCAAGCCCCTGAACCCGCCCAATTTGGTTTCAGGCTCCCTCGCTGCACTTCAGCGATCAGGCACATACATTTTTATAAAACAAAAGTAATTGCAAAGAGAACGTAAGGATTAGAATTTATAAAATATCAGCTTCGTGAGAGCCTATCAAGAATTGAAGGAATAATTTGGAAACCAGTTTTGTGTATACTGAATTCCTTACCAATGTCCTTGTTGAGAGCAGCATTGAGACCGTCATCCCTCAAGACTCTCGTCTAGTGCAAAAAGTTACAACTGTTAAAATCTTCATTAACAACCCCAAAAAGTCCTTGATCTGAGATATAAAAGCTTACATTCAGCACCAGAGGCAATCTCCCTTGCTACCCCAAAAAAAAAAAAAATCTTCTTAACTTTAAGCTCCTGGGCTGTGGTGGCTGACTTTCTTGCTCAGGCATCTTCAAAAAACATGGGGTTCCAAAAGTAACACTTCGAGCAGTGACCCTAAATAAAAAGAATAGGAATAACAAATGTGTCTTTCTGGAATTCTATACAATTGCTAGACTCATTCAAGGTTTGTTTCAGGCACACTTCAGTGGGTGAGTCACTGATTTAGTCTTTTCTTAAACACCTCAACCCACCCTTTCATTCTTCTGAGGTCGCTAAATGAGTACCAAAACAGGTTGGGTGATATTGTATGTATATATTTTCTATATGAAGCGCTTAAGCGCTTTAATAACACATTATCATTAGGCCTTGGACATCTGCTTGTATGTATTCACAGTAATTTGGTATTAACGATACATAAGGTGATCCATTCCATTCTTGTATGAAATGTATATAACATTATAGTGATATCATAACCATATTTTCTGTAGTGTATTCAAGAACAATGCTATGTGATGCCACGTCTTGTTTTGTCAAGGGGTGAAAGGTTGTGTTCCATCACTTCTCGTGATGTCACTTTAGGATGGGGTCAAATGTCATCACTTCCTGTTATGTCATCAGAGGTCATGGTTCATGTGAAGTCACTTCCGCTAACCCAGGCATTTTGGTGAAATGACATCTCTGTTAAGAGGTGGTGCACGTTGTGACAAAGGGTCTCACCTTTTTAAGTGAAACTTGTTCAAATAAAAAAGGAATTGCTGGATAATACAAATCGGACTACAAAGTAATTTAACCATGATTGGGCGATGCCAGCATGCACCTCATTTAAGGATTTTGCACTGATAGATCATAAAATAGAAGTACTGTCATTCTTTTTTTTTAAATGTAATGATTGTGCTTTGGTTTTTACATAAAACCTTACCTTTAATAGCTTCATTACAGTAAGAAAATCAAAAAAACAAACAATTGCAATACATTTAAAAAAAAAAAGAGACAAAACAATTCCTAACAATTATGAATAAGAAATTGACCTTAGGTATTCTGTTAGATAAAGTTTATCACACTAAAACCAGCAATAGTAAAGATGTATGATAACTAATAGAAACATGTGTTATAAGTGGACAAAGGAGGTGGATATGGCAAGGGAAACGTACACACGTGTTGGGAAGGAGAGAGGGACTTCCCACCCCCTAGGACCTAGGGGATACCGAAAGAGAAATAAATGTTAAGAGAGTACATCCAGGGAGGAGGGGGTGCACATAGAGGAGGGTGCACAACCATCCTAGAGCACGCATAGCAAGCTGTACAGTAGATACAGGTGTGAACGCCATCTTGGCAAGCGGCAGCCATCTTAGAATTTAGGCCCAAGTGCAGCGACCAGCATTGTGTGTGTTAGTTATTAGACCCCTTGCGTGAGCATGAACACTACCTCCCGCCCCCAACCCCAGCCAGGTTTCAGAGATCCACAAACATCCTCCATTGCGTTACAGGCCTTAGCATCCTGTGAAGAATGCACCTTGCAAGGCCATCAGAAGGGGGCAGAGTGCCTCTTGGCAGTACCATCCCAGGGAACAGATAGCAAGGCCTGCCTGCCCCCAAATGATCCCCACATGAGAAATACAGCTTTGCCATACTTTCATCCCATGACCCCGCATGCCAGAGCACCATCCAAACCCAGACCACCGACCATAAAACTTTGACACCCCTCGATCGATCACCAAGATCAGAAGGCAAGGCTATCGTGCCTTCAGAAATGGGTGAGGTGATTTGTGCAGCGAGGTGCAGGGTAGCATCAGAATTATAGCCTAAAACTACGATGAAAGACCTTGGTAGTTGCTGATCTGTCTGGGGCGAGTGGAGCATGCGAGTTAGTGACACCTCGGATGCCCTCCCCCTCTGAGCCCACCCTTATATCTACCAGGTGCATTGTTACAACAATAGTCAGAGTCGCTAATTAATTTTTAGGTCCGCTCACAGCGGATGACGTGCCCAGCAGCACCCATGTGAACGGAGATGGACAGATGAAGACTGACCAAAGGCCTGGCATCCCATATATATGTATAGGGATCCTCCAATCCAATACAATTACATCATTAGTGACGTTATTTGTGCTGATAATGTACCGAACATGCTCAGAACGTTCGGCGTCAGCAGAGTCCTTTGCTGATGCGTCTCCATTTTGTAGAAATAAATACTGTTATCTTGCACGCTTATCTTGTGCCTTTTTCCTTAGCAGACTGTATTTTTTCTGGTGCGAGCATGCAGGGGCGTGGCTTCAATAATTACACAGTGTCTACTGTGTCAAACAACATGCACTCAGGAACTAAGTTACATGTACACTAAAACCCAGGATGTGCAAATAGAGTGTGATAAGAATACAAATATATGAAAAGGGATGTGGGCTAACCACTGCGCCTAATAATTACAAAGAAAGTCGGCAAACTCCTCACCCACAATTGCTGTTACAGGTACTGTCAGTGCCAAGTCCACATAGGAGACAAGCAATGACAGGATCACTGAACTAACACCCTTAATGGGATTGCATATGGTAAAACACAACCACGAGGACGCAAAACGCCACCTGGAATGTCAGTGAAGCCCACGAACCCTGCTGATCAACCATGGAACCAGAAAGGCTATAAGAGCAAGGGGAGGATGCACAGGACCCCTGACGGGTAGGAATAGTGCTTACAGAATAGTGAGGAAAACAGATACAACAGCACGCTACACCCATCAATCAATATGGAACATAGAAGTGCAAGGGAAAACCAGGAACAGACGAGAGAAAGTAAAGGAAGAGGTGCAGGGAATTACAAGTGTAAATCCCCCCCCCCACCCACCCAGGGAAGGAAAGGAAAAGGGTACAAAATAGAAAATCTCTCAATGAGGGGCACCTAAAGATTCATACAAACACTGCAGAATGGGCAAAGTCAAAGGAATAAAAACACAAACAGGGTTAAAGGAATACACTTGAAAGTGCTGACTGCAAAACAGTGGAAGACAGAAAGTGAATCCAGGAAGTAGAAAATACTACTAAACACACTAATTTTGAAATCCAGGCATCCAGGAACAAGAAATAAAAAACAGGAAACTATACACTAAGCATATGAACCAAGAGACCAGTCACAGACTCAAACACTGCAACAACGAAAGCAAACTGAGGAGGATTTCAAAGCTGGCTAACAAGCATGCGCCTCAGGTGTGTGGTTTGCTAGCACCTGCCTGCCACAGGTGCTGCTTATCCTCCACACAACCTTGTCCTGCAAAGGTGGAGATGAAGTAGTGGCCAGGCATTCTGTGAAGCATCGTCTTTTGATTAAAGCAGCATATTGGCTGTCAAAAACCTGGAATGGATCCTGAAGGGATGTGACATGGAAAATGTGGATTAAGAACTCCCAGATCACCACAGCACTGTCTAATAAGGTTCGGAAGGAAATTCCCATAGGGAATAAACCCCAAATCAGGCCCCCAAGTGGCAGAACGAGAGCGACTCGTGACAACACGTTTCCAAAAGCCATCCATAATTAACCTATCAGTAAATCCTACAAAATAATTTAAGTGCAGATGACTTAAAGTTTAAGCACCAATGCAGTCTGTAAAAAGAGGTGGTTTGAAAGAATCTATAAATCTCGACTATTTACATTTCCCCGATCAACAAAGTGTTAAATCTAAATCTCAAAAAGGTGTTACGATACATTGGAGACAGGAATTGTAATAAGTGCAGGGGAGGGAGCACAATCGTGTGTGCTCCACATTCAACAAATAAAGACTATTTGAGAATCTGTTGATTGGCAATCCAATCAAATTCCCAAAGTTTCTCCTTTACCTTGATTTAACAATGCATTAGCAAATCTGTGGTTAAATTACGTAAGATTACAGTAGATTATCTAGCTAAAGCATTTCACGGTTTCCTAAGAATCACTCAGTTTCGAATATAGAATCTTTCACAGGAAGAAGGCTTTTCCTAAACGGAGAGCATATTCCATAGAACACAGAACTTGAGAGAATTAAAGCCCAATTCGTATCGAATGATGGATATCGGTAAAGAATTTGGTACAGACAAAGCCTTTCTCCAAAGGAGGCCCTCTAATCGTGAGCGATGGGGCCAATCAACCAACTGCCATAATTTGGGCGGAAAAAGTAATGCTGGGTACTATTTTCCCTTTATAATATTTAATTAAAAGGTCAAAAGAAATAGCGACAGAATCTGAAAAGCAACCTACATAAATTGTGAGGCAAATAGTAATATCTTTTTTTTTATTTTTTTTTAAACAGAGCATATAGTACAAAGCGGTTTAGTTTATAAAAAATATGGGAACCTAAGTATCTAAAATGATCACATTTGTCTAAACTCTTCCCCTGAAAAGACCATTTAAAGGGAACAAGCTTTTTAGAAATGTAAAAGTGTCAAATGTTATTCATGTTAGCATTTAACACCAGCTCATTAAACCCCAGATAATTCTGGAAAGAACAAAGTGCTCTCTGGAGAACCATAGGCGTGTGATCAAACAGTAAGATGTCATCAGCATACGCGATCCACTGGATGTGCTGGTTCCCTAAATTAGGAGGGAACGTTCTAGAGTGGGTGAATGCTGAACTCAGGTAGGAGAACATTACAAAGACAGGGAGCCAATACACATGCCTGTCTAAGGGAATCCTATTAGAGTCCTGGGATTATCCAATCTGACTACCATTGCATAGAGTTGGATGATAACAAGTAGACCCTCTGGAAGGCCCCAAGCTGCCAAGTCTAGTTCTATTTACATAGTTGAATACTGCCGACAGATCAATAGTAGCTACGAATAAATAGCGCCACACTTCAACAAGCTCTGTTTTGAAGAGCTCAGTTTTGAAGGCAAGCCATGGGTGAATGCATCCATTAAGCTGTGTGCAAGCACAGAATTTGCTACTGGAATCCAGCAAATACATTGGGCGGTAATTCCCAAGAGATTTCCTCTTTAAAATATAGGAACAACTTGGGCTTCAGGCTAGGAAGCTGGAAAAGATCTAGAAGGTAAAATATTTCTTAAAAGAGTACATAGCCCAAGGAGTTGGACTGGCGTTCATCACAGTTAGGAATACCATCAGGGCATGGAGCCCTTGAATTTTTGGACTTAATAATCAAGCATTCTATGAGCTCTTTGCCAAAGGAAAGGGACCACGTAGTTGAAGATGGACATTTGAAAGGCTTCAATATCCCTAGAGGGACCATATAGAGCGGTAAAATGGAGGCACCAAAGTGCCTCTGAAATGGGGTTAATCTGAGAGGACTACTGGGGTGCTGGTTCAAAGTTGGTAAGTGAACAGAATTTAGCTGGACAATTGGAGGAAACGGACTTGGATGGACTATCACGGTTGTACAGAAATTATCTGTGCCTTTTAAACCAATTCTTATACTGTTTACAGTGCCTTACTGTAGCAATATGGACGGGATCAGCTTTACAAAAGGTAATACGAAGCCCAAGAAAAGAGGGCAACATGCGCTTTTCAGTAGCAATAGTGTCATAACAATGTAGTCTCTTAAAATTAGTTATTTTTAAGTTATTTGCAGTTCAGACAAGGAGAGGGCCAATAGACCCTTAGTAAAAAAGTGGAATTGCTGAGGGTAAACATAATCGCGGATTGAGGTTATTATCACATTGGCAAATGGACATTTAACTTTGGATATTGTAAATTTTAACATTTTTCTTAAGCAGATTTTCAGAGTAGATTATGCATGGTTCTCCTCTGATTCTACTTAAATTTGATGCAGAGCCTCAAAGAGGTGAGCCCCATACTAGGCTTAACCAGGGATAAAAGGCAAGGTCGATTCTGTGATGGACTATCAGATTCCATTAAACATGAGCTAATTGACTGTGTGAGGGTAAGGGATCCGGCTAGCAAGCACTTCAGTAGTAGTAAGAGCTGTATAACTCCCTTGTCAAGTGGATCTTTTTAGAATAGATTTTTAACTTCTGATCAATTACATTTGAAAATGTGTAGGACTCTTACAGATATACAATTGCTGTAGAAGGAAAATAGTGAATGTATAAGAGCATATAACCAATTTGAGAGACGGATCATGTGGAATATCATGTAATCTATATGTAATCTGCTTTGATTCATGTATTGTTGAAAGTTTGTATCAGTAACTGTTAAACTTTTAGATTTTCTTGTAACCGTCTACGTAAAGAAATGGCAAAAGGTTTAAATCATATCGTAAAAATAGATATATATGCATGCACAACAATTCACCAAGATCTGCAGTACATTAGAAAGATGCACTTTTCCTCCCATTTCCGCACCCTGAATTCTGACAAAACCGAAGTCTTATTCTTCCCTGCTAATACTCCCACACTCACTTCCTCCCTCCATGCTCTTTCCCTTCCTCCCAGCTCCCCATCTCCGCCTTCGCCCGTAACCTTGGTCTCCATTTCGACTCTAACCTCTCCTTAACTCACCACATCTCTCTCACCTCCCGTGCCCGTCGCTCCCACCTTTATAACATTCACAAAATGCACCCCTTCCCAACCTTTCACGCCACTAAACTCCTAATATCTTCTCTAATCTTCTCTTGACTATTCTACTGCTCAGCTCTCCTCTTTGGCCTCCCTTCCTCACATCTAGCCCCCCTTAAATCCATCTACCATTCTGCCATCTGCTCTCTCGGTCTTCTCTCTCTTCACGACTCCATTTCCTCTTCATTCTCCTCCCTGGGCTGGCGCTCCTTTCATTCTCATCTCAAATTCAAATTCCTCTGTCTTGTCTTCAAATCTCTCTATGGTCACTCCTCCCCACCTTTCCTCCCTACTCTTATTCTACTCTCCCTCTCACCCGCTCCGTTCGGCTGACCACTTCCTACTCACTGTCCCACCTGCACCTTGTGCACCTTCCCGTTTCTTTTCCTTCCAGCTTCTTGCTCCACTCCACTGGAACTCTCTTCCTCTCGTTAGCTGCTCCATTACCTCATACTCTCCCTTACGCACTTCTCTAAAATCCTACCTACTCCAATGTCCTACCTGACAGTTCTCGTCTTCTGACTAATGTCCTATTCAGCACATGTATATTCTGGCAGTCTCATAGCAAATTGTTCTGTATATTGTTATCTGTTATTTGATTCATCAGTTATATTAACTTGCATGTATTGTAATGTAATGTTTTTCCTGTTTCATGTAAAGTGCTGTGGCTAAAAGCGCTATATAAAATTCAATAAATACAAATACACATAAATAAAACGTGACAAGCTGAGTTTAAATATACCAAAACTAAGTAAAGGTGCTCATTTTAAAATATTTTATGGGAGTAGTGGCTGTGAGAGCATGTCACAAATAAAATTATATGATTGTACTGTACAATTAGAGTGTACTGTAAAATCGCCATGTACTTACAGGCCTCCTTCCAAGAAATTACAGACATTCTCATCCCTCTTGGATACCAGGTGAAATGTTTCCCTTATTATTTGTTGCTGTGTATCTTCCGTCTGTAAAAATAAAAATAAATAGTTATAGTAACAGACAAAAGTTCATGTTTAAAAGATTAATTTGCTGTTAGCCAAAAAACATGATATGGTCGAGTAGTCGGGCATGATGCATGTAGTTCAGGTACATCGCAACTGTGCAACTAGTCCCACTGTGTGAGAAACATTTTATTTATCTAAAGAAAGGATTTCCCATTTTAAGAGAAGCATATTAAATCTGGGAACCTGGTAGCAGGCACCCCCAAACATGAAAATAGTTAAAATGCTTTCATAATGCCCAAGCCCACTACTTTATGCTGCCTAGACAGCAACCTGCACCTGAGACGAGGTCCACTCGTCGCTAAACGTGAGCCAGACCACTACATTACGATACCTGCTAAAAGTGACCACACCGAGAATTGACCACACCTAGATGTGACCCTACGATCATGCGAAGAGCTACTAATCAATGACTATCACCTCCCTCCTAGCACGCTGCATAGGTGCCATATAGTCACCCTCAACACAATTTCTAAACACTGCATTATTATGCAGGACCAAGACCGCTCAAAACCTACTATTAGCTTAGCCGACCTGTGCCAACATGGCAATCCAAAGCACAAACTCACTCTGACCCTAAGTATGGCAATTAGCCTCCCAGATTCGCACACCATTCGTCCCACTCGCTTTTTGCCACCTGTACACATTACCAGCTCCCCTGCCCCCACGGCTTTCAGCTAACCAAAGTATAAGTCATGCCTCAGTCAATTCAGGCCCTTGGCCATCCAGAGCACCACACTCAATCCTACGCCCAATGGCCCTAGCCAACCATGCCCACTTACCACATGCAACCGCAGAATCTACAGCCCTACCACCATCTCTTCATTCACATGGAGAAAAGCACACCCCCAACTCCAGAACCCCACACCCCTCTACCAGGAGATTTCACCAACCACCTCTCCTAGCTACCCATCACAACCTGAAGGTCTCCACCCTGGATTCAATCCCCAGCAAATTGAAGCAGATACATTCAACTCCCTTAGCATTACTCATACCTGTGCATCCGTCACCACCAAGAACACCCCACATCCACATATATCTGTGTCGCCGTCAAGCAACCCAACCTCCCAAGACACCGCCGAACCAGAAGTATCCATACTAAAAGTGCACGCATCAATGCAAGGTCACTCCCAGCTCATGCTTTAGATTTTGCTGACATCTTCACTACTAAGAACCTAGACTTTTTAGCCATCACCGAAACATAGCTCCATGCAGCAGCTGGTCCCCCACTAACACTGGCCATCCCCGAAAGCTACACTATCTTCAGAAAAGATAGACAGGTCGCCAAAGGAGGAGGAGCAGCAATCATGGCCAAAAACATCTCATAAGGGAAATCCATAACCAATCATTCCACTCGGTGAATTACTCTCCATCAAATTGTCTTTAACCCCACTCCAACCCTCCATCTCATATAAAGACCCCCTCGTGCAGTCCTCTCCTTCGAAGATGTGGCCCAACTTCTCAAGCCATTCTCCCAAATTATTCTGCTGGGCGATTTAAACCTGGGCCTCAACGATCCAAATGACAAAAATGCCTCCACCATCGCTAACACAATCGAAGCGCTAGGTTTCACACATCTCATTACGAAACTCACCCATACCAAAGGTCAAACACTTAAGGCTGGCAGAGCATAATTGTAATATTAAGATCCTCTCCAACACACCCTGTCCTTGGTCTGACCACCACCTTCTATCATTCATTATACCCAAAAACAAGACCATAGACGCACCGCCTACCCAAGCCTCAGCTGCCCACTCCAGAAACTCTCTGAACATTAATGCCTGAGAAACTACCACCATTAATGCTTCCCATCACAGAACATCAGAACAATACTGGCAACAATCCATCCACAATGGTGGAGCTCTACAACCAAACCCGCCTAGCTGCCATTGATAAAGTAGCACAACTAAGTTGGCGCAAAAGCCAAACCCCATGCTCACCTCAGCTCATGGTACACCCCCCAAATTCAAAACATTAAGCAGCACTAAGAACAGCTGAGACCAATTGGTAAAAAATCCCCCACCGAACTGAACAAAGACATCTTCACCAGTGCCTCAAAAACTACAAAAAGGCTATCCTACTAAATAAAAGTTCCCCATACAATGAAATAATCACCTAAGATAACTCTGGCACTAAAGAATTATTCACTATCCTACACAAGCTTCACCAGTGCCCCCCCAAGAATCATGCCTCATTGCCTTGTGCGCGGATATACAAAAAGCTCTTCTAGACCAAATTGCTTTGCTCCAATCAAAAAATATAACTAAAAAAGATGAACCTCTCTTCTTGTCAACCTGTGCAGATCCCCATATACTCAGCACAGAACCCTAATACCTACTTTGACTTTGCTCCAGTCTCAACAACTGAAGTGCAGAAAACTATCACAAGTCTCAAACCATCTAAATGCCAAGGCAATATATGCCCAGCCTCATTCATTAATGTAAGCGCGGGAGAACACCATGGGGCGCAGACATGATGGAAGTTTAATCCATCGTCTCCCTCTTCAGGCTAAAACATGCCAGGAATACTTGGATGAAAACAAATCCACTGTCCCGGAGATCGAACATTTGGCAGCGGGAACCGTCAGGGCAGCTAAGTAACTAGTGAAATCGTAAAAGGCTTAGTGGAGGAAACCGAGCGCCAATGACGAGCCCCCGGCCCTGCACTCCCGACTTGAAAATGGTGGCCGCTCGACGAACTCCTAGCTGGAGAGGACCCATTACAACCCAACACTACTGAGCCAGCCGAATCAGCAGGGCGATCGAGGGCACAGCGACAAGAGGTGTGCAGCAGCAGCTGGAGAGGGGAGCTGGGCCCGTTGGATTGAACAGAAGAACTCAACGGAGTACGGTATGTCGCCCTTCCCCAACCCCAGCGCTTTTGCCAGCATAGAGCTATTTCAGCGATCCTCAAGACATGTGTGCTCCTCGGTGGCCGGATCAGCGATCGGCCCCGCCCCCGAAAGAGTAGGGGAGGCACTAGAAAAGCACGTAGTGAGACACCGGTAGGGTCGGGCTGTGGCAGGCCTCCAGCCCCCGATTCATCTAGCAGAGGGGGCGTCAGGTGGGCTGCGAATCCACCTCACAGCATCTAACGCTAGGCAATAGAAGGGGGTCCCCGCTCCTCAGACTGCAAGCCATATCCACGCCCTCAACAATCATTGGCGTCGGAATGAGCTGCAGCATTGCACCCCCATAAATATTCGCTGCATGCACTGAAAAGACTCTTCTGGCCCACGGTGAACGGAACATCTGAGCAGCGCCAAATAAAACCTCATACCCTTAGGCCACGGTCCCGGGGCCCGGAGTGCAGCCGCAAAAGCTCATCTACTCCTACCCACCAAAGTGAGCAATGGTGAGACTACTATTCATCAGTCGGACACCTTGCTCCCAGGCTCACCCAGCCACTGGATGCAACCAAGAGGGGCTGGTTATAGAAGCAGAGAAGAGCACTCCTTGCCCGATTTCGTGCTATATGAGGGGAAGAGGTTGGCAGGCAAACTCCAGTCTGCACAAAGCACTGGCCGTAAATGACGTTTAGGTCAATGGTATTGGGTGCTCACACAGTAGCAGCAGATCCCTAGCGCCAAATGAAAGCTGGACCCACATACCTTTGCACTACTTCAAACGTTTCGCTGAGCAGACAGCCATGGAATCGAATGAAGTCCAATGCTCCTCGGAGATTCCAGGCAATCATCTCGACAGCGCCACCAAGTCAGGCATTTGGCTCCTGCTTGGTGAGATTAGGTCAATCAAGTCCAGCCTTACGGAAACGGTCTCAGATTTACAGACCAAGATGGCCAAAGTAGAAGAGATATAGCAGCGATGCAGTACGAAGCCCAGCTTCAAGACTTGGAACAAAAGGAGAGGGACGTAGAGGCGAAGCTTGATGACCTCGAAAACAGAGAGCAAAGACCAAATATTCGAATACTGGGCCTGGCAGAGGAACAGGGGAGACCCAAGTAGGTCTGGAAAACAAAGTCAAAGCCCTGATCCAAACCCTCTACGGGGATGCTGATCCCCCACAGCTGGAATTTGACAGAGTGCACCGGGCTGGGGGGTCACCCCTCAGGTCCCCAATCGGTCCTCGTGAAATGCCACTTCTATGCCCAGAGCCAGGACATCCAGCTAAAGGCAAGGGAAAAGGACACAATAGACTTCAGAGGTGCAAATGTGAAACTCTACCAAGACCTCTCAGCCATGACCTTTGCCAAGGGAAGGGGATGCCGCCCCCTCACGGTCTGGTTGCAGGAAAAAGGAGTTTGCTACCGTTGGGGCCACCCCTTCTTATTGTCATTTGAAGGAGAGGACTTTATAATAACATTGACAGAACAAGTGGAGAGCGCCTTGCAGCACCTCCGAGGCCCAGCAGAGGACATGGACACCGACTCCCGCAGGAAACCTACAGGGCCATTACCAGACCCGGTGCCGAAACCCCCTAAGAGAGGTCTGTGATGCTGGAAATGCATCGGAGGGACAGGGCCTCCGTATCCTTGTCCTTTACTGCTTTTTATCGTGTGTTATGTCGTGTTTTCCGCGCAGGAGTTCATGTGGGACTCCTGGCGGTGCAGCTCTCTTTTGGTTTGGTGAACGGACCCATGGGATACCCTTATGGCACCCATGGGTGGGGGTACAACCCTGTGCCCCTAGTGTATGTTTTTGGGCACCTGTGGGTGGCCCGCAGAGCAGGGTAGGGGCTGGTGGCAGCTCCATGCTGAAATTGACAGGTGCGTGGAGTATCCTCCATTTTGGGATACCCCGGCCCTGCCATTGGGATCAGTTGATTCCTGATGGAAAACAAGATGGCCCGGTGGCCTCTTGCTTTCTATTACCCATTACCTTCTTTTCCCAAAGTCCTGGGAAGCGCCGACTCTGTCCTTTCCCCCCCCCCCCCCCCGACTGCCTGTTGGGTGGAAATGCCATGTATGGTGTTGTTGTGAAGGCCCGGCCAGACTAGCTGGAGCCTTCCCGGTGATGTATGTTGTGGGTACCTCCTGTGGGTGGGACCTGGGTGAATGGAGTGTGTGACGAATATGCATTCTGTGTTGTGGGTGTCTAGTATCTTGTGGTTGACACAATGACTGAGACAACCCTGCCCGAAACCGGTATTGCAGCTTGGAGTGTTGAATGGCTCGGTACTTGTCCCAATACACATAACTTGTTGCGAGTGTCTGGAGAGAAGTGAATGGCCTGAATACCTCGTGTGCCAGATTGGCTGCCTGCCTGCATGAATGCCCGTAGTCGTGATTGGATGCTTGAGTGTGTCCCAGCGGAATGAATGGGAGATCAACAGTATATCTGGGGACCTCTCATTGCTAGGAATCGTGTTCAGAAGCTGAAGTCCACTACGACGAGTAACTGACGCTTGACCTTGAAACCCCCGCTGGACGAGAAGGAGTGCTGTGGCTCGCCCTCACAATCTGAAGGCTGCTGCATTTCCAAGGACTGACCCAGAGAGGACCTGGTAAGGCGCCCTCTTCCCGAGCTACGAGGGACCATCGTGCACAGCTGATCTTTGCCAACGCTCCCTGGTAGACAGACCTTCAACAGGCTGCCGACCCGATACGGGGACTGCTGCGGAACTCCAAGGAGAAGCCCTCGGGCTGTTGTCCGCCACTGTCGATGACCGCCGTCGCTGACCGGAGCCGCCATGCTCCCGTTTGCCTAAGAACTTGAATTGATCATCGGATGCTCTCGTCTGCATCGTCATCCGCTTGTCTCCCGCTGGAGAAGACCCGACCGTCGACGCGCCGAGGAGCATCCACTGGTGGGTTTCCCGCCACCTAAAGACCACAGAGACGCCGACGACTCGACGCCCTTGCTGGGTCAGTTCTTCATCATCTCTTTGCGGTCCAGAACTATCGTCACCGAGGTGCCCCGCACGCCTCTTCCTTGCAGGACGCCAACGCTCGGTCGTCGACGAGCACCGCTACGAACGAAGTTGCCACTTCCCTGCCTTACTTCACCCTGTTCACCGTCGGACGTTCGACGACCCGTGACTCCTGCCTTAAAGGGAGGGCACTCAAGAAGGGCCGTCGATTCCCCGACACCGAACGCCAAGTTCCCCGACACCTCTCAACGATCCGTGGCTCCCGCCTGAAAGGGAGGCACTCAAGAAGGATCGGTCGACGCATCGTCGGAGAACTCTACTCCACCAGGTACATTGGGCGGGGGTAAAACCTTAACAGGAAGAAGGGAGACTATTGAACATATGGACTGGGCTTGTGCGATATATCTTATTTACAGGTTGCCCAGGTTGGGGGGGGGGGATCTCCACTCAGAACTGTGCCTCGTGGTAGGGGTCAGTATTCTGCCTACTGTTTCAACCATCTTGCATTCCTTCCTATCTCTATTGCTGGTTTCCTCGTTATTGATCTGTGTGACATCTTAACCGTGCAGTTGATGCACTTTAATGAGATTTGATAACATTAGTGGTACCACTTTAGAATTGTATATATTTATCATTCTTGGCTTCCGAGTACAAAGTGTGTTGTTGTGATCGTGTACATACCTTTGAATATTAATTATATAAAGACTGTGTTTTCACTAATAAAGTGTGTGGACATTCCTTTGTGGGGGTTCGGGGACTACACTGTACTTAAGAACCAGCCTGCATCACCTCCTGAGAAGCTAGGCCTCGATTGCTCGTCCAATGCTACCTTATAGAGAATCTTGGCTGGGGTCTTCTGTGCCTCTCCTCTACCATATAGAGAGCGGAAGTACAGACACCCCCTACCAGTCTTTACAAGGTCAAGCGCAAATGAAGTGGAAATACAAGCGCCTGAACTTTCTGTGATGTTATACACCGATTCTTCTCTCTTTCTGCCCTGCACTTTACTCTTTGGTTTTTGCAGACTGTTCGTTTAAAGGAAGGATCAAGCCTCATTCTGGGAGTGCTCGCCTAAATGAATGAGGGGTGGCCCGGATTCACCCACATTACTACACACTGTACCCACTCTATGCATAGTTGTATGTTTACATTTTCACATAACACCTGAAGAGGGGCCTCATCAGAGTGGCCCCCCTTAGTATAGGGCGTCTCCTTCAGTGTTAGAGAATGCTAGGTTTAGCTTTTCTCAGGGAAGGGAAGGGGGGGGGAGAGAACACTCAACTAGAAGACAGGGAATACCGGAACCACAACGTTGAATCATGCTCACAATCAGCATTAGCAACACAAAACTTCCGAAACACAGCAGGGGTAGAGCATCCTACACCTCTTAGGATGCAAAATATGAAGGCTACACACAACATACATACACACACACCACTATGGGAAGGCTTGATGGTATAGTCTTTGGATCCCTGAATGTAAGAGATCTATGCTAGCAAGACAGTTCCAACAATCCAAGCTAGACATACTATTCATGCAAGAGACAAAATATACCCAAGGGGAGGAACGCAGAATCGTGGGAAAGGATATCGGTGATTCAATATGGGTCTCTGGTCTTCAAAAAAGAGGTGGGGTAGGCATTTTGTTTAGGAAATCCTTGCCATTCCGAATAGGACACATACACAGAGACGCTCAGGGTAGATATGTGGCACTTAAGGGGGAACGGAGGACACGCAAAAATCACCTTCTGCTCAGCCTACGCCTCAAACCAGAGACAATTACGTTTTTTTGAACCCCTGTTCGATTTTTTAGAGGGCTGAAAGGCAGGTACATTAATTTGTGGGGGGGGTGGGGGTTTAATGTGGTAGCGGAGCTGGAACTGGATTGGAACCCGGAACGGCAAACCACACAGCCACCGAGCAACCTGCAAGGATCGATTCCCCAGTCGGCTGAAAGAGCACCACGTAATTGACACATGGCGCACATCCCATTCCAAAAATAAAAATCCCACTGTCACTAGACGCCAAGAAGGCGTTCGATCGTTGAATGGCCCTTCTTGAGGGCAGTATTGAAATGGGTGGGGTTGGGTACAGCGTGGACGCGAGGAGCTGGCGCACTATACGACACAGCTCAAGCCAATGTCTCCATCAATGGCACCGCCTCAGCCCCCCTCGCCATCACAAGAGGTACTAGGCAGGGCTATCCGCTCTGCCCGCCCCCGATTTACGCCCTGGTTATTGAGCCCTTCGCCCAGGCACTACTGAGATCAAGCCCTCGAATTCATGCTATGATACGGGGAAACAGAATACAAGTTGCCAATGTTTGCCGATTACATTCTGCTATACCTCACCCGACCGGCAGACTCTATCCCAGCTCTCTTCCATGAATTGTCAAAATACAGAGCTCTGTCAGGTTTCCGTGCAAACCTTCAGAAAACTATAGCAGTCCCAATGAGAACAGATGGCAGTCTCCCCCAGTTATTGGACGTGAGCTGGGGCCTTCAGATACAATCCCAATCTGAGAGATAGTTAGGGGTAACCATCAATGTGTCCCTAGCAGACCTCTTTGAGGCAGATTATGTTCCCTTATGGAAGGCTATCAGAGATGACATTAATAGATGCTCTAAATTGTCCATGTCATGGGCTCCCAGACTCACCTCTATTAAGATGAACATCCTGCCACGGTTTCTGTTCCTCCTTCAATCCCTCCCGATACTTGTTCCAGAATCCTTTCTTGCTGAAATTAAACGTACGCTATTGGTATTTTTGTGAGCCGGTAAAAAGCCTAGAGTCCCCTACTCCACTCTCATTCTACGCAAAGAATCTGGGGGCATGGCATTCCCAGACCTTAAGGAATATTACAAGGCCTCCCAACTCCGTGTTTTCGCAGATCACTTATGGGAAAACCCTGAAAAACAATGGGTAGCCATAGAAAATATTTCCTTTGCACCAGTCTCTTTGGTGGAATAGCTGTGGGTTCCCCTGCCAGCCATGACACGAAAAATTCGAGAGCACCCGGTTTTGAAAGTGTTATGGTCACTCTGACGTCCCTCTCAAGCCATGCGAGGAGTCACTACCTGGCCCTCCCCGCTAAGCTGTATATGGTCCCCCGTCCAATTCAGAATCTTATTTGTGATGTACACCACCTTCAGAATTGGTATGAAGCCGGGCTCGTGAATGCGGGGCTAATGTGGAAGGAGGGGCTGTACACACCCGTAGAGGACCTTCAGGCGGCCCTGCAAGGGGTCGAAATTCCTCTCATGCAATACCTCCAAATGCGAAGTGCCCTTAAGGACCCGTGTCCGAGCGCCTCCCTTCAATGACCCCTCACTCCGTTTGAACTTATCCTTAGCGTCCCCCAAACTACAAAAGGCCCCATAACCCGCATGTACAAAGTATTGATCACCAGAGGCCACCTAATGCGTCCGTCATCTGAGGTGAAATGGAAGGCAGAATTAGAACTCACAGACCAACCGGGGGTTTGGAACGCTATACGCACAGCAGTATGGGCAACGTCTAGCTCTACACAATATAAGATGCATAACGCGTGCATATTGGTCACGTGGCATTACACCCCTAAAAGGTTGTCCAAAATGTTCCCAGGCACTCCCTCACACTGTTGGAGAGGTTGTGGTGAAATCAGTAATTGCAGCTAAGTGAAAACGTACTGGAAAGAGGTCCTGGGGTGGATGGAAGCGATATGCCCAGTTACACATTAGCACACGAAGCGCAGAGACGATAAAAAAGTGATAGGAAGAGCGATTAGACAAATAACAATTGTAAGGTAAGAGACAGGCACTCTTAACATCGGTGGCCCTATATTTCTACCATTTCATCAATGACCATAATATGATCCAATTTAAAAACTTACGTTATGGAATAGGACTTTTCGGAACATGGATTCCACATACTTCAATCTCCTGTAGAATTAGGAAATAAATAGTAGGATATAACCCCATCTTGATTCTTAGATAGACTATGTTTGAAGGTTTACTGTTACTGAAGAAAGAAATCTTTTTTGCTCCAAGGAAAGGAATCCTCTAGCAATTTGTATGTTTTGATTAATAATTGAGAGAACTAGAAATTCTTCACTTAATGTTTAATTTATGTACATAGAACAAGAACAAGATATCCTCTTTACCATTGATGTAACCAACCTATATACAAGTATCCCTCACGATTTGGGGCAGGAAGCAGTGGAGTGGCTACTTTTACAAGAGGGAGAGATAGGAGCAGTAAAATAATTCATCCTTACTTTACTCACATTCATATCAATGAACTCTTAGTCTGAATACAAAAAGGACTTCTACATACAAACCTCAGGAACGGCTATGGGGGCAACAATGGCACCTACGTACGCAAATGCATTCATGTACAGATTCGAAACAACACATATTACAGAAACCCAAAAGGAAAAGTCAACTAATAAAATGGGTACGATATATAGATGATATTTTTGGCATTTGGCGAGGAACGAAAGAATCATTGGACAAATTTATGGTTCACATTAACAATATAGATCGGCGGATACAATTTACTTCAGAAATTGGATCTCCCGGTATACATTACTTGGACATTAAAGTAAACGTACACAACAACCAGATCACAACTTTTCTCTTTACCAAACCTACTGACAGAAATAATTTATTGCACCGCATGAGTTTTCACCCACAGAATACCTTGAGGAATCTCCCCTATGGACAGATGCTACGTTTAAAAAGGATTATCGGTGACCACCAAGAATGTGAACAAGAGCTGCAAAACAGAGAAAAACTGAAAGGGGATATCCTAATGAGGATTTACAAACAGCTAAAGAAAAAGTGGATGCAAAGACAAAAGAAAGCACACTTCTACCTAAAGATAAGAAACAATCACCAACCCTTGTATATGTATCAAAATTCTCATCGCAGAGTATGCAAATTAAAAGATGCATCAACAAGCATTGGACGATACCGAGAAATGATGAAAGAATGAAAAATCTTTTTTCAGATGCCCCTACTTTTGCCTATCAGAGATCTAGTAACTTGAGAGATGTGCTAGTCAATACCAGAAACACAACAAAGAAGAATAAACCCAAAAGAATAGGAACCTTCCCTTGTCTGAACTGCAGCAACACTGCAATAACATCATAAAAGGGGAACTAGTTCCCCACCCGTACAGCGGAGAGAAGATCACAATTAAATGTTACGCCACTTGTAACACAGAAAAATGTAGGGGAAACAGGCAGAAAAATAAAAACCCGCATGAATGAGCATAAATCATGCATATGTAACCACAATGCAAATTCAGCAAATTCAGCAGTTAAAGACACTTTAAGGAAAAGAAACAACATCGCACAGATCAAGTTTCAAGTGTTGGAAATTATTTAAGCACAAGGTTCCTATATGGACATCAAAAGAAGAAGGCAAAAGAGAAAAGCCTATTGGATAGACCGATTGGAGGCTCTATCCCCAAGAGGACTCAACGAAGAATTGGACCTTAACTGTTAATTACGTGACCCTAATTATTCTTTACAAGAATGTGCATAAACAGTAATTGTTGATTAACTTTTTTTGTGAAATAATCAGTAATCTTGTATCCTAAATGGTTAAGATGCCCATACACCGACATCAAGAATACACAAATAACAGCATTCTGTCTCCTAAATAGCATCCTAATCTGGGAACTTCAGCAGTAACTTCACATCCTAAATGTTTAAGATGCCCACACTTGGACATCATAAATATACAAACAACAGCAATCGGTCTTCTAAATAACATCTAGATCCTAAAATGTCATTGCAAAAGCAAAATAGATTTGCATCCGATAGTGCCCGTATCAGCGTTTTCTACACTATAAGAATATGTGCAAATATAGACCCAAAAAGGTTTTGCAATCGCTCACTGCGATTTCCAAACAATAAGATCATAACTGACCCATTATCTTGCAGCCAACACAAATATGTAGTTACTAGACAAGAGTATATAGACACAGCATCACTACGTTTACAACTCTGTGAGCCATCGACAAAAACAAAGGAATAAAGTTGCCCCCACCAAAATGGCCGACACACGTAGCTACGTGCGGCCATGTTGGTACCTAGCGTTGATATAGCAACGCTCAGGACCTTAGCAAACATTTGCAGCCGGTGCGCGAGAAGAAACGATCGTATGCTTGTAACAAGGTAAGCAACTGCAACAGAACGGCGGTCAACAATCACTTAGAAAACATTATGCCGATACTGTTTAAACCGATAGGGATCTGTTAACACGATCTCACCTCCTATTGTAGAGTGAGCATTACGAGATAGTGTATCTCGTCACACAGAGAATCAATACGGCAAACAGGTCAGTAGTCCACATAGGGTGCATATTGCCACAAATACAAGAATACTCCTCTAATAATTATATGACACTATATGAGGGAAGAGAATATTAACAACAACAATGGGCACACTGCATGGGTTTATGCCAGTAAGCAAATTCGGATAATGCACATGACAATACAGAGGGATAACTCGGTTACTTTCACGTATATATCGAATGACAACATTGGCACTGGGCATGATAAGATGGTTCACAGATGCTATAAGGAATGATAATTGAGAATTGCTACAACAGAAATGCTATAACAAAATATATTCACAAGATACTTTTTGCTTAAGTTTTCTCCCATTTGTTGATTGTGTATTTGTAACTGTGGGCGCCCTGTACATACTATATGGATCAAATGTGTTTCATTAATGTCTTTATGTATAATTGATTTGAACATTTCAATATATAAAGTATCCTTGGTGTTTATGATTTAGTTGACATTTACAACCTGGCTCTGAAGAAGGAGTTCATTCCGAAATGCATTAGCCACATAGGATTGCATAATTGTTTGCCTCTGATACAGCATTAGCCTAATTGGTGAAGCTGCACTTCGAAAAAATTGGATAAGTGAAATACAAGAGATACTTGAGAAATAAAGGATCTTAACAGAACTATACCTAAATGACAATTTTTTTGACAAAGTCTAACAAAATTGCTGAACCCGAAGTGGGTATTTAGGGTGTGCGGTCCACACCGAAGGCTTAAAAGTCTTGGTCTCTTTGCTTCAGTTTACTTACAGTGCCCTACACAGTGGCACTGACCAGTGGGCTGCACCCTACTAATGAACTTTTAACAAACAAAATAAATACGCAAAACTATTATACATTGACTAAAGCAGCAGCTGTGCACTTTCGTTCTCTCTTTTTGTTAATTTATGTACATAAACACTAAAACTCTTTAATGTTTTTTCTTTGTAGAAGTTGATTGAAAAGAATTGTTTGCCACTGATGAAGAGTGAACACTACTCGAAACGAGTTGGGCATTATTTGTATAATAAAATCAACATTTGTATTTTAAATACTCCAACTTGTCAAATGGAAGAATTTGTCATTCTAAGAAATGGATTACATGTCACTATATGTGAAGAAAAAAAAAATCAATGAATGAAAACTATCCCTTTTAGGGGATTAGACATCAGACTGTACTGTACTAATTTGAAGAAAAAGTGGCAGAAAAGGCCAGCAGGATACAGCGCATAGAACGGCAACTTATGTGGCTGTGATAGGGCTGCGACTGAGAGCTTGAGTAGGAGCCTGCCAAATTCCCACTAGAAATTGGAATTTAGAGAAAGAAAGGGTTTGCTCTCAATTGTCCAATTGTCTAAGTTTGAGTATCTGGTTGCCTCCACGTTGTGGAAGTGACACCTTCATCATCCCAGCAAATTTGATCATTGTCTTGTTATCCATTTGATGGGATCTTTGCCAATGCAAAGCTTGGGGATATTTGGAGTCAGATTGAGTAATTGAGTACAGATGTTCCCTGATACGAATTTTCAGCGGGCGTATAGTACTGCCAATATAGAATAGTCAATGTGTTGGTTTGGCAAACTCTAACTGCCTCCTTGCCCTGGGTCTGGGGACTGGTTTGTTTTGCTATTGAATCATGCTTAACAAATGTTTTCGTTGTACATCAATGTTTTATAATTTTGCACAAGCAGCCTCAGTAGAAGAGCGGGAAGCTCGAAACACGTGTCAGGCTGCACCAGTTCTGATTAAAACCACTCATTTAATTTGCATTTGCTTATTATTCTATGTGTGTGCGCAGTTTGAGAGCAAACCCTTTCTTTCTCTGTACTGTACTAATTACCTTTAGACTTTGGCCATTAAACAGTGTGCAGGGGACGCAGGGTTCCCAATTGGAACTATTTCTGTCTTGGTGGATCCAAGCGATAGACGGGATTCCCAGAATACCCACGCCAGCGCGGATTCTGTTGGGGGTGGAATCCGAGGAGGACGATTCCCATGTAACCCTCTCACACAGGCCACGTAACCTATTATTAGCAGCCAGGGAAGTCCGCAACCCTCCCCACTAAGAGAGAATGGCTCATTAAAGCACACGCAATCTACGAAATGGAGAGCCTGACTGCTGCAGTCATGGAATCTCGCAAGAATATAGATTTAATCTGGTTACCCTTCAAGGAATTTTTACGCAGCATACTCGGATCCTATAAGTGTAACTGAGTAAGACCATCATCAAGAACGGAACATCAAGCTCAAAGTGAAGCCTTATGTCGTATACATTGCCCCAATTCAGTTGGAAATTATGCAATGCAAGATAAGAAATACTCTGCACTGATTGTTGTGTGACTCGGTTTATTCCCTATTTTTTCAATGCAATCTTATTTCTTACTCGAAGAGGGAGGGAGGGGAGGGAAGGAGACATACAAGTTACAGCTCTTTGGTCTACTGCATTCACCTTCTTTCGCGTTACAAAAATACCTTACTGACCTTTACTGTGAATTCAACATGTACTATGTCAGACTTGTCATAAAATTAATAAAGATTTAAAAAAACAAAAAGAATGCGCGTCTGAACTCGCCCCCTTTATCACAACATTAATCAACACCTCCTTTGAAACAACACCGTCCCCACCAACCTCAACAATGCCTGGGGTCTCCGACTACTAAAGAATCCCTCCCTAGACCGCAATATACCTGCTAACTATCGTCCTACAACAACAGTACATTTCCTCCTCAAAATACTGAATCAAGCAGCCTACCTGCAAATCCCAAAACATCTACAAACCAACAACCTCCTAGGCCTCCGACAATCAGGCTTCTGACAGGACATGGTACCAAAACAGCCTTGTTGGATCTAAAAATACAAATGGACAAAATCAAAGACAACGGTAATCTAGCACTCCTTCTCCTGCTCGACTTATCAGCAGCCTTCGACTTAGTCAACCAAAACACACTTTGCAATTACCTTGCCATCTCACATCTCAACTAATGCCATACATTAGATTAAGTCCTTCCTAACCATTCGAACCATGAGTCTTCACACCCACCGCAGCAGCGCTGCCAGCCCCAGTCACCTGCGGAGTGCCGCAAGGATCTTGCACCCCCCCACACTCCATTTTCACAAAACCACTATTCGACTTCCTTGATGATCTGGGTGTCACCTACGTGGATGACACCCATATTCTCATACCACGACATTAAATCACTAAATGAAATTTACCCACCGATCCAGGCATAGAGGGCCCAATACAGCCACTGCCTTAATGGTGAAAAGACAGAACTTCTCATTGGCTCACAACACCGTCTAAACAAACTTGACGATGCCTTCAAATCCTTTACTATTGATGGCATCACTATTAATGTCTCCAAGGAAGTAAACACCTTGGGCAGCTACCATGATTCTGCCCTCAGTTTAACTAGACAAGTCAACGCCACTGCTACTGCGGCAGCCTACATATCCAAGCTCAAACGCTTGCAGACCCTTCTCATCTTCAGTCAGCTGTATTACCCTGGCCAGAGCCAGAGCTCTCATTTTATCCAGAATTTACTACTGCAATGCACTCTACATTGGAACTAATAGACATAACATTAAAAAAAAACTACAGGTGATCCAAAATAACGCTCCAAGAGCAGCACTCAATATCCCTAAAAACAATCATGTCAGCGTGTATATACGTACTGCCCATTAGCTGCTGGCCTACGATAGAATCCTCTTCAAAACCCTTTCTCAGACACACAAATGTATCTCACATTCAGCCCCCAAGTACTTCTTCAACAAACTCGTAATGAACAAATCCAACAGACCTACACGCTCAGCCTACATACATTTATTTACACACTATTCCCAAATACAAACTACAGAAAGCAGGGAGCAACAGCTAAACACTGGAACGCACTACACTACCAGCCTCGCTAAGATCTGTATCCTCTTTCAGGGCCTTCTGCAAAAATCTGAAAACTCTACTATTTATACAAGAGCAACAGAACTAACCCTAACCGCCTCATATACCTCCAGGCATCTCCTTGCTTCCCCATACCACCTCAGTTATATGCTACTAGCATTTCCGCAATGCCAAGTTATACCCTTATATGTATGCAGTAATAGGTGTTGTACTATTTAATGTAACCTCATCTGACAACTGATATGCCATTACACTGCAAGCACCGTTCAAAAGAATATCAGCGCCTAAATGCCTCAAGGTTAGGTGCCGTTACAAATAAAATAAATAGTGGTCATATTGATCATAAAAAAATTCTTTAGTGCCATCTTATTGGTTCTATGTGATAACTACACTGCATTTACTGCGACCCCCGAAAATGTTGACTTTCTTTTTTTTTTTTTTACTATATATATAGTGAAAAGAGGGTTGAAAAACATTTTTGGGGCCCGCCGTAATTGTATAATCCCCATCTTATTTCATTTTTGAAGACTGTCTGCATCTCTCTGGGTCTCTTTACGTCCGCCATGCTAGGCCTTTGCCTCTCCATTATCCAGTCTAGTTCCACCCCCCGCTCCAAGGTCCGTCTCTCCCTCTCTCTTAGCCTCTAACTTTCTGCTTCACTATCCAGGTCTGTCTCCCTTTAACCTGCCCAGTCATGTCCCACTGAATTAGCCAGGTCCCTTTTCCTCTCTCTCCAGGTGGCAAATGTGTTATGTCCCTCCATCTGCCTCCACCTCCCTCCTTCCCTTTGCCTCCCCCTCCTCTCCCTGGGACCCCTCTCCGTCTGTTCCGCCCTCTCGCTCTCTCTCTTTGTGCCCCCTGCCAAGTCCTCCAAGTCTCTCGCCAGGTCCTTCGCCCCCACTCATATCACTCTTGTGTCTAGTTCTTCCCCTTCTCTCTCTCCCACCGGCTAGCAAGGTCCCCCTCCTTCACTAGGTCTCTCTCTAGGTTTCCCCTTCATTCCCCAAGTGTGTGTCTTTCTTCCCAGGGAGTTTCTTTCCTTTCCCCCAGGTGGCCCCCACTCTCTGGGAACCATTCTGTCTTGATTGCGCTCTCTCTCGCCAGGACTTGCTCACTCTGCGCTCTCTAGGTGTGTCGCGCGCTATGTCTCCCTCCTTCCATCCTTCCGGGCCTCTGGAAGAGACTATGGAGGAAACTGTGTACGCAGTGTTGTTGGGGCAATGGCCGTGGCTAATTGCTTAACTGTAGAGAAGGAACAAGTTACTTACCTGTAACTGTTGTTCTCCAGCATGGGTCTGGCATGGATTCACATGCTCATGAATATTCCCCGTCGTCAGGCTGGGAATCCTCGGTAAAGAAAAAAACCAGTATCAGTTTCGTTTCTGATCTGTCTTTCGTAGTAGTAACCAATCACTGGTCTCTGCGTCATACTGACCCCAGCCAATGACTGCCCTCTACCTAAGCCCCGCCTCTGGCAGCCATCTTCAGATTTGGAAGCACGTGAAGTGGCAGTATGACCAAGTGAAGAGCCGCAGAGGGGTAGGCGGGAGGGTTCGCATGTGAATCCATGCCAGACCCATGCTGGACAACAACAGTTACAGGTAAGTAACTTGTTCCTTCTCCAGCATGGGGTCTGGCATGGATTCACATGCTCATGAATAAAGAATACATAGCAGTACACACATTCACAACCACGGGAGGTGGCAAAGGCTCAACATTAAGCATTACATAAAACTCAACATCAAGCAATCTTACCTCCTCACCAGGCTCACCTCAGGCGAACAGGTTGTGCAGCACTGCTTGGCCGACCCTGGACTCCTCCCTGGAATCCCGATCGACGCAGTAGAATTTCGTGAAGGTGTGCGTCGACCTCCACGTAGCAGCCCTGCATATGTCCAGCAGGGGCACACCAGAAAGGAACGCCGTGGTAGCTGCGATCGCTCTGGTGGAATGGGCTCTTGGACGGCCAGGGAGCGGTCGGTTTGCCAACCGATGACAGTACATGATACAGCCGGAGAGCCATCTGGAAATGGAAGCCTTCGAGAGAGCCTTCCCCTGATTGACAGGTCCAAAGTTCACAAAGAGTTGTGACGTCTTCCGAAGACACTTCGTGCGGTCCACGTAGAACTTCAGCGCTCTAGCCACATCAAGCGAGTGCAAAGTCCTCTCAGCCGGCGACGAAGGCGACGGGAAAAACACAGGCAACACCAAGGGTTCGTTGAGGTGGAAGTCCGACGGCACCTTGGGCATGAAGGAGGGGTGCGTCCTGAGCACCACCCTCGTGTCGTGAAAAGTCAAGTATGGTGGCTTGCAAGATAGGGCCTGGATCTCTCCCACTCGTCGTGCGGAGGTGATGGCCACAAGAAACGCTGTTTTCCACGACAGGAACTTCAACGGGGCCGAGTGCAGAGGCTCGAACGGAGGTCCCATGAGCTTGGTCAGCACCACGTTGAGCTCCCACGCCGCGGCCGGTGCCTTCACCGGCGGGAACGATCTGAACAGTTCCTTCATGAACTCTTTCACCAGACGATGAGACCACAAGGACGTCCGCCCCGTGGTTCTGGTGTATCGGGAGATCGCAGCAAGATGAAGCCTGATGGACGCGTGTGCCAGTCCAGCCTTCGCCAGCGTCAACAGGTACGGCAGCACTTGGGGAGCCGTAGTCCTCAGAGGGTTAATCTTCTGTGCGTGGCACCAGACAGAGAACCTCTTCCATTTGTGTCCGTAGCATTTAAGAGTCGAGGACGCCCTGGCCTTTGCAAGAACCTCTCTGCAGTCGGCCGGTATGTCGTATCCTCCAAACTCTAGTGCTGCAGGAGCCAGGCCTGCAAGTTCAGCGACTTCGGGTCGTGGTGGAGGATGGCGCCTCCTTCCCTGGAGAGCAGATCTGCGTCCACCGGCAGCTTGATCGGCGGGGACGCTGACAAGTCCAGAAGGTCCGGGAACCATATCTGCCTCGGCCACGCAGGTGCGACGAGGATCATCCTGCACCGTGACCTCTTGAGCTGGTTGATGAGCCGGATCAGCAGTGGCAGAGGAGGGAACGCGTATAGGAACAGGCCTTCCCAGGGGAACGAGAAAGCATCGCCCATGCTCCTCGGCTGGGGAAACCTGCTGGCGAACCTCCGGCACTTGGAGTTCGTCGCCGTCGCAAACAGGTCGATCTGGGGTGTGCCCCACCGTCGGAAGAGGCGATCCACTAGATCCTGCCATAGTTCCCACTCGTGGCACGAGCGCAGCTCCCTGCTGAGTGAGTCGGCGATGGTGTTTTTTATCCCTGCCAGATGAAACGGCACCAGAAACATCCTTTGGGCGACGGCCCAATGCCACAGGTCCTGCGCCTCCTTGGACAGTACTGGGGACCTGGTTCCGCCCTGTTTCCTGATGTAAAACATGGTGGTGGTGTTGTCGGTGAAGATCCTCACCACCTTGCCCTTGAGGGACGGAAGGAAGGACCTGAGGGCCCAAAACACTGCACGGACCTCCAGGACGTTGATATGGAGGGACTTCTCCGTCGGGAGCCAAAGGCCTCTCGCGTGCAGATTTCCGGTGTGCGCTCCCCACCCTTCCAGGGAGGCATCCGTGGTCACTGTCTCCTGGTGGCCTGGGGTCTGGAAGTCCATGCCCGCCGTCAGATGCGCGCGGGTGCCCCACTACCGGATCGCTCGTCGGAAACTCTCGTCGAGTGTGATCCTCTCCTCGAAGTTGCCCGTCGTTTGGATCCAGCGCGCGTCCAGGAACTCCTGCAACGGGCGGATCCGGAGCCTGCACATGGGAATGAGGTAGATGCAAGAAGACATCATTCCGAGGAGGGACTTGATGGACCTCACCTTGGCCGCGTCGGCAACCAACATCCGCTGCACCTTGCCCAGGATGGCCCTGGTCCTTTCCTCTGACGGGGAGGCCAGAAGGGACACTGTGTCGAGCTTCGCTCCCAGAAACAGTGCGACTTGCGCGGGTACCAGGTGGGACTTGGCGTAGTTCACGGAGAATCCCAGGTCCGTGAGAAGTTGGACGGTCCTTGCCGTGTGCTCCACGGTGAGTTCCCTCGTCTTGGCTCGGATGAGCCAGTCGTCCAGGTAGGGGTAGACGTGGATCCCCTCTCGGCGCAGCTGCGCCGCCACTGGTGCAAGGCACTTGGTGAATACCCTGGGTGCCAACCGTAGACCGAAGGGAAGGGCTCTGAACTGATAGTGACGCCCTTGGACCACAAACCTGAGAAATTTTCGGTGCCCCTTTAGGATGGGAATATGGAAGTAGGCATCCTCCAAGTCCAACGACGACAGGAAGTCGCCCTCCTCCAGCTGACCCAGGACGTGCTGGAGGGAGACCATCCGGAACTTCTGCGCCTTGATGAACTTGTTCAGCAGTCGTAGGTCTAGGATGGGGCGCCATCCTCCCGTCTTCTTCTTCACGAGGAAGTATCTTAAGTAAACTCCGGAACCCCGAAGCCTCTTTGGGACGAGTTCGATGGCGCCCTTCCTGAGCATCACCTTTACCTCCAGGAGAAGCTGAGGGACGTGAAGCTCTTTCCTGGCCACAGGGGGGACGCGCGGGCACCTTCTTTGAAACTCGAGCGCGTGACTCTGGGCTAGAGCGTCCAGCACCCAACGGTCTGTGGAGATGGACTCCCACACGCTGACGAAGCTCGCCAGCCGGCCTCCCACCGGGGTGCTTCGGTGGGGGCCCGACCCCACGGCCGGTTCAATCCTGCTTAGACGAAGCTTTGCTGCCTTGACCTCCTTGGCGACGACGGCGGGGTCCGCCTGACTTGCCTCGTCCCCTGTAAGCTTCCTGAGACGACGAACGGGCCGCTTGACGGTAGGTGGAAAATCCGCCGCCGGAACCTTTGGAGGCGCCCTTGCCTCTGCCGCTCCGAAAGGGCGGCCGCCGTTGCTGGAGAACCCCGAGAGCCCGGGCGTCTCCGTGTCCGCTTTAATGGCTTGAAGGGAATCGTCCACTGTTTTCCCAAACAGGTTGTTCCCATCGAACGGCATGTCCAGGACTCTGGTCTGTACGTCTTGACGGAAGTCCGTAGCCTTGAGCCATCCACGCCGCCTAAGGCACACACCGTTGCCCAACTGGCGGAATCCAGTGTCGGCGATGTCCGTCGCAATCGTGATGGCATGGTCCGACGCCACCTCACCTTCCTGCAAGATCTCTAGGGCATCCGCCCTCTTGTCGTCCGGTAGGAAGTCCAGCAGGGGAGCCAGTTTGTACCACAGCTCCCTGTCGTAGCGGGCTACGATAGCTAAAGCGTTGGCCGCCTTAATCGTCGTCGCTGAAGACGAGATGACCCTGCGCCCCATCGTATCCAATTTCTTTCCCTCGCCGTCCGGCGGGGAAGTCGACGTGGAGGCCGCATCCCCCCCGCTTTCTTCCTGGCCGCCGCGGAGACGACGGAGTCCGGGGTAGGCTGTGCCCGGAGGCACAAGGGGGCAGCGTCCGGGACCCGGTACTTCTTCTCGTACCGGTCTCTTCTAGCCGGCGTCGTGGATGGGTTCTCAAGGCCCTCATCCCAAATATCGTCCAGCAGAGGCACCGCGAGGACCGTCTTCCTCTTGGCCTCGCGCCGCTGATAAAGGAAACCTTCCTTCTTCTTCTCCTCAGGGCAGAGCTGGAAGAGCTCGGATGCCCTGGCGATCATGGAGTGAAAAGATCCAATCTCGTCGGGTGGGGAAGCCCGGGTGGGAGGTGACGACGGCAGATCCTCGTCGTACACCTCGTCGTCCGTACCCGTCGCGGCCGTGTCAGTCCCCGTGTCATCCCCTCGAGTCGTGGACGGGGAGGAGGGCTGAACGGGGCGCGACGGCTGAAAAGGAGGTGGAGGGTGAATCCTTCTCTTCTTAGGAGGGGGGCTGCCCGAAGGGCCTGGTTCCGGGTCCCCCGACGGGAGTGGCTCCTCCACTGGTAACGGCAGTCTCGTCCTTATCTCTGAGCACAAGGACTGTATAGCCAACAAAATGGCCGCCGAGTTGTCTTGCGGCGCTGGTAGAGGGGAGTCCGACGGGCAGTCAGGGGCCCCGTCGGTACCCTCGACGATGTCGTCGTCTCCTGCGTCGGGATCCTTCCCGACAGGCTGGTCTTTTTCCACGCCAACGCCGTGGCTTAAGACCTCGATCAGTTCTTCCTCAGAGGTTGAGGCCGAATCCACGACGACCTCCTGCCCCCCCTTTTTATTCTCCGTCGGAGGTTTCACGGGGGTCCTGTCGATGGGCATAAAAGAGGACTCCCTCCGCGGTGGCAGGGAGACTCTGAGCCCCGAGGTCGCCGCCACTGGTGTAGCCTCCACAGGCTGAGCCAGGGCCGCCGCGACTGTCTCGATAGAGGCCTTGGCCAGATGGATTAAGGCTTTCACCACCTTAGGTGCGCTCACCGCCTTCTCCTTGAGGGGGGGGGGGGAAACACTGCCTCGCTCCCCCTCCGCCTTCGAGCTCGACCGGGGCCTCTCCAGGAGCTTCGCCGGGTGCTCGGCCTTTCTCTTACCCGACCCAGAGCGTTGGCTCGTGGTTGATGGTGCCGGGGAGGGTGCGCCCTGCCTGGCGCCCGTAGAGCCCGACCGCTCGGCGCTCCCGGTGCCAGCGGACTCGCGGGGCTTGGCCTTGTGTTGGACCCCCGTCGCCGGGGCGTCCTCAAAGGTCTTAGAAGACCGCTCAGATTTCTTCCTCATCTTCTCGCCGGACGGGCTCTTCCCTTCCAGCCAGTTGGCGAGACGTTGATGGCGGTCCTTCATGGTCCGCTCCGACATGTTGCCGCAAAACGCAGTCCTTCTCCACGTGCGTCTTGTCCTCATGTAGGCAGTAAAGACAAAAGGAGTGTTCGTCATCCTTAAAGACATTCTGCAGCTGGCATCCAGGGAGACCCTGAACAGCTTTCCGGGCGTCGAGCTTCCCTTCTCCTGGGCCATGACCGAGATGGGCCTGAGAAACTTCTGGAATCCTCCAAAAGCGTAGCTCGACGAAATCTTCACCCTTGAGGGGCGTAGACGAATCCGACACGGGTCCCCATTGATCGGATGGAGAGTCGGTAGAGCTTGAGGCTCTTTTGACCGAAAAAACGAAGTTTTTGAGAAAAAACGTGAAAAAATAGCACTAACGCTCGAGAGCAATAGCACGAGGATCCCAACACATGAACGTGCGGTAAAAATCTGAAGATGGCTGCCAGAGGCGGGGCTTAGGTAGAGGGCAGTCATTGGCTGTGGTCAGTATGACGCAGAGACCAGTGATTGGTTACTACTACGAAAGACAGATCAGAAACGAAACTGATACTGTTTTTTTTCTTTAACGAGGATTCCCAGCCTGACGACGGGGAATATTCATGAGCATGTGAATCCATGCCAGACCCCATGCTGGAGAAGTGATGGAGCATTTAAGGTTTTATGATTAGGTGAGCATGAGGGGTAGCAACCCATTTTCCTTAGTAGCCCGGGAATGTCTGGGCGTCTCAATAGTTTGTAGATACGTAAACGCACAGTAAAATGTGTGTGTTGTTCATGTTCTGTTGGGTAGGGATCAGGGAGGGGTTTATTCTTCTAGATGGGGTGTTCGAACAGGTTCTATGAGGCTATTGGGAGGCACAGGGTTGACACATTTGGGCGAAGCAATCTGGAATAATGGGTGACTTCGAAGTAGCGACAGTGAACGTAAAGGGACTAACTTCACCACATTAATGCTCTCTGCTCCTCAGGAAGTTCAGGAAGCTGCACCTGCGCATCCTGTTTCTGGAGGAGACGCACTGTGGAAAGAGTTCCGATTGGTTAGTAGGGTCATAGGACAGACCTTCTGGGCTTTAGAAGGGGAAAAGAAAGTGGGGTGGAGTGGGTATTATCCTGGCAAAAGCACTGGTGATGAAGGGGAATCAAACTAGAAGGGCGTTAGAAGGATGGTTGCTCATGATTAAGGGGTATTTTGGGGTGATGGCTTATTACTTTGGTTGTTCTCTATGCCCCAAAACTGGCCAAATATACTTTCTCAGATTAGCGTTTGTAGAGAAATGGTCGAAGGGGTTCACAATAATGTGAATTTAATATGATCCTGGACCCGGCATTAGACTGGAGGTCAGGTAGGGTAAGTTACCAAGAAGGATATAGAGGTCAGATAGGGTAAGGACCCAGATGGACAGATAAAACATTTAAAGAGGGAGACATGAATGTGGCCCTCGTTGCACCTGACCCGACCTCGTCCCGATGACACAGAAATTAAAGGTGTACATCGTCCCTAGCTCCCTCCTCCCCGATGAACGGCAGATGTGAGAAACGCTATTTACTCAGATAAGCCAGACCCTATGCTGATAACGTAGTTGAAGAGATAGTTTGCAGCTGATGGGGCAATTAGGCTGACTATGCATGAGCTGGTGACATCACGACTGAGACGAGGACAGATGCGTTAGACATGAATATGCATCCCCAGGGTTCGAAATTTAGGGTACCCGAGAGCTATTTAGCTCCTGCTTGTAGCCTAGAAGAGCCCGGTTAGCTGACATTCACAGCTACCAGGAGCTACTTTTGGCTACCCAGGCCAACTGAGGCTGAACAAACACACCCATGTGAATTTTACTCCGTGCATTTGGGACAATCTATAAATAAACATTAGGACACATCTATACAACATTTAAAGCATAATGAGTGATAAATAATGACCAAAATAATATGTTTGCATCATATGTGGGAGTTAGATTTGCAGAACGCTATGTACTAGCTCCTTGTTCCCCAGTGGTGGCTCCTGGTCACTGGTTAATGCTGGATATCCAGGAGCTGATTTTTGCTCCTGATTAACCAAACGTAATTTCGATCCCTGCATGAAGCTACACAAACACTTATATTAAACGACAATTAGATTAAACTATTCCTAGACATGAAGAACACATGCTCATGACCAACTTGGATAGAGGACATGTACACTTTAGCTGAAGAACACATGCTCATGACCAACTTAGATAGAGGACATGAACACTTTAGCTGTGCAACAACTGCAGGTTGCAACAACTGCAGGTTGCACAAGAACACATATAAACGGCTTGCTGACGCTAAACGCAACTAACATCAGTGGTCATCTAAATCAAAATGGAAGCCGCAGCCTTATTGAAGTGAATAGAAAGCACTGAGAAGGCTTGAGAACACAGAGAGGCATGACTCGCTGATTTAGCAGAGAAGCACAGACCATACTGTTTGTGCAGCTGGTGTATTCATGCCAAGGACACAGCGGGAGAGAAGGTTTCACATTTGCAGAAGAGATAGGACACCTGCATGTGTAAAAGCTAAAAATCCTCATAAATGAGAGCAGGAAAATTAAGTTTGTGGTCCCTGCACATGTGATCTGAAACTGAAAGACAGCCTATTCATTTGAGCCAGACAGAGAACACTGTTCCCATCCAACTGAAGACAGATGATACAAAAGTAATACCACGTTGAAAGCTAAATGTTCTGTCTCAAGGCCTAGAGGATCGGAGATGGTAACCTTGTTGGGTACAGACAGCACCTTTGGGGCTGTTCCCACCACCTTGAATTGTTGCTCATGGGCTGGTAAACTTCCATAACGCCAGGACTGAGAAGACCCTCACTGACAAATCCCTACACACCTCACGTTAGTTTACACTTTGACGCAAGACCCAATAGTAATGCGCTAACCTGACATATCTGTATTTGCAAGATTTAGGAGGTGGTCACGGGAGGAGCTACCACATATCGTTTAGACAAAAACTACTAACCCTATGGATTTTAGCCTACTGTACTAACCAATTCCATGCCACTCAGGTTTTTGCAATGTATCATTTGTTTGTGACGTCGCTTTGAATTAAAACTCTGATAAGCCTGTAACCAGTCGAGAGAGCTTTGGAAAGTTTGAAATGGCAAAATCTTAATCCCCGTTATGAGATCTCTTAATGAACAGTGAGTTTTGACACATTTATGGACTTCCGTTTTGAGTGCAGGGATTTTCCCGTGGACAAGTTCCTCTTGCTTGTAATTGGGGAAGTAAATAGACCCTGCCACACTTCACATTGACATGGATGTACACATCCCGTTTTCTCATAAATCTAGTTTTTGGTTAAACTTGGCGTCACTTAGTGGCAGATAATGGAACTGAAGCACAAAAGTTTTTGCCCAAAATCGCACAGATTTAGTCAAATGGGGAAGCTCATATTAGGACCCACACGTTGTAGTAACTCAGCAACACGTCTCTCTTTTCTCTCCTTGCCAATAGGTGCAACATAATATAGCATTTCATATAAATATGCAGTTAATTTCTAAGCTGTCATACGTTTCCAGATAAACTGAAGCAGGGAGTCTGGGGGGGGGGGGGGGTGGGGGAAAGACAGAAAGACAGTCACCCGAGATCACAATTATGTCAAGAGTGGAAACTGGTATTAGAATCAATTACATTATTTAACCAAAATTATAAGGGCTCAAAGAAATGACATTACAAACATATGACCCTCTCCATGACATTAAAGTGCCTCCCGGAACTCTGCATACCCAGAAGACCACAGATAACATGCATATGAGTGAACCTGCAGGCTGCAGCCCCTGATCAGATGGCCATCGCCGGCATACCCAATTTCGTTTCTGCCACCTTGAAACCAGTTGAGCCTGCTGATTGGCTCCATTAACGCTGCAGATGGATTGGCTCATCCAAGCTGGATGGTGGAGCCCTCCGTCGTTGAAGGCCGTCCTATAAAGGCCACAAGAACTATGCAGCTCTGCTGCGTCTTCAGTTGCTCACAGACTCCTGAACCCCCAGAAGACCGCAGATGCCATACATTTAATTGAACCTGCAGCCCCTGATAACATGGCTGCCGCTGGCATACCTAATTTAGTTTATGCTGCATTGAAACCAGATGAGCCTGCTTATTGGCTCCTTCATGCTGCAAATGGATTGGCTCTTCTGAGATGGATGCTGGAACCGGACGTCCTCGAAGGCCGTACTATAAGCCCACAAGAACTCCCTGTGCGGCTCCGCTGCTTGCCGCAATTGGCAAGAAATTACCTGAGCCAAGCCCTACCCGTTGTTGCTCATTACCAGAAAGGTAAGCCTAAAGTACTGCACTGTTCTGCCGGCGCTTTCCTTGGTAGGTATAATAGTATGGTGCAATTACTCTGCCCCTGTCACTCCCACCACTTGCTCGACTCCTTTCCTCCCTTGTGGTGCCGCCTTTGTAGAGGCCACAAACCGTCACAAACGTAAGCAAGTTGAGGCCCGGGAAAAAACTTCCGAGTGAAATCAGTGCATGACAATAACTCACCCGCAGTGAAAACTATCAGGGCGCTGGCGTTTGCGGAACCCATACCTATGTCGGAACGTGGCGTTCATCAGAAATCAGACCCCAGTCCCCCACCTATACCAAGTTTGAGACAATCGTTGTGGCTAACAAGATATGATAGAAGGTGCACACCATATATAATAGCAAGCTGAATATAGTTAATAACTCCAGGCAAGCTGGCTTCAATTTTTAAAAAGGTGCAGGGGAGGAAAGAAAATACCTTGGCACAAGGTCTCACAATACACATGAAAGGGAAAGAGGTTCCAAAAGTAGGAACCCTGCCGTCCCCTGCACACTATCTCCAATCCACCAAAAAGGTGGTAATTAGACTTAACTCATGTTTCATTCAAGTAAGTTAGCTGAATTCACTAGAAGCGATTCACAGAAAATGAATTCACAAAACCCGGATGTGTAAAAAAAAAAATAAAAAAAAAAAATAAAAAGACATTTTAAATCACATATAGACAAGGGATGTGATCATGAGCAAAAACACATTTCAAAAGTTCAAACTACTGTGGCTCTACGCGTTTCGAGGGAGTTCCTCTTCATCAGAAGCCTATATTGAACTGTTGGTAGTGGAGAAGGTAAAAAGGAAAAAAAAAATAATAATAAATAACAATGGCTAGATTAACGAGGGAATATTGATTTAGGTGGCTTTTTGACAATTCATTACACGTGATTATGTACCAATGTCCACATATGCCCAACAGGCATTAAAATGAGAAATTTAGAATACACCATAGTTCCAAAGACTAGTTTCAATTCTAGCTCTGATAGTTCTAAAACATATTTCGGTGTATATTAAAACACATAAGGTGAGATCTAGAAAGTGTACAGTCTTTTAAAGTGGGTATTACGTGAAAAGTAAGAATAAGCCTTTCAAAAAACTCCCAAGCACACCGTCTGTACTGTTCACTTTCAAGGATATGGCCATATTATAATCCAATGTAAAAAAGGTAATTATTGTTCTCACCTACCTAGCAGGTCCCCTGTTTTAGGTATGTGTTTTTCAATTTATTAGCACACACGTTTGATCATACACACCACTGCATATTTTGATTCTCTTCAGGCTTTTGCTATGGGCATCTATAGCTTTCACATTACAATCGTTTCTAAAACTAACCACGATTTGAGGCTACCTCGTTAAAAGGTATCAATGAATATACATATAAGTCCGTAGCCACATCTTCCCTTTTATCTCAATAGGACTACACTTTTGAGTCACGAGCCCGCAACAGCGTCTTGATTGACCACCATCTCCGGGTTCTGCCCGATTTTAAACACACGAGCATTGCTAGTTACAGAGGTTAATCTACCTATATATCATCGTGTATCCTCTTAAAAGATCTGACGCTGGCTCGTAATGTGGGCCCAATATCCAATTGAAGTTTTTGCCTTAAAGCACTAATCAAATATACACTAGACTATATTTTCTCCACTTTGCACTTGTAGTCAAGTGATTGGGCAAACATGATTCAGATGCAACAGAATAACTACATTTGGGATCTCACCCTCTGCATTTAGGGCATTTTAGTGCCTTACGTTTTTTACATTGGATTATAATATGGCCATATCCTTGAAAGTGAACAGAACAGACAGTGTGCTTGGGAGTTTTTTGAAAGGCGTGTTCTTACTTTTCACGTAAAAGACTGAATTTTCTCTTTCTAGATCTCACCTTATGTGCTTGAGTATAGACCAAAATATGTTTTAGAACTATCAAAACTAGAATTGAAACTAGTCTTGGGAACTGTGGTCTATTCTAAATTTCGCCTTTTAATGACTATTGGACATATGTGGACATTGGTACATTATCACGTGTAATGAATTGTCAAAAAGCCACTTGAGTCAATATTCCCTCGTTAATCTAGAGCCTTTGTTCCCTTTTTTTCCCTCTTTTTTTCCTTTTTACCTTCTCCACTACCGACCATCAACTACCAACAGTTCAATATAGACTTCTGATGAAGAGGAACTCCCTCGAAACGCGTAAAGTCACAGTAGTTTGAACTTGTGAAATGTGTTTTTGCTCATGATCACATCCCTTGTTTATATGTGATTAAATATTTGTCATTTTTTACACATCCTGTGTTTCTGAATATCGATTTGTGAATTCATTTTCTGTGTGAATTAATTTTCTGTGAACCGCTTCTAGTGAATTCAGCTAACTTACTTGAATGAAACATGAGCTAAGTCTAATTACCACCTTTTTGGTGGATTGGAGATAGTGTGCAGGGGACAGGAGGGTTCCTACTTTTACAATCATCCCGGCAGGTTCCATCAACAATCTATACAAAGGTAAACCTAAATCCCCAGAACAGCCCAAACCCAATAACCATTGACCCTACAATCCACCATCTAACCACACACACCTGGCCAGGCACTCACATGCGCAGCTCCACTCAAACTACCTGCAAACAACTTGCAAAAGAAAGGTATGCACACCACCCCAGCAACGACAACGTTCAGGAAAAATAGACTGGCTATGAGACCACTGAGAGTAAGCCTGCTCTACCGTCCTGCCTCCACCACTATGAGGAACCACCATCTGAGAGCTAGAACCCATACCATTCTCCCACAAGCTCTAACCAACACCAAGCCCTCACTGGGCAATATCTGCCCAAAAGGAAATTCAACTTCAGGATACGGCCCCTAGGACACCCACCACACATAAAAAGCAACACCTGCAGTCATTGGCCACCCACCATGAGAATCACTATCTGACCAAGCCAGCAAACAGCCTCGATAGTCGCACCTTACCGTTCAGCACAAAGGCAATCCTGAGCAGCATGATTCATAGAAGGTCGAAGAGGTCCGTTCCTTAATTACATCAGACAGGAGCATTCCCTCCTCAACTGATCCTAACCCTCTCCTCCTCCGTAGCCCTCATTAATGCCAAATCCCTCCTCGCACATGCATTAGACATAAAGGACCTAATCACCACCAACCCAATTTCAGAAACATGGCTTCATCAAGCCTCAGGCCCAACAATGTCCCTAGCCCTCCCTGAGGCATTCGCCATACTTCGGCGTGACAGAAGTGAAGCCAGAGGCGGAGGCGTCCCCCTCATTTTTAGAGAATGCTTACAAAATCAGACCCAGCAACAGCTCAATGGAAGCCAACTGCAAAGTCCTGTCAGCTAAACTCGCATCCTCCTCACCAACTGTCACACTATACATCATTAACAGGCAACCGGGCCCCCCCACCACCTTCAAGGAAGAGATCACCCACTTGATCACTGAACACATCAAACCATCCTCCAGAGTTATACTCCTGGGAGATCTCAATATAGGCCTCCTCGACCCGATGGACATAACAGCAACCGCAGTAGTTAATGCCCTCACAGGCATAAGCTTTATACACCGAGTCACAGATCCAACAACAGATCAAAGGAAGATCCTTGGACAAGGTAGCGGACCTGAACAGTCAGATCACCATCACGTCCAATGCCCCTTGCCCCTGGTCAGACCATCACATCGTATGCTTCACTTACCCCTTGCAGACACAACCATCAGACAACCAGCGTCTATCACTCAAAGTTCCAGGAACATTTCTAATGATTCCATCACCCCACTTCGCTCTCATCTGACCCAACAATCCTAGCAGACCTTTACTCAAGCACTCTAACCAGAGCAGTGACCCTGGTAGCACCACTCCTCCCTAGAAAGGCCAAACAAGTCAAATTAACTGGTTGTTTACCCCAGACCTTTCGTTCCAAAAAATAAGACAAGCAGAAAACATCTAGAAGAAAGACCGCACACACCTCACCAAAACTATGTTTACCAGCTTAGCTAAGGAATACAAACAGGCCATCATCAGCGCTAAGGCATCTATCTACAACTCATGGATAGCCAAGGCCAACTACAACTAGTATGAGTTATTTCTATAATCCTCAGCGAACTAGAGACCCCACCCCTGACACCAAGCACCATCACTAATGACGAGACTTTGTGTATTAGCATTCAGAACGCTATGCTAGCAAAGATAATCTCCCTGCAGCAGAAAATTGAAAGGAAATGTGCAGCAGTTAACCCCACCAATTTATCTGACAACTCACTCACCCCAGCCTTCTACTTCAGAGAAGTATCTGAAGTATAAGCTGCGAACATTCTCAAAAACCTCAAACCCTACAGATGCAAAGGGGATATATGCCCAGCTATAATAATCAAAGAGTGCGCTGAAACAATAGTCCCTTTTATAACAAGATTTATCAACGCCTCCTTCTCATCCAGCCTGGTCCCAGCCAGTTTAAAGAAGCACGGGTACTCCAACTGCTAAAAAACAAAAAACGTCCCTGGACCCACTTGCACACAACAACTACAGACCTATCACAACAGTACCATTCCCTGTAAAGATCCTTAACAAGGCAGCGTACATCCAAATATCGTCCTATCTAGAAACCAATCACATTCTAGGAATGTGTCAATCTGGCTTTCGGCCGGGTCACGGCACACCGTCAGCTCTTTTAGACTTAAAAATCCAACTTGAATAGAGGCTTGGCTATCTTGGGGGCAGGAGGTCCACTTGGGGACTTGGCATTGAAAACACAGCAAACGTATGTGATATTGATGATGGCAGGGGCATTGATGATCGCACAAAATTGAAAAAAGATCTGCTGACAGAACACAAATGGGTGGGAAATGTCTCAAACTTCGCAGCATTGGAGTGGGCGTCTTACTCCCTTCAGGCCGACTATGGGGGTTTTGTCGCAGATAGGGACTTAGTGATAACATTCTTACAGAAGGACTCTAGAGGCGCGTGGTGCCCAAGGGAGATTAAACTCCTGGGATTGATTTAACACAAGGGTTCAACCAGGGTGAAGGGAAGAGGGCAAGGGACAGAAATGCAGAGGAGGAAAAGGAATATGGATTACAGGGACTTTGGACGATTCATCATCGGAGAAACAGAGATCTTCAGTGGAGGGTGACTGGGAGGAGGGGGGGGGGAAGAGTTGGGAAAAGTGTATTTGTTTGAAAAAAATGCCAATAAAAATCTAAATGAAAAAATAAAAATGCAACTTGCGTTTAAAGACGAGGGCAAGCCCGCTCTCCTCCTCCTCCTCCTCCTGAACCTTTCTGACGCATTTGACCTGGTAGACCACAACATGTTATGCCACCACCTCACAGCTTCCACCAACTTCTCCCACAAAGCCACCTTGTGGATAGCCTGCTTCCTTGAAAATAGGTCCACGGGAGTCTTCAAAAACACTTCCAGCGCTTCACCCATCTCCATGCCTTGCGGCTTAGTCCAAGGATCATGTTTAGTTCAGCTTGTTTATTTGTAGAGCGCACCAAGCCCAGAGGCATCTGGGCGCATGTCTTACATATATGAACACTTATCTTACAGTTTGCATGATTGTACAAATGTTGTTGCATGCAGAGGCATGGAAGGGTTTGAATTACATCATTACATATTTATAAAAGGTTCCGTTGGGTGTGCAGCTATGAATAAAATAGATATGATACAGGTAAAGTCAGTTTGGGGGTAGGCGAGGTCACAGGGAGCTGCTACTTTCTTGTAAGTGCAGCCACATCTTTACATTCTTTCTGAACAAATGGTAAGATGGTTCAGATCTTATTGATAATGGCAGAGCATTTCAGTTTTTGGAAGCCAGTACCGAGAAGCTGACCTGCTCTTTGTGTATTGAACCTGGGGATTTTGAGGAAGTGTGTCTCGGCAGATCTAGTGGGGTGGGTAGTTGTGTTGCGCGAGAGACTATTGGACAGATATTTGGGTGCCATGTTTGCAAGGCATTTGTGTGCGAGTGACAATGTTTTCAGTGTGATTCTTTGCTTGACAGATAGCCAGTTTAGGTTACATTTGGTTTCAGAGATGTGATCTCAGTATGTTTAGTGCCGACCTGATGGCATTATTTTGTATGACTTTCATTTTATCTAGGTTCCGTTGAGTAGTTCCTAAATACGATGCATTGCAGTATGAATTGTCTGCAGGCAGTGATTAGTTTATATGTGTAGTCTGAGGAGGAGGCAATTGCGTTGGTTTGTCGGGTTAAGGTAAGAGCCAAGCCGAAGTAGACGCCTAAGGTTTTTACATCCTTAGATATTTTGATTATATTGCCGTCAATGTTGAAGGAGGTGAATGTGCATCTAGTTTATTAAGGTTTGCTAGGGTTCCTAGAAGGAGCAACCCTGTCTTGTCATCATTAAGACAGAGTCCATGCTTGACTATCCAAGATTGTATAATGATGTACATGTTGTTCACTGATTTACTGTCTATAGCATAGTCTCCAGTGATGGGGATGAGTATTTAGGCGTCATCTGCGTAGTTGGTATAGGTGACACCCAAATAGTCACGGTCATAAAATAGAGGCTTTGTGAACACTTTATATAGTTTAGGGGACCCACATGATCCTTGGGGGTGGGAGGGCGGAGGGGGTTCCACACATGATAGGTTTACTAGATCGAACTCTGCCGACAGGTCTAACAGGAGGAGTAGAGAAAGTTTGTCTTTGTCTTTAAGTCTTTGGATTTGAGTCTTAAGATCTATCAGAGCTATTTCAGCCCTGTGTCTGGGTCTGAACCATGATTATCTGAGATCAAGAAGGTTGTTTGATTCTAGGTGTAGTTGAATTTGCAGATATGCTGCTCGATCAAAACATTTTAGAAGAAAGGGTACTGTGGTAATGGGTCTATAGTTTGAGGGGTTATTTGGGTCTAGCTTTGGTTCTTTTAGTAGCGGGAGTGCCCAGGCATCCTTTAGATTGTTGGGTAAAATGCTGGAGTGGAATGATGCACTGATAAGTGACGTGATAAAAGGGGCGAGTTCATTAGCTGCCTCCTTGATAATAGGGGCAGGGCAGATATCGCCCTGGCATTTGGAAGGTTTTAGTTTTAAGATAATGTCCTTGACCTCTTTGATGGTGAGGGGGGAGAAACTAAACTGGTTGTGTTTATTCTTATCTGGTGTGAGGGGGAGGGAAATTAGTGCTGTATTGGAGGTTTTTTTTTAATTCTATTTTACTTTGGAGAATTGAGATTTTGTCTTGTGATGCCTTCTGGATGTTGGTGCACCAAGAAATATTTTTGCTGGGGTTGTGTGGTGATGTGGCCAGGGATTCTAGCTCTTTGAATATGTTAAAGAGTTCCTTGGTACTACATTTTGCTTTGGTGATACGGTCGCTGTAATTGTCTTTGTTGGCCTGGACAATAGCTGATTTATAGTTGAGATGTTAGATAGTTATCCTTCTTGGCTGCTGCGGGGAGATTGGCTGCTGAGGGGAGAATTTTCCAGTGGGCTTCTGCATTTCGTTTTAGTTTTCATAGGGCTCTGAGGTGTGGGGTGACCAAGTGTTAAGGTGCGCACCTGGCTTGGATTTACGCCGTTTAAGCAATGCTATGCTATGGATGGCGTCGAGTAGTGTCCGATTATAAAGGTCGCCCATGTCCGTGGGGTCAGTGAGTGTCAGAGGGGAATGGATTATAGGCTGTAGCAAGGGTATAAGATTATCCATGGTTATATTGCGTTTGTTTCTAGTGCTCATTGGTCGGGCGATGTTCTGTTGATTGGGCTGATTGCTTTCCTTGATGGTGAAGGAGATTAGGTGATGGTCTGACCAGGGTGTGTTGGATAGGATCTTTATGTCGCAGTTAACCTCAGCTAACCAATCTAGGATTCTGCCTTGTTATGACTGGGTTCAGTTATGCGGTGAAGGAATCCTAATTATGTGACAGTATTTGCAATGGTGAGTGTCTTAGGGTCTTTGTGGTCTAGAAGGCCTAGCTTCAAGTCGCCCATAAGGATGACTTGTAATTTAGTCTTGATATTAGTTGATAGGAGGAGTGAGATATCCTGTTTGAATGTGGAAGTAGGGCCGGGGGGTGGTCTGTAAATGAGATGCATGGTGATCGTGCGGAATGGTGATAATGGTAGCTTGATGGATATTAGTTCTGCTGAGGGCATGGTCTGGTAAGCAATGATTGTTAATCATGTGTCTCTCCCTCACTCTACAATATCTTCACCAAGCCCCTTTTTGACCTCCTTGCATCTCCTATACCAATCACGCCGACGACATCCAAATCCTCCTCCCACGAAGATTCCCTTACCTTCAACAAAATCTACTCCACCCTCCAGACCTGGATGGCCTTGAACCATTTATCCCTGAATGACGATTAAACAGATTTTGCTAGTTGGATCCCTGGCTATGCTCAAGAAACTGCTGAATGCTCCTCCTTTACCATAGATGAAATCCAGATACCTGCCTCCTCCTCAGTAAAAACACTGGTTGCCCACTTGGATTTCACACTCTTACTTACGAAACAGGTAAAGGTGATCGCCTCTTCCTCCACATACACAACAAAACGGATCAATGCAGCTAGACACTTCCTCTCACCGACCAGCTGTCTAACCATCGCAGGAGCAATCATTGGAGCAAGACTGGATTGTTGTAATGTCCTCTTTGCAGGAACCTACAAACAGAACATTGTCAAACTACAGGTAATACAAAACAATGCCCTGCGAGCAGCCCTGAACATTTAAAAGAGACCATATCTCAGCCGCCAGGAAAAAAAGTCCATTGGCTCCCCATTCGGGAAAGGATAATCTTCAAAACCTGCTCCTTCACGCACAAGTGCCTCTCCAACTCAGCCCGTCCCCCCCCCAACACCTAGCACAGAAAATTGAGAGATCCAAATCCACCAGACCACTAAGAGCCGCCCACTCACACCATCGAGCCATACCAAAAATAAAAAGAAGATTAAGAGGAGGGACTAGCTTTCCCACAGGAGCTGCAACCCAGTGGAACGACCACCCTCCAAGCCTAAGAGAGGAAACCTTCTACCAGCCCTTACATAAGGCCCTAAAGACTTGGCTGTTTGCTTAGGTGGCCCCCCCAGGCAACCACACCATATCAGAACAATAATGGACTTGCTGCGCTACAACTCCTACTTTGACGGTCTGTAGGCATATTAGGCTATTTGTCTGTCTGTCACACACCTCATGTCTGATAAGATAAGTGTAACCGGACTGAAACAGTGCCCTGATGCCCTCTGGCTCTTTACAAATGCAAATAAATAAAAACGATAAATGACCATATTGATGGGCCAGTGTAACTGTTTTAAGTACTACTTACTGAAGACCTGAGCAGCATTATGTTAATGAAGAGCAAGTGATACAAAACGGTGCCAGTGCTCACAAAATCCACTAGCCCACTCGCAATGGCAAGGATATTTTATGATGGGCGAGTACTATTTGTATTGTACTCGACCTTGCGGACGATTATATTGATGTTCAAAACTTCTTTGCAACTTGCGCATTGCACTATGCATTGAAGTAGGTGGGGATTTTTTCTGCACCTATGCTGCACTGTTTATAGAGTATGTGGGATAAGATAAACCTTGGTATGGTATTAGATACAGTAATGCAAAGTAGTTGTCACCTCAGACGTAACAGGTACTCAGTTACTGCAGCACTTACATTTTTATGCAAATACATACGATTGCACTTTTGATTTTATTTGTATAGCTTATGGCGCAAACCTAGTTTAAGAGCAGCAGAGGGCTTTACAATACAGGGTTCGAAATTGAGGTGAGCTGGGGGCTATTTAGCTCCTTGTTATAGCCCAGGAGAGCCTGGTTGACTTGAAACCAAAAGCTACATTTGACTGCACAGGCCAACTAGTTCCAAACAAAATATCCACAGTAGTGCAGTACTAACGGTGGAGTTGGTCTTTGTTGTTGACCTTTTTGCATTACACAGCTTCGAGTGTCTATCAGGGAAACTTAGAACTGCTGCAGGATTTATTATTTCTTTCTCTCTCCCTATCGTCACAATGCATGATTTTAATTATTCACCACAGAAAACCACCTGCGCTGCAAAACGACTGTTTAATCTGCATCAGTAGCATACTCTTCTTGTAATACTGACCGTCCTATCAGTGTTGTCTAGGGTGGGCAGAGGAGGCACTACCCCCACCCCTTCAGAATACCAGGCCACCCTCCTTGTAGAGAGCAGCAGGAGGCACGGTTCTGGTCACATGCAGCATACAGAAACTGTGATAAGCATCATATTGCAATGAGTTCCTTTTTGTCAACTTTGGACAGATGAACTATGTGCATACTGCAGTTAATGTGGGCTGCACTATGTCACGTCTACCTCACTACACCCTGCCAGAACTTGCAGGCTTCCTCATGTCACGTGTTTTTTGCTTTTTTTCAGTGGCTAATGTGCTACATTTGAAGGGTAACCGGTAGCGAGTAAAGTTCATCTATATAGGGCAGGCTTATTGCCCGATTCCTCTGGCTTCTAAAATCTGTGACAATGTGTGCTATTACTACCAATAGTAGACCATTTATTGATGTCTCAAGGATAAAACAGTGTTCGAAATTGAGGGGAGCTGCGAGCCATTTAGCTCCTGCTTCTAGCATAGTAGAGCCTAGTTAGCTTGAAACCAACAAGCTACTTTTGGCTCCTAGGACCAAATGGTGCCTTCTAATCATGGAAATGTGACATTAAGTTGAGTATGTTAATAAACAAGAATTAGAGCACATCTAATACACATTTAAACCCAATGGTTCATACAAAATGTATAAAGTTAAAATAGCATCTCTGGCGCCTCCTGGTTCCCCTACGGTAGCTCCTGCCAACAGGGTGACGCTGACACCCAGGATCTGGTTTTAGCTCCTGCTCATCAAATCTCAATTTCGAACCCTCTAAAGAGCTGATTTAGTTTGTGAATTTAACTCACTGAGTTATCCACTCACACAACAGTATGTGGTTGAATCACATATGCAGTTAAAAAGAAACACGTATAATATCAACCCATCACCCTCTTTTGTCCCCTCCAGTTCTTGCGCAATACAAAATACATCATCAGCATCATGATAGGAATTGGGCTGGAAAAAAAGAGAGCTGCTCTCCTGAAAAAATTGTCTTGCCAGGCCGCCGTTCTGTGTAGATCCGAGGCCCAACCCACCCAATTTGAGGAAGCTGTCTAGCACAGATGCCCTAGACTACTGAACGCTGTGTCTCCCTGCAGCTGAGGGAGATATGCAACGACTTTAGGACTACATCTGAAAGTCCGTCTTTGTTCAACAGCCCAAACTAAAACAAAACCGTCCAAAGCTGTATATATTCTAATTGTTTATTTGTATTGTTCATGCTTCGCACACATTTTTTACTGTCATGGTGACTATTGAAACAGAAGAAATGAGTATCATACCCAGTGTGCATTGTAGACTCAGAGGGAATGCACACTGAATTACTGATAAATTGGTGGTGATGCTTTATTTCCCAAAATAGCACTTCGTTTTTATGCAAAGCAGTCAGCATTCTATATTCAGTGCACCCATATTATTCGATATTTAGCTCTGACTCTCAGTCTACACCAACGCCACTGACAACATCCCCTCCCCCCAGCAGAAGGGGGTGGGGTAGATCCCCAGTAACTTTTGTCCATTTCCAGCACCTATTATCAAATTGATACGATGCGTCATGACACAAGCCTCATGCTTCTAAGCACTTTAATAACAGCTGTTATAATAAAAATAACATCAAAGATAAAGCATTAAAACTAGATTTGGTTATGCACATTAAGAAGAAATGCTTAAAATGTTAGCATCAACAATCCGGGATTATATATTACACACAAATGCATAGGTGGGTCATTAAGGACTTTGCTATCTTCAATTAAAAGGGGTACCCGACATTGACCTGTCAATCTATGTGACCCTCACCCGCCCCCCAAAAAATGATTCCGGAGACGCCAATGCGCGCTTTGTCAACACTGCGACCCCTTGTGTCTTTCCGTATGAATGTCTGGCTGGTTCAATGCCTTCATTCGCGTGTATTACAGCTGCGCACGCACCCGCTACAATTGTGCAGTGACAGCTCTATGCTTCTCTGTGGGTGATGCTGCAATACTTGTGCTGGTGCTGCTTCAGCGCCGCTGTTTCAGTGTTCCCTTTCATGCGATATCGTTCGGCATGCTGCTGCCCCCCCTCCCCGCGTGATGTTGCTCGTTAGGTACCGGAGCGTCCTTGGGGCGATGGTATCAGACTATCCGTGCTGCTGCTCTTGTCATGTGAAGGCTTCGGGAGGACGCTGGAAATCAGTACTTACATAGTGTTCGTAGAACTTGGAGAGTCGCGGCTTGCCGTGGTTGTTGAAGATGAGGATGGCTTTGATCATGCTGAGGCCGGCGCGGGGCTGGGCTGCGGTGCGCCGGGTGCGAGAAGCGGGTCCGGGGTCTCCGGGGCTGTGCTTCTGCTCTGGCTACTAGACTTCCAGGCTGTGAGCCCCAGCGCGCATGCGCATGCGCACGCAGCCGCCATTGGAACAGGCTTAGCTTCTCATAGCAGGAAGTGCCTCAAAGCCAGCGCAGCTGCCTTTCTGAACTCGCTGTCATTGGCGTATGTTATGCTGTTGATATTTCTATAGCGCACTCTGCCGTTGGTATTGCTCCGAAGCGCTGCATGGCTGTTCAAGGCACATCCTCCATTAGTATGTGGTGAAATAGGACCTTAGAAACCGTGGCTATTCTTTAATCCCTAAAATGTACATGGCTCATATTTATGCCACTGACGTGACTATGTTCCCCTTCATCCGGTTGACAACTTGCAGTGGAGTTCTGAGCAAATGGTCATTGGAAACAATGATACAAAGTTGAGAGTGCTGGTGTTGTATCCATTCATGTCAGATACTTGTTTACATCATTAATTTTAAAGACGCTCGACGGCAGTTTGCTAAATTAAAATATTTAATTAATGAGCAGCAAATTTATTATTGTATTATTTTAAATGTATGAAGCGCTGCCTGACCTCAACTGCACGTTCTACATGTTTTAAATAAAAGGTATAACAAGCGACAATCTTAGAAAAACACAAACAACTGTTTAAAAAGAAAAAGGTTTAGGAAACAGCAATAGCAAATAAGTAAGTCTTAATGACCTTAGTACTGCCTCATAGTGTATGACATATGACATACGTGTGATTGAAGAGCATAAAAACCAAAGCATTCCCTCCACCTTACTTTTCCTCTTTCCATTGCGTATTTATGAGTGTGGTGGCCCCAATGAGCACAGGACACTGGATGAGGGTATACGTGTTTATTTGGACACCTCGAATAAACACAGGGAAAACAGGCACTCTCAGTTCAGGGAGTGGTACTCACTGTTCAGTCCAATTGTAGCAATGAAGTTAGTGTCACTGCACTGGGAATGCAGCAAATGGAAATGCAGCTCCACTTACTAGAGATCCCACAAGGTTTATTATCAGCCATAGAATTATGCTCTCCAAGTAGGGGAACCTGCTTGTGCTGCAGGCTGCAGTTCAGGAGTTCTTTTCCAGCTTCTAAGGAGGAGTGCCAAGGCACAACCTACCTCCTGCTCCCTCGCTCCACGTCTGCCAGGGTTTCCGGCCTCTTGCGCACTTCCCACGCATAGTATCACGAGATCTCGCGTGTTGGATCCTCACACATCTCCTTTTGTTGGAAACATTCAGTCCTAGTCCATGATATAGACTGTTAATTTGGTTGGCTTTCTTCTTTCACGTTGGGGTCGATTCTGCTCATTGGGTCCCTTGGGAGAATTTGTGTTCATGCGAGATGTGTCGCTTAGGGTTTCGTCTGCTTGGGTCGCTTCTCGTGTGGGTCTCTCGCCTGGGGTGTGGGGCTAATGGGAACGCTCTCACTTTGGTTTTCTTCTTCCGTGACCTCCATCTCTTGCTGTTGAGGGCTGTCGGTTAATCCCCAGGGGTCATTGCCATCTCCCATTCCCTAGAGGGGTGGACTGTCAATGCCTTTTTCTTGTACATAGCCTCCCTTTCAAGGTTCCACCTTTTCACGTCACTGGTTTAGATGTGGTTGGTGCCTTTTTGCGTGACTTCTATAGCTTGGCTGTACTTGGAGCCCGTTAGGGTGTCTTTGTGGGGCAAGCATACCTTCACCAAGTCCCCTTCATTGACCTCCGTGCGATATGCTGCTCTGCGCTTGTCGCTCTGTGATTTCATGATCTCTTTGCTCCTCTGTAGTATAAATACTATACCATTCATGTTGATATAGTCGTCTTGTCTGACATTGTGGAGCCACAGTGGTACCAGTGTGGATGCACCCCTTTTCCCTCTTAACATCTGAAACAGCGAAACAGCGACACGTCTGTAATGGAATTTGGCATAAAGCGATGCGCTGCAACGGCCTCTTTGGCTGTCTTGTAAGGATTCACGCCTGTTGCACATGCCAGTTGTAGGGCTTCTTTGACGAATCGGTTCGCCCTTTCTGCCAGTCCGTTGGCTTGTGGGTGATACAGGCTTGCACTCAATTGCTGGATATTGTGCTTCTTGAGAAAGTTTTCCATGTCTCTGGAGAATAATTGAACTCCAATCTCCTTTGGCAGTCCTTCTCTTTGGAAGATCTGAGTACTTCAATGACTGTAGCCATGGTGATGTCCAGCACAAATTCAACTTCCACCCACTTGGAGCGGTAGTCCACCATGACTACCCCATAATTGTTGTCGCTCGACATGCCATCCAACGGGCCAATGAAGTCCAGCCCTATTTTATGCCATACAACAGCTGGGATTTCTGTTGAAAAAAAAAGAGGACACCCGTGGGAATGCGCAGAGGTCTGACTTGAGCGAAGCGGCCCAGAATTTATTACCCAGAACCCCAGTGGTGTCCTCTTTTGGAAAATGCATGGGGTTGCCTGTTTTCCTTGCTGGCTTCGACACCCTAGGCCCAAATCTGTAGGTTGCCCACATGAATAAAATGGGCAGTGGCGAAAGGCTTGAGGTTACCAGTGGGTTACCCTTTTCCTGTTGCGCCCCCGGTAGGTGCACCCACACATGTGAGGTACCGTTTTCATCGGGACACATGTGGGGACGCGGGAAGGTAGGCCACGTGTTGTTGGCGGTGTGTTTCGGTGGGTGGCCAGAGCGAAATTTCTGAGAATTGTCTGCATTTCCAGCCAATTTCAGAGACATTTCCCTGTGTCCACTCACCGAAACACATCGCCAACAACAGATATCATACCTTCTCGCATTCCCACAGGTGTCCCGACGAAAAAGGTACCTCACATGTGTGGGTGCACTTACCGGGGGCGCAAAAGGAAAAGGGTAACCCGCTGGTAACCCAAGCCTTTCGCCACAGCACAATTTGTTCATTTGGGCAACCTACAGATTTGGGCCTAGGGTGTCGAAGCCAGCAAGGAAAACAGGGAACCCCATGCATTTCCCAAAAGAGGACACCCGTGGGAATGCGCAGAGGTCTGACTTGCACGAAGCGGGCCAGAATTTATTACCCAGAACCCCAGACAAAGTGAACATTGTGTTTTTCCCCACCAAATATCACACTTTGTCTGGGATTGTGGCTAGTAAAAACTGGGGCAATTTGTGCAAGGCAGACCTCTGTGGATTCCCGCGGGTGTCCTCTTTTGGAAAATGCATGGGGTTGCCTGTTTTCCTTGCTGGCTTCGACACCCTAGGCCCAAATCTGTAGGTTGCCCACATGAATAAAATGGGCAGTGGCGAAAGGCTTGGGGTTACCAGTGGGTTACCCTTTTCCTGTTGCTCCCCCGGTAGGTGCACCCACACATGTGATGTACCGTTTTCATCGGGACACGTGTGGGGATGCGGGAAGGTAGGCCACGTGTTGTTGGCGGTGTGTTTCGGTTGGCGGCCAGAGCGAAATGTCTGAGAATTGTCTGCATTTCCAGCCAATTTCAGAGACATTTCCCTGTGTCCACTCACCGAAACACATTGCCAACAACAGAGATCATACCTTCTCGCATTCCCACAGGTGTCCCGACAAAAAAAGGTACCTCACATGTGTGGGTGCACCTACCGGGGGCGCAAAAGGAAAAGGCTAACCCGCTAGAAACCCCAAGCATTTCACCACAGCACAATTTGTTCATGTGGGCAACCTACAGATTTGGGCCTAGGTTGTTGAAGCCAGCAAGGAAAACAGGGAACCCCATGCATTTCCCAAAAGAGGACACCCGTGGGAATGCACAGAGGTCTGACTTGCACGAAGCGGCCCAGGATTTATTACCCAGAACCCCAGACAAAGTGAACATTGTGTTTTTTCCCCACCAAATATCACACTTTGTCAGGGATTGTGGCTAATAAAAACTGGGGCAATCTGTGCAAGGCAGACCTCTGTGGATTCCCACGGGTGTCCTCTTTTGGAAAATGCATGGGGTTCCCTGTTTTCCTTGCTGGCTTCAACACCCTAAACCCAAATCTGTAGGTTGCCCACATGGAACAAAATGGGCAGCGGCGAAAGGCTTGGGGTTACCAGTGGGTTACCGTTTTCCTTTTGCGCCCCCGGTAGGTGCACCCACACATGTGAGGTACCGTTTTCATCGGGACATGTGTGGGGACGCAGGAAGGTAGGCCACGTGTTGTTGGCTGTGTGTTTGGGTGGGTGGCCAGAGCGAAATGTCTGAGAATTGTCTGCATTTCCAGCCAATTTCAAAGACATTTCCTTGTGTCCACTCACCGAAACACGTCGCCAACAACAGATATCATACCTTCTTGCGTTCCCACAGGTGTCTCGACGAAAAAGGTAGCCCACATGTGTGGGTGCACCTACCGGGGCGCAAAAGGAAAAGGTTAAACCGCTGGTAACCCCAAGCCTTTCGCCACAGCACAATTTGTTCATGTGGGCAACCTACAGATTTGGGCCTAGGGTGTCGAAGCCAGAAAGGAAAACAGGGAACCCCATGCATTTCCCAAAAGAGGACACCCGTGCGAATGCACAGAGGTCTGACTTGCGCAAAGCGGCCCAGAATTTATTACCCAGAACCCCAGACAAATTGAACATTGTGTTTTTCCCCACCAAATATCACACTTTCACACTTTATCGGGGATTGTGGCTAATAAAAACTGGGGGAATTTGCACAAGGCAGACCTCTGTGGATTCCCACGGGTGTCCTCTTTTGGGAAATGCATGGGGTTCCCTGTTTTCCTTGCTGGCTTCGACACCCTAGGCCCAAATCTGTAGGTTGCCCACATGAACAAAATGGGCAGTGGAGAAAGGCTTGGGGTTACCAGTGGGTTACCCTTTTCCTTTTGCGCCCCCGGTAGGTGCACCCACACATGTGAGGTACCGTTTTCATCGGGACACCTGTGGGAATGCGAGAAGGTAGGCCATGTGTTGTTGGCGGTGTGTTTCGGGTGGCCAGAGCGAAATGTCTGAGAATTGTCTGCATTTCCAGCCAATTCCAGAGATATTTCCCTGTGTCCACTCACCGAAACACTTCGCCAACAACAGATATCATACCTTCTCACGTTCCCACAGGTGTCCCGACGAAAAATGTACCTCACATGTGTGGGTGCACCTACCGGGGCGCAAAAGGAAAGGGTAACCCGCTGGTAACCCCAAGCCTTTCGCCACAGCACAATTTGTTTATGTGGGCAACCTACAGATTTGGGCCTAGGGTGTCGAAGCCAGCAAGGAAAACAGGGAACCCCATGCATTTCCCAAAAGAGGACACCCGTGGGAATGCGCAGAGGTCTGACTTGCGCGAAGCAGCCCAGAATTTATTACCCAGAACCCCAGACAAAGTGAACATTGTGTCTTTTACCCACCAAATATCACACTTTGTCGGGGATTGTGGCTGAAAAAACTGGGGCAATTTGCACAAGGCAGACCTCTGTGGATTCCCACAGGTGTCCTCTTTTGGGAAATGCATGGGGTTCCCTGTTTTCCTTCCTGGCTTCGACGCCCTAAGCCCAAATCTGTAGGTTGCCCACTTGAACAAAATGGGCAGTTGCGAAAGGCTTGGGGGTACCAGTGGGTTACCCTTTTCCTTTTGCGCCCCCGGTAGGTGCACCCACACATGTGAGGTACCGTTTTCATCGGGACACCTGTGGGAACGCGGGACGGTAGGCCATGTGTTGTTGGGGGCATGTTTCGATGGATGAGCCGAGCGAAATGTGGGGAAAATGCATTTTTTTCCCACATTTCGGACTTTGCGGTGGTGTCTGGGTAATAATTTCTGGGGCGATGTGCGCAAATCATACCTCTGCGGATTCCCACGGGTGTCCTCTTTTCGAAAATGGATGGGGTTCCCTGTTTTCCTTGGTGGCTTGGACACCCAAGGCCCATATCTGTATGTTGTGCCAGTCGGCAGAGAGTCTGAAATTCCGGTCTGAAAACAGGCTTGGGGTTACTTGTGTTTTAGGCTTTCCCCTTGGCAGCCAGGTAGGTGCACCCACACATGTGAGGTACCATTTTCATCGGGACACCTGTGGGAACACAGGACGGTAGGCCATGTGTTGTTGGTGTGTGTTTCGATGGGTGAGCCGAGCGAAATGTGCGGAAAATGCATTTATTTTCCCACATTTCGGACTTTGCAGGGGTGTCTGGGTAATAAATTCTGGGGCGATTTGCACAAATCATACCTCTGCGCATTACCACGGGTGTCTCCTTTTCGGAAATGCATGGGGGTCCCTGTTTTTCTTGGTGGCTGCAACACCCCAGGCCTAAATCTGTAGGTTGGCTCCCCAAACCCTTTGGGGGATAGCAGTGGTTTAGCCTTATTCCTTCGCGCCCAGGTAGGTGCACCCACACATGTGAGGTACCGTTTTCATCGGGACACCTGTGGGAACGCGGGACGGTAGGCCATGTGTTGTTGGGGGCGTGTTTCGATGGGTGAGCCGAGCGAAATGTGCAGAAAAGGCATTTTTTTCACCACATTTCGGACTTTGCGGGGGTGTCTGGGTAATACATTCTGGGGCGATTTGGGCAAATCATACCTCTGCGGGTTCCCACGGGTGTCCTCTTTTCGGAAATGCATGGGGTTCCCTGTTTTCCTTGGTGGCTTGGACACCCGAGGCCCATATCTGTATGTTGTGCCGGTCGGCATAGCGTCTCAAATTCCGGTCTGAAAACAGACTTGGGGTTACTTGTGTTTTAGGCTTTCTCCTTGGCGGCCAGGTAGGTGCACCCACACATGTGAGGTACCATTTTCATCGGGACTCCTGTGGGAACGCAGGACGGTAGGCCATGTGTTGTTGGGGGCGTGTTTCGATGGGTGAGCCGAGCAAAATGTGCAGAAAATGCGTTTTTTTTCACACATTTCGGACTTTGCAGGGGTGTTTGGGTGATAAATTCTGGGGCGATTGGGGCAAATCATACCTCTGCGGATTCCCACGGGTGTCCTCTTTTTGGAAATGCATGGGGTTCCCTGTTTTCCTTGGTGGCTTGGACACCCGAGGCCCATAACTGTATGTTGTGCCGGTCGGCAGAGCGTCTCAAATTCCGGTCTGAAAACAGACTTTGGGTTACTTGTGTTTTAGGCTTTCCCCTTGGCGGCAAGGTAGGTGCACCCACACATGTGAGGTACCGTTTTCCTCGGGACACCTGTGGGAATGCGGGACAGTAGGCCATGTGTTGTTGGGGGCGTGTTTCGATGGGTGAGCCGAGCAAAATGTGCAGAAAATGCGTTTTTTTTCACACATTTCGGACTTTGCAGGGGTGTCTGGGTAATAAATCCTGGGGCGATTGGGGCAAATCACACCTCTGCGGATTCCCACGGGTGTCCTCTTTTTGGAAATGCATGGGGTTCCCTGTTTTCCTTGGTGGCTTGGACACCCGAGGCCCATAACTGTATCTTGTGCCGGTCGGCAGAGCGTCTCAAATTCCGGTCTGAAAACAGACTTGGGGTTACTTGTGTTTTAGGCTTTCCCCTTGGCGGCAAGGTAGGTGCACCCACACATGTGAGGTACTGTTTTCCTCGGGACACCAGTGGGAACGCGGGACGGTAGGCCATGTGTTGTTGGGGGCGTGTTTCGATGGGTGAACCGGGCGAAATGTGCGGAAAATGCGGTTTTTTTCCCACATTTCGGACTTTGTGGGGGTGTCTAGGTAATACATTCTGGGGCGATTTGGGAAAATCAGACCTCTGCGGATTCCCACGGGTGTCCTCATTTCGGAAATGCATGGGGTTCCCTGTTTTCCTTGGTGGCTTGGACACCCGAGGCCCACATCTGTATGTTGTGCCGGTCGGCAGAGCGTCTCAAATTCCGGTCTGAAAACAGATTTGGGGTTACTTGTGTTTTAGGCTTTCCCCTTGGCGGTCAGGTAAGTGCACCCACACATGTGAGGTACCATTTTCATCGGGACTCCTGTGGGAACGCAGGACGGTAGGCCATGTGTTGTTGGGGGCGTGTTTCGATGGGTGAGCCGAGGGAAATGTGCCGAAAATGCATTATTTTCACACATTTTGGACTTTGCGGGGGTGTCTGGGTAATAAATTCTGGGGCGATTTGGGCAAATCCTACCTCTGCGGATTCCCACGGGTGTCCTCTTTTCGGAAATGCATGGGGTTCCCTGTTTTCCTTGGTGGCTTGGACACCCGAGGCCCATATCTGTATGTTGTGCCGGTCGGCAGAGCGTCTCAAATTCCGGTCTGAAAACAGACTTGGGGTTACTTGTGTTTTATGCTTTCCCCTTGGCGGCCAAGTAGGTGCACCCACACATGTGAGGTACCGTTTTCATCGGGACACCTGAGGGAACGCGGGACAGTAGGCCATGTGTTGTGTTTGTGTGGTTTTCATAACGTTTTGACCCATTTGCTGGTGCCCTTTGTCACACAACCCTTTCATTTCCCAAATGTGCCCTACATTTAGTCGCTGCTTTAGGCACCATACACTTTTGTAACCTGCACAAGTCACCTACCCTTGCAAAGGTCTGCCTGTGCTCTTTCAAAAAATGTATGCTTGCCGTTCCTCACCACATTGGTTTTCCCGATTTACACATGCTAAGTGCGTCTGTTCAGGCCGTGAGCGTAAAACTCCTGTGTACCATGGCTCAGTGTTTGGCTTGTGGTTTTGCTTGTTTTGTAAAACACTACAAAAAATGTGTGCTTTCCTAACTGCAAGAGTCGGGGGAATGTAGCGGAGCATTGCTTTTCTCAAAATTCACAGAAGCCATTGCCGTACCAAGCCAACCATGTCCAACACATACCTTTTTTCGGTCATTTTCCCGCTTTTCCCCCAATCTATGGCATTTTCCCTACCTAGTGTTTGCCTGACCTACGCAAATCACCCCTTCCTAAACTTGGAATTTTGTCTACTTTTCAGAAATATATGCCTTTCCATCCTCCAATTAGGCTTTCCTACCCTTTTCTACCATTCCGTCCATGCATGTCCAATTGGCAAAAATGGCCAAAATCGCCTACCTCTCACAAAACGGTTGATAACCACATAAAAATATTTTTTTTTCCATTTCCACTCAACCTGTTCTTGAGAGCCAGGAAATTGGGGAACTTACAAGGAAAAAACCACAGGCTTCTTTGTACATCATTTTATTGTCATTTTTTGAAAAAACCCAACATTTTCCCCCTTTTTGCTTATTTTTGCTCACCCCCCTACAGCAACCTAGGATTCCTGGGTGGCGTTACGACCGCCTACATGTGGGAAAAAAAGGAGCCACATTTGGCCGACATATCTCATGTAACAAAAAAGTTACAAGCCATTGAATGGCCACATACCGAAATCACCAAAAAAGGCTCTGGCACTGGGGAGAAATACCCATGGAACTTAAAGGGTTAAAAGGAATCAATCAATTATCTGTGAAGCTGAGGCAGTTGAAGCTGAGAGAAAGAAGCTGTCTAGAAGCCAAGACAGATTTTTGTGGTAGCTACAAGACAGAAAGGAGAGGCAAAAAGGCTGCCATTTCTTATAGCAGAGAAGGAAGAGTGCCTTGCCAACCGGTAGAGGTCGAAGAGTCTTGTTTAAAGTTGCCTAACATATTTTTAAAATATCCATTTGCAGCATAAGCAGTAGAGCTGTGGATGTCTATCATTTTGTCCGAACATTTTCCTTTGAATCTCGTTGAAGCAGTAGTAGACTGTGAGGCAGAGGGGCCTGTGTTCACATTTTTATTTGCAGAAGGCAGTTGCCAAGAAGAGAGCAACTCCATTAGAAGAAGCATCCTGACAAATTGTATTCAAGATGCTGCAGAAGAAGAGTTGTTGTTAAAACAGAAGTGGTCCTTTTGTTTTGAACTTTATCCATTGTATCCTGGATGGAGGTCATCCAGGATTACGATTGGTGCTGTTTTCTTCATGGAACTTCGAAGGGGAACCTTTCAACAAACCAGGAAGGAACTGATACCAGTGGATTTTTGTTTAAGTGAACTTTTGTTTTCTTTGGAACTTTACACAAACTGATCTAAGACTTTATTTTCCTTGGAAGAAATTGACTTTGGACGTTCCTGGGGAAGAAGATCTACCCAGGCCAGATAGAAGTCATCCAAGACACTGGTTGTTTGGTAATCTTTTATTTATGTTATTTATGCTTTGTTTAGATTGTTTTGTTTGAGGGTCAGTTTTGCGTATGCTGTGAGATTTTCCCCTAGATCCTTGACTAGGTAGGAAATTCCCTGATAGAGTAGGCTTAGTAAGGTTTTATTTGCATTTTTAGTCTTTGAAATAAAATTTCAAATACTGAGAAAACTACAAACAGTTGTCCGCCTTGCATTACTGGCCCTCACAGGAGCCACCCCCGTGAGGGTAGGCAGGTGAGCCTGCCATGCAAGACCCACCCTAGGGGTCTGGTCAAGTGGAACCTCACTGGGAGTGACTCCCTCCTAGGGGACAAGAACTCCCATTCCCAAGGGTAACTCCCTTTATATGGCAAGTTTCCCAACTATATGGGAATGTCTTATATCGAAAACAATGTGTCTTACTCCTATTTTGATGCAGACAATGCTGGCTCAAGCAAGCAGTGGGACGAAGAGGGACATACCACTTTAAGAGCAAAGCACTATGAAAGTTGGACGAGGAAGCCTGAAAGAAGGAGAGAGAACAGTATGCGGGGGAAGCCCTCTTGGTCAGAGCGCTGTGGAGAGGTGGAGCCAAGGATGGCCGCGGAATGCTCAGCATTCCGGGACGCGGAGTAGCCCCATCAGACATGCCAGTGGGCTGCAGAGGTGGACAGTGGGAAAGCCGTTGTCCGAGCAGACAAGCAAACAGTGTCTGAAGTGGTGGCATGATCACAGGCATTCCACGGTGGGCCGGGTGCCCGTACCGGGATGCCGAGACCAGCAGGGCTGAGAGTGGAACTGGCTCCCAGCGACCGCCATACCGTGAAGGTGGCAGCCAAGAAGCACGCCGGACAAGGGGCAAGCGAGAAACCAGACTAGAGAGAGGCGAGCGAGAAAACCAAAGTGAACGGACGGTCAAGAGAGCCGAGCAAGAAACTGAGCGAGTGCTGAGACCCACAAGGGTAATCCTGATGAAAACAGGTACCAGGGTATGAAGTGACATTTTTGAAAGCCTGGCAGGAGAGTACACCAAGCAATGGGAATGTACTGTAAGAATCAGAAGAGGACGGGTGACCTCTTAAGATTGTGGAAACTTTAGGGGAAGGGATGCACATCCCCTGAGCAAGAAACTTAAGTAAATTGTGTAATCAAGGAGCGACAGAGAATCCCTTGAGTTTGTGGAATCTAGGGGAAGGGAGCCATACCCCGGAATTGGAGAACTATATAATTCAAAGGCTGAGAAACACAGGAGCAGGCAGCCGCTTTCCTGAGAGTTGTGGAAATGTGATTATTTTGTTTCTTTTTGCACCCCTTTGGAACTTTTTGTTGGAACTGTGAAAGGAACCACCTTCAACCAGTTGAGAGACTATACCCCTTTTTCACATTATCTTAGGTTTAAAATGTAAGGGTCAGGTTTGGATTTCGGACATAGGATGGAGAACTCTTTTGCATTGGGACATTCTGACATTGACATCCTTTAGTTTCATTGAAGCAGGGAAACCCATCAGAGTGCTAGGGCGAGATAGGTGTTTCTCCAACCCTCTTTTCTGTTAATAAAAGTTTAAAGCAATCACCACAATGCCCTTGTGTCCGAGTCTTATTCCTGATTCCTTACATATTCCACACAGAATACTAACTATATTGACTGGGCCCTTTCACGCATGCACACACAAACACAATTAAAACCTTACGAATCACACTGCTTACTGCGAGGCTTTCATAAAACTTTAACACATTGGGGGTCATTCCGAGGTTGGAGGTAAGGGATAAACAATGCCGGTAAAGGATTACCGGCATCGCTTACCGCTCAGGGCTATTCCGACCAGCCAAACCACTATTAGCGGCACCGTAAATAACGGTGCCTCTAATAGCGGCATAGGCGGGCACGCGGGCCATCATACTGGCAATAGCAACATGCTGTAAACTGGAGGAGATCACAAGTGAAGCGGACATGCAAATACCGGCATCATGAAGGTGTTAAAAGTAGTTTCATGCATGCCGTAAATACCGGTATCTCTGACCAACCGTAAAATGCCATGTGCAGTGTTCGCAACTGCCACAGGTGCACACCATCAGCACAGGTAGAGGTAATGGAGTCTGGGGCTGACCAAAAGGAGCACAGCCACACCACCCCCCTTTCCACACCAAGATCAATCCAATAGTAGCATCAACACTTCAGCAGGAGGACATGCATGCATTGCAACACCAGCAACAACACCAACAGAAGGCACCACAGAGGAGACACAGCACGAGAAGGAGTGTGAGACAGGCCCAGCATGCCCCACCAGTGCAGCCAGCGTACCCACGCATGCAGCCCCCAATCCCAAACATCATAGCCAGTCCCTCCAACCCAACCCCGGAGCACAACCACACCCTGTACCGTCTGGACCGGGACACCGTCAACACCATTGTGGATATGATGCATGATTGTCAGCCTCATTGAAATACGCACCGCCATCCCCCCTCTACGGAAGGTAGTGTTGGTGCTCCACTTCCTTTCCACAGCCACCTACCAGCACACAGTGGGGTACATGCATGGCAAATCACCACCCTTATTCACTCGCATCCTGAAGCAAGTGCTGGATGCCCTCCTCAAGCACACAACAGAATACATATCCCTACCACGGACTCCCCAGGAGATTCCTCAAATAAAAGGTGGCCTCCATGCCATGGAGGTGGTTTACCGCAATCGCAAGCAATACCACTACAAACAGGTGCAGATGGAAGGCGACGCAAGCAAGATCATCACACATTGTTGTGCCTGATATCCCAGATCAACCACAGGAATGCTGCATGTCACCATGGGAAAAATCAGCGCAGAATGCCTAACATTGCCGAGCCTACTGCCAACGCTCCCCATCAGAAAATCCTACAGAACACAGCACATCACTAAATTTACACAAACACAGTTGTATGCGTACACAATGCATGAGCTACAAGACGGCAGAGCACACCGTATATCATCTTGAAGATGCAACCCACAACATTATTCCATGGCACAGGGCACATTGAGGGAATAAAAATGGCGTGCATATAACCAGGGACATGTGCATGTGACCAACGATAATCTGCCGACATGTGTGACTAGTACAGCTGTCCATCATCAATCAACTGACATACAGCTTTTTATGCCTCCCATGCAGGTGACCGTGGATATCCCTTGATGCTGTGGGTCATCACCCCTGTCTGAAACACACAGAACAGGCATGAGGAGGACTACAATCGATCCCACACCCTTACCCGTGTGGTCATTGACCAGACCTTTGGCTGTTGAAGGCATGGTTTTGCTGCCTTGGACCTTCAGGTGGGGCACTCCTCTACAGGCATGGGAAGGTGGCCAAGACCATAATGGCATGTGTTATGCTGCACAACATGTGTATCTGATGCAACGTGCCCCTGACCCCTGACATTGAACTGCTACCACCTGGTGATGATGAAGGGGATGAAGAAGAAGTGGGTGCACATCATTGCGGTGCCGATGCACAGGAGGGACGTGCTGTGCGTCAGTCAGTGATTGCACAATATTACTGACAGACATGGCTAAAGAGGGTGACCTGATATTCTGACAGAGGCCACTGGGTGTGTGGGTACATGCACACTATGCACTGTATATGAATAAATGACGCATGCGCAATGATGAATGTCCACTCAGGTCTTGCTTTTGACACAACGGGTGTATTAAATTTAACAAAGAAAGCAATAACCCTCCGCCACCCTTATCCCCCTCCCATCCTCCCCCCACAACTCCCCCACACACCCTCATGCCCCTCCCCCTCCCCCCACAACTCCCCCACACACCCTCACCCCCTCCTCCTCCCCCCACAACTCCCCCACACATGTCCCATCAAGTCTCTAATGCCTACATCAGGCTACCCAGACTATTAATTTGCACTCCCTGGACCAGGTGGCAGCATGTCTGGCCGGCGCAGGGTGCGTGATGACCTGCGGAGCGGGCTCGTCTATGTCGAGCTAGATGATGACGGTGATGGGTTGCCGGATGCCCTGCCTCCATGGCATCGGCTATGCGGCCTAGTACCTGGCGCAGGGCAGAGACCTCCTCGCAGAGGCGGCTAGTGTTCTCAGCAAATATTTTGCCCATGGAGGCGGTGTTGTCAGAGATGGTCCTGCCTAGAGAGCAGATGTTCTCCCACCACTCCTGCCTAGCCTGTGTGTTGTCCTCAACGAACTGCCGCACAAGGGCAGTCAGTTGCTCTGCGCGCTGCGGCCCTGCGGGTGCACCTGTGGAGGTGGATGGTTCCTGGGTGTCCTGCTCAGCCTCAATACTGGCCACTATCAGACTAAAGTGCCCTTCAATTTGGTCGCACCCAGACTGCTCCGGGGTGGTGGCCTGGTCTGTCTCAAGGGATGAGATTTGGGGGGATGCCAGGGACTGGGCGTGTGGGGCAGTTCTGATGAATCGTCCTCAACGGGCACCCATACCTCATCCTGTGGCTCCTCCACAGCCTGGGGTGTTGTGGCTGCCACCTCCCCAGCCACACTGGACTCCTCCAAGTGTGGTGCCTCAGCTGATTCTTCAGGCTGGGCAATGGGTGTTGGTGCTTCGGCCTCTACAGCCCTTGGCAGCACCGGTGCACTGGCAACCTGGGGTGTCTTGACTGGTGGTGCACAGCAGCCCCTGGGTTGGCCCTTCGAGGTGGAAGGGCGATTGGCATCATCCCGGGACCTCTTTCGGGGTGTGGTCTTTGCGGGGGTTGAGTCCTGGCCATCGCTGTCATGGTCAGAGCCTGTGGGGGTCGAAGAGAGGGACGACATGAGTGATGTTTTGATAGGCATCATACATACATTTGGACAATTGATCATCCACACAATCGAGGGTAATAGGCATTTGAGTTTGGATGATCACGTTGTTTGATACATGGGTGGGTTATGCAGGCATACGTCGGGGTCACTCATGTGGGCCAAGACCTGTGCTATGTGACATGCATATTTGTTGGGGCCTGCATGCTGTGTGACTTTTGGCATTTACATCTTTGTGTGGTATGTGTCAGGTACGGCATTGCATTGCTGCAGCCATCTGCATGTGTCTGTTATGCGTCCGGCTACTTTGCTGGGAGTGTGTGTGTTTTGGGCCATGGCTTGCCTCTTTGGACTCACATATTGGATGACTTACATCAGACTCTGCATTAAGGTGTTTTCTTAGGACACTCACCTCCATTGGCCGATGTTGTTGCGCCACATTCCATCTCGCCGATACCTTCGATCCCCTCCATTCCAATCATGTTGGCGCAGATGTCCTCCTATGGGGTCAGCTTGATGGATGAGCTGGGACCTCCTCCTGGTGCCATTGCCTGGCTCCTGTTGACCGAGAGTATGTTCCTTACCCTGAGCCGCAAGTCGTCCCAGCGCTTACAGCAGTCTTTTGTGGTGCGTGGGGTGTTTCCAACTTTCTGTCCCACAAGTGCCCAGATCTCTTTTTTCTTTAAGATGGCCTCCCTTTTCATGCTGTTGGCAAACACAATCCCAGCATGTTCCTGCAGTGTCCCTGCTAGCATCTCCAACTCGTCCTCATTGAAGCTCTCCTTGTGCTGGCGGGCAGCTCCCTTCTTAAGGGCCTTGGGCATTGTGGTGTGTTGGATTTAGGTTTTCTAACAAACAGCAGAGTCCCACAGGTCCTGTGTGCTGAGGTTGGCAATGGATTGTGTTTTTTTAAAGATGGCTGCCGTGCTCCTTCCCGTTCCTGTGCGATGACGCTACTTCCGGTTCCGCTTATTTACGGTGATCGTTCTTAGAGGTGACCATAGCAGTCACCGCTAATGCCGCATTGGTTCATGCCGGTAGTGCTAACTGCGATATGCATGATGCCGCTAAGGGCATTTTTCGTGCCTTTAACGGCATGGCGGTAATGCCCTTACCGGCATGGCGCAAAGCTCCTGCCCACGAAGTCGTAATAGCCCTCTATTAGCGGGCTATCGACTACACGGACACGCTATTTGCGCCATGCCGGTAAGGCCCGTTACTGACCTGCAAACTCGGAATGACCCCTAGTGACAACCTCAGGACATTAAATGCCACTGATGTTTTCCTGAAACAAATAGAAAATACAGTATGAAATGCCCATGCAATTAACTGCAAACTCACTGTAAAACTTGGAGTCCGCATCAATTATGCACATTGTAAACTTGGACATATGATTCTGCTGCAGCCGAGATGACTCAATGCATCAATGTTCGAAATCAGGCTCATTAAGAATATCAATTACAATAATACTCCCCAAAGCGTCCTACAGCATGTACACAGCACATTCATGATGCAAAAGGCTACCAAAGTGAATAAAACTTTAATTCACTTCCATGCGACACAGAATTAGAGCAGTAGACACATATTACCTACACTAAAAGTAATTTGTATGTAGAATGATCAACAGAGTGTTAAACAAACAGAGCAGGACTCATTCCAGTTAGCTGTCAGCAGTGGACTCTAGGATGTATGGGGCACAATTTGTTCAGTTGGAGGCTGTATCTGATGGCCTTAGCCATAGATGCCTTCTTCCAACAATTGGGTCAAGGGATTCTGTATGCCTTTTCCCTTTCTTTATGATTGCTCCAGTATTATTACAAACCCAATTTCGAAAAGCTACGGAATTCTTCATAACCCTCTTTGGCAATCCCAAGCCAAAAACGGCAATAGACTTTTGTGAGGAATCTGAGGGCGTCCTCACTTCTTTCCCCAATATACACTCCCAGGTGGCCAGGGAAAGGCTGTCGCTATAGGATCCTGACCCTGGGGGTGGATATGTGAGGGAGGATCACCTCGTTGGAGGAGACTTGGGGAGTGGAGGTGAAGCACCCTTAGTTGAGACAGGGGATCCTCCATTCCCCTTTCACCATGAGTCCACTGTCCCCCAAGACTTTATAGGCTGTTGTCAATCCCTTTCCTATATTTCCCATAAATCCTTCCCCAAAACACACCAGTTTAGTGCTGGGATAAGGAAGAGATCAACCAGAGAAATGCATCCTCTCTTTATTATCACACACACATACAAACACTAGTTATGTACTGGGACAAAGAGGAGGCAAGCAAGAGCAATGCAGGACTCCCGAGTCATCAATGAGCAGTCTAGTCCTTTTTGGATCAATCAACCTGGCAAGAGGTTTAAAAACAGGAAGTACAGAGAAAATTGAGTCAGCTGTGGAAACAGGTCTATGGACTGATGTGCGAGAGCAGACCTCTCCTGGAAGGCGGCGTGGCAGATGGAGTGCTGGAGGAGAACCCCCGGAAGATGCAAAGTGTATGCAGCGGGAAACGAGGCTGAAGGAAGCTGAAGGCCAGTGTCGGAACGCGGAAAGGGAACTGGTGTGACCAGGAAAAGCTGCAGTGTGAGGACGAGTTGCGAGAGAAGCATTGGTGGGGTGAGCGAAGCCACAGAGAGCCACTGGGGAGAAGGAGCAAGACACCACACGAGAGAGAGAGAGCTTGTTTGGCAGCTGGAATCCTCACTGGAACACCTTAAGCACCGACTAGTGAGTGAATGTAGGAAGGGGGACACCGGGACGGCAGGCAAACACGTACAGTTTATGAATACTTTAATGAACGCCAAACTGAATGAAAGCAAGTATTTGTTTGATACCGATCCAAATGAAAATGAAAGTAATCACTATTTGAATAACGATCCGATCCAAAGAAAGTCTGTGGAACTTCTTGATATAAGCAATGGTCAAAGTGTATGAAAAGAAGTAGTGGAACTATGTTCCCTACTGGCCTGCCCCCGCTGCCCACAAACCCCATCGCCACAACCCCTCCCACGCCCAATAAAAACCCTGAAACATATGTGCCTGCTCCTTAAGGGAACGTTCAGTGCAGTGCACTAAAAGGGCCCATTTCAACTTCTTCCTAAACTTTTTTAAAAAAACAAAAACTATTCCAGAATGGTTTCTTTTTAAAATAAAAATATGGGAACAGTAAATCTTAATTAAAACAAATCGAGGAGCACCGCTCCCAACCGCTCCCGCCCACTTTGACCACTGGCTATAAGGAGCAATGTAATTTGAGAAAACAAGTATTGGCAAGAGCCATGAGAATATAAGAAACTGCATAATTTGAGAGAACAAGCATTGGCACACAAGCATTGGCAAACAAGCATTGGCAAGAGCCAAAAGAATATATGAAAGTGCAACAAGTGAATGGTGGCCAAATAAGCAATGATAAAGCAGTGGCAACGTACATGTGAAGAAGAAGCAAGTAAGGTATGTCAGTTGTGTGACCAGTAATGGGTGGACCGTGTGGTCCAACAACTGTACCTAGACCGAGTGCACCCATCTATGGAAAAGCCTTTGAAAGCACCCACAAAGAAGCTTGTGATTGAATAAAGGAAATCTTGAGTGATCTGAAATTAAGGCGCTGTATTACATGAAGTTGGTGAAAGGTAACCAAACCAGAAGCGCTGGGAAGTGTCCCAAGGAATTGTGTTGTTTTGGAAAGTTGAAAGACTTGAAAGCTTGGGTAAGGGAACCCCTTTGCATTGTGAACTATTTTGAACTCGTTGAAGGGAAACCCTTAACAAACCAAGAGCGGAAAGAAGCTCTGAATTTTTATTTGGACACTATTCATTTTGATGTTGACATCCTTACACATTGTACATAATTAGAGTTGAGGGCAAGTATAGGTTTTGGACACTGACAGACATTTGCTTTGGACTTCCTGACACAGACTATCCTTAGTTTCCTTTAGGTAGGGAAATCCCACCTTAGCATAGGGCAAGTTAGGCCTTTTTCCAACCCTCCTTTTAATTTAATAAAAGTTTAGAGCCCACACTTTATTCAGTTGTCTGTGTCTACTTCATGATGCCTTCACTGTCCAACTGTTGTGGAATCAGTCCCAAACATTTGTCAGGTCTAAAGGGCTAGTACCATCCACTAACATTGGAAGAAAGAGTGGTTCTCGTGGCTTGTTTGGTTTCAGCGACAGGTGGACACCTGCAGGAATTTAACAATCAGCTTTGGTTTTCATCAACAAATATTGGGCCTGTAGGTACATCAGTTCCTAGTGCTCTGTCTGGAAATCCTGGACTTGCTGGCATGCGCAATGAAATCAACATCCCGCTCATTTGATTAATAACGGCTAATTTCCTCGCATTTATGATTGAAATCCTTGTCGGGTAAATAACTCACTCAACTGTGCCTATTGGCATTTAGAAGAGTAGAGGATGTGGTTGCCTTGGACCTAACGGTAGAGCTTTTATGCCCTTGAGTGTGTAATTTCATCTTTCACGGTGTAACGCCTTCAAGGGTTATTACATTTCCAGATTTTTTTGCCAATCCATGATTATTTATCATTGATGCCTGAGGCATTATGAGGCACTAATCTGGTGTGAGTTCATGTGCTCTGGACTGTTTATGTCATTACACAAACCATACACTCTAGTTCCTTGTTTGGCCAGGTGGGTTAAGAATGTTATGACATTGGGCGGAGCAGTAGATTATTCTATCTATTTTGCCCATTCCTTGAGAAATGCTCTGGCTTCGAAGGCCTTTTGCGCTGAGGCTAGACTCCATAATATTGTCAAAACAGCCGATTGGTCTAATGCCTCTACAACGTATAGCTTCTGCTGTCAACCTATTGTGAATGGTTAAGCTGCAGTTTTCTTGTGATTTTAAAGTATGCAAACTAGGAGCCTCCATGCCATAGAATTGCAATTAGCCCAAGTAGATTCCAACAGTCATGGTTCTATTAATGGCAGAGAGGTGCATGCTATTCTTCCCTAATGTACACTATTATAATTCTTTTTTTTTGGTCCTAGAATGAAACATGGATAAACCTCAGTCCTTTTTGTGGTAGATATGGAAATAGAGGAACTGTTTTGTCAATTGGACCTCTGGACTGTTTACTGCAATGATCCATTGGTCACAAGAATACACGGAGGTGTGGTCAGTCGCTGATCAAAATTAGTACTTTCTGAATTTAGAGGAAAGTAATATACTAAGGACTGGAACACGATTTGAGGACACTAAAGGAAGAGCATGAGGGAAGATGGATTGTGGGAGTGGTAGTTTTGTCTTATTCCTATACAATTTCTTGTTGCTGTAAAAAATTAAAAGAGAGGAGTGATGCATTGCATAATACTCACCTCCATGCCATTAACACAACCACGCCTGAAAGTCAATGATCCTCATTACAAGTCCGACGGTAGCCGTGCCGGTAAAACCGGCAGACTGCCATCGGACTTGTGCATTTTTCCGGCGCCTGGCTTCAAGGAAACACTGGGGCATTACAGCCCTGGCGGTCCGTGAAGTCAGGCGCCAGAAACATTTTAAATCCCCATTCCCAATGAGTCTAATTGGACTCAATGGGAATGGAGATAACCGAAGCACCAGCACGGTTAATAACGGTGCCGGTGCTTACGTGAAAGTCTGCGAGCGGGTGCCGTTCCGCCTGCCAGGTCTGCCACTGGTGGGAGGGATGGCACCCGCCCGCAGACTCGTAGAGTGCCGGTCCGGTAACAACGGTGATGGTAGGCTTACAGGCACCCAGGGGTGTTACTAGTTCTGGAAAAGATCAGGGGCTAAGCTAATGTTGGGACTGGCAGGACTTGGGGCTAGCTAGCATTTTGGTTGTAGCACCTGAGCTTCTATCCGGGGCTACAACCAAAAGACCCGGGGCTATAGCCCACTAAGCCCCCCCCTAGCAACGCCTCTGCCGGCACTGTTGTTACCGCACCGGCACAATTGTAATGAGGCCCATTCTCTACTAGGACAATTGAAATTAGGGTGCTGCAGTCTTCAGTTACCTGCTTCCTATCCTCGCTTTCCATATGTAAACCAGAAAGTGCATCTTAAACTGTGCATGCCCGTGCTTTCCTCAGTGTACATTGTGTGATGCTCATGAGAAGCATGGGGGAAGGTGTGCAGTAAACAGTCACAGACCTCATTTTGCAACAAGCAATACATTCAGGGCCTAATCTCTGTACTTACCTGGAAGCCTTATTTCACGACAGGCTCTGCAGAGGACTGAGTGTTCAAGCAAAGAAAGATGCCTTCAGTCTGTTTGAAATAGTCACTCAGCAATTCACATCATTCCAGAGGTTCACCTCTCTCTCCACTCAGGTGTTTTCATTCTTTGTTCCATGCAGCCTTTGCTTATTGTGTCTCGTTCGCTCCGTGACCTTCGCTTCTTTGGAAGTTGTCTACTCGTTCACTGGATAGGGATCCCAACTGGGGCTGCTTGTCTGGTCCTGCTTACTTTGATACTTATTTTGCATTCCACGTTTTCCCATCTTTGGTAGTGACATAGTTCCTCCCAATGCTCTTGATTCTTATCAGTGGGCCATAATATGGGAGTGTCTCTTTGTTGTTGGTGGGTAATCTAATTCATACAATATCTTTTGGTTGCACATTTAACGGTTTGATAGCATGCTGCATATCTTTAGGTATTTTCCTTGGTTCTTGTTTCTTCTTGTTTCTTCTTCACTCTGTGCAACATTTCTCTGATGTTTTTCTCTGCTGTAATGTTGGTAGTGGGCACCGAGGGGAGTAACAAGATATAGCATCCCTGAATACTTTTTATCATTTGGAAAAGACTTATACATTTGAGGGAGTTATGACGGACCCTGTAAAATGCTATAGTAGATAATGTGCTTTCTTCTGCTGCTTGATCAACTGCTGAGGTGGGTTGGAAGCGCTCCATAATGCATCTGTTGGTCCTCTCCCCTTGGCTGTTTGTCTGAGGATAGTACAGTGCTACCCTGTGTGACAATCTGGGGAGATCATCACCTGTTTGAGGATGGTACAGTGCTGCCCTGCGTGACAAATCCAGGGAGATCATCACCTCTCTCCAAGGGTGAGCCACCACCTTTGGGACTTGGGTGGTGTGACTGCCATGCTTAACACCCCTTAGGGGAGAGGATCAGCGGGATACCGCTCGAGATGACTCCCCCTTATGGGACAGGGACCCCAGTGGGAGTATAAGTCACCATCCCTCGTCCCACTGACTAACACCTTTGCAGGGTATCTAGGAGATACTGTAGAGACTGAGCAGAGACAAGTGAACCAGCCCTCTGTAGGAGCGTCCAACGAACAACCAATCACAAGAGACTTTCAGCAGGCAGCGAACAGGAAGAAGGGTGTGTGGCCGGCGAGAGTGATAATGCAGGTGTTGGTGTCCCGACGGAGGATGTGCACCACAGTGCAGAGCAGTGCAGCGGGAGGCCGACCAGAGCAGCCCGGAGAGGTTGCGAGGCAAGAGGATCTCAGAGGACTGATGCAGAGCACAGCTGAACGGTCATGTAAGCGACTCCGCCTGGCATGAGAAGCTGCAAGAAAGAGGCATGAGTGCTTCAGAGGACCGGCATGCAGCCCAGCTAAATGTTTACGTCAGCGACTACGCCCAGCCTGATCAGCTGCAAGAATGAGGAGTGAGAGCCTCGACCGAACAAAGAGGATGCCAGGCGAAAAATTGCATAAGAGGCTCTGCAACCAGCTGAGAAGCGACCAGACTCAACTTCCTCCCCTGCAGCACTGCACAAGGCAAATAGGTAAGCAGTGGCTCCAGTGGAAAGGGATGCGGGCGACAGAGTGGAGAGAGAAAAAAAGAGCCCCAGAAGGGAGGAAGAAAGAAAGACTGAAAGAATTCCAGGGTGAGGAAAAGACAGAGCGAGACCTGGGCTAGACCACCTGGAGAATCTCCCAGCAACCCCAGGAAATGTCTTTCCTGTACTAGAACTATTGGCAGAAGCCTTTACCTAAAGGGAGAAGGTTGGGCTCAGGAGTCAGCAGCCATCCCCTTGACTTGATAGTTCTACAAGGACTTTCTACTATTGTTTGTTTGTTTGATGTTTTTCTTTTGGGAAATATGGACAGCGATAGTGTAGAATTCTGGATAAAGGAGTGATATTAATTCACAGGAACTCATGACGAGAACCTTTTGACTTTTTTCATAGGACATGGTTTGAGCTGAAGGTCTTGGGGAAAGATTGGTTTGAACCTCACAGAAAAATAAAAATAAACCTATGAACCATGCCTCGTTGTCTGAGTCCTGATTCTGACCTACCACACCTGCCTGGGAATATGTTGCAGTAATTTTGAAACATTGCTAATTACGGTTTAAAGTGAGGTCTTGAAGATACGAATGAGGTAGAAATGCTTGTGCCAATCAGATACTCAGTCATGAAGAATGAGTGCACTTTGATCAAATATTCGCTATAACGGCAGGCTTTTCGTAAATTAGTGGAACTGTTTAAATTGGGGACAGATTTATAGAATGTATCTTTGAAGAGTTTATTTTGCAACTTTGTGCTGCATTACATTATGTTGGTTTATTTTCGTGGTCTAAGGTTACCATGATTCAATAGCATTATCATTGGTGGTTGCAGATTTTTAGGGCCCTAATAGGCAATTACTAGGTATGTGGGTGGGACTGAAAGAAGTACATTTGATGACATGACAGCCCACTTTGAGTTTCTGTTAGCAACATTTCAAAGTGTGCAGTCACTTCAGCACATTTACTTACATTGGCCATACATAGTAATTACTTCTGAATACAAGTTAGGGTTTGCTGACACAGAAAATCACTAATAGACGTAGTAAAAAGATTTTGATCCACCATGTCCAGAAATCTTTTTACTCTTATTCGAGGGCCACTCCACTCCAGTCCAACCCCCCTTAACAGGTTGTATATAAAAACTGTGCACCTGTTTGACACATACATAATATGCTCGGAAGGAAATTCACCAAGATTTAGGGGGTAATTCATAGAATTTAGCGCACAAGTGGCGCACGCGGCTGGCGCACAGAGTGTGTGTGCGACAGTCTGCGCCAGCCGCGTGCGCCAAAACCCATTTTAGCACACAGCATATTCATGGATTTCAACATCCATAACCAGCCGTGGTGCAGAGCGGCGCAGCGACCCTGCATCAGCGCCAGTAACGCCCCCAACACCGCCCCGTGCGCCAAAAACATCGCACAAATCCCCTACATGGCGCAAAGGCCAGTGGACCAGCATACAGCCCCCCAACTAGGAAAATGCGTGGAAAAATCTGTGCGCACCCCTCGGAATACACGTACCTTGCTCGCGCCCGCGAAAACGCGTGTAGAACTCCCAGCGCACCCCCAGAATACACGTACCCCACCCGCACTAGCGAAAACGCATGTAAAAATCCCCGCGCACCCCTCGGAATACACGTACCCCACCCGCACTAGTGAAAAATACATGTAAAAGTCCATGCGCACCCCCAGAATACACGTACCCCGCCCGCGCTTGCGAAAACGCATGTAAAAGTCCACACGCACCCCGAGAATACACGTACCCCGCCCGCACTGGCGAAAACACATGTAAAAGTCCGCAGGCACCCCCAGAATACACGTACACCGCCCGCGATAGCGAAAACACATGTAAAAGTCCACACGCACCCCCAGACTACACGTATCCCGCTCGCGCTATCGAAAACGCATGTAAAACTCCCCACACCCCCCTGGGATACACATACCCCGCCCGCACTTGCGAAAATGCATGTTAAAGTCCACACCCACCCCCAGAATACACGTACCCCACCCGCGCTAACGAAAATGTGTGTAAAGGTCCACGCGCACCCCCAGAATACACGTACCCTGCCCGCACTAGTGAAAACGCGTGTAAAAGTCCACGCGCATCCCCAGAATATGCGCAAGCCACCCATCCACCCTCCCCATGCCCATCAGGCAGCCCATCCACCCTCCCCATCCCCCACAGGCAGCCCACACCACAGGGGACTACCCTACACCCCTGGGCATGCCCTGCGGGCAGCCCACATGGCACCATGCACTCTGGAGCACCGACACATGTCCCCCACCCACCCAGCAGTGATGGGCAACTGCCAGCAGGCCCCGACTCATGTTCCCAGCCACCCACCCAGCAGTGATGGGCACCTGCCAGCAGGCCCCGACTCATGTCCCCCAGCCACCCCACCCACCCACCAGTGACGGGCACCTGCCAGCAGGACCCGACTCATGTCCCCCAGCCACCCAAGGCAGTGACGGGCACCTGAAAGCAGGCTCTGACTCATGTTCCCCTGCACCCCCACCCACCCAGCAGTGACGGGCACCTGCCAGCAGGCCCCGACACATGGCCCACCAAACCTCATGTCCTAACAAAACAGACCATGTCCCTAATGCCAACCCTAATACCTCTTGACCCCCAGTACAAGGATGTAACCATCCACAAAACCCACTCCCAAATTACCCATGCCATGACAGTCTTAAATGAACCACCATGCCCATGCAGGAATGCACAACGAGCCACACAGTGGCAACACATGACTGAGGCAATGTTCACTGAGACATGCACAAAACCAATGATAGAACACAACGCCAATCTTGAAGTTAGAAAAAATGTATTAAAAACATAATGAACTAACATAGAGGAAATTAAACTTGAAAATCAATGTACAATGACAGATATTACGAAAAAAAATGTTATTCCAATGAAGAAAAAAAAAACGTCATGTTGAATAAAAAAGTGGTCCATTGCCAATGTCAATAAGAAAAACATAATACAAATAAAAGAAAACCATTGATCCATGGGAATATTGAAAAAGAAAGTATGTACAAGTCTGCAACTATATACAATGGAAGTCCAAATGGTCCATGATCCACAAACAAAAGGAAACCTAAAAAATAGTCCTATGGAGAAAATACTATGTACACCAAGTGGAGCAATGTCCATGAACTCCAAAAAAAAAGAAAAAACAAAGGAAACCTAACACTAATGAACTATGTACAAAGGCGGCGGGCATGTCCTACGGGTCACTGTTTGATGTTCTGGCCAGGGCATCATCGAACTCCTTTTCAACGTCCCGGAGGCGGGCCTCTTCCCTGGCCTCGAGGTCTCGCAGGGATGCAGTCATGGCCTGTTCCAACTCCCTGCGAGTTGCCTCGAGGCACTCAGCCCGCCTCAACGCCCTGCGCATGGAGTTCTCCGCCCCGACCATAGTGAGCCATGCCTCCTCTGCCCGCCGCCGCTCCGCATCTATCTGCTGGCCCAACCGCTGCCACACGGAAGACATTCCCAATCCAGGGTCCTACTGCCCTCCGGCCGATTCCTGCCCCTGTGATGTTGATGGTCCCGAGCCATTATCGCTCCCACCTTGAGCCTGCTGCTGTCGTGCATGTGCCCTGCCTGTCGATGCCTGCACGTCCTCCTCCTGCTGGGGTCCAGTTGTTGGGGTGGCCACCCCTGCTGGACCTCCGACTCCCGACTGTGATAGGGATGTGTCCTCCACCAGCCTGGCCGCTGGCTCACAGGCTGCTCCACAGGGTGCCCAGGCGATTCTTGGGCAGGTAGATGGCACAGAGGAAGACTGGCGCATAGGGGGTGCAGTTGAGGAGGGGGTCGGTAGAAGATCCAGCACACAGAGGAACACAGTGCCGGTGACCCCTCCTAGTAGGTCGACGCGGTCAATGAGGTATTCGAAATGACGTGCATTCTCCTCAGGAGAAGCCTGCACGTCATCCCGAATACCACGTTGAAGCACGGACCCCGGCTAGGACAGGCTCAACCCGGTCACGGATTGCAACGTCCGCAGGGAGAGGAAGTCTAGTTGTTGTTCGCCCATCCCCTCCCTGAGAACGGATCTGGACGAAGGCATCCCTGCCGGTGCGGGATGATGCAGTCACAGGATTGGGGACAGGATTACACACAGGCACCTCCACGGCCTGTGCTGCCTCCTGTCCCTGCCCCTGGACTGCTCCACTAGCACCAGTGGAATCCCCCCCTCCAGGCCCCGTGTGTGGCCCTTCCATGGCCTCCTCCTCAACCGAACCCCCCAACAGCCTGGATGACTCCGTGCCATTTACCTCCATAGCCCCCGGTGGGGGCTCAGCTGCTCCTTCTGCAGCCGAGGAGTCCACCTCCGACCTCCGCCTCTTGGACCTTCCCTCAGCAGCTGCGGCCGCAGACGCGGCACCAAACTCCTCACTCCCCAAAGAGATGATAACCTGGGAGGGGAGCTGGGCGTTGCGTCTCCGGCTGGCGGTGGGATCCCTGCTACTGTGCTCCACAGCACCATCTCCGCCCTCTTCATCAGTTGACACCGCAGACAGGGAGAGACAGAACACAGGCATCAGGGCACTGTAGAATGGCCTGATACACACATGACATTTGCACACGAGTGGCAGTGTCAAACTTCACAGATGGCATCACACTCCCCAACACACATATCATTTGAACCCACACACATGCTCAAATTAACAGGAATGCTGCAGCAGGCAGCATCATCCATACACATACAACATCATGAACATCTGAAGGTTAGCCTGATGCCACATGCAACACAGGGAGTGCCGAACACATGCACACAGGACACCAGACATACATGCATCTGTACATCTCCACCACGTGTCACAGTGTAATCATCGGCAACTATGTCACATCTGCCAATCGGGTTCCCAGATGTCTGTGTCACATGCATTCATGGCGTATCACATTCGCACACATGTCAAACACACACACACGCGCATGTATGCCGTGCACATACAAGAAGGTGGAAGCAGCATCCATGTGTCACACCACAACCATGCTACAGTACATACACAGAAATGCTAACATGTGTGCATCCCACATGCATTCATGCATCATGCATTTTAACACATGACTGGACTCACATGCGGCAGGCTCATGTCCCTGCACATACACAACCATACATGGGCCTTTCCAGACATATGTCCAAGCTGCACACTCCTAGCACACCTCAACATGCACTGCGTCCAATCAGTACACATGGACACTTAACGCGGAACTCCAGACGGGTCTGCCTCTCAAGGACCTGGAGGTGGAGCACTGGGCATATACGTTCCAGGACCCTCATCTGGTTGTCGGTAAGGCGGACCCGGCACCCCTCTGCATCCGCTGCCTCCAAGAGGCGTCGGGCCTTGCTGAGGGTCCTGGACCTGAAGTCCTCCCAGCGCTTCCGGACGTGTGCTATGTCGCGGGCTGCCACCCCCTCCAGGTTGATGGCAGCCACAATGTCCTTCCAGATCCTCTTCTGTCCTTCATTGTCGGCGCGTGGTCTTCCGAAAAGGGCATCATAATGCACCAGGACTTGCTCCACCAGGATACCAACTTCTGCGGCACTGAAGCTGGTAGCCCTCTGCCTCTCTGGCTGGGGGTTGCCAGTGGTGTCTGATTTTGTTTCCCCCGACATGGCAACCCCAGAGGCAGGTGTGGGTGGGCAACTGGGTCCTGGTGCTGGGCTGTGGAGCGATGGAACTTCAGTCGGGAGTCTTCTGTTCCAGCAGGGGTGGTCACAGCAACTGGACCCCTGCAGATGGCTGATGTGCAGGCACCAAATGGCAGGGCACTTGGCCAGCAGGCAGGCAGGCAGCAGCAGATGGCAGGTGGGAGTCTGCTCGGGGCTCTGGAGGGCAGGAAAATGGCCTTCTGGGCAGGAGCATGGTCTTCCATGTGTTGTCGCGTGGCCAGCTTGATACGGAGTGATTTGGCATGTGAAAAACAGCACATCAGCGTGTAATTTGAGGAAAGGCCCTTAGCGCGTAAGCGCGTATGTGATGTGATACACGCAGGTGTTTCCCTCATCACGGGTGCATGGTGATTCGGCATGTGCAAAAATATCACGTCCGCGTGTGGATGCGTGTAATTCGAAAAAAAGGCCCTTAGCGCGTAAGTGACGTTACGTTTGCAGGTGTTGCTTTCAGCATGGGTTAAAGGTGAGCGCGGGCCAGCAAAACACTGTACGTGCTGTTCGTGGAGACCGACGCGTGTGTTTACTCTGCTGGAATCACACGCGATTACTTCACAGCGTCTGAAGTCCGTACCTCTTCTTTTAGTGGGGTGTTGCCTACGAGCACAAGCGCGTGTGTTTTTTTATTGTTTTTCCACATAAGGCAGGCGGTGAGTCGCGTACGCTTTTTCCCCACTGTGGTTCCCCCTGTGCATGCATACCGATTAGAGGTCATAGTAGCCTGCGTGTTCCACGCGTATGTGTTTTTTGTGTTCCTGGGTGCCACAATGTACTGCTGGAGGCAATATTCACGCACGTGGGCTACCGGGGTCATGTGCACAATTTTGTTTTATTCCAATTTCCTGTGCTTAAATTTTATTTTATTTTTTATTTTTTTTATTTTTTTATTTTCTTTTTGGGGGTGCCTGAGCATTGTGTGACCTGCCATTTCTCCCCAGGGGTCACAGGTATTCCATCAAGTACCCTGCCCCCTTCTAGCCAATTGCCCAGGACATTGAGTGAACCTCCCATAGCCCATTTTCCATCGGTGCCATGGTTGGGAGGCCACCAAATGCTAAGGGCGGCAAAGCTGGGCGTCCCCTCAGGGCTGGACGTGGTCAGGCATGTGGGCGTGGAGACCAGGGAGGATGGGGAGTCCAGGGTGGCCTGGGTGGCTACAAGGGTGGAAGAAGCAGGGGTGCCCCTCCGGGATGGGATGCCCAGCCACATGCTGGTGCAGACATGCCACCCACCCCTGTGGTTCCTGGTGGTGCAGCTGTTGCATCACAACCTGGCGCCCATATCACACAACAGCAATTTACATCTGCTTTCACAGGCCCACCGGTGGTGGTAGCTGCAGGTGCAGCTCTGGACACCTCCACCCGGGCTCTGGGTCCGGCAGCGCATGTTGCATTGTGTGACGAGGACTCCCAGGACGATTTCCATCTTGTCCGGAGGGTGGGCTCATGTGCGCCCACTGTGGCTGTGACTGTGGCACACATATCTGGGACAGTTATGACATCTGCTTCCCCAAGCAGCCGGGTGGTGGTAACTGCATGTGCAGATGCAGCCAACACTACCCCGGAAGTGACTCAGACCCAAGCCAGACCTTTTGTCCTCATACCAACACCCACTGCCTTGGTCCAGTCCACCAGCGCCACTGCCCCCACTGATCAGGACCACATTGCCCCCTCAGGGTCAGTACCACTGTCCAAAAGGAGGAAGCGTTCTCCTGCACAAGAGGCTGGGGCCCCAGGCACGGCTCCGGCCTCCGGCACATCAAGGAAGAAGCCTTTCTGCAATCAGGAACTGGTCTTCCTTGTGGACTATGTGTCGGAACACCGACGCGATATGCTTGTGGGCCCACAGTGCCATACAACGCATCAACCAGAGTTGTGTCCACTGGCAGCATGTTGCGGATTTTGTGACATCCATGGGATTCCAGGTGTGCACAGCTCAGGACTGCTACAAGCGCTGGAATGACCTCAGACGCAGTGCTAAGCAAAAGCGTGCCTCCAATTACACCATGTCTTTGGTGACTGGTGGTGGGCCACCACCAGAGGAGGATGAACTCACTCAGCATGAGGAGATCGCTTCAGAGTTCATCCCAGAAGAACAAATCTGTGGAGTTGGAGAGAGGATGGATTATGATGCATCATCTGGTGAGTATTGATGCGTGTAACTCAATGACGTGTGTTTGGCATGTGTGACCCGCCCAGCTACAAGTAGGCTCTTTCCTATCTTCAATCTCCCTCACCACCTGTGTTGTTCACCAGGGGTCTGACCTCTCGGCCCCAATTCATGGAGAGCAAGTGGCAGCTCTTGACTAATGTATTATCATTTTTTGTACAAGTTCTGGTGCTATGCTGATGACAACCATCTAATTTCTTGGCTGACCTTGGCCACCTCTTGTCCCTCCCTTATTTCTGATAGCCTCATTGCCATTTGTTTTTGGTGTACTACCAACGGTCGCTGTCTGAATGCCAGCAAGACTGGCATCCTCCTCATCGATGCACCTTTGCCATCCTTTGCCATCAATCTCTGGCCAGCCCCACTTGGCTTTCCTCCTGCCTCCACCTGCAAGGCCAAGAACCTCAAGGTCACTTTTGACTTAAAACATCCCTTTTACACACACATTTGTGACGTATTTTGGAATGGATTAACTTCTTGCTCCGCCTCCTAAAGGGTACTGTGCCTTTCCTAACATTCTCCTACATGCTCACAGTCTGTCAAGCTCTGGTTTACTGAAGGTTGGGGTACTGTGACAGTCTCTTTCAATAGTCGACCTGCCTCCACTCTGCACCCTTCACCACTAATCCAGTACAGAACTGCAAGACTTGTCCTTGGCCTCAAGCCCTGGGATCCTATCTTTCCAACTCTGTGACCCCTTCATTGGCTACCAGTGGACGCAAAGATGTTACTTCAGACCCTCTGCATTGTGCACAAGGTTTTTTTGGGACTTGGTAGAAAATACCTTCAACAATCCCTCTACCAAATCCTCCCCTCTTGAGTCCTTTGCTCCTCTACCCCACACTCCCTCAAGGTCAGTCGTTAATTGAATAAATAAGGTAGGAGCAGATCTGTGTGTACAGCTGGGAGCTCACTTTTGAACAGCCAACTGGCCACGTTGAATCTTGAGGAGAGAAATATCTGCTTCTGGAAGCACCTCCACACCTTCCTACTGGCTCCTGCATTAGCCCCTTGAATACCCAGCTGAACAGTTTCCTATGTTGGCACTGTGCCCCTGCACACACTTTGTCCATTGAATCAGGTACCTGCTCACCCTGCCTCCTTGCTGCACTGCCTACAGGCCTCCCACATCAATGGGTCCAGTGCGTGTCCCATACAGTCCAGCACTCTTTGTCTGCACTCATCAGATTTGCCCTGTCCAAAACATCTTGCACTTGAGACTTGCTGGCTGCACTCCCACTTTTTGAATGGACATTCTGTCATTGGACTTCATTTTCCTTCTTTGGTCTCCTCTGTTTGGCACGTTCCCCTTGTCCCCCTTCCTGGGTCTTCAACCCTTTATCCCTTCTCCATGCACTAGCGTGTTCTGTATCTCACTGTGCCCAGTATGATAGTTGTTTTGAATTCCTTTTCTCCCTTGTTCCCCTCCCTTTGCTTTTTTGCGCTCTGAGCCACTTGTGTACGAGTGCAATCATGATGAGATGTCACATCATGTCATATGCATCCTTTGTCCTTGGTGCAGTGTGGCTCACTCTGAGTGTGCTGATGGCAGTGGCTCCCCATGCACATATGTGCAGGATCATGTTACATGTGCATTCCATGTATGCCCCTAGGTGTCCTTGACAACCTGCTCATTGTTGTATTTGTCCAGGAAGATCCAAGTGTCACCTCATTTGGACAGCCATGTCATGCTCACTGTAGGTCTGTGTGTCATCACGCACGACTTTAGGCTGTGCACATCTGTATCATGGCCATGGCTCCCCAAAGTACAGGCCCATGACCACTTTTCAACTGGTGCTTTCTTCTACATGCATGGATGTACTATGGATGGTTCCTCACCTCTCCTCCATCAAGTTCACTTCTCATCGGCTGTAGTGACATTTGACTGACGAAATGCAATAAGCGCACACCTACACTGTCTGGCAATGCACAGTTCAGCGTGGAACATGTCATTGCCATGCAGTGCCTCCCTGCTATTTGCCAGAGGGCGGGTGTTTCACGGAAACCATGCTACCTGGTGCATGCCATTTGCACATGATGGCTGCAATTGCCGTTACACTGCCATAATGTTTGAATATTGTCATCACTACGTACATCTTGATGTTGTAAGTTGAGGGACCAGACATGCACTGCAACACACACATCCACTCCTGTGCCAACTTAAGCCCTTCAATGTGCAATCATGGTGGTGCTGTGTGATGTTGACCTGACATGTATGTACCCATGTCCCTTCTCTCACAGTATGGAAATGCACTAGCGTAGGTGCCTCCTATGACACATGTACTGTGCATAGTTGATTGTAGTTGAGTGCTGCACATGAACCTGCATGTTACATGTATCATGGTGTGTTCGGTTACATTTCTAGCTGTGTCTATTTGTGTGTTAACACATGCTTATGCTAGGTGCTGACTAGTTGTTACCATCTCTCATTTTGGCATTGGGTGTATGCCCTCTAGAGGTTGTGTGTGATGCAGGTGATGTGCAACATGCAATACATGTGTTGCATTCACATTTTGCACAAATCCTTTACTGTTTTTGGGATGGCCCTGCATTGCAATGCCACTGGATGCATGTTGGGGTTTGAGTTGCCTGTGACATGGCTGTTTCATTATTTGGCTGTCAATGCTGTGAACTGTATTTGTGTGGTATGTGCTACTGACATGTGTGTTCTTGTTTCTTTTCTTTATGTTGCAGGTGATGACGCACTGACGGCAGAGGATGAAGATGTCATCCCAGACACGATGGTCAGTTCACATGACCAACCAGGCACCAGTGGTAGTCGTGGGGTGGCAGCCCACAAGAACCCACAGGTGCTCCAGACCATCGTGTCCAGAACTGACTCTGACTCAGGCTCTGGTGGATCCTCTGACCACTATGTTGAGCCGGATCTGCATCATGACGTGTCATCGCCGGTAGGTGATCCTGTGTCGGATGGTCTTCTGTCTGCAACACCTGCAGTAGGGGGCCAGGCAGGGTTGGAATGTCCGCCTGTGCTGGTTACGGGTGCACAGTCACACTCGACACCAGTTGGCCATGTTCCTGGGGCATCAGGTCGACAGAGGGATGCAGTCCTGCAGCCGCGGGCGGTACCAACCCAGCAAGGATCACGGCTTCTTGGGCCCAGCAGGTGTGGTGTCCGGCAACGCGGTGGTCGTGTGCCACCGGGGTCAACTGAGTGGGAGCGTTCCATGATTGCCGTAGCACAGCAACAGGGGGGAGCAGTTGAGATGATTGCTCAAGGTGTGGAAAGTGTGGCCCATTCCATCCTCCCTTCTGTGAGGCAAATGGTGCTCCATCAGCTGGCTACGCAGTCCACGTGCCACTCACTCAGGCTGGGCATGGCGGCGTATGACAAGGCGCGCCGGGCTGAAATGGTGGCTCTGCGTGAAACACTTTATGCTCAAGCAGAGGCACACCGTGAGGCCCTGAGGGTGGAACAACAAGCCCTCCGACCTACTCTAGGTGACCTCATGATGGATGAGAGTAGGCGGACAGAACACAGGATAGTACAGCTTGAAAGAACCATCTCGGCTGAACTCCATGCAAGCCGTCATGTGAGGCCATGCAAGCAGAACCTGTCTCACACGTCAGTCCCTGCAGGAGGAAGCACGTGTGACACGTGAGGTAATGCATGCTGACCTCAGTCTCATTGCCTGCCAGGACCTGGCCTACCAGACCCGCATACTTGCTGCCATTGAGGGGCAAGGTGCAGCTAGGCGTGGTGAGTCAACTGCACCATGTCCACCTTATTTTCATTTTTCAATTTTTTTCCGTTATTTTGTTTTTCTTTTTCAATGATTTCACCTTGCTTTTTATTTGTTATGTTTTTTTATGGTTTTATTCAATTTTATTGATTTTGCGTTTCTTTCTTTCATAACTCTTTTCATTTTTTTATTTCAATTGATTATTTGATTTAGTTTGTATTTTCTTTAGAATTCTTTTTTTTCTATTTTATTTTGTCTATTGTGCATACATGTGACAGTCTGGTGGTTTGTGACATCGGAAGGCATCCACTGTATGTTCCTGCTGGGTCCATTCAGGCTTGTCTTGTGCATGTGTTTTGCCTGGGGTCCTGACACATATACTACTCCTGCTTCCCTTTTCCATGGGCTCGCAAGAATGGCTCTGTGTAACAGCATATCACACATGGGCATTGGGGTTCCGTCATATCTGTGGCCAGCCTGCAGTTCTACTTGTGTGTACACCCCTAGTGGGTATTCTAGATGGGTTCTCCAATGCATGTCTGCACTTCACTTTGGTGAATATTAAGCTGACTGTGCATTTCATCATGTTGCTTGAGATGTTTGTTATGTATTGACTGTCTATGTTGATGCACTTCCTGCTGTAGCTGGTACCATGCACCTTTTGGCTGCATACAACACACAGATGGTGGGAGGGGTCCGTGTGCTGAGAATGTTGAATTGGGACAGTTTTCCCACAGTGATTTTGATATGCCACATGAAGGCTGCACGCTGAGTTACCCCTGTCACCACGCATTTCAACAACCACCCATTCCTTGCTAGCACCACTTTGGACATTTCCTAGCCCTGGCTGGTGTTTGGATGTGACATCTGAGTTATGACTACATTGTTTGTGATTTAAATTTCCTGTTTGTGTCCTGGACCTGCCCCCCCTCTCCCACTGTTTGCACTTGGCCCTTGTGAGAATCCAGACAACCAGGATGCTTGAGCCTGCCACCACTATCAAAAGCCCACAAAGGTGGCCCTGTCTAGACCTGTCAACATGCCTTCTCAGTTACTTGAATACCCCCCTGTCTCCCCTGCCCCTGTCCCTCTGTCTCTACCCCTTCATCATCACATCCCCTACTCTCCTGCACCATCAGGTTTCCCTCTGCCATCTGTGTGTGCTTTCTTTCACCATCTTCCCCATTAGTCATTTTGAGCTTGGCCCCCTCCTCCCTTCTCTCCTCCATCTCCCTTTCAACCACCCTTTGGCCTCCTCTTTGTACTCTGGCTGTCATTTTCAACCACTAGCCCAATTGCCATTGGCCATGGTGATACGTAGACGCTTGTTCTTTGCAGACATTTGCCCTTCTGCCTCTGTCCTTCCACACCCCACCTTTGCCATTTTAAGTATAGTTTTGACAGTTAATTTGATCATTAGTCCCTCTACCACTCATTACAGGTCATCTCTTCCCCCTTTCCCTTCTGTCTTTCTCCTTCACCTCAGCAGCACTATGTTGATTTTTTGTAGACCTACCACAGTTTGTCACTTGTTTTGTTACTCTCCTCACCTCTTCCCTCCTCTTCCATCACTCCCCTCCTTATGTGACTCCTGCACTGCGACTATTCCCGTCAGGCATAGGAATGTTGATGTTAATTATGTCATCCAACATTCCCTCCCTAGACTCTCCCTTATTGGTCCAGGCAATTGTAATATGTACTTTGCTTTTCCAGTTCATTATCACACTGTGGACTGTTTGAAGGACATGTACTGTTCTTCTCCCTTATTCACTCCCTCATTGATGCGCTTTGATGAACTTTGTGTGTTGGTCATATTATGGATTTCTATGAATCAGTCACTGTCTGCCATTGCCGATGTGGTGTACTCTGTACATGATATGTTCTGCTGGTCAATGGCTGATGCAATGTAGTGATTTCTTTTGAGGTGTCAGGGGATGGGTGTGGTTTGACACACAGGTAGGTCCTTGGTGCCATGTTCATATGTGCTGTGTACGGGACACTGGCATTCACTTCATTTCACATGCATGTATTCTAGGCATGATAATACTACATGGAGGTCAAGCCAGCGGAAAGGCCAAAACATTCATTCAAAGGATATCATTCAACCATGTAGACAAGGAAAGAGGCTCCCCCAGCTGCCCAACAGATCATCATACATAAAACAATTAATTTGCAATATTATATTTATTTAATACAAATAGTCTTAAAAAAGTATTAAATTGTCTAAAGCTCTAGTACAATATACAAAAATATATCTTACAGTTGACTAAAAAGGTGCATACTGTTTGAAATATTAATGTCAAATGATGACTGCTTCGAAAGGTTGCAAGCCAGTTGATCACATGAAACCTAAGAATTAATCTGGGCATGCCGTGGGTGGTGCCCCAAGCGAGTGAAGGGAATCACTCAAGTGGGGGACCCCCAGTCGCTCTGACCAGACTAATTATATGAACAATCAAATAAATATTAAAAACGCAGTCAAAATAATATTAAGTCCAGAAAACCAAACAAAGAAGGTTTCATTTCAATAATCAAATCAGGAACACAAAAGACCAAACTATGGAAAGAAATTGTATTAAATTCCAAACAAAAAACAGTAAAGCACACACACTAAAATCTAACTATGGGATGCTGTGCGTCGACTACTAAGGTGTCATGGAAAAAGAAAAAACAAATATTAAATATGAATGACATGGCACCATTGAAAAGTAGTAGTTTCGATGGAAATAACACATCTAGCAAGACATGCAGGTGATGTCCATCTTCGTCAGGACATAGCATTCCCTTGAATTTCATAGATTCTGGATTGTTCATCTGTGTTTTTTTTCTGAACGTACTCAGATGTAGTTAAAAGACTTTTTTGCCTTCTATATGTTTACACATCTTTAAAAGTAAACACATTTTTCACCTAAAGCAAGGTGTGGAAGAGAAAAAAGAAGAAGAAGAAAGAAACACATCATGAATAACAGTTACATACTGGTTAAAAAGTAGATGATCAGTAAATGCAGCAAGCGGGACTTCTCCCATGTCAATTGGTTTCAACAAGTCATGTGACATTCAATGAAAAAAGGGGGAGAAAAGGTAATTACCATAATCTCGACCCTGTATGGGGGCTGATTCCGCAATCTTGTCAATAAGTCCAGGAGGTAACTGTGCAGCCGCACCAAAAAGAGATCTCAAACAAATTGGATCTGCAACGCAAGGTATAAATATACAGTTAGAATTTTCAATTATCTTATAAAGTACATAGTAATAAAATTACTCAAGAAATTCCTCCAGAGAACAAGTGGGGCAAAGAGATCAGGTAGATTCATGCTGTCCGGTTGTTCCAGGGTCCAGATACAAAAGGGCCCAAAAGGAATAGAGTCGGAAAAAACAATCTAAGCTACAGTGTAAGGAACAATTGATGAAAGTAAGAAATAAGGGCTAAAGCAATCGCTGGATCTATAGGTGACTGAAAAAATACCAGATCCAAAGGTTATTGAAAATGGATTGGTTGTCCAAATACAAACCACTTGTACATCAAATGTATGTGAGCTAGAGCTCAAAATTAAAGACTAGAATCAGGTGGCTCACCTGGATGACCCAATGTGTATGTTCAGAACTTTGAGAGCGTAGCATACAAGAAGACAACGCAGGTAGAATTCAAAATTCCAGTATGGTAGCAGTCTTAGTAAGAACACTGGATCCCACGGTCCACAGGGCTTGTAAGTTCCCCAGTTGGACAAAAGCGAACTTGACAAAACGAATCTGCATAAATAAGTAAATTAGTAAATAAATGAATAGATACTGTTTCTATGATCATGGTAGGGTTCCACGGTATAGAATGATTCCAGAGTAAGCAGGCGAATCGATCTTAAAAGTACCAATGTAACTCACCCAACTGCATGGTCTAACTAACATAAGAAAATAAATAAATAAAGCAGCAAAACACTGCCATAGATTTGGCCGTCTACCAGTTGCCCACTCTCTAATTAGCCCCAAAGCGAACAACGGGATGATTATAAACCACTGTTTATAGCTGATCCATTCTCCTAGTTCTGAAAAGCACAGGCCGGTTTACTAAACCGTAAAAGGCTGATAGCCCGTCCATCTGTTTGTTTAAAAATAGCCTGAAAGACCAGAACTTTAATCTGAACGATTCTTGCCTTGTTACAAACTTCAGATGTTAAAGACTCCTTATCACAAGGAATCAAAGTTCAAGGCTCCCTCTAACAATTGGCAACGAAAAAAAGAGAGGGGCAGTAATCCAAAAAACAAATAAACAAGGGACCAGCATGTTACCTGTCATTCGATCTGCGGCAATCGTGGATTGTGCTCAAGCTCTGCAAAAACGGAAATGCCGGGCCGTCGTTCCTGCGACTTGGCCTGGCATAAATACGTGGCTGCAGACGTAATGCGTGTAGCCTGAGGCATTGGGCGGTGGTTGAAGTTGCTCGCAAGGCTGTAGGCTATTCGGGACATATGTTTTCTCGAGTGTGCTGAACAAATGAGCACCTCGCCTCCATTAAGTCACATGCACGTGTCCTGGAAATGAGCCGCGACAAAATTGCAACTCGGCATTGCAGAGCCAAACAAAAACAACAAAAAAAATAAATGAAACGCAGCCGGCCCGTCCATGGAGTGTGCCACAAAAGAAAGGCCTGTGAAAATCCAGGGCCAGGAACAATGGCCGCATAAAGCAAAATAAATGATTGAATGAATTTCAATCAAACAAGAAAAAGAAGAAAAAGGAAAAGATGAAACAGAATCAGATAAATAAACCCACGATAACAAAATGAACAGTGAATGTAAGTGAAACAAATGACGGGAAACTGATGGCACTATATAAAGAGGAGCCCTGCATATATCTGGACAAAGATAATCTGTATATTGATTAGTTAAATTCTAGGCATGTCCATATGGACAAATTCACTTAGGCAACACCCCCCAACTACATTGACACCATGCAAGCGTGTGCACCCAGATTACCTTCTCATGCATGCTGTGTCATGACAATCCATGTTCACTTCCGAGTCATTGATCGTGTACATGCATGACAGGGTAATATTTGGTTGAATGCCATTTTTTGAAATGATGCAGAAGGGTTTTCACCAATGCAATGCACACTCACTGTGCTGTGCAGTGTGCAGTGTTTGATATGGACATTTGCAATTGTCCAATGTGCATGGCAACAGGTTTTCTGACTTTTGTTGGTTGCACCACTGGTGGCATGCATTTGTGCCACCGTTTTCAGGGTGTGAGGTTTTGGTCACACCTTTCTTCCGATGATTCCATGTGAGGTATAATTGTCTGGTGCCTATTGGGTCATGTGTTATGCATATGGTTGGATGTTTGCTGTTGCATGCAATGGTATGGTGTGGAAGTCAGGGATCAGGAGTGTTGGGAGGGTTTGGGTGGCATACCAGTCCTTTCATGCCCTGTTTCGCAAGGGGGTGGGGAATGCCTTGCATGTGTTCCCTTTGGTCACATGGGATTGGTTGTGTTTAATTAGCTAGGGATGCACACAATGTGGCACTTCCGTGGACACATTCTCAGGGTGGTAAGGTAGTGACAGTTGACTGTCCCTTTCTCATCATTGATTGTGACCTGGTATGTGCCAGGCCTGTGTGCACTCCGCAGGGGTTGGAGTTTAGGTGAAAAATGTGGCCACAAGCTGGGTACGGCTGCCTCGCCACATGCCCTTTCCCCTCCCATTTGCAGCGGGCGTGCATGTGGTTGGGGATGTGGGGGCACCACCATGTCCACCGGTACGCCATGCGGTTTTGCAATGTTGTGCAGGACACATGCTGCCACAATGGTCCTGCACACTACTGGGGGTGCATATAGTAGCTGTCCACCAGAGCGGTCAAGGGAGCGGAAGCGTGACTTGAGCACTCCGAATGTGCGCTCCACTGTGGCCCTGGTTGCAATATGGGCTGCGTTGTATCTTACCTGGGGTCGTGTGGTGAGGTTCTGTATGGGTGTCATCATGTAGGTGCTCAGAGGGTAGGCACTATCCCCTGGTAAGGTGATAATAGTTGTCATTAGTTGGGCTTGTGTATTTGTCTGTGTGTGACATGTATGCTTGTGCACAGGCATTTGTACTCACCTAGGAGCCAGTGTTGCCATGCTTCCCAGCTTCCAGGGCCTTGCTCAGGGCAGAAATTCTGAATATGAAACCATCATGGGTGGACCCGGGATAGTTTGCATAGACAGAGGTGATGATTCCCTTGGCATTGCATACCAACTGCACATTCTTGGAATGCCAGTGCTTGCGGCTTCGATAGATGTGCTCAGTGACCCTAGGTGGACGCAGGGCCACATGGGTGCAATCTATGGCACTGAGCACTTTGGGGAAGTGTGCCACCCTGTAGAAGTCCAGGCTTCTCCAAGGGGCTCAATGCTTGGGAGCACAGGGTGGGTGATGTGAGTTCATCCTCCCACTCCCTGACCAGCTCTAGGATGATATGAGGTGGAAACCTATACCTACCATAGACCTGGTCATCAGGCATCCCAAAAATGCTGGTCCTGGGCAAAAAAATGCAGGGCCTGGCTATTCTCCTGCGGTGTCCCACGATCACTGCTGCGAGGGACATTCATCGTAGCTGTATATGCTTGTTTGTTGTTTGCGCACACTTTTATGCTGCACGAGGGTGCTTCCGCCTGCTTTCGTGTGGCGGACGTAATTGTGCGTGTGCGTGCGTTTTGACGTGCGCAGGTTTTCCCTATTCTATTCCATGAATATGTGTAGTTTGCGTGCGTGTGGGCATTCCGTGTACTTCCCAGTGGTGCTTCCCCAGTTACGCCCTTATTTTCACGCGTTGTTCCCCATTCCGCGTGTTCCGCCCCTTGTTCCGCCCCCTTTTTGATGTGTGCGCTGACATTGTGCGCTTTCGCTGTGCGTGTCGCGCAAGGTGTTCGGGATGTGGAAGTGATGCGTGCACCGGTGTGTGCCACACACGGATTTGGCACAGATCCCGGAAAATACACGCTTAGGGCCTTTCATGAATCGCACGTGTGCAATTCGCACGCGTGCGCTGGTTTTTTCACGCTTGAGCCAGCTTGTGCCACTGGTTTCGGCGCACATTTATTCCATGAATGACCCCCTTAGTTATTATTTTGTGCACTCTATTCACCCATTTTTAGATGTAATTTAATTGATCACAGTTTTTCCCAGTGTGTTCAATGTGTGTTGCTTCTTTATTCATTGACACACATCATTTAACTCATATTACTTTTACTAACCTTGTATACATTTCTAACTCTGGGGAACGCTTAGAAGTGTACTCAATGACAATCCAAGGTACAGGGATGCAGTACATCTGCAAACTTGTCATTATTTCACTGCTTCAAGGAGCACTATATTATTCTTAATCCATCTGAAGGAACAAAGAAGTTTACAGATCTGCAGATTGCTAGCTGCTTCCAGTTTCCGAAATAGACAGAACATGCATGCATCAAGGTTAAAATATTAGGCACTATGTATTTGCCCACTGATATTACTTTGCATCTGTTTGCAGTTGTCGCCCTGAAACATGGGGTCAGGCCCAATGTATGTGATCACCATGTACTTCTCATTTGCACTTGGCATATGATGTATTACCTTTTGCACGTTCCATGATGTAATTTACCTCTTATGTTTCCTTTTCTGTAACCTGAAGCACTTACTGTAACCATAGTCTGAAGTTAAAAGCGCTTATTTACCTCTGGGTTTAGTGTGTTATATAAGTGTCAAAATAAATAAAATAAATATCCATCAACTAAAATAAATTGCCTTATTTTGTTCACTGAAAAAGAGCAGCTTCAAGAATTCTTACAGTGTGAATGTACCGAGTGAATCACATTCAGGCACAAGTAAAAGCTATAAGCAAAACAAACGTTTTCATACAGGAGCGAGATTAGCTAATTACAGGCACCGCGATAGAGGAAAATGACCAGTTTGCACCATACGCGTGTCGCGTATGACACGTGGTCCTGCCAAGCACCGGTGTCTAACATCAATAGCCACTACAACTTGGGTGCCAGCTGTCCACATTGGAGCCACAACCTCCTGCAAACATTGCTGCCATCATCAACAGACACCAGGGTGCTCAGGGCCAGTCACAGTGTCTGAAAAGAGAGAAACAAAGGACTAAATCACTGCACCAGCAAGCAGACAACATTTTACTCACCAACAAAAGAAGAATAGCAGCACCATGTCTGAAAGCAATACTGACAGTAGCTTACAGACCCCTCCGTCCAGCTCTACGTCACGTCGCCCCCCACCCAGAGAAGATGGAGGCACAGAATCACTACAGCTACAAGCCATGCAGCATTTCGACATCTCAGACACTAGCAGGTTGGCACCCAGATGGGCTAGGTGGCTCAAAGAACTACTGATATACATTGACGCCTCAGGAGTGCGAGAGGAGCGAAGACTACAAGGTATTCTATTGCACTCACCTGGTCCAGTGGTACGTGACATTGTTTTTGAAATGCCAGAAACCAGTACAGACACATTTCAAGGTATCATTGATTCCCTCAATAATTATTTTGCGCCACTGGGAAACGTAGACTACGGAAGACATATTTTCCACACCACCACGCAAAAAAGGGGAGAAAACATGGACAATTTTGTAATGAGGCAAAGAAAGAGGGCGAAATATTGCGACTTTGATCGATACTCCACGGAGGAAGTGCTCAAACCGCAGGCCATAGCAGGGTGCGACTCCATGAATTTCGCAAGAAACTTTTACAGAAAAGCAAAACGCTAGATGAAATTCTGCAGCTAACGAGAGCTGACTCTTCTCTAGTACTACAAACAGAATAGTTAGGAAACATCAAGATTACCCACTCCACCTCAACAACAACGGTATGTCCCATTCGCATGACAGCAGACACAGCAAAACAAAAGAAATGCTATAGATGCAGATTCAAATTTCCTCACAATGGTCCATGGCCAGCGATAGGGCATTGGTGCGACAAGAGCGGTGGTGAAAATAATTTCCAATCTGTCTGTAAGAGCATTAAATTTTATCAATCCGCCGAAACAAGCAGGGAGTCATGGAGAAAAGATGGCCGCAATGCAAGGCGGGAAAGTCCACTGCCCCATAGGAGGCGATCACCCTCCTCCAGCAGGCACCATTCCCGTAGTGCCTCACGAGAGTCATCACGAAATGACAGATGGCGAGAGGAGAGACAGTTCCAGTCGCTACCGGAGCAGGCATGACTCCCAAAGAAGAAAACCAAGGAAAAAAATTAGATATCTGAATGAATCGCCTCAACAAAAACGTGACTCACTGTCAGGAAAAAGGGCTGGTGCAAGAAAGGAGTGTGCAAAAGGCGGTAGAGGTCTGTGGAATTCACGAATTCAACTCTAACTACATTTCCCTGCATGCTTTGGGGAAAATTGTAGTTGCGGTCGTGCGGCCGTTGACACAGCTGGTAAGGATTAACAAACGTTTATAAGGAGTAACGGAGCCATGGCAGGTGTGGCTTATTTTGTGTATCGAAGCAGGAGCAGGCGAAGCTACGACACAGGCAGCAGCATGTGAAAACTCTCTACGGGAACACGGACTACAGGCGGCTGCAGAATCCATTTTAGAAGCTGAAGACTGCTACGTCCGGGAAGACTTTCGGGTCTCCCGAACTTGAGTTAAGTACAGGGCGAGTGGCGGCGGGCAGAATCACGCTATTATGGGTGTTATTTGCTGTGTGTGGAAACGGCGCGCTTACCGCTCGGACATAAAATAGTTTGTCCTTGTTTCTAGTACCCTGCCGCCTTGAAAATCCAGTACTAGAAGTTTGTTCGCTCGCAAGGTTCATTGATCATTGCGGGTGGAACAGCCATTACTGCATTGTATAACAATCAATCACGTTCTAAAATCAAACGGGGCATATGTTATTTGTTATTTATGTTGCTGCAAATCCGTTCCATGTTTCATGTTATGTGTGCATATTCATTGTTTTCTGTAAGCCCAAGGGCCATGTGTTTGTTGATTCATTGTGGGATTTTCTCCCAAGTATGACATGTGCAGATTATCATCTATGTTTCTGTGTTTATGAGGTCGTAGGAACAGGTCTAAGACTATGGTAGATGCACATATTAAGGTGTTTCAAATCTCAGGTCTATATTCTGTGTAGGGTATGCTGGATACAGGTGTAAAGTGTTTAGAGGAAAGTAGGTAGGGTTTTTTCCCATTGCTTCCCTTGTCCTATCCAACATAGGCTTTCCTAAACCTCTTACCGGTGTTCCTAACTTCTCCCCACCCTATCCACAACCTCTTCCTAACTCCTCTTCCCCCCATTGGCTGCCACGTGGTGTCCTGTTTATTCTATCAGGTGCCTGTGCCAACCACGGGTGGAGGGTCGACTTCATTCGGCTTCTGCGGTTCGGGAGAGAGTGTCAAATTCTCTTCCCTTGTTCTGAGTATTATTGACTCTCACACTCATTCTCTTCCAGTGAAGGCCGCAAGAGAGGTTACGTCTACGCCATTGGTAACAGCGTAGCTGCGGAATATCGCCCAACACTATTAATGCAATTAAATGGACAGAATCAAGAATTTGTAATCGACACAGGCGCAACAGTGAATGTGATCAATGACGAAACCTACAGTGGGATATTTTAACCCACTTCTGCTCTGCTATGCTGCAGCACTGTATTATGAGTGGGCCAGAAATAGCAAAATGGCTGAAAAACCCCTGTGCGCACCAAAACCTCTGAAAATTGCGCTTTGCAAAGCACAAAAAGATGATTGCCCAATCTGCCACGCATGTTGTCAATGGTGGAACAGAGATCTCACTCCTGGAATATGTCACTGAGCTCCACAACAATTGAAAATGGAATACAGAAGGAAAAAGCAGTGTTTGGCTAAATGAAACCCCAAAAGCTTGTTTTGAATCCTTTTTTCTTTGTTGCTGAAACTGCAAAATGCGGTACAAAACACCCTCAAACATCCAAAATTCTTTCTGGGTGCTACAATTCACTTAGTTAAGAAATCATTGTGAACTTGCAAGGTCCAGAAAAGCTAAAAGCATAAAGGGATTTCCACAGCAAAAGTGGCCTGTCTGTGGATTTCAAAAATCTCTGTGCAGCAGAGGACTGCAGGCATGACAGCTGTCAGGAGCCTGCCTGATTAAACTTTAAACATGTATAAACTGAAATCAAATGTTTGCAATCTAAGAGGACTTTACTGCTGGTGACCTATGTTGTAATTGTTTTGATCCCATGGTTTAAAATCTTGAATTAGAATTCTAGCTGCTATTTGAAATCACAAGTTTGTATTAAGCTAAGGAAAAATGCAACAGAATTAACAATTAAATCAAGCCTGGCTATAAGCTACCAAACTGGAATATCAGGTTTCCTCACAGAAGGAAAGCCTTTCCTTCCAGCAGGAAATCACACTAATGTGATAATTATAGGGTTTGGAAAGAACCTGGTCTACAGAGGCAAAAGGGAACAATGAACAGCTGCTGCTAAGGAAATGCGAGGTGTGAGTACAGTTGTAAATGGCCTCTGCAAGGTGCAAACATGGGGGATGGCTCCTGGCCTTCCAGGGAGAGACCAAGGGGTGGAGCTAAAACAACCATTTGTTGCTTTACAAGGCCAAAGAACACATTTTAAAAAGACAGATAACTTACTGTTTAAAATTGTGAAAAATATGAAAATACCAGATTTGTGAATCTAAATTTTGGCTGCACGTTTCAAGAGGCGGTAAAATCATGTGACATGTTCTGGAAAGAAATGGCAGGGAATGTGATTTTACACAAAATGTATTTCTGCTAGAAGTATGAAAATGTATACAATTATGCCTATTTTAAACGTGCACACTTGTAGAAATTTGCTTAAGAATTGGACATTGTGTCCCTGATGAAAAGGGTAAAATTTGGTGAAAAGCCGAGACAAGATCCCACAGCTACGGGGTTTTGAGGGATAGCTGCTATATAAATTATGTAATCTGTATATGTGATTGTTATAGAGGTTGCACATGTGTAAATATGTATGGTGCCAAAAGTAGATTTTGTGTTCATGGGACTAGAGGTGGATTCTCAGCCTCATAAAATCACACCATAAAGATGACACACTGTTTCTCTCCTCCTATCAAGGCAGAGGGGAGACTCTGACCCAATCACCTGTCAAAGGGGCGACCTTAGGCTAAACCAGCCCACACACCCCCTTATCATATCATAAATAGAGACAGCTCACCACTCAAAAAGAGAGACAGATTCACTCACTATCCTGATACTGGCAGAGCACCCTACTGCTGAACTCTACATCTTCCTTGCTCCAGACTCCAGTTACTTGGCAAAGCAGAAACCCATTGCATAGCTGAACCATTCTCAGCTAGGCCTCAATTCCAGAACCAGAACCCCACAAACCTAAGGGGAAGCATCAAAATACAGCCGGGCTGCGCTGTACTGCATGCCTGCTGAAATAATTATCATCAGAACCAAGAAGGGCAGATCCAATCCAGTCCTGTGCCGTGTGATGACCAGAGCCTTTGTAGATCCAGTCCGGTCCTGTGCCATGCTGTGACCAGAGCGCCTTGCTGATTGCAGATCCAATCCGATGTGCCCAGCTGTCTGTCCTAGAACCAGATCCAATTCCCTGACCAGAATCTTGACGGACCAGAATCTTGACGGTTCTGTTTAAAAACATATCTAGTGAGTATCTATAGAAAGAACTGTGTCAGTAGCATATGTACCCTGCTAGTTAATCCCTATCTTAAACCCATCCTATCTGTTATTCAGAACCTGTATTGTTAGGAGTATTTTTGAATTGTCTGAACTCTCTATCCAATCCATCCTATCTTTTCCTGTGCTAGTATTGCTACAACTATCTTTGTGCTGATCTTTTCTGATCTGAAGAAGGCAAATTTCCTCTGCAGGCAGTCATTCTGGTCAAGTGACTGTGTTCCTGTGTGGTATTCGTTTTGTTCATAGTCATCCTCTAGTGTAAGAAATCCCTTTGTCATTTTAAAAGTGCATTCCTGTTTTCCATTCCTGCGCCTGTCTTGAATAACGACCTCCATTAAAACATCCATAACTCCCTCAAATTTCAACGTCTGCTTGTAGCTAACATCCACAGCTTTAAATCGCATCCAAAACCGCATTCCAAATCCATACGGTTATCCCGTTATCGCGATTATCGCACAGTGAAAAGATTTCCGCGAATTTTCATTTAGGGACATTCTTACACGTGTAAAACAGCTTTTGATTGCTTCCGACTTGAATATTAAGATTTCAAATTGTTTCTTGGTATTAAATCATTGCTTGTGTTTGGGTGCAACTATCCAAAGCGGCTCCCATAAGAATTTATAGCAATTTCAGCAATTTTGACCATATTTGGTGTTTTTGCCCAGTCCATTCTAAGATAAGTTTAAAAGCCATTCTGACAGCTTGACCGTCAATTCCGTTTTTCTCTTATGTTTGCTGGGGGAAAGTGGGATTGATATTCTGTTTGCTTCTGCCATTCCTGAATGCCTGCTCTCTCCTCCAATCTCTTTACATTGCCTATTGGGGGGTTGAGGGGCGTGCAGGGGGAACCTTTAACCACAGTGCTATCAGATCTGAACACACACAAGCAAAAGTATTATTTCTGTGCTGAATTGTTTGCTCACAATTACTCGTAGTGTATTAAAGAGATTATTCAGTGTTACATCACCCCATTGGTGATTATTGTGTACCCATTAAGACATTACGACCCGGGCGGTAAGGGCTTACAGGTACCGGTAAGGGCACCAGTACCGGTAATCCCTTACCGCCCTAATCCGAGGTCCCTTTGCGGGTCCTCCCTTAACGCCTGGTTTTACCAGGCGTAAAGGACAGGACCCGCAAAGGGACTTTGGAGCTAATAACGGTACCGCAATTAGCGGTACTTTTATTAGCGCCTTCCCCATTCCCATTGAGCCCTATGGGGCCTCAAATGGGAATGGGGAAGGGCCCTGGTGAATGGGGAATTACCGCCCCCGCCAACCTTGGAATGGGTTGGTAATAGCTCCATTCACCAGGGCGGAGTCGGTATGGGTTTGGAGGAAGCCTTGGCGCTAGTAGCGCCATGGTTACCTCCAAACTCGTGATGACCCCCATAGTGTGATTAAATTGTAAATAAATAAATACATATTTTAACTTTGCAAATCAGCCTGATTCCTGGTTCAGTGTGACCGGGGGGGGGGGGGTTCCAGGAGAGGGGCATGATATGAGTGGTATGTCGTTCAGAATAAAGAACTTTTAGACAAAAATAAATAAGGATTTCCGTTGTGCATTACACGCTAGGCGTTGACTTTGGTGTGGGCCGGATTGAAATCACTTAAAGCTTGGGGGCTCATCACGAGATTCTGAATTAGACATACCACTTCTGACAGTCTAACACGGCGTGCTAACTGACGGGGTACGTACACCTTGTTGGGCTACCATACTGTGCTACACTGTAAAAACACCCTTCTATAGAAATACTCAAAGGAGTTGGGCCTGTTTGCAAAAGTAAAAGTAACCCTGAGATAAGTCAGAAGGAAATTAATATTTCCGGAATGGTGACCCCAGTGGAAATCAATATTGCAAAGGAACACCTACTGCACAAATGGTTTGTCAGGGGTGAATGGGTAGAGCAGGATGAACATGTCTAGCTGCAGGAAATCAAACAACAAATCACTGCCATAGAATTAGATACGTGGCAGGACCAGGATCCATTACACCAGGTACTTAGTGAATTGTATATGGCCCCAAAAGGAAAAGAAGAGCAATGTCAAATTGGCAAAATACCGGCTTACCTATATCTCCACTTTGGAGTAATACAGGAAAAGTATCCGAAAACCTAGATCTGGCAAAGAGGCAAGTACAATCCCTAGAGAAAACCCACACTGATTTGCACTCTGCAGAGCAAAGGCTACAAAAGAGCCAAGAATCAGAGAGAGAAACCAGACAGCACCTGAGAAAATTAAAGGAGAATCTGGATCTCCTGCAGCAAGAGAAGGTAGAGCAAGATACCAAATTACTGGCACTGCAAAAAAAGTGTCAAGAAAGGTTGGACTCTTTAAAACAGAGCCAACAAAAACTGGCGAAACAATTAACTTTTAACAGAGTCTGTGCAGAACAGCTCCACGTCTTACAAGACCAGATAGACCAAGTAAAGGAGGAAAATAATACATTAATAGTGAAGGATCTCCACACTCAAACAGATTTTGATGAGGAGCGCCAGAAATTATGTGCCATTAGAAAACAAAGGGACGACCTGGCTGCACAGAGGGGTACTCTAATTCAGGAAAGGGACGCCTTAGGCCAGGAAGTCAGCCATTTAAAAACCAAGGTGGAAGAAAATCACCTGGCCCTTCAGGGACTGGGTGAACTCAAAATGGACTACAAAAAGCTGTTAGAGCACACCAGGAGGGTGGAAGATGCTCTGGCAAAGAATAATCAGGCTAGTATGGATCAGACTCAGAAGGTGAGCCTCCTGCAGCAAAAATTGTCTGAATACTTCCAAAGCAGACAGGAAGCACAGAGAGAGGCTCTCTGTGAAAAACATGACAGGCTCCATAGACAGATAGCCATGCAGGAACATCTAATAGAGACCAGTAAGGCCTTAATAGAAGAACAAATGGGTCAGATTCTTGCATGCCATCAGGGAGTAGGGGCTGAGAGAGATGAGGTCAGATGGGAGTGGGAAACCCCTGAGCATAACCTCAGGAACTCCGGCATCAGAGACTTTAATCCTTTCAATTCCATGGTCTCTGCACCCCCATGTCCACTGGTTCATATGGACCAAGGGCCACGGGGATGGTAGACTTCAACCCAATGGGAAATATGGGGCTATAGGTCAGCGCTTCCCAGAAATGGATGGGCTGGTATCTATGTACAGGTTCCCAAGTTCTAGGGCCATCTTCTCTGATCAGGGAGACTCCAGTGAGGGGAGAATCAGAGGAATGGATCCTCAGAAATATAACTTACCAAGAGATCAGGCAGTGAAATTTGGTGGGGAATTCCATGAGACTAGGCCCACTAAGAGCATACTAAAAACCTCTTCCCAGCTAGGACAGTGGGAGGGGGGTACTCAACCAATCCTGGGAGCAAGGAAGAGTCAGAAGACTCTTCTGAGCGGCACAGGTCCCAGGCTCCAAGCGCCATTCCCAAGCTCGCAGAATCCGGGAGACTCTAGAAGATCAGACAGCCACCTCTGGTAGCAGTGCCTCTGAGTCAGAGGATGAGTGGACCAGGGTGAACAGAACTAAAAAGGCCAACAAAGTTAAGAGGCCTTTACTCAAGGATCCCCTGAAACAAATAAAAGCTATTAGAAGCGTCATCACGCCCTACCACAATAATGGCAAATTTTCGGTTTGGGAGTACCTCGAATTATTTGAGCAGATGATTGAGACTTTCCATCTGAAGGACAGCCAAAGCTGTATTCAGTATTTAAAGTGGACGTTTTCTCCTGAGTACTCCAGCTTCTTTTCGGGGCTGGAGAATCAGAACCATTCCAGATGATCCACCTATAGGGAGGCCATCCTGAAACATTTTTCCATTCATAGGAACCCTCAAGAGGCTCGCAAGGCAGCCTACAACTTACAATGTGGGGAAGACCAGGCCCCACATGAATTTGTTCAGGAATTGAAACGTGCCTTTGCGCAGACCACTAGAGGGGTGCACAATGACAGTAAGGAATTTGTCAACACCTTCTTTCACGTTCTCCCTAAGTATATTATGACCCAGCCAGTGAGGGACTTTCATGAGAAAAGATCACTAGACTGGGTCATTGAACAAGCAACGCTCATCTATGAAGTACAGAAGCCGTTGGAAAGTAAAAATATTAGCAAAAGCCCCAAACCAACCAACACCCCTGCTGCTGCTAAGGTGGCGGAGGTGAAGGTTGCCCCCATTTTAGATCTGGAGATGGGGGCCTAAAAACCTTCCCACGCAGAATCTAACCAACCCCAAACCCAGAAGGCTCTCGGGCCAATCCCAAACAGGGAGCCAGGGAGGTAACCCCACAAATGGGACCCATTACTTCCCTGACTACATCAGCCCACGCTACAAGGGAAATAGACCCATCCTGGACTATGTGTGGACTCCTCCAGCCCAAGGGAGGGGGGGCCCAACCAGGCAGCTGGAAACCCAGGGAACTTCCCTCCTCACTTTCCCCAGGAGAGCAGTAATCCCCCAAATGCCGGACCAAATTTCTTTCCCCGGTACCCGCCGAAACTTCAACCCCCAAAACAACCTTTCTTTCTTTCCCCACTTTCCTGAGCCCAGACAGCCCAATCCGGGAGAGGAGAGGCCAAGGGGGGAGGGGTACACAAACTATCCTAACCAGGGGTATTATGCGAGAAGGGATAGTTACCCTTCCTGGGATCAACCCAGGGTAGACCCGAGGACCCCGTACCAGCCAGAGTGGGTGTCCCAATTAGAGTACCAGGTCCAGAACATGGCACAGGATCTGGGTCATATGCTGAGGGCTCAACAGAACCCTCAGATGAGCATGGCGGCTCAGAATTCCGCAAATCCAGGGTCTGGTGCTCCAGAACAATGACGGGGGAAGAACCCCGACAACCCACCGGTTCCCAGGGAGGAGGCACAAGGGGAAGGAGGGTGTAAAGCCTTAGAAGAATCTTCCTTCCCCACTTGTGAAAAGCCCCTGGAAACTCAGGAACCAGAAACAAAATGCTCCTGCCCCTGAAAGTCTGCCACCCAAGGAGCAGAGGGTGGGGAGGAGAAATAAAGAGCCTAAAAAGGCCCATTTCGTGGAGGAGGTGCCAATCTTCCAGTTTGAAGGAGAGGATTCTGGGAAAAGGATCTTCTCCTTCAGGGATGGGGGAACTCCTCCCAAAGAAAAATGGGTCACAAAGGATCCAAATCCAGACTGGGTAGATGTGGGGACCGAGTTAAAACTGCCCATCAGTAGTACCCAGAATGATCAGCACGAAAATCCCCTTGTACAAACCCATTCTGGTGACTGCCTCCAAAAAGGGGCGGGGTAGCCCAGAATCAGAACCAGGAGAGCCCAAAACTTCCCCCATATCTAGCTGTCACCTTTTTCTTACAGGTTCCCAAGATCCCAAACAGAATCCTGCCCAAATCACCTCTCTGTCCGTGTCCAAAGCAAAGAAATTAACCCACCAGTTGGCCAAAAATGTGCATTATCTTTGCCCCCTTGAGTAAAAGGAGGGAGGATGTTATGGCGCGGTCCAAATACAGGGACAATGTACAATTTTGGCACTGGTGGACACTGGATCCCAAGCTACCCTTCTGTCAAAAAGGGCCTTTGATCAGCTGAATTTGGGGAGGGGGGAGAAATACCAAATTCCTCTCACCCCTCTTCCTGGACAACTTCAGAACTTCGACGGGAAGAAAATTCTTGTCGTGGAGACTGCAGATTTAGACATAAAAATTGGGTGACACAAGGTGAAGCACCCGGTCATATTTGTGACTCCAGAGGGCACACCATGTTTACTAGGGAATTACATCCTGCGTAGATTGTCTCCCCTTATAGATTGTGTAAACAAGGTCCTCTGGACCCAGACTAACCGACCAATAAAATTGAAACAGAGTGTCAACCATGTTAGTCTAAAGGGCACATGCCACATGGTTGAACAAAAACCTGACCACATGGAGTTCCACTTCCAGAATAATCAAATCCCAGATGTGACAGTAATTGCAGTAGGACAACAAACTGGTGATGGGGAGTCCTCTTTATTTCTGAAAATCAACCTTCCTTCCAGTCTAAGGTGGCATTCCACACTGGAAGGAAACACTCTGAAATTCTATACAAATTCACAATCAGAAAATCCCATTCCTATAGTCCAAAAAGATGAGAAATCAGCTCAAAGCTTGGCTGATATACAGAAAATTGGAGAGCAGTGGTTCATCCCTATTCAGTTCAATGAGGGGAAGGACTCTGTTCTCGTCCGAGTGTGTGTGAACAACGGTAAGAGCTTCATCAGCAAAGCCATGTTCCGCAAACTCCCAAAAGATCCAGCCATTCCCACATTTAAACTGTTAGGCAAATGGGAAATGGACCTGGAAACACCCAATTCCAAACATATCCTGCCTAGCAGGTGTATGCTCAAAATTTCCATAGACAACAAGAGCATAGTCCATAATTGATGGGTCGTGCGAGATGTTCCTGCTCCATTTTATTTAGGCAGTGACATTCTCAATCACTTTGACATTAGTGTGGACCTAATAAACTTCAAAGCTTGGTCCCAATTAGCGTGTAATCCCATGGACTTTGATGACGCAGAGAAAGCATTTCGGTCAGCACAACTGCTGCCGTATACAGTTGAAATTCAGATTGGAGAGGAAGTCACCATCCCAGAACGGACCCAACAATTCTCACTGGAAGTAAAAATTAAAAGAGGACTGAAACTGAAAAATCCTGACACCTATGTTCATCTTAATGCTCATTTCCAACAGCAAGGGTTGGGGTTAAACCCAACACCACTAGTCAACATAGAACACAACACCATTCCAATAGAGGTGGATAATAGCAGCCTCAAGAGTATCACGCTGGGCGCAGGCACCATTATTGGAATGGCGGTTGATGACCGACTTTTTTCCATAGATTTAGGTAATGAACTGTTAGGACCAATCCCCAAGGACTGTTTTGACAGTGATAACAACGATGAGACAACACCAGACAGGATCTTCACCCGGCATGGGGGGAATTTCCTGGTGTACTCTTCCTGCCCTTATGGTAAGGAAGATGTAACTTGTGACTTCAGGAGGGATGATCTTTCAAGTAGACAAGGACTGCTTTGCCCACCTGAAGCCATCAGTCCAAATCAACACTTTGACCAGGGACTTCTCCACCCAGCTGGAGGAGGCCGCTGAGATAGCCAAACCGGAAGTCTTTCCAGGCTTCAGGCAGATGGTTGAAGAGAGAGTCAACCTAGCTGATGCCTGTGAGACTCTGGAGCAAAAGCAAAAATTGAAACAAGTTTTCTTAGATTTTCAAGATCTCTTCGCAGTGGACTCATATGACTGTGGTCGCACCGACATCCACACAACAACAATTCCCATGGACCCTGACGTGACTCCAGTGTTTGTGAAGCGATATCGCTTGCCTCTCGCATCCATGGAGTCCCTTACTGAAATAATTAAGAACCTTGAGTCCGTGGGATAATTCGTCCAGTCCACAGCACCTTCAATAATCCGGTGCAGGGGATTTTGAAACCAAACAGCCAGTGGAGACTCTGTGCTGACCTAAGGGAGCTCAACAAACGGGTCCATACTTCCTGATGGCCTCTTCCCTACATTGACCAAGGGCTGGCCCAGATCCAGGGGTCAAAGGTATTCACTGCCATTGACCTGACCAATGGGCACTGGACTGTACCTGTCAGTAGGGAGGACAATACAAGCTGGCCTTTACCTTCAGGGGGCAGCAGTACACGTGGACCCGGACTCCCTTTGGATACATAACCTCCGGCAATGAAATTAACATCTTTCTACATAAGGCCATGCCTGACCTGGGTGAAAGGGGTAACCTGGCCTATGTAGACGATGTTCTAGTTAAAAGCTCAACGGTGGAGGAACACATAGCAGAGCTCTGTTATGTTCTGACACAGTTGAGGGCTGCTGAAGCAAAACTCTGCTTTCAAAAGGCACAGTGGTGCATAACCTGTGTCAATTTCTTGGGACATGAGATAACTCCTCAGGGTCTCTATCCCCAGGAAAAGAAAGTAGAAACCCTCCAGAAAATAAAAGACCCCACCACTCTGCTGGAACTAAGGAGCCTCCTTAGACTAACTAATTACAGCAGAAAGTTCATTGAGGACTACGCAGAGATCACAAGACCCCTGATCCATCTTTTGAAGGGGGGGTAAAATGGGAGTGGGTCCAGAACAAGCCGAGGCAGTAAGACAACTCAAAAGAAGCCTCTCACAAGCGCCTTGCCTAGCTTACCCTGTCAAAAACAAGGAGTTCTTCTTGGAGACATGGTTCTCAAATACATGCTTGACTGCAGTATTATATCAAAAACATGACAAGGTCAATAAAGTAATCTCCTATGCGAGTAAGACTTTATCCTCTGTGGAGAAAAAATTCAACGATTGTGAGAAGGCACTCCTGGCAACAGTGTGGGCACTGAAGAATTACCACCCGTTTATCCAGGGGGTACACATCATAGTGGAGACTCCACACCAACCTTTGCAATATCTTCAAAGTGACAGAATCTGGGCCGGAAATGTGAGTAATTCCCGAATTACTTCCTGGATTCTGTCAATGCAAGGCTTTCCTGTGGAGGTCAGATATGGCCAAAACAAGAAGAGTCGCCTCGCGCAAGGTCTGGCTGACTTGCATGATTGTGCCAGAGAAAACTGTCTCGAGGACGAAAGTCATAAAATCAAGGACAACATGGAGGCCTACCTTAATTCCCCACACAAAGTCTATGAAGAAGACAAGTGTGAGGGAATGCCCACTGTCTATGTGGATGGGTGCTCCTACCATGTTGACAACAACGGGGAAAACAAACTTGTGGCCGGTGTAGGGAATGCATGGGTGAATGAAGCCCCAGACCCCTACACTGGGTACAAAATCAGTCCCTGAAGTAGTCAAGTGGCAGAGCTGATGGCTGTGCATCAAGCCATCCTCACTGATGTCCAACACCAACTGCACGAACTGGTCATAATCACTGATTCGGATTATGTACGGAACGGGTTCGTGGAGCACCTGGTTAACTGGAAAACCAGAGGCATGCTATGTGCTAATAACAAACCATCGAAACATGGAAAATTAATACAAAATATTGATGATCTGGTCACCTCGAATGGGATGAACATCTACTGAAAAAGATCATTCTAAAGTAGAGGGACCAGACAAAACTGAAAATGATCTAGCTGATCAGCTGGCCAAAACCGGAGCTATCCAAGGGGATCTACTTGAGATTGAGTCCCTGTTGGGGGAAATCCAGGTCACTGCTATCACTAGGTCCCAGACAAATGCTCACAATGAACTCTAAACTGCACAATGGAGTAAGGAGACCCCAGATGCTGATTTGATTACGGCTCAAAAAGGGGATCCTATAATTGGTAAGTTTTATCAACACATTGAGGACCCTGAGAACTTTCCCCTGACGGATACCGATTACATAGGGAAAGAGGACCTCTGAGTGTTGATGAAATGTCCAAAAAAGTCGGTTTGTTGGTGAGGAGATCCATAGCTGGACATGACCAGTGGGTGGTCCCTACCTCATTCCGAAGCCTGATTCTAAGTCACACCCATGATACAGCCAAAGCCGGTCATCGGGGGTTTCATACGACACTAGAAATCTTGCGAGAGGTTGCATACTGGCCACACATGGGCAGGATCTCGACCAATACTTGAAGGGGTGTCTTGTGTGTGCACACTTTCAGCCAACATCACTCAAACACCATGCTCCCCTCCAAAAGAGGGGGATGACACTGCCTTGGTCAGATTTACAAGTCGATTTCATCGGGCCTGTGATTCGCTCCTCTAGGGGGAACAAGTACATGTTGACCGTAACATGCTTAATCACTAAATAGGTGGAATGTATCCCGGACCCAAATTGCAAGGCAGAAACAGCAGCTGCCCTGATGATCAATCACATCTTCTCGCGTTTTGGACTACCCCAAAGGATCGAGTCAGACCGAGGAAGCCACTTCACTAGCGAAGTGATGACAAAGATGTAGGAGATACTTGGGGTCAAAAGGAAACTACACATTGCCTACCGGCGAGCCTCTAGTGGTGGAGTTGAGAGATACAAAAAAACTATTGTGAGCATATTGAAAAAGTTTGTGGCAGATTCTGGGCCAAGTTGGGACATTCGATTACCCCTTGTCCTGATGGTCATCACATCTACCCCTTCTTCTGCAACAAAATGGTCTCCATTTGAGCTGATGACTGGACGAAGGATGGTGCTACCCCAGCATCTGCTCTACCGAACCCAAGAGCAGATCTTGATAAATGCCTCCACAACTCATGAGTATGTTGAGAATCTGAGAAAACACCTTCAACATGCTTTTGCCTATGCTCAGCGGAATCTAGAAAGATCTGCAGACAGTATGAAGACCCACTATGATCTTAAGACAACTAAAAACGAATACCAAGTAGGAGACCGGGTCTACTTGTACAATTTCCAAAGGAACCAAGCCAAACAGCGCAAATTCCTCCCAACTTGGCGGGGTCTTTTTGAAATTGTAGATAGAATCTCACCAGTCGCCTACAAAATCTGCATCCCCAAGGGAAGTTTGGCAGAAGGGGAAGACAAGTGGGTCCACATAAACCAGCTGAAGAGTTGCCATCCCAGGCAGACTTTGCGTCAAATAGAGGACCCAACCGGAAACCTAGAGGGGGACATTCTGGCAACCTAGAAGAATCCACCTGTTAAAACCATTAGAAAATACATGCAGGGAATATTGTAAATTGTATTTCAATGTATTCATCTGCCCCACTACACAAGTAGTAGTGGGGAAATTTCCATAACCATGCTCTGTTCTGTCTCTTAGCATTGGAACCAAGAATTTCTAATTACCAGGGAGGACCACTCGGGGACCGGGAGGAAAGACCCAAGGAGCCCAGAGTATCGCTCCATACTTCCATCCAGATACGGCGGGGAGAGCATGTCGATCCAGCATTGATGGGAGAAGCAGATGACTTTCTCCACCTGGACCAAAGAAAGAAAGAACATCCCAATCTCCCGACTTCCCCTTGATGGGTGGTCAAACTCAAGTCGAGCGGGGGGGCTCTGTGGGATGTTTTAACCCACTTCTGCTCTGCTATACTGCAGCACTGTGTTATGATGGGGCCAGAAATAGCAACATAGCTGCAAAACCCCTGTGCGTGCCAAAACCCCTGAAAATTCCCGCTTTGCAAAGCACAAAAAGAGGGTTGCCCAATCTGCCACGCATGTTGTCAGTGGTGGAACAGAGATCTCACTCCTGGAATATGTCACTGGGCTCCACAACACTTGAAAATGGAGTACAGAAGGAAAAAGCAGTGTTTGGCTAAATGAAACCCCATAAGCTTGCTTTAAATCCCTTTTTCTTTGTTGCTGAAACTGCAAAATGCCAGTACAAAACACTCTCAAACATCCAAAATTCTTGCTGGGTGCTACAATTCACTTAGTTAAGAAATCATTGTGAACTTGCAAGGTCCTGAAAAGCTGAAAGCATAAATGGATTTCCACAGCAAAAGTGGCCTGTCTGTGGATGTCAAAAATCTCTGTGCAGCAGAGGACTGCAGGGATGACAGCTGGCAGGAGCCTGCCTGATTAAACTTTAAACAGGTATAAACTGAAATCAAATGTTTGCAATCTAAGAGGCCTGTAGTGATGGTGACCTATGTTGTAATTGTTTTGATCCCATGGTTTGAAATCTTGAATCAGAATTCTAGTTGCTATTTGAAATCACAAGTTTGTATTAAGCTAAGGAAAAATGCAACAGAATTAACAATTAAATCAAGCCTGGCTATAAGCTACCAAACTGGAATATCAGGTTTCCTCACAGAAGGAAGGCCTTTCCTTCCAGGAGGAAATCACACTAATGCGATAATTATAGGGTTTGGAAAGAACCTGGTATACAGAGGCAAAAGGGAACAATGAACAGCTGCTGCTAAGGAAATGCGAGGTGTGAGGACTGTCGTAAATGGCCTCTGCAAGGAGCAAACATGGGGGATGGCTCCTGAGCTTCCAGGGATGAAAATAACAGATTTGTGAATCTAAATTTTGGCTGCACATTTCAAGAGGCGGTAGAATCGTGTGACATGTTCTGGAAAGAAATGGCAGGAAATGTGATTTTACACAAAATGTATTTTTGATAGAAATATGAAACTTTATACACTTATGCCCATGTTAAACACGCGCACTTGTAGAAATGTGCTTAAGAATTGGACATTGTGTTCCTGATGAAAAGGGGAAAATTCTGTGAAAAGGCGAGACAAGATCCCACAGCTACGGGGTTTTGAGGGATAGCTGCTATATAAAATATGTAATCTGTATATGTGATTGTTATAGAGGCTGCACATGTGTAAATATGTATGGTGCCAAAAGTAGATTTTGTGTTCAAGGGACTAGGTGTGGATTCTGAGCCTCATAAAATCACACCATAAAGGTGACACACTATTTCTCTCCTATCAAGGCAGAGGGAAGACTCTGACCCAATCACCTGTCAAAGGGGCGAGCTTAGGCTAAACCAGCCCACACACCCCCTTATCATATCAAAAATAGAGACAGCTCACTACTCAAAAAGAGAGACAAATTCACTCACTATCCTGATACTGGCAGAGCACCCTGCTGCTGAACTCTACATCTTCCTTGCTCCAGACTCCAGAAACATATCATCAGAACCAAGAAGGCTAGACCCAATCCAGTCCTGTGCCGTGCTGTGACCAGAGCCTTTGTAGATCCAGTCCGGTGCCGTGACCAGAGCGCCTTGCTGATTGCAGATCCAATCCGATGTGCCCAGCTGTCTGTCCTAGAACCAGATCCAATCCCCTGACCAGAATCTTGATGGACCAGAATCCTGACGGTTCTGTTTAAAAACATATCTAGTGAGTATCTATAGAAAGAACTGTGTCACTAGCATATGTACCCTGCTAAATTAATCCCTATCTTAAACCCATCTTATCAGGTATTCAGAACCTGTATTGTTAGGAGTATTTTTGAATTGTCTGAGCTCTCTATCCAATCCATCCTATCTTCTCCTGTGCTAGCATTGCTAAAACTATCTTTGCGCTGATTTTTTCTCATCTGAAGAAGGCGAGTTTCCTCTGCAGGCAGTCATTCTGGTCAAGTGGCTGTGTTCCTGTGTGGTATTCGTCTTGTTCATAGTCATCCTCTAGTGTAAGAAATCCTTTTGTCATTTTAAAAGGGCATTCCCGTTTTCCATTCCTGTGCCTGTCTCAAAAAAAGACCTCCACTAAAACGTCCATAACTCCCTCAAATTTCAACTTCAGCTTGTAGCTAACATCCACAGCTTTAAATCGCATCCAAACCCGCATTCCAAATCCATACGGGTCTCTGTATCGTTTCGGGAAATTCTTATACGTGTAAAACAGCTTTTGATTGGTTCCGACTTGAATTTTAAGATTTCAAATTGTTTCTTGATATTAAATCATTGCTTGTGTTTGGGTGCAACTATCCAAAGCGGCTCCCATGAGAATTTGTAGCAATTTCAGCAATTTTGACCATATTTGGTTTTTTTGCCCAGTCCATTCTGAGATAACTTTAAAAGCCATTGTGACAGCTTGACCGTCAATTCCGTTTTCTCTTGTGTTGCTGGAGGAAAGTGGGATTGATATTCTGTTTGCTTCTGCCATTCTTGAATACCTGCTCTCTCCTCCAATCTCTTTACATTGCCTATTGGAGCTTGAGGGGTGTGCAGGGGGAACCTTTAACCACAGTGCTATCTGATCTGAACACACACACAAAAGTATTATTTCTGTGCTGAATTGTTTGCTCACTATTACGCCTTGTGTATTAAAGAGATTATTCAGTGTTACATCACCCCATTGGTGATTATTGTGTACCCATTAAATAGTGTGATTAAATTGTAAATACATAAATAAATATTTTTACTTTGCAAACCAGCCTTATTCCTGGTTCAGTATGACCGGGGTGGAGGGCGTTCCATGAGAGGGGCATGACATGAGTGGTATATCGTTCAGAATAAAGAACTTTTAGACAAAAATAAATAAGGATTTCAGTTGTGCATTACACGCTAGGTGTTGACTTGGGTGTGTGCCGGATTGAAATCACTTACACTACAAGTCTCTCACCACAAAAAGAGAGCTAAAAGAAGCAGACACCCTGATCTACCCTTACGGGTCAAATAAACCCCTCAATTGCATAGGCATGTTCACAGCTACATGCCAATACAAAGACAAAAGCCAAAGAGTTAAAATCTACTTCATAAAAGGAGAGGTACCTGGGGATAGCATACTGATTTTCAAGTCGGCCATACAAATGGGCCTTATTCACACCATGTACCACATCATGTCAGCATACACCAATAGCCCAAAAGACATGATACAGAAATGTTTCCAGCTCTCTTCAAAGGTCTAGGAAAACTAAAGTACAAACAGAGAAAGCTACATATAAATGTGCACCTGCCCCGGACGGCTCAACACTACAGGGGCATCCCTCTTAAAGTCCAGAAGCACGTCGGACGTGAAATTAATTCCCTACTACAGCAGGACATATTGAACCAGCATCAGGACCAACGCTCTTGGTATCTCCGATCGTGCCCGTGCCCAAAAAGGAGAACAAGGACAGCATTTTCATCTGTGTGGACATGAGGGGCCCAAACATAGCCATCGAAAGAGCACATCATCTCGCTCCCAGGATGACGGATATGATGCATTTACTACATGGGGCAAAAGTGTTCTCGAAACTAGACCTAAATAAGGGCTAACACCAACTCGAACTGCACCCATCAGCAAGATATATCACCACATTCTCAACACACTTGGGGCTATTTAGATACAAAAGGCTCAGCTTTGGCATGTCTTCGGCGGCTGAAATGTCTCAAAACGAGATCCACCAAGTTATAAAGCACAATCCAAACCAGGTGCGCCACCGGATGCCTGGAGAGGCATCGTGGCATATGCAAGCCGCAGCTTATCAGCCACTGAATGAGCATATTCTCAACCTGTAAAGGAAAGCTTGGCAGTCGTGTGGGCATGTGAACACTACCACCTATTCCTATATGGACGCCCTTTCACAATCGTCACGGACCACCAGGCCCTCACCACCATATACGGCAAACCGACCGCCAAGATGCCGCCACGCATCGTCAGATGGGGATTAAGACTAAAGGAGAATTCTTTCACAATCATACAGCACCCGGGAAAGGATAACAACCCGGCAGATTTTCTATCCAGATATCCGCTGCCACCTCGTGATGAGAATCAGTCAGCCAAATCCAATCAATACCTAAACTATCTAATAAGTAATGCACTTCACAAATCCATCACGACAGCCCAATTGCTAGAAGCCATGGGTAAAGACCAACTACTTCAAACAGTACAGGAGTGCCTGAGGTCTGGCCAAAGGCACAACAGGCGGAAAAATTGACATACTTCATCACCAGAGGAGGAACAACACTTCTGCATCTTCAAACTCATTAGAGACACACTATTAACATCACCAGAAGGACTTCTACTAAAAGAAAACAGAATCGTCATCCCATCTGACCTTCAGGAACAAGTACTAGCCCTTGCGCATGCTGGACACAGGGTAATAGTGTCGACCAAACGACAACTCAGAACCAAACTGTGTTTCCCTCAGATGGACGAAAAAGTAGAACAACTATTAGGAACATGCCTCGCATGTCAAGCAGTCGCCCCACACACATTCCCAGAGCCACTCAAAACCTCTCCCATGCCCCTGCAGGTATGGGACGAAGTAGCCATTGATATGTTTGGGCCCCTGGCAAACGGCAAATACGCGCTGGTGATTGTTGACGAGATATCTAGATTTCTTGAAGTGCACCTCATCCACTCTACAAGTGCCCAGGCTGTAATACCAGCTCTAGACAAACTTTTGCAGACTATAGAATCCCATCCACAGTGAAGTCTGACAACGGCCCACCATTCAGTGGATATGACTTCGCCATATTTGCAGAACACCTGGGTTTCCAGCACCGAAAGATCACGCCACTGTGGCCCCAAGCGAACGGAATTGCAGAGAAATTTATGAGCAACTTAAAATGAACCCTCCAAGTGTGTTCCATCACCAACGGGTCATTTATGCAGGCAATCTGCACACTACTATGTGAATATAGGAACACACCTCACAGGTCGACTGGGGAATGTCCATCTGCCATGATGTTTGGACGAGTGATAAAGACCACGCTACCACACAACCCCCATGCCACTCTTCCTACCTCGTACGTCGACACTGCAACAGCAAAAGACAAGGAAAATAAAACAAAAATTTAAGAATATGCAGATCGCCGGAGACAAACAAGACCAAACTCCTTTCAGATAGGCGACCAAGTCTTGGTCCGACAAAATCAGAACACCAAAGCCGTTCCAGCCTTCAAACCAGAGCCCATGACCCTAACCCACATACAAGGGTCAATGATAATGGCAGCAAGCCCACAAGGCACTATCCCGAGAAACTCGTCTTTCTTCCGGACATTTGAGGGCGATGAAAAGCAAGCAGGCACCACACTGATCACGGCAGACGAGTCATCGGATATAGACTCTGAATACAGAGAGGACAGAGACGCTGATGACAGTGACAGCGACAATGTAAACGCAAGTACCCATCTACCCACACAAAGCCCTTTGAGGAGGACCATACGCAAACCATCACAGTGGATAGAAGAAAT